>NW_024063022.1:1374166-2061250 GCF_006381635.1 Hibiscus syriacus | reverse complement strand
TATTATTTTCTCCAATGAATGAATACTTCAAATGCCTTGGTAAAGGCTTCTAATCGAGCATGGATGACTCTTCAATACATGATTTACGAGCTTGAATAGTTCGGTCATGCATGTTTAATGACTCAAAATGTTGGATAAAGTTTCCATAATGTTCTTCATTCTCTTCTTTTGATAACTCTTCAATTACTACAACATTGCTGGTAACATTATCCTTGATGTGACATTCATTACAATGCTCCTATGCAAAAATATCAATAACATCGAGTGAGTAGCATTTAGCACTCTTACTTATATAAAGAGCATTATTCAAAACAGTGAATGTAATATGGTCATCATTTATTCTTATCGTAAGTTCCCTTTTTTCACATCAATTAGTGCTAGCCGGTGGTAAGGAATGGGCAGCCAACTATGATGGGAACATCTTTATCGGTTTCACTATCCAAAATGATGAAATCGATGAGGAATATGAACTTGTCCACTTGGACCAACATGTTCTCTACAATGCGACTAGGATACACGATGGATCTATCAACAAGTTGCAAAGTGACAGAGGTCGGTCTTGATTCGCCGTTTCCAAATTTCTTGAAAACTGAAAACAATATTTGATTTATGCTGGCACCCAAGTTACATATAGCTTTTCCCATAAATTTATCACCAATAATGAAAGAAATAGTGAAACTCCCTGGATCTGTAAGCTTTGGTGGTAATTAACTTGTAGTTATAGCACTACATTATTCGGTAAGAGCAACAGTCTCAAATTCTCCTAGTCTTCTCTTTTTGGATAGAATTTCTTTCATGAATTTGATGTAGCTTGGATTTTTCTTTAGTGCCTCAGTCAATGGAATATTGATTGTTAGTTGGCGAAGTACATTAATAAATGCTCTATATTGATGATCTTTCCTTGAATTTTTGAAATATTGAGGAAATGGTGGAGGCATCATGGGTTCATGTGGCATTGGGGTTGGAGAAACGTTAGACAATATAAGTATTGTTGCTAGTAATGATTCAAGATTATTGTAATATCATGATTTTCTAGTTGTGACATTAACAATGGATGTCTAAATATCAAATTATTTACTTTTTACCTTGTCAAGCTTCCCAATATAGATGTCACTTCGAGTATTAATTGCCTTGCAATGCTCTTTCCCTTGCTACTTGAGATTTTTGGTGTCGCTAGGCAGCATTCCTTGTAGTGGATTGCTGAGAGCATTCACTATTTGGCCTACTTGACTTTCCAAGGCCCTTAATGGAGCTGATTGGCTTGCCATATATTCTCTCATTAAGGCTTCAAGTGAGATTAGATTGGAATGTTGTGTGGAAGATTTGCATTTATAGCTTTGCTTTTGTTATGGGTGTGTAGTCTGATACTGTAATTGAGGATGTAACATTGCTTGCTACTGATTATACTACTATTAATATTGGTAATGTTGTTGTTAAGGATTAGTAACATGCTTCTGTGGTTCTGAAAGTTGGCATTATGGGTATTGCCATATGCATTGTAATTTCTATTATAATTTCTTACATAGAAAATTGACTCAGGATTTGACGACAATCTTAAAAATTATGATCAATTCCACAGTAAACAAAAGAAAGACTAGTGGTAGCTTTTACCTCATAAATTTCCCATGGTTTTTGCAACTTTTTCACCATATCCGTCAATGTTTAAATTTGAGAGGCCATAGAGTTGAATGTGTTAGTGTCCACAGCTTCATTATTTTATATCCTCTCTAGAATATCATAAGATTCATTATATGTTTTATCATGCAAAGCTCCATTTGTTGAAGTATCTACTACCATACGTGTTTTTATATTCAACCCATTATAAAACATATTCATATGAGTCCAATACGTGTTTATCTATTCAACACATTATATAACATATCCATTTGAGTTCAATACAAAAATCCATGCATTTGACATTTTCACATCAAATCCTTAAATTTTTCCTATGCCTCGTATAAGCTTTCATATTCCAACTATTTGAATGAGGTAAGATCATTTTAGAGTTTTGCATTCATGTTGGGAGGGTTGCATTCATTTTAGAGTTTTTGCTAGCTCATTCCATGATGCTATAGCAGCTGGAGGCAGCAGTGTTAACCATACTCTTGCTTTACCTCTTACGGAATAAAGGAAAATATTCAACTTTAAGGCTTTCTCAGGAACTCCTTGTTGCACAAATGAATCACAAACTTCCATAAACAATCAGAGGTGCGCTCTCGGATATTCAGTAATTGACCCACCATATTACCCCATTAAATACAACATCTGTAACATGATCAAATTTAGCTCAAAATTTGCTGCATATATTGTTAGTCGCACAATGCCAAGATATAGATCATTGAGTATAGGCATTACCTGCTCTCGAATGGGTCAGTTGCGTTCATCCATATTGTAAAATTACTACGGTCCAACTCTATTACAAGCTGGTAATTTAGCATTATTCCATGTTGTAGCAAAGATAAGGCATTATGTTGTTCTCTATCCATAAATGCTTGATTTCTAGCAGTTTTTGTTCATTGTCTTCGAAACGTTCTTTCAATCTCTAGATTTAATGGATCTAATTTGTCTCCACTACGTGGCATAAACCAATGAAACTAAAAATTAAGTACCTATAAAAAAGAAATAACCAAATAAGAAAACTATAAAAGAAAATATAAAGTAAAATCGATACTCCCCAGTAATGATGCCAAAAACTTAATGCTACAAAATTGATACAACAATATACGCAAGTGCACGTGTAATAAAACAAGTAATAAAGTGGTATAAAAATAATGTTACAAATGTCAAACCCACAGGGAGAAAATTGATTACGATAGAGTTCATATGTAGAAAAGAATAGTTAAAGTTGATGATTGGCTAACAAAAGTAAAAGGTAGAAATATCAATGTTAAAGAGTAGGGAATGCTATAGTAAATAAGGGATCATTAAAGGCCAATGGACCTAAGATGCTTTTATCATAGGGCTACTATAAAATGTTAATGCTAAAGCTCTATGTTTGTGAGTTATAAAAGAATTAATCACAACTTATTAAACTCTTAACTCTCATTACAAAGCTAATTAATTTAGGAAAAATCTACTTTCGTAACCACATATGTTATGAGTAAGTTAGCAAGCAAAATTAATTAATTTTATCTCTAAAATCAACTAAATATCACATGGATAAAATACTATTATCTCTAATCAGCATTTTATTAAAACGACGGCATCAAAAACATAGTTCAAATAACAAAAATCATAATTCAAGCATTTTATCGAGGATACCCAAAATAAAGTGACAATCATTCAATATCCACAAATATAATTTTTTCTTCTCTCAAATTCAAAACAACAATCCAAATGTTGAACCCTAATCAATCACATTACTCCTTTATTGTTGTTGCACTCCCTGGCAGATGAACTAGGATGCCATCGAGGCTCAAGTATGTGGAGAAAGATGTAAGAGATGAAAATTTGGATTATCATTCAAATGATTTGTTCAAATGATTAGAATATCATTCATATTTATAGGTTAAAGGGATGATCCTTCAACCAATCATCTTTTGCCATAATCCAGGTTATTCTAGAGCCTTGACAACTGTCCTCTTTCAATTGTACCTTCTAAAAGGTTATCCGTTATTCACATGATAAGTGATCAAATACTGTAAAACCACTCAGTATCACGACACAACAACACTTGTAGCTTCAAGCAATGCCAACAACATCAATGAACCCAATTCCAGCATAAAACATAAAAATTAAGCCAACAATTACCAACTTTCATTTATGATGCAAATGATAGAAAATATATATAAAAATGATCCTAAAAATGCTCAAGTTCAAGCTCAACCTAGGTAAAAAAAATACTAAAAAATAACTCTTTCGAAGAGTAATTAGCATGTCAAACATATTTTACCAAGGCAATTTAATTTTAGATATCATGTCTTGTTATTCAACTCTCGTTAAAGCTATTTCATGGGAAACTTTGATCTAGATGGTCTGGTCTATTTGAAGCCCTTAAGGTTTTCCTTCATGGTGCTATGTTGATAAAGTTATTTCCTTAAGTTAATGGGCAACTTTTGAAGCTTTATTTCCAACAACAAAGGCCTCATATTGCTTTTTTCATACTAAGTGAACCTTCCCCTTTTTAATTTCTTATAGTATTTAATAAGTCATATTTGACATTACTTTAGTTTTATTTTTTTACAAATTTTTAATTTTGTTATTTTTGTATAGCTATTTGCTACAACTTTATTTGCAACTTCCATGTTCTTCTATCGTATCTGCTTCCTAGCAATCTCTGCTAGTTTGTGTATCGAATGTTGCATACATCATTACCAATATTAGACAGTTAACTTTCAAATGGGAAAAGGTAAAGGTAAGTTGTTTTCCTTTTTTTTTTAAAGTTCCATCATCACCATCCATCACCACCATTCATTTAAAATTTCAACCTTAACTCTTTAGCCCGAACATTTAGAATTCAAAATAAAACTTCATCTTTTTATCTATGCATATTACATTTAATACACCCCTAACCTTAAAACTCATTACTTACTTTACCTTTGTACTCCCCCTTCAGCCTTTACTTTATCAAAACAAAATACTCAAAGATTTCATATTTTTTCTCTATTTCTTTTCGTTGTTCATCCTCATTCATCAACAAAATCATGAACACCTAAGAATAAGTCTACTACCAAAAGTTCCTGACGACCACTAATTCCACCACCAAAAGATCACCTTGTTTAGCTGTTTGTCCACCAAAATACTAGCGTGATGAGGGATCAATGAAGACCCTGGTGCTCCTGATGCTACACAAACCCCTATACCACATGCAAGCCTTGCTATATTGGAGTTGCCAAATGCTATAACATCGATGGCAGTCAAGCATGATAATCTCAAGTCAATGCTAATTCATATCTTAAAAAACCAATCTCATATGCATAATGCCCAAGTTCAATATTAGATGTATGCCCATGAGCGTGACAAGGCATTTCAGCAAGTGATAACCAAGCAAAGTCCAATTCTCTACCTTTCTATTTTCCATGTTGGATGATTTAGCTCCACTAGCAATGTCAGATGCTAAAGTTAGTTATGCTAACACTAAAGGTTATGAGGATAAGGAGGATAATGCTTTGGATACATATACATCGACATATAAGGTAGAAGAAGACATTGATTTTGAGGAGAAAGATAAAGATATAATAATGTGGTTGATTCAACGTCTACTAAGATACCTGCTGTCGACTCTGAGGATGTCAACATTGATGAAGTTGATGAGGAGTGCACCAACTATCAAGAGAAAGAAACGAGTTTGAAACTAGATGAAAGCAATGACAAACAAGTTGCCCGATGATTCTTGGATTTAAATGATGATAAATTTATGAAAGATGTTCCACCTGCTGCAGAGCATGATTTAAATGTTGATTAAATCATTGAAAGTATTATATAAGAGGTTGAGATAGCTGCTACAGCCAGTCCACCTAAGAAATCTACTCTCGTGCAAGTTGGCGATGTAAGGAACCCCTAAAGGAGCCAAAGATGCAAACCCCTACACGAAAGGAAAATATGTTGTTGTAGCATTACCTACTCCTATTCCTGATGTTGTTGTGGTTAAAACCACATTAGAATTTTTTTAACTTAAAATATCATATCTTTATTAGATGCTATAGCATTTTTTCAAAAAAAAATAAAAAACTAGGAATTAACTTGGAAATTTTGGTATAACTCCAACATAGTCTTAGGAAATAAGTTGGAATGCTCTAATATTAGCTCTAGGAAGATTGTTATAGCATTGAAAATCATTAATTAAGTAGGAACAATTTTCTAACTTAGCTAAGTATTGATTGGATACACTTAGCCTGCACACTACTGCACTCTATGGGTTTTGATTTTATTATGTTGAAATTCTATTCCTTAATTCAACATCACATGTATATTGTATACACTACTGCAACAATGTTCTGAGGCTGAAAAAGGAAATTAAATTTTTGTCTGGTTTTGTGATATTATTCTGTGGCATTACCGTTAGCTTTAGTTGCATTGCATGCATGTTATTGCTTAAGGATAAGTAAATACTTAGGTTTAGGGGTGTGACAACTCTCTAAAAGAGTTATCTTTTAGGATCCTTTTACCTAAGTTAAGTTTGAACTTTAGCATCACTAAGAGCATATTAGGATCACTTGCAAACATTTTTGCATCATTTACAACATGGGAAATAGTTGAGGTGATTTGGGTTGGTTTTGGTTTTATTACAGAAAAATGATACATTGATGTTGTAGCATTGCCTGAAGCTGCAGATAATGTTGTGTAAATGATGTAACAACTGATGAATAACCAGTCGGTTAGGGAATCTTTTGGAATGGACACTGTAAGAGGCAGCTGTCAAATGGTAAAAAATCAAAAGAGACACGGAAGAAAAGTATTGATTGATGGTTGAAATCCTTAGCCTATAAATTGGTGAGCTCTTTACATCATTGGATATCATATTTATTACCTTCAAATATGTTTTCCACTTATTCTACCTTAAGATCATCCATGATAGCTTAAGTCCCACACCAGGGAGTGATGCAGCAGCTGGGGAGCGTTGCCGAGTAGTATCAGTGATCAAGAAGATTTCTTTTATACTTTTGCTCTTCGTTTGATATAGGGAAGTAGAAAAAATATTTGAATGTTAATTAATTTGTTGGGATGATAATTTGGGTTATGAACTTAGCCGTTTGTGGAATGTTTTTATTACATTTTATGTTTTGACCTTATGATATGTGTTGCTACACTTTCAAAGACAGTTGTACAAAAATAATTATCTTCTTGGATGTTTATTGATGATGTTTAGAGATGAAAATCATTAATAGATGTACTACATTTTTTTAGCTTTGGTTTGTTGGAAAGAAAGTTTACGTGTTATATATATGATGTCCAATATCTAGCATTATTAATAGTTTAATTGATTGAGTCAATAATAGTTGATTATTATCTATTAGATTGTATTAATCATTGCTAGATGCATAAACATTTGGTTAATGACATGCTTGTAGTAAAAGCTAACGAATATTATCTTAATCCATTCAATCCTTGACTTATTGCTCTCACTAATGTTTTAGTAATGCCTGGTATTTTTAAATCTGATTTTTACCTTTAGCTACCAACTTATTAACTATTTCTTTCAACCTCGAATACCATTTTATAACCCTTTTGTAATGTAATGCTCTTTGTGGGTTTGGCATCTGATACACTTCGTGTATCCACTTTTATTACTTGACATGATACATAAACTTGTGTTAAAGCTATAGCATCTTACGTAGTGTCAGATGCTGACAAAGGATGGTACTGCCACAGTCGTGTTGGATCGGTAGAACCTTACGATCGAGATGAATGGCTGATAGATAATGATATAATAGGCATGGCAGTGGAAGTAACATGAATCAGCTTGGGTTTAATCAGGGGAGGAACATGTGTCTGTTGTCGACGTCCATAGCGGTAAGGATGAGGTGATGAAAGTAGGTTGGAGTCACACGAGTCTTCCACAAAGGGCAACACAGTAAATAGGTGATAACCACTGAGGAAAATTGACGGTAAAAGATTTCTAACCCCTTGGTTTCTTTTTCGAGCCATGGCTTTCATGCGAGATGATGAACCCAAGTGAAGATACAAGTGGAACGGAGAATGGCGAAGCTGTAACACCTCAAATTCAAGGCTAGTAGTTTCAAGTTTACCCGATAGGTAAGTGGTCCTGGTGAAATTAATAATTAAAGTCATTGCGTTGAGTATGTGCTTAATTAGGTTAGAATTTATTCCAATTAGCCATAAAAGGAGGTTTTTGAATTGTATAAAGACAAAGAAGGACCAATTATACAATTTCACCCTTTTAAAAAGATAAAAGCTTTTTATCTCTTTCATCTCATTCTTCTCTCAATTTCTTTCTTTTTCCCCATTTTTCTTCTTCCATTTTTTTCTCTCTAAGTTCCATAGCACAAAGGTAAGTTCTTGATCCCGTTTCACATTTCCTTTCCATTCATTTTCCCTCCATCAAAATAATTTTAATGAATCAAAGTATTGGGTTCTTTATAGCTAAAGAAAAATATGGGGTTTTCATACAAATCATAAAGGAAAGGAGTATGGCTAAGCAAGGAGCTTCATTTTAAGATTTAAACATCATGGTAGTGTATTTCTAATCCTTTGAAGTGTTAAATATTTCATAGGCATGATGATTTGTTAAGATTTTGGTATTTGAGCATGTTATGGTTTCATACTTAATTCATGCCATAGATGATGAAATTGATGTAAACATATGATTTTATAACACTTTAAGACCCTAAGTAGACTTTTAAAGATTTAGCACATGATTAGGAGCCAATATAAGACAATTGGGATGATTTTTGGATTTTCCCGAGCCTAAAAAAGACATTTATAGGTTCGAGTATTGATATTGGATGAACAATATCAATATTGGATGAATTGGGATGAAAATTAGGGATTTCCAGCTGGGAGTATCGATACTACTGGGGAGAGTACGATACAGCTCCTATAGTATTGATACTCAGGGTGTACAATATCGATACTAGGCCATATTTTCAACAATAGAAGTCTTTTTTGGTAATGATACACATAGAGGTATTGGTACTTGACCTTAGGGTGTCGATAATACGAGTATCGATGCTACCTATTTTGGATGGTTAAATTTGACATTTGTAAGGCTCATAAGAGCGAAGGATGATCCGTAATGTTAGAACTTAGTCCGTCAGGGATGTAAATGGCTAAAGGGGCCCGATAACACTTATATGAGTGGGTTACCACTAAAGTAACCATAGTAGGTGTAATGCATTCAAGTACCTTTAGCTGAGCACGTAGTGAGTATCAAGGAATGAAGACAAAATTGTCCCTCCAATTCCAGGGCAAATTGAGGGAAAGCGTAGTGAGAGCGATTAAAGTGTCATTACCAAGTATTGAACATGAGTTAGGTAGTAGACTAGCTAGTGTTCCAAACAACAAACATCAATCACATTAATCATTGTAAAATTATGAAACACAAAGAGACTTCTATAGATAAAAAAATGACAAAAATGCAATAAGTAACGAATGACCATAATAGAGCAACTTAATACCCTAGTGGAATTAACATACCAATAAACCCCCATATAACATTCTAGGTAAGAGAACGAGAGAGATATTAGCTAATGAGAGGGTGACCTCACTTTAGTGTCTCTAGCTATGCTAGAGTGTAGTCAAACTGCTTTAGTTTCCATAGTGGGGCATTGTTAGTGCGCGAGGCACTTTAGTGTTTAACCAGGGCGTGATGCCCGAACACTCAAAAGGAGTGGATTAGTAATTTCAGTGTTGTGTGACCTTAGGGCCTTTAGATATGCATGTATAGTTGTTCCAACCTAGTATAACAATATCCTTAAAGCTTGGCTTAACGACTATGTGAGACCGAGCCAATTAGTTGAACGGGAATTGTATCGATTATATGTAACATCAAGATCCCTCTCCATGATCTACCTGATGGCTATGTGAGGACCAGGAGATCATTCAAACACTTAGTTGGAATTTCACTGATGCTATGTGACACCGGGTTCCATTAGTTAACTATTTTTTATGGTTATATGAGACCAGATACTAGTGAGTGTTGTATTAAGATAATGCACAATAGTGTTAGTGTCGCATTTAGATAATGCCTAATAATTAAAATCATTAGGGTTAGATACCCTTTAGAGGTTTACTCCTGGAGAGGCCCTTAGATGAGGATTAAGGGAAACGTGAGACTCCTACTTTAGTGATATAACAATTGAACTCTAAGTAGGTAACACTTGATTAAGATCATGCATGGACCTATTGCTTAGTACTATATCTTTAACATGCTTGTGTTTATGAGAATCATAATGATACTCTAGATTAGCGATTATATTTTTGAGCTTTGTAAGCTCTGTTATGCTAAAAAATTGATACAGCAATATATGCAAGTGCATGTTTCATAAATCAAGTAATAAAGTGGTAGCAAAATAATGCTACGAATATCGAACCCACAGGGAGCAATTTGCTTATATTAGAGTTAAGTATAGAAAAGAAGTATCGAAATCAATGATTGGAAAGCAAGACTAAGAAGTGAGAAATAACAATGTTAACAAGTAAAGAGCATTAAGAACCAATGGACCCACGATGCTTCTATTTTTAGTCTGTTATCGCATCATTATGGCTAAAGGATCATGATTATGAGTTATGCAACAATTAACTTAACACTCAACAACTTCTAATTCTCATTACAATTCCAAGCTATTAATCAAACATAAACATAGGATCAAATATCTTTATATGAAAAATGCTACTCTTGTAACTTCCTATACTGCTACAAAACTAGCATGCAACTTCAATCAACCGTATCTTTAAAATCAACCAAAAATCACATGCATTAGATGCCATTATCTATAACCAACATTGCATAAAAAAACATCGTCATAATCATAATTCAAATAACCAAAATAATAATTTAAAAATTTCATCAGGCACCTTATGCTTGACACCTAAAATAAAAGTATTAAACATTCAACATTAAAAATATTATTTTTCTTCTCTCAAATTAGAAATAATAAAGCAAATCTTGAACCCCTATTGGTCCTACAACTCCTTCACTACTACTGCACCTCCCCGGTGATGAACTTAAGCTATCATTATGAAGAAAATATAGTGGAAAAGAAAATTGAAGATGATCCTTTCAAAGTGTAAATGATGGTCTTGTTTATAGCTCCCAATAGTCAAAGCGTCCTCAAACAGGAAAAATAAGATTTTTCTTATAATTTTTAGACCTTTTACAACTATTTTAGATGGATGTGAAAATTCATAATACTCCATAACCGCATGTTGAATCACCGTTTACTACAAGTTATATTCAGCAATTTGGCGCAGCATCGCAGTATGTTGAAAACATTTTGATGTTTCGATATAACAAATTAAATTAAAGGAATTTTAATTTTGATAAAGATTTTTCTAAGCATATTTGATATATTAAATCAAATATCAAAATATTACTCAAAGTATTTCAAAGTTCATTTTAAATCCTTACTCAAGTGTAAAATTAAGTTTTAATCTTAAAATAATTTCAAAACAATTTTATAAAATATTTCGAACCATTTCAAAGCCAAAAATTCCAGATTGTTCAGAGGGAACTGATTCCCCCTCAAGGGGGTACCGATTCCCCCTGAACGGTTTGGCTCTGAGAATTCCAGTATGCTCGGAGGGAACTGATTCCCCTCACTGTTCAACGATCGAAATATTTGAATTTTACACTTAGGGAACCGATTCCCCATGAGGGGTACTGATTCCCCCACACTCCAAGCAGAAATATTAATTGTTTTCACACTTAAACGGATACAATAACTTCATTAATGATCCCCAACATTCAGAAGTGATTCAAGGTGTATTTAAGTAAGCTTAGAAGCCATTGATCAAATAGAAGAAACATCAAGCAACTAAAATCAAGAGAGAATCAAAAGAGAAAGCATCAAAACTCAAGTTTGAGCATTTCAAGCCTATCTTTCATTGAATATTCATTTTACTTTCAAGAACACTTATTGTGCTCAATTGTATTCATTCTTGAGTATTCTTTTCTTTGTTCTAGAATTGTGAAAACAATCTACCTTGTGAGGATTTCCTTGTAAGTTTACAAATTTATATTGTTCTCTTTGGGAGAGAGTGTTCTCAAGAATTTGAGGTAGAATTCTTGAGGGTTTGTAAGGTTACTATTTGTCCTCAAAAGAAAGACAAATTAGTGAATTTGTGGAAAATCCTTAGTGTGGATAGCTAAGGTAGTGGACGTAGACTTTGGTTGAGAAAGTCGAACCACTCTAAATCGCTATGCAAATTTCTTTCAATTTTCTACAAAAGCTTCCACCAAAATTTTAATTCCCAATTCACCCCCCTCTTGGCCATATTCGTCAATCGATTAACTCAACAATTGGCATCAGAGCCTAACTCATTTGAAGGTTTAATCACCTCTTGAGTCAATTCGAGAAGAGTTACATCGATAATCAAAGTCATCAATGGCCTCTACTTCAAACTTTGACTCCGGTCTCGATTTGATGCCCGTCAACAAGCCTCCTTTCTTCAATGGGGCTAACTATGCCTATTGGAAAAATAGGATAATGTACTTCATTCAAGCAAGTGACATGGGAACATGGAATGTCGTAGAAGAAGGATACATCAAGCCTCTCACCTCATCCAAGATTGTGGAGTAAAGGAGAGACAAAAATGTTCCAGCTCAACTTCAAAGCCATCCATATCATATTTTGTGCTCTTGGACTAGATGAATATGGAAGAGTTTCATCTTGTAAAACTGCCAAAGAAATATGAGACAAACTTCAAGTCACTCATGAAGTTACCGATGAGGTAAAGAAATCTAAAATTAGTATTCTAACGCATAGCTATGAAAATTTCAGGATGAAACCAAATGAAGATATCAAAGCTATGACGGATAGATTTTCAACGATTGTCAATGGTCTCAAATCATATGGAGAGATCATTTCAAATGAAAAGCTTGTGAGGAAGTTAGTCCACTCCCTTCCAAAATCGTGGTAATCAAAGAAGATGGCAATCATCGAGTCTAAGGACCTAACGTCCTTAACTCTTGAAGAGCTAATCGGTTCACTCCTCACTCATGAAATGATGCTTGAAGATGAGGTAGACCTTGATAAGATTGAAGAGACACCAAAGGAGAAGGAGAAGAAGAAATACATTGGAGTTGCTCTCAAATCCACAAAAGATGAGAGTGATTCGGATGAAGATGTCGATGTTAAGGAAATGGCATTGTTTGCCAAACGATTCAGAAAAATGATGAGACCTTACCGAGGGAGAAAATTCAAACGAAATGAAGGCCTCAAAAATGAACCAAAAGAGAAGGACCCAATCATTTGCTATTAATGCAAAAAGCCGGGGCATGTCAAATATGATTGCCCACAATTAAAGAGAAAGGGTCAATCAAAGAATAAGCACAAGGCTCATATGGCTATATGGAGCGATGAATAAGGTTCCGATGAAGAGGAACAAGAAGTAGCAAACTTGTGCTTGATGGCATTCGGGGAAGATTCTAAGGTAACCTCTAACTCATCTGATTTTGATGATATATCCTATGATGAGCTATTAGAGGAATATAATGGGTTGGCTTCGGATTATGAGAAATTGTTTTTAAAATATAAAAATGATGTTTCAAAATTGAAAAATGAAAATAAACTCATATCCAAAACCAACAACGATCTTGAAAGTAAAATCAAAGATTTGCAAATCAAACTAGAAGAGTTTGAAAAGAAAATTTTGGATTTGCAAAATTTACTTTCAAAGGTCAATGATGATCATCAAAAGAAAATTGATGATCTTAAAGCTTCTTTTGATAAAGTTTGAACAAAACGTTTTGAAAATGGAGAAAATTCAAAATCCAACTTTGTTAGAAAAGGTTTTAAAAACTATAATAATAGAGATCCCTAAAGAACCTCTGATGGAAAATCATGGGTTCCTAAAGAGCTCATTACTACTAAATATAAGGATATCCTACACAAATGGATACCTAAGGGGACTAGGATTTTGGAAACTAATGGATATGGACCCAAAAGAATTTGGGTACAAAAAATTAGAAATTAATCTATGTTTGTAGGAAAATGAGCATTGCTACAAGGCACGGGAAAAAATCCAAATTCATGGTACCTTGATAGTGGATGCTCAAGACACATGACCGGAGACAAAAGCCGATTCATTGACCTTGATAGTGGATGCTCAAGACACATGACCGGAGACAAAAGCCGATTCATTGAGCTTAACGCCAAAAATGGAGGAGATGACTTTTGGTGATGATTCAAAAGGTCACATTGAAGGTATTGGAACTATTGGTAATACCTCTTCCATACAAATTAAGAATGTTTATATGTGAATGGATTAAGCTAATCTATTGATATTAGTCAATTTTGTGATAAGGGGTTCAATGTCATATTTGATATTAATGGTTGTAAAGTCATTGACATTGCATCTAATCAGGTTATGCTTGTTGGTCATAAAATAGGAAACATATACATGGTGCATTTAGATTCTATTAATATGACTAATTTGTGCCCAGTTGCTAAGGATGAGCATGATAGTTGGTTATGGCATAGGAGACTGGACATGCTAGCATGAGTGTTTTGCAACGGTTAGTTCAAGGAGAACTGGTTCGAGGGCTGCCTAAACTAAAATTTGATAATGATAAAATCTGTGATGCTTGTGCTAAAGGAAAACAAAAGCGAGTTTCTTTTAAATCCATTAATGACATATCAACTAGTAGAGTATTACAATTGATCCGTATAGATCTTTTTGGGCCAACTAGGACTACTAGCTTGGATGGAAACAATGTGCATTTGTCTTGGTAGATGACTATTCTAGATATACTTGGGTTCTATTTTTAAGTACTAAAGATGAAGCATTAGAACATTTCATCATATTTTCAAAAATAATCCAAAATGAAAAAGGTTACTCTATAACTAGTGTTAGGAATGATCATGGCACTGAATTTGAAAATCTTGGATTTATTGAGTTTTGTATGGAAACAATGTGCATTTGTCTTGGTAGATGACTATTCTAGATATACTTGGGTTCTATTTTTAAGTACTAAAGATGAAGCATTAGAACATTTCATCATATTTTCAAAAATAATCCAAAATGAAAAGGTTACTCTATAACTAGTGTTAGGAATGATGATCATGGCACTGAATTTGAAAATCTTGGATTTATTGAGTTTTGTAATTCTAATGGTATTAGCCATTATTTTTCCGCACCTAGAACCCCTCACAAAATGGAGTTGTGAGAAAAATCGAACTTTAGAAGAAATGGCTAGAACCATGCTTTATGAAAATAATTTGCCAAAATATTTTGGGCGAAGCCACAAATACCGCTTGTTATGTTGTAAATCGAGTAATGATTAGGCCATTTTAAAGAAAACTCCATATGAAATTTCAAAAATAAAAAGCCTAACATTAGTTATTTTCATCCTTTTGGATGTAAATGTTTTGTTTTGAATAACGGTAAAGAAAACCTTGGCAAATTTGATGCTAAAAGTGATGAAGGAATTTTTCTGGGTTATTCCTTAAATTCTAAAGCTTATCGAATATTTAATAAAGAACTTTGGTTGTAGAAGAGTCTACTTTTTTTTCGATGATAATCCCTTTCCGTGGAAGGATTCTTCTGTGAATGATGATGTAGGATTATAAATACAAATGAAGTTAGACATGACGTTGAAGAACCATCATCAAAGGAAAAACAAAAGATAGGTAACTCATGATCTTTGAGAATCCAACCATTGAAGAAAGAAAGGGAAGTCTTATCCAAGAGAGTACAACTATGTCAAGGATGGTGATATTATAGGTGATCCATCCAAAGGGGTAACAAATCAATATTCTCTTAGAAATACTTGCAATTATGTTGCATTTATTTCATGCATAGAGCCTAAGAATATTAAAGAAGCATTAAAAGATGAACATTGGATTATGGCTATGCAATAAGAATTAAATCAATTTGAGAGAAGTAAAGTATGGACATTATTGAAAGCCTAGTAATAATCTACTGTAGGTACTAGATGGGTATTTAGGAATAAACTTGATGAGAGTGGTAATATAGTGAGAAACAAGGCTAGACTTGTTGCTCAATGGTATACTCAAGAAGAGGGCATAGACTATGATGAAACATATGCTCCCGTAGCTATGATAGAAGCAATTAGAATGTTATTAGCATTTGCATGTTTTCATGAATTTAAACTATATCAAATGGATGTTAAAAGTGGATTTTTAAATGGTTTTATAAAATAAGAAGTGTATGTGGAACAACCTCCATGTTTTGAAGATTCAAAATTTTCGGATCATGTTCTTAAATTGACAAAAGCACTTTATGGTTTAAAACAAGCTCCTAGAGCTTGGTATGAAAGACTGTTAAATTTTTTAATTAAAAAAGGTTTTTCAAAATGGAAGGTTGACACTACATTGTTTTTAAAGCATAAAGGTAAAGATTTATTAGTAGTTCAAATTTATATTGATGATATAATATTTGGTTCTACTAATGATGTTCTTTGCCAAGAATTTTCTAAGCTAATGCAAAGCGAATTCGAAATGAGCATGATGGGGGAGCTCTCATTTTTCTTGGGACTCCAAATCAAGCAAAGAAAAGATAGCATCTTCATCAATCAAGATAAGTACGTCAAAGATATGCTTAAGAAGTATGGACTGGAAAATGGGGAACCTATGACACTCCAATGAGCTCTTCTACAAAGCTTGAGTTGGATGAAAGAGGTAAATGTGTAGATGTTAAATTATATAGGTCAATGATTGGATCTCTACTTTATCTAACTGCAAGTACACCGGACATTATGTTTAGTGTTTGCTTATGTGCTAGATTTCAATCATGCCCTAAGGAATCACATTTACTAGCTGTTAAGAGAATCTTTAGATACCTTAAGGACACTCCTAGTTTAGGACTTTGGTGTCCTAGAGACTCTAGCTTTAGCTTGCATGCCTTTTCTGATGATGCGGATTATGTAGGATGCAAATTAGATAGGAAAAGCACCTCCAGTACTTGCCAATTCCTTGAAAATATGATGATTTATTGGTTTTCAAAGAAACAAAATTGTGTTGCATTATCTACCACAGAAGCCGAATACATTTCAACTGGTAGTTGTTGTGCATAAGTTTTATGGATGAAACAACAACTTTTTGATTATGGAATTGAAGTAGGTACCATTCCTATCAAGTGTGACAATATTAGTGCTATTTGTCTCACTAAAAATCCCATCCAACACTCTAGAACTAAGCACATTGAAATAAGACATCACTTCATTAGAGACCATGTCACTAAGGAAGATGTAGTTCTAGAATTTGTTGATACTTTGCATCAATTAGCAGATATCTTTACAAAACCTTTAGACAAGGAACGTTTTTGGACACTTAGGAGAGAATTAGGTTTAACTGACCTATCTTCACTTAGTGTTTAAAATAAATTTAGCACTTTTAAGAATAAATGAAAAATGCTTATAATAATTTTTGATTGCATTCTTTGCTATTAGTTAGGGGGAGTTTATGATTTTTGATGAAAAATTAACTTTATGTTAAAATGTAGTTTAAGGATTAATTTGATTGATTGAACATAATTAATTTTTGATATATGAGTTGTCAACACCACTAGAGAAGATTAATTTAGCATTTTGAGTGTTTAAAATATAGATTTTTTTCATTATAGGGCAGAGGGAATCAATACTCCCTTGAAGGGGAATCGATTCCCCCTTTGAAGGGGAATCGATACCCCCTGCGGTTATGGTTTTATCGGGCAGAACCCTTGTTTTTGGCTCAAACCCTCTTTTCTTCTCTTTCTTATCGCCGTTTCCCCTCTCTACTCTCCCTATCTCCATTTTTTCCTCAAATCAACGTTTTTAATCGGAATTCTCTTCAAATATCATCTCCTAAACCTGCTAGCATCATTAAAATCGTGCAAACAACATCAAAATCCACTCAATCTCATCTTTCAAGGTTAATTTTTCTAAATTCTCTATTTCATTAATTTTGAACATAGGACTAGTTTTAATTAGTTCTAAATAGAAATAGTGATCGGGCATTGCTTATTGTTTAGAAACTAAATTTTTACAACTAATTTCATCAAAAACACAGATTTTTCCAAAATTTTTGAAATTTTCGAAATAAAAAAATTATTGTGTTTTGATTGAATTACGTTGTTGTTATAAAAACTATACATATATTAATTTTCAAAACCTTATTTTCAATAAGTTTTTTGAAACTTTGCCCTTAGGATTGGTTTTAGAGAACCTTGAAATATGAGAACTCAATTGAGTTTTGGGATTAATTGAATTGCATACATGTGTTTCTAAATTGCAGGTTATCCATTCTATTTCAATTTCCTAAACAATGTCCAATCCTAAACGTGCTAGGTCATCATCTAGTCGCTCAAACCGTCAACCAAATCCTCCTCATATTCCGAAATTCCATTCTTAATCCTAATCCCATTGATCCTAATATGACTATCCAAAACTCGTGCTTCAATCATCCTGGTCCTAGAAATCATCGTTTTTGGTATTATCAATATTTTGACTCTTACAAATTAGAGAATAACGTATCCCTTACGTTAAGCTATGATAGATATCGATTTTAGATATCTTCCTCTTTTACAAGAGTGGAAATTTGATAAACTTTGTGACCTTGAACCTATAGTTTACCATCAACTTGTTCGCATATTCTATTGTAATGTCGTGTGGGTTAAAAACCGAGCTCAAACCAAAACCATAGTGGTTCGTTCCTATCTCCTAGGACAATTCATCCATCTTGACTCGGCTTACATAGCTAATGAATTAGGATTAGATAATGATGGTATATCAAATGAAAATTAGCTTTTAGGTTCTCGTTATAAAAGAAGGGATAGTGCGAGTATATTAGATCTTCATGATCATTTTCGTCATCTAATGATTTCTTGGTCGTTTCGACCATCCGGAGTTCGTTACTCTACTCTTCGTGCTTTAGATCTTTGGTGGTTACATTGTTTCCAAAACATTATTAAAATAAATCTTCCTGAGATTATTTTTGCTGAAATCGTTGAAACCGTAAACTTAGTGTCAAATAAGAAACTTTGTTTCTCTCTAGTTTATAGTTGTATTCTAAGTAATCTATTTTCTAAAGCCAGGCTTAGAGTAGGTCTAGATGCCGTCTTTCCTCTCAAGAAACAAATTAATCTTTTTTCCTTAACGAGAGCGGGATGGATAAAGAATAAGCACACCGGTGAATGGGTTCGATCTTCTGAAGATACTCCGGGAGCTAGTTCTTCACAAGCTCCTCCAGTAGATGCCGACGATCCCGAACTTGAGCAATTAATGCAAGATATTGACGAAGCCGACGATGAGCAGGAACAACACAAGGAACAAGCTCAGCAAGAATATCATGTGCCTCCATATTTTCAATCATTAATGGAGACATTTTATTTCTGTTATGCATCCTTGGATTCTCGCTTCACTTCCATAGAATCTCACTTCTCGACTATGGAAGCTCAACAATTGGAAATTCTCCGGGAGATGCGTGCAAACAATGAGGCAACCAACGCTCGTATTAATGAACTCACTCGTGAAATGGCAGCTATGTGAGCTCATTTCCCACCTTCCGATCCTCCTACGGATGCTTAAACTTTAATCTTTGCTTTCCTTGTTTGGATTGAACTTGGATATTTACATTATTGTTAAAACATTTTGAATGCTTTTGGATTGTTTATTTTTGGTTGTTCGAACTTATGTTTAATGTAATTGATTTGGATTTCGTGTTTATTTTGCATCTTTAGACATATATGACCAATTATCCATTACATGTTTATGAATATTGTTTATGAAACTAATGGCTAACCTCTCTTTTGATTGTGTTCTTAGCAGCATATTTCTATAAAATCAATTGGCTAAATGATTTCAAAACCTTGTTTAAAATCTTTTACGAGTCTTTTTGATTTAACAAAAAGGGGGAGAAATGTTAAAAGCGTTTTTGAAAAGGAGTAGTGTTAAAGTAAGGAGGAGTAGTATTTTTCAAAATCAAAATTCATTTTTAAATTAGAAAATCTTAAAATGTTTTGTTATATCAAAAAGGGGGAGATTGTTGAAAACATTTTGATGTTTCGATATAACAAATTAAATTAAAAGAATTTTAATTTTGAAAAAGATTTTTCTAAGCATATTCGATATATTAAATCGAATATCAAAATATTACTCAAAGTATTTCAAAGTTCATTTTAAATCCTTACTTAAGTGTAAAATTAAGTTTTAATCTTAAAATAATTTCAAAACGATTTTACAAAATATTTTGAACCATTTCAAAGCCAAAAATTCATGATTGCTCAGAGGGAACCGATTCCTCCCCAATGGGGTACCGATTCCCCCTGAACGGTTTGGCTCCGAGAATTCCAGTATGCTTAGAGGGAACCAATTCCCCCCAGGGGTACCGATTCCCCCCAATGTTCAACGGTCGAAATATTTGAATTTTACACTTAGGGAACCGATTCCCCATGAGGGGTACCGATTCCCCCCACGCTCCAAGCAGAAATATTAATTGTTTTCACACTTAAACGGCTACAATAACTTCATTAATGATCCCCAATGTTCAGAAGTGATTCAAGGTGTATTTAAGCAAGCTTAGAAGCCATTGATCAAATAGAAGAAACATCAAGCAACTAGAATCAAGAGAGAATCAAAGAGAAAGCATCAAAACTCAAGTTTGAGCATTTCAAGCTTATCTTTCATTGAATATTCATTTTGCTTTCAAGAACACTTATTGTGCTCAATTGTATTCATTCTTGAGTGTTCTTTTCTTTGTTCTAGAATTGTGCAAACAATCTACCTTGTGAGGATTTCCTTGTAAGTTTGCAAATTTGTATTGTTCTCTTTGGGAGAGAGTGTTCTCAAGAATTTTGGGTATAATTCTTGAGGGTTTGTAAGGTTACTCTTTTTCCTCAAAAGAAAGACAAATTAGTGAATTTGTGGAAAATCCTTAGTGTGGATAGCTAAGGTAGTGGACGTAGACTTTGGTTGAGAAAGTCGAACCACTCTAAATCGCTGTGCAAATTTCTTTCAATTTTCTGCAAAAGCTTCCACCAAAATTTTAATTGCCAATTCACCCCCTCCTGGCCATATTCGTCAATCGATTAACTCAACACAGTACAACATCAACTACAACATCGAGTAAAACCCACATCATCAATGCATCAACTCCCAGTATAAAACACAAAAATTCAAAATATAATCATCAGCTTAATCCCAACATGAAAATGATACAAAATAAGTAAAAATGATCCTAAAATGCTCCTATAAATGCTTATGTTCAAGCTAATCTTAGGTAAGAAAATACTATAAAGATAACTCTTTTGGAGAGTTATCACACCCCCAAACCTTAATGTTTGCTTGTCCTTAAGAACCTATATGCATGCAACTAAAGTAATGCTAGAAAAATATGAGAAAACCCATTCAGAAATTTTCTCCCAATCCATTTTTTCTACCCTCAGATAATATTACATCAACGAAATATACAACATGTATGATCTCAAGTTTTAAATAATGCAATTTCAGCTTAGTAATGTTAGAATTCATAGTGTGTAGTAGGGTGATATCTAGGTGGATTTCCTTAAGTCTTGGCTATGTATGAAAGATTTTCACCTACCCAGTTAATAATGTTTGATTCTGCAACAACTTGCTATATCTATGTTGGAGAGTTTCAACTTATTTCCTAAAGTCTATGTTAGATGAATCCAACTTATTTCCTACTTTCTATGTTGCAACTATTACCAGCAATACCCAACTTATTCCTATTTTTTTAGTCAAGATTACTACAACGTCTAATAAAGATATAAGATTTATAGCTTAAATTTTTCTAAATTCTCCAAGTATTGAAGCGTACACCTATAGTGTTAGAAAATTCTATGAATCATATTCTTACCAAGTCTCTAATGCATTATCCTATCTTTTCACATTATAAAAAATTATCATTAGGTATCATCAAAATTTTCCTAAGAGAAACTATATTTCAATGGTTTCCTAATATTAATCCTAAAACATTACTGATGCAACCCTAAATGCTTTAATACTTAATGCAACAAAATATGCAAATAACTATATCATGCACTTCTAAACACAAAAAAAAAAGATAATCAAGACAATACACCCTCAAACCTAAGGGATGCATTATCCCCAATGCATGCAAAATAAAGAAAGAAAATTTAAACAGTGGGACAGTGAGAACTAGACACCCCTAAGTCAATTTTCGCAGGCTTTTCCCCGGGTTGTTGATGCTAGGATGAACTCACTTTATTGTGACTTTTGGCTTGGATGAACTTTTTACCTGTGACTTGATGGTGTTGAGATGCCATTAGCTATAACAGGTTTAATAACATGAGTAATAGTTGTGCCAGTAGCCTCTTCCTTTTTATTAGTGCTACTAACATACACAACATTTGGAGTCTTTGGAAAATGACCGTCAACAAGTTCTTAAACTTCAGTAAGCACCTTGTTAGGTATTTGGGTAGCATCAGGCTACTGCTCTGGTCATACAACATCCTTCATTAAGATGTCAACATTTAGGTTTAGTAAGTCCTTCATGACTTTAACTATGTCTTCTGGCTGAGGTCCTCCTCGTTAACTTTTTCCTTCATCAATGTTCTAAGAGCCAAAAGCTATGACATCAGAATATGTTGTAAGTCAACCACATTTTCTTACTCATCTTCCTCTTCTTCTTCTTTTTCAGTTTCACTGTCAACTTCTTCCTTTATTATAACTTCTTTATCATAACCTTGATCCTCATTCTCTTTTTTCTGAGCTGGTAGAATTATCTTCCACTTTCGGTAATTCTGGTGGTGCCAAGTCGTCTAGGAACATCATTGGGAAAGCAAAAAAAGAAACATCTAGTTTCTTAAATTGCATCGTGATGAGCTGCTGGAGTGTTGTGTCGTGCTACTCGGCATAAATCCAATATTACACTTGGACATTGTGTGCTTGAGACTGATTTTGCAAAAGTGACAACATCAGTTGGAGACTATTGAGCTTAGCTACCATTACAACTACGACACTCTATAGTTTCAACAATACAAAGTTTACTGGTATTGCTTCTCCTTCCATAGAATCTGCAATTGGATCACTAAAAGTTTCTTCGTCATGCTGCTTTGAATTAGGGCCCTTATACATGCTAAGTCTAATGGGCACTCGGTTAGTGAAAACCACCACTGAGATCAGTAGAGAGATAATTCATCCTACATCTATATGTCTCCCAGCAAGTATTGAGTGCAATAGCAAAATTTGATCTTTAGTGATGGAGGAATAATGTATAGTGGGCATTAGCCTAGTTCGAAAGAAAGTGAACCATGCCTGCACTGGCTTGTTGAGGTTTAACCTTTTCATTGTAGAAACTTTTGTGGGTGATATGTCCCATGATTTTCTAGGAATGCACACATCCATAGCCACTTGAGTAAGTTGAGCTGCAATTAAACTTTCAACGAATGTTGTATACTCGCATGTAACCTCCTTAATACCCAATAATGCATTGATCAGTTTGGACCACCAATGAACCATTTTCTTACGAACATAAACCAAATGTTTCTTTTTGTTGGTTAAATTGGTGTAGAACTTCCAGACGATTTCTTGAACAATATCACCTAGGTGTTCACATAAATTCTCCTAATTAAGAGTAGCCATAGTGTTAGTAATGAAACTTACTTACTGTAAATCCTCTGTAGGGGAGATATTGAAACCTTGTTCATAGTAAAAGTCCTTATTAGAAAATACCTCATCATATCGCTTCTGATTTATGACATCAAAAAATTTCATTGGTTCATCTGTTGTGAGTGACGACAACTGGACTTGTGCGGTGGTGGTATAGGCGGACGGCGAGAACTTTTAATCGCGACCTTTTCTTTGGTTTCATGAGATGAGAGTATGAGTAATGGAAGAAGAATATCGAAAGAAGGGAAAATATCAAAAACATTTTGAAAGGTGAACAACCAAAGAAGGGAAAAATTTAGGGTTAAAACTCACCAAAGTTGCGTAATAAATGCAAAAGTAAAAATCGAAGTTGTGGAAAAAGATAAGGATAAGATGAATTTGAATGGAGGGTTGTGATTAGTGTTAGTGGATAGTTTATATGAAAAGAAGAAAATAGTGGGGCTACAACTCACATAGATTTACCGCCCAAATTTTAACCCTAGCCAGTTGTCACTTTTTTCAGCACATGACATAACATTGTTAAAGGAAAATTTGTGAAGCTGAATGTTATGTGGCAACAATAACTTGAACAAAAAAATGAAATAATAAAACTAAAAATAATAAAAAGTAAATCTAGCTAATGTCAAAATGAACATATTCAATGCCATAAAAATTAGATAAGATTAGGATCACTTAGTGTGATAGAAGAAATTTGTAGGCTTGGTTGATGGTAATAAAGCTTTAAACATTGCCCATTGACTTTGAATATACTTCCATAAGCTAAGTTCTTTATTAGCACAACACCATGAGGGAAAACTTTAACAACCTCAAAAGGTCTAGCCCACCTCGATTTTAGCTTTCTAGGAAATTGTTTTAAGCAAGAGTTGAATAATAGGACATGTTGTCCAGCATTGAATTTTTTTGGCAAAATATGTTTTTTATGTCTTCTTTTAGTTTTGTCCTTGTAAATTTATGCCCTCTCATAAGCATCATTTCTGAGTTCTTCTAACTCATTGAGGTCCAACATGCGATTTTCTCTAGCAATATCCAAGTTGAAGTTCAATTGCTTCAGTGCCCACATGGCTTTATGTTCCAGCTCTACGAGTAAATGACAAGCTTCTCCATACACCTAACGGTAGGGAGACATGCCTAGTGGTTTCTAGAATGTTGTTCTATAAGCCAATAATACATTATCAAGACGTAAATTGCAATCCTTTCGAGAAGAATTGACAACTTTCTCCATAATATGCTTGATCTCATGGTTTGAAACTACGGCTTGACCATTGGTTTATGGATGGTATGTTGTACTGATAAAATGCTTCACTCCATACCTATTCAATGCTCTAGCAACTTGTGTACCATTGAATTAAGAGCCTTCATCACTAATAAAAGCACGTGGTGTTTTAAAGTGAGTGAAAACGTTCTTATACAAAAACTTCAATACTGCTTTAGCATTGTTGGCTGGCAATGCCACAACTTCTACCAATTTAGAAATGTAGTCCACAACAACCATAATAAAAAGATTACCACATGATGAAGGGTATGGTCACATGAAATCCAGCCCACAAACATCAAACAACTCAATTTCCAAAATAGGTTGCATTGTCATTTCGTTGCATCGAGAAATGCTACCTATTTACTGGCAGCGATCACAGCGCTTGAGATATTCATTATCATCCTTGAACAATGACGACTAATAATATCCACATCGCAACACTTTTGTTGATGTTCTCATGCCTCCCTAAGGAGCATCACGGCGATGCTGGAGAATGTTATGTTGCTTGTTTTCAGGGACACACCTTCTCAAATTTTGATCGTTTGAATAAGTAGGGCTCTTCCCAATAGTATGCTCGGTCATCCTTTAAAAATTTATTTTGACCTTGATAATTAAGGACAAGTGGCATCAATCTACTCACCAGATAATTGGCACAATCCACATACCAAGGTAAGGCTTCTACAGCAAGTAGTTGTTCATCGGGGAAGGCATAAGGAATTACTAGTATTTTTTCATCCTCACTGCCAACTTCCAATAGTGACAAGTGATCAACCACTTGGTTTTTGGATCCTTTATTGTCATAAATTTCAATATCAAATTCTTGCAGTAAGAGCACCCATTGAATCAGTCTTGGTTTGGTGTCTTTTTTAACAAATAAATATTTTAAATTTAAATGATCAGTGTACACAATCACCTTTGTTCCAACTAAATATGAGCGAAATTTATCAAAAGCAAAAAATAATGTTGATAATTCCTTCTCGGTTGTTGTATAGTTCATTTGGGCAGTATTCAAGATTCGACTATCATAATGAATAGCATAAAATACTTTCTCTCCTTGTTCCCCCAACACTACGTCAATAGCTTGGTCACTCACATCACACATAAGCTCAAAAAGACTCTTCTAATCTAGTGCTACAACTATAGGAGATATAACTAATTTTAGCTTGATTGTCTCGAAAGCCTTTAGCACTTCATCATCAATAAAAAATTTCTATTTTTCTCCAGCAACGAGCATAATGGTCTAGCAATCTGAGAGAAATCATTGATGAAGCATCAATAAAAGCCCACATGGCCTAAGAAACTTCGAGCAACTTTCACATTAGTGGGAGGCGGTAACTTCCCAATAACTTCTACTTTGGCTTTGTCTACTTCAATGCCACAAATGGAGATACGATACCCCACCACTATACCTTCAGTGACTATAAAGTGACATTTCTCCCAATTTATAACCATGTTGATTTATTCACAACAAGTTAACACATCAACCAAATGATTAAGCAATTGATCAGAAGCTTGTCCAAAAATAGAGAAATCATCCATAAATACTTCCAAATTGTCTTTAATCATATCAGAAAATATTACCATCATGCATCGCTGAAATGGTACTAGAACATTGCACAAACCAAACATCTTTCAGAAGGCAAAAGTACCATAAGGATAGGTGAATGTAGTTTTCCCCTGATCCTAAGGTGCTATAGCAATTCGATTATGACCATTATACTCATCTAAAAAATAGTAGAAAACTTTCCAAGCACGACGATCTAGCAATTGATCGATAAACGGTAATGGGAAGTGGTCGTTCCTTATCGTCTTCTTCAGCTTTCTATAGTCCACATATATTCTCCAACCAGTAGTGGTCCTTGTTAGAACTAATTCAGCTTTGGGATGCATTGCATAGGGATGGCCCAATTGTTGTCTGAAATAAGGTATATAATACCAATATCCAGCCATATTATAGACTCCTCTCAGACTACTTCTTTCATAAATGGATTAAAGCTTCTTTGGTGCTTAATTGAACTACTATTAATGTCTTCTAATAGAATTTTATACATACAATATACTGGGATGATGATGCCTTTAATATTGGCAATACTCCAGGCGATGGCCTTTTTGTGCTACTTTAGCACAACGATTAGTTTTTCTTCCTGTGCTAGTGTAAGTTGTGCGACCAAAATGACTGGTAATGTGTCATTCTTTCCTTGGAATGAGTACTTCAGATGCTCAGGTAAAGGCTTCAAATATAGGATAGGTGGTTCTACAATAGATGTCTTAACAGCTCGAATGGGTTTGTCAGACATTTCTAACGATTTAACATGTTGTATGAAATTTCCATAGCATTCATCTCCTTTTCTTCGTATAACTTCTCAATTACTACAGCATTGCTAGTAGCAATCTTGATGTTATGATATTCATCCAAATGCTCCTGCACAAAAATATCAATAACATCAAGTGAGTAGTCACTTATATACTGAACATTGCTTAAAACATTGAAAGTTATAGGATCATCATTTAATTGTATACTAACCTCCACTTTTTCCACAACAATTAGTGCACATCCGGTAGCGAGAAATGGGTGGTTGAGTATGATGGAAATATCTTTGTCGGCCTCACAATATAAAATAATTAAATCATTTGGAAAAATGAATCTATCCACTCTTACAAGTTCGTTTTCCACAATTCCACTTGGATGTACAGTTGATCAATCAACAAGCTGTAGAGTAATTATGGTTGGTCGGGCTTCCCACTTTAAAATTTCTTAAAAATAGACAGTGACATTAGGTTTATATTGGAACCCAAGTCACACATAAAGCTTTACCCATAAATTTATCACCAATGATTCAGGGAATAGTAATACTTCCTGGATCTTTAAGCTTAGGTAGTAATTGACTTGTTACAATGGCACTGCACCCTTCGTTAATAGAAACAGTTTAGAATTCCCCAATTTTCCTTTTCCTGGAAAGGATTTTCTTAAGAAATTTGACATACTTTGAATTTTGTTCTAATGCTTCAATCAACGAAATGTTGATTGTTAGCTGTCAAAGTATTTTAATGAATTCTTGATATTGCAGATCCTCCTTCGTCTTTTTGAAACATTACAGAAATGGAGGAGGCACTAATGGTTGAGCTTACTGTAGCATTACAGCTAGAGGGGCACCAAGCAGTGTAGGCATTGTTATTAGTAATGGTTTAGTATTATTGCATTGTCCTACTTCTCTCACTATCTTATTGACCTGGGCGTCTCAAGATCTAATTCCCTCTTAGTCTTGTCATGCTTGGTACTTTTGTCATCCTTCTTTTAGGTTCTTTAACAGTGCTTTCCATGTGAAGACCACTTCGAGTGGTAATGACCTTATATTGCTCATTACAATAGGCTTCCCCAAGTGTCTTTGGATTCTCGTTGGTACTCAACAATATCCCTTACTGACTATTACTTAAAGCATTCATTAACTGCCCCATTTGATATTCCAATGCCCTCAGCGATGCTGATTGACTTTGGATCAAAGCTTCATTCCTTTTATTTATTGGTTCATATTTTTATTGTTGCCTCAATATTTGGAATGAATTCTTTTAGTAGGGTTTCAAGAGAAGTAGAACCTTTGTTTGAATAATGTCCTTGATAGTTTTATCTTTGTGGCAACTATACAACTTGTTGTTGTAACTGAGACTGTAGTATCACTGGTTGGTTATACTGTTGTGATTGTTAGTAATGTTATTATTGTGGATTGGCGGCATTCTGACTTCTCCAAGATAGGTTAGGACAATTTCAAAAATTGGCATTGTATGTATTTCCATAAGCTTATATTATAATTTCTTATATAAAAAAGGACTCGGGATTTTGAGATAACTATTCAAAGTTATGATTATCTCCACAATAAACACAACAAACGCTACTTGCAACTTTTACCTCATATATTACCCCATATTTTTGTAATTTATTCACCATATCTGTCAATGCTGAAATATAGAATGCCATTGAATTGAAAGCATCAAAATCCACTGATATAGCATTACGTCTTTCGAACACATTCCTCGTATTCGGGTATTGGCAATCATTATTTGATATTCTACCAATATGATATAAGCTTCATTATAGGTTTTATCTAGCAAAGCCCTAATTATTGAAGCATTGACTACTATACAAGTATGTATATTCAGCCCGTTGTAGAACATCTCTATTTGAGTCTAATGTGGGAATAAGTGCATTGGGCACTTTTGTATCAAACCTTTAAATCTCTCCCATGCCTCGTATAAACTTTCATATTCGATCTTCTTGAATGAGGCAAGATCATTTTGTAGATTATCAGTCATTTTGGGAGGATAAAGTCAAAGAAAAAAATTTATGTGCTAACTCATTCCAGGATGCTACGGTGCTTGGAGGTAGCGATGCTAGCCACACTCTTGCTTTGTCTCGCAATGAATAAGGGAAAAGTTTCAACTTAAACGCTTCTTCGGGAACTCCGTGTTGCACAAACGAGTTACAGACTTCCATAAATGCTCCGAGATGTGCTCGTGGATCTTCAGTAATAGTTTCACCATATTGCCCTATAGATTGCAACATATGAAACATAATCGGCTTCAACTCAAAGTTCGCAGCATGTATTGCTGGCCTTACAATTCCAAGATGTAGATTGTCTAGAGTTGGCACTACATGCTTTCGAATGGGTGGTTGCAATCATTCATATCATAAAATTGCTATGACCTATCTGCATTGCCACCTGACAATTTATCCCCATCTCTATCTCTATATTGTAGCGAAGGTAGATCATTATTACCATTTTTAACCATAAATATTTGATTTCTAGCAGCTTCTCTTCGACGTATTGGAAATGTTCTTTCTCTTTCTGGATCATAAGGCTCTAATTCTTTGTCACTTCGAGACATAAACCAATAAAACTAAGAAAAGAGAAGTACCTACAAAAGAAAAGAAACAATTAGTAAGTAATGAACTAAACTCTAAAGTAAAACTGATGCTCCCCATAAACGGCACCAAAACCCCGATGTTAAAAAATTGATACAGTAATATACATAAGTGCACGTGTCATAAATCAAGTAATAAAGTGGTAGCAAAATAATGCTATGAATTTCAGACCCACATAAAATAATTTGTTTATAGTAGAGCTAAGTATAGAAAAGTAGTATCAAGAACAATGATTAACAAGCAAGACTGAGAGGTGGGAAATATCAATGCTAACAAGCAGAGTAATGCTACAATAATTACAGGAGCATTAAGAACCAATAGACCCATGATGCTTCTATATTTAGGCTGCCATCGTATCATTAAGGTTAAATGATCATGATTATGAGTTATGCAACAATTAAATTAACACTCAACAATTTCAAATTCTCATTACAAAGTTCCTAAGCCATCAACCAAACATAAATATAGGCTCATATATCTCTATATGAAAATTGATACTCTCGTTATTTTTTATGTTGCTACAAAACTAGCATGCAACTTAAATCAACCTTATCTCTAAATCAACAGAAAATCACATGCATTAGATGTCATTATCTCTAATCAACAACGTATAAAAACAACAACATCATAATCATAATTCAAAAAACCAAAATAATAGTTCTAATATTTCATCAAGCACCTTATGCTTGACACCTAAAATAAAAGTGTTAAACATTCAACATTAAAAATATCATTTTTTCTTCTCTCAAATTAAAAACAATAAACCAAATGTTGAACCCAGATTGGCCCTTCTTCTCCTTCATTGTTGATGCACCTCCCTGGAGACGGACTTAAGTTATCATTATGAAGAAAATACGGTGGAAAATAAAACTGGAGAGAACCCTTCAAAGTGTGAATGATGGTCTTGTTTATAGCTCCAAAAAGTCAAATCGTCCTCCAAATGGAAAAATATGATTTTTTTTCTATATTTTCCAGCCATTTTACAATTGTTTTCGATAACTATCCAAATCTAGAACACTCTATCATCGCCTATTGAGTCATCAGTTACACCAAGTTCTGTTCAACAATTTAGCACAGCATCGCAACACATCATAACCTGCAACATCGAGTAAAGCCCACATCATCAGTACATCAACTCCCAGCAAAAACACGAAAAATCAACATATATTCACCAACTTAATACCAACATGTAAATGATACAAAATAAGTAAAAATGATCCTGAAATGTTCCTAGAAACGCTCAAGTTCAAGCTAATCTTAGGTAAGAAAATACTAGAAATATAACTCTTTTGAAGAGTTATCACTCAATATTCAGATGTTTTCCGTTCGTAGCTCAGTAGCTAGAGTCATTCGTGGAGCACCGTCACAACAGGACTTCCAGTACCTCCTTCAGAGTATTGTACTATAGCTTTAGTGTGCCTATGTATTCATAGGACCTTGCTCTTTTTTTCGTTATTCAACTCTAAGTTTATACTATTTTGATTATAAATGTTCCTAGAAATGCTCAAGTTCAAGCTAATCTTAGGTAAGAAAATACTAGAAAGATAACTCTTTTGAAGAGTTATCATTCAACATTCGGATGTTTTCTGTTCGTAGCTCAGTAGCTAGAGTCAATCATGGAGCACCGTCATAGCAGGACTTCCAGTACCTCATTCAGAGTATTGCACTATAGCTTTAGTGTGCCTATGTATTCATAGGACATTGCTCTTTTATTTCGTTATTCAACTCTAAGTTTGTACTATTTTGATTTTAAATTATGTGTTAGGGAGCTTGGGTTTATAAAATGTTTTTATAATTGTTACTTATGTCTAATTTGATACAATATTGTATGTTTGAAATGAAAATAAACATGTTTTAAAATTTAGGGGTTGTCTCAATGCACTAATGTGACATTTTAGGCCCATTCGAGTTTAGATTGTTACAAAAACAATTACCAATGACAGAGATGTGAATGCAGAATGACGGCATTGCAAGGGATCAGTATGTGGTTTATACGTGTAGGCTTTTTGCTTTAAGGGAAACAAGGAAGAGATGAGGTGGCGGTAATTGGAAAAATAAAAAGGGGTTGAGGTCATTAAAATAATAGGGTCACTTGAGACTTTAGAGTTTTAGGGAGTAAACTGTTTTAAATTTTGAAACGAAAATTTAAAAGATAATGTGTGGGTCCCAAGTGGTTTAATAGACCGATCAAAGGTAGTTATTTAGGCGACAAGGAATGAATATTTGGATGTGGATTTTCTAACCTGCGTAAGGCGCCAAAGGGGAATGCTAACGTGCACTGTTTAATGGAATGGTGTGCCCATTAAAGGGCTTTCAACTTTGTTTCTCCACTCGACACTTTGTTTAAAATTTATATTCGATTAAAATACTCCATCTGACTCAATTTATATTCGATTAAAATTATCAGGGTATCTAAAAAATTAAAAATAAAATAAGAGAAATACTCGAATGAATTAAAAAATCAAAATAAATTAAAATAACATGAAAAATTAAAATACAAAATGGGTTGTCTCTCATTAAAGCGCTTTGTTTAATGTCGTTTAGCTCAACGACATGGTTCATACTACAAGTTCTTCCAAAATAATTTCCTCGATCAGTCAAGCTTGATTATTCACATAATACAGCTTAAATGTTAACCATTTACTTTGAAACAAACTCCTGAATCATCTTGAATTTCAATTGCGCCACGATTTCCAATTTACTTCGTCCTGACCACATTTAAGTCACGATTTTTAATTTCAAAAACGAGGGAATATTTGAGTCACTGTAAAAGGTCCTGACCACTTTGTCCGTAATTCACTTGCAAAGATTTTCAATTTAGAGTTAAAAAGCATAACCTTTTTCAGTAAAAGATTTAAATGAAATACAACGATCATGAGAATCTTTAGTTTTGTCATGGTATATCTAGGAACTATCGTAAGCATTGCGATGAATCTCTTCAAGTTCTTGAATGTGTTGTTTCCTCGCTTCGCCGACTGCATCCATCTTCATATTACATTCTTTTACCGCCCAGTAAACTTTATAATCCAACTTAACTTGTAATTGATACGGCTTACCGAAAACTATGCAGTATGGAGACATGTTGATTAGACCTTTATAAGTAGTATGATATGCCCATAAAGTATCATTTAATTTCAACCTCCAATCATTTCGATTCATTTCACAAGTTTATCAAGAATTGACTTGATTTATCGATTCAAAACTTTCACTTATCCATTAGTTTGAGGATGGTAAGCCATTGTGATCCGTGAGTGACACCATACTTCTTCACGAGGGCCTCTATAATCCGATTAATAAAATGTTTTCTTTGGTAACTAATTATTGCTCTCGACGAGTGAACTTGGAAAAAACTTCTTTAGAAATTCAATAGTAGTTCTGGTATCATTATTATGAGTAGCTTTAGCTTCTACACATTTTGAGACATAATTATATAACAATTACCAAAAAAATAAAAAAAAAATGAGACATGTAGTCAATACCCCACACATCAAATATTTCACAAACGTGAATCAGATTAAGAGATATTTCATCTCAACAGCTTAAATTATCGGCACACTGACATTTTTCACAAGATTTGCAAAATACATAAGCATTACAAAGAATGTTAGGCCAGTAAAACAACAATTAAGAATTTTATGTGCAGTTTGCTTCGGTCCAAAGCGGCCTCAACGAGAGTAAGAATAGGGATATAATTCACCTCATTTTCAGTAACACATCACCGAATTACCTGATCAAGCAATGTTTTAAGAGATAGGATCATCCCAAATTTAGAGTCAATATTCTTGGTTGATTTGGCTTACCTCGGAACATGATAGATCAGATGGAACAACCCTTGTAACACCCATTTCCCGTATATGTTTCCTTACATGATTCATAGATGTCACATGACTTTTGAAACATTTTCGGTACTTGAAAATTAGTAAAATTTCGTTTTCTTTAGATAAAACCATTTAATAATAAAGTTTATAAGACGATTCAATTAATCTATTACAAACCAGTTTCCAAAATATTTAAATAGAGCTAATAGGAAATTCATAAGTACATGCCACTAAACTGAGTCAAAATTTCATCATAGGATGTCTTACTGATATTATAGTATATTCCTTGATGCTTGGAGTTGCTATGTACTCTCTACTTCTAATCCTGGCTTTTACCTACATGTGAAAATCAATCACACGCTAAGTATTCACTTAGTGAGACATAATAATAATGAAGTTAAATCAAAACATAAGTATATCATAAATATAAAAATATGAATTAACTCATATAAATCATAATAATACATAAAGTTGGCTTGGTAAACCAAGTTTCTTTTGTATAACCAATGAAACCATATTTAGTATACCCAACATACTTATCAATCAGTATTTATAAAATTATTCTTTTATTTGCCCAATATATGTTAAATGAGAATGCATGGTACATGAATTTGCACCTAAGTACCAATATGGAAATTCACAAACTCATTTTGAAATCCTTGGGGTGCACATATATTATCGATACGGTCAATCACAAACTCATTGTGAATTACGTAGGTTTCACACATAGTGCCAATACAGAAATTCATAAACTCGTTATGAATTTCGTGGGGTTGCACACATAGTGCCAATACGAAAATTCATAAACTCATTATGAATTTCGTGGGGTTACACACATAGTGTCAATACGGAAATTCATAAACTCGTTATGAATTTCGTGGGGTTGCACACATAGTGCTAATACGGAAATTCACAAACTCGTTATGAATTTTGTGGGGTTGCACACATAGTTACAATACGAAAATTCATAAACTCGTTATGAATTTCATGGGGTTGCACACATAGTGCCAATACAGAAATTCATAAACTCGTTATGAATTTCATGGGGTTGCATACATAGTGCCAATAAGCAAATTCATAAACTCATTATGAATTTCGTGGGGTTGCACACAGAGTGCCAATACAGAAATTCATAAACTCGTTATGAATTTTGTGGGGTTGCACACATAGTGCCAATATGGAAATTCATAAACTCGTTATGAATTTCATGGGGTTGTACTCATAGTGCCAGTACGGAAATTCATAAACTCATTATGAATTCGTGGGGTTGAACACACAGTGCCAATACGGAAATTCATAAACTCATTATGAATTTCGTGGGGTTGCACACATAGTTCAAATACAGAAATTCCAACATATACATTAAACAAAAGGCATCTATGACTATCATAACATATAAGTACATAATAAATGTACTCACCTGGTTTGCCTTTCTATAATGCTCAAATGTAGTCCTACTATTCTCTGACTTTATCTTTGCCTTTATGTTTTCTTGACTCGAGAGCTTAACTACGATCTACCCAAGCATCCATAATCACACATACAAATATGATGTTAGTATACTTACTAAGATTTATCCAAATTATTATACTCAAAAGTGTTATTAAATTCGAATTCTATTAAAATTCATCCTAACTTAACATTTCAGACTAAATAGTATCGATACCCCTCATTTGGTATCAATATTTCTCTTCTATGGTACCGATACTCACTTTAGTATCGATACCATTCTAGCATTCTGGAATCCATTTTCCAATCACAGTATCATACCTTCTTCCTGGTATCGATACATCTGTATCAGTATCGATACTACTTGCATAAGTATTGATATTGTTTATCGTGTTCATCCTCTTTCCTCAAATTTAACCTTATAGTATCGGTACTTCTTACAGTAATGATACCCTTACCCATATTTTACCTCTTTTACTTCGAATTTTACACAAATTCCACCTAAATTTCTTACTATTTACCAACCATACCATTAAACTCATTATCACTTATCCAAACTAACTTACTTCCATAAATATCCTTATTAACATCCAAAATCTCCAAAGAAAACTCAAAACTAAGAATCACACCCAAATTCCAAACATGTTTTTAATCACTTCTAAGCCTCCCAATCTCTTATTTACTTCTTTAACAAGTCAAATATGCCTTAAACTCCAATAATTGTTTAATACCTCAAATATCAAGTTAGTGACTATTTTGAAAGGATATAAAATTTTAGAGGATTAAATTAAATAAATGGTAAAGTATAAGAAAATGATTTAGAAATTGTAATTAAGATCGATTAGTAAGAATGGAAGAATGAAAGGATATTTTGGTCCTTTAGAGGGAAATGGATTTAAAATCCATTTTAATTAGGGTATTTAAGAAAAGGGGAACGTGTAAAATACACTAAGTTAATTCTCTTCTTCTTCCCCCGTGAAAGTATTCTCCTCCATAGCCAAAGGTAAGGCTTCATATATGTAGTTTTTCCTTTCGTTTTTTATTTTCTCTTGAAACCTTGAGTGTTATAGAGGCTTACGGAAGGGTTAAATAGAATTAAAACTAAGAGATGAATGATTTATTTGAGATTGAAGAAACTGGGATTTTGAATGATATGTTGAAACAAGAGTTTTTATTGAGATTTACTAGTTTATTTGACTTGGCAAATAAGTAAATAAGAAATTAGAAGCATTGGATGTGATTAAAATCATGTTAGAAAAAGTAGTATGATTCTTGGTTTGAGATGTACTTTAGAGAATTTGGATGTTATAAGAAGCTAGATGAAGGAAAGTTAGTTGGATTAAGTAATGGTAAGTTTAAGGGTATTGTTAGAGGTAAAAGTAAGAGAATTAAACGAAAATTTGGTGAAAATCGAAATGAAAAATGGAAAATCTGGGTAGGGGTACCGGTATTGGAAGAATAGTATCGATACTATAGGTTTAAATTTGAAGAATTTTGATAAACAGTATCGATACTGATGTGGGTATCGATACCATAGATTCCATAATGTAGAAAGGGTACCGATACTAAAAGGGAGTATCGGTACCATAGTAGAAGTATTGATACCATGGCAGGGGTACCGATACTATTGAGCCTGAAATTGTAAGATATGTTGAAATTGTAATAGAAATTGAAAATAATAGTACTTTTGAGTATTATTAAAGTATAAATGTTAGAGAGTATACTAACATTGGTATGTATGTGTACTTAATGGATGCTTGTGTAGATCATAACCAAGCTCCAGAGTCAAGCAAGAAAAAGGGCAAGGATAAAGTTACCTAGTAGTTGGACGTCATTACAACATGCTAGGGGTATATCAGGTGAGTGCATCTATGGTAATTCTATGGGATGAGGGATACTCGCAATCAGTAAATCTCAAAGGTTTTGATTTAATGTATGTTTTATAGTATTTAATATATGTTTATAATGTGTATGGAAATGATATTATGAATAAGTTTTAGAGTAGAAACTGCTCTAAAATGAAAGTTAAATGTCTAACATTGCATTTTTTGTGGAAAGGTACCACTAATGCAAGTTAGATGACAAATGGTGCATTTTTGGCAGAAAGGTGCCACAAATGCAAGTTAAATGTCTAAATTACATTTTTGGTGGAAATGTACCACTAATGCAAGTTAGATGACAAATGGTGCATTTTTTGCAGAAAGGTGCCACTAATGCAAGTTAAATGCCTAACGTTGTATTTTTGGTAGAAAGATATCACTAATGCAAGTTAGATGACAAATGGTGCATTTTTGACAGAAAGGTGCCACTAATGCAAGTTAAATGTCTAACATTGCATTTTTGGTAGAAAGGTACCACTAATGCAAGTTAGATGACAAATGGTGCATTTTTTGGCAGAAAGGTGCCACTAATACAATTTAAATGTCTAACGTTGCATTTTTGGTACAAAGGTACCACTAATGCAAGTTAGATGACAAATGGTGCATTTTTTGCGGCAAGGTTCCACTAATGCAAGTTAAATGCCTAACGGTGCATTTTTGGTATAAATGTGCCACTAATGCAAGTTAGATGACAAATGGTGCATTTTTGGCAGAAAAGGTGCCATTAATGCAAGTTAAATGCATAACAGTGAATTATCGGCATAAAAGGATTACCACAAATGAAAATGTATAACGGTATATTAACGACATACAAGGTGCCACTCATGGTATTTATAAAAGATAAATGACCATTTGGAACTTTGGTGTAATACATGTGTATTACTTTCTCATTTAACATGCATAGGGTAAATAAAATATAATTGGGAAAATATAAAGAAAAATAGGTATGTTGAGCATACTAAGAATAATTTTGATGATTGTATGAAAGAAATTTGGTTTAACTGAGAAGGATTTTATCTGATCCTTATGGAGTATGTGATTTAGTTCGTAATTCAATGGCCATGATATACTTATGTATAAAATTGCAGTTTCTTTACAATATTATATCTCACTAAGAAAATACTTAACATGTGTTGATTTCAATCGTATGTAAAAGCATAGAATAACCGGGTAAGGGGTACAGTAGCAGCTATCATCAATCTAAGGTTGACTCTCATCAGTAACAGTAGGACAATCATGTTTATTTTGAAAATTAGCTAACATGTAATCGACTTTAAGAAAAATGATATGGAATGTATTTAAAGTGATAATTTTTAGTAATATATTTCAATGAATATATTATTTTTGTAATAAAATGTTTTGTTTTAATTTCGAAACAAAATTTTATGGGTTTTACAAATGATCGAATGTTTTGAAAAGTCATGTGACACTTATGACTTGTGTATGGAAACGTATACGGGAAATAGGTGTTACAAACTGACTCTATTTCATCAAAACACTAAAAATCCATTTTATTAAATCTCTAATAAACCATTAATCTCTTAGTTTTATTTACTCTTAAGCTTTCCTTAAGATTTTATATCACTTAAGGCTTCAAAATCAACCTATAAATGAAAGGAAACACCAACTTGAAGGAATCTTACCTTTGGCTATGGAGGGCACATGGACGACGGAAAGAAGAAGAAGAAGAAAACCATGTTATTTTCAGCTTTCTTTCCCTTTTTCTACTATTCAACCCTTAATAAATATCCCAAATAAAATGAATATTAAAATTATTTCCTTCTAAAATACCATAATACCCCTTCATTCTTCTATTCTTACTAATAAGTCTTACATAAAATCTCTAAATTAAATCCTTGTACTTTTCAATTTATTCAAATTAACCCACTAAACTTTTTAAATCCTTTCATAGTGGTCACTGACCTGATGTTTGGGGTATTACAATTCTCCCCCTTAAGAAAACTCATCCTCGAATTTTTGACTTTATGCTTTTACCAAAACACTTTAACTAGAGGAATCATCTTGATGTTCACTTCATAACTGTTGTTGTAGACAATTTATGCTAAAGGAAAATGTTTTTCCCATGATCCCTAGAAATTAATCACACATGCCCTCAGTCTGTCTTCCAATATCTATATAGTACACTCTGACTAAATATTCATCTACGGATGAAAGACTGTACTGAAATTCAATCGAGTACTCAAAGCTTTATGCAAGAAATTCCTAAATCTTGAAGTGAATCTTGGATCTCTTTCGGATATAATCGATATTGGCACTCCTTACAGCCAAACTATCTCTTATATGCATAACTCATCATATTTATCCATCGAATAATATGTTCGTACCAAAATGACGTCTATCTTGGTAAATCTATTAACAACCACCCATATTGAGTCTTTCTTGCTATGTGTCAAATGTAGCCTTGTAACAAAGCTCACAATGACTTGTTTTCCCTTTCCATTTATGAATCAAGATCGATTGAAACAATCCGGAAGATACTTGATGTTCAGCTTTCCTCTATTGGAATGTCAGACACTTTGCCACAATTTCTGAGATGGTTCTTTTCAAAACAGGCCACCAAACCGACTCTTTAAAACTTGGTACTTTTTGTTTCCACCTAAATGCATAGTCAACTGACTTAATGCGCCAAAAAGAATATCTTTCTTTAGACCTTCTTCATCAGAAATACAAAGTCTCTCACGATAGTACAAACATCCATCAGACCTAACCTCAAAAGTCTTTAATTTTGTCATTTTCTTCTTGTGCAATTATTACCAAGAAATTTTCATCATTCCTTTCTAATTGTCTTTTCCAATCTAAAAACATCGGCTTTATCTTTAATTCAGCCAACAGTGTCATTTCTTTCAACACTAGTCGTACATTCATAACTCACAAAACTGCAAAAGTTTTTTCGACTACGTGTATTTGTAACAACATTTGCCTTTCCTGGATGATAATCAATGATCACTTCATAATTCTTTAAAAGCTTTATTCATCTTTTTTGTTCTCAAGTTCAGCTCTTTTTTAGTCAACAAATACTTTAGGCTTTTGTGATTTGTATAATCATAGCACCGCTCACCATACAAGTAATTGCGTCAAATCTTTAAAGCAACTCGATTTATACCAACTCTAAACCATGCGTAAGGTAATTCCTCTTATGAGTCTTTAACTTTATCAAGGCATAGGCCGTAAATTTACCTTTTTGTATAAGCACACATCCCAAGCTATTCTAAGATACAGCACTAAAAACAACATAATCCTTACCCCACTCACGTTGTACACGCACTGGTGCCTCTATTAAAATCCTCTTTAGCATTTCAAAACTCTCTTGGCACTACTCCGTTTAAACAAAAGAAACATATTTCCTTAAAAACTTGGTTAACAATGAAGCTAAAATCGAAAAGTTATTCATGAACCTTCGTTAGTAACCAGCAAACCCCAAGAAACTCCGAACTTCATAAACATTTGTTGGGTTTTCCAGTCCACTATTGCCTGAATCTTTTTGGGATGTACTCGTATGCCATCTGAGGAGACTATATGGCCAAGAAAAGCAATATATGCTAACCAGAATTCACATTTGAACAGTTCGGCATACAACTTATTTTCTCAAAGAATCTAAAGAACAATACAAAGATAAGCATTATGCTCCTCTCTGGACTTTGAATACATAAAAAATCATCAATGAACGGAAGAGGGTACTTGTTCTTTTTCTATTGTTAACTCCTTTGATTGTCGATAATCTATGCATAACTACATAGATTCATCTTTCTTTTAGCCAATAGCACAAATACTCCCCAAGGTGAAACACTCGGTCTGAACAAATCTTGAGCAATCATCTCTTATATTTGAGCCTGTAGGAATCTTAACTCGCTCAAAATCATTTGATATGAATCCATAGAAACATGCTCAACAACCTGTTAACCATAAATCTTGAATTCCACCTCTCAATCTAGAGGTAACCCAGGTAATTCATCTGAAAAGATATCTATAAATTCCTGAGTTATGGGAATATCATAAAATTCTACTTTAAATACTTAAGTATCTATCAAACTAACCAGAAAAACTATACATCTTTCTGACATCATTTCTTTGCAATCATTACTGATATCACATTGGGTGATGAATTTTCTTTTCTTCCAATATGATTTCCAAATCCTTTGTATCTTTCTGAAGTAATCGCTTCTTAAGATAACAACCCAACCATAAGGTTAAGACACCAATCCATACCCAATATGATCTCATACTTGCCTCATGACTCATAGGGTTTACCGCTATCATCTCACTCAAGATCAAGTTGAACAGAATACCTTTATTTTAAAATTTATTATTTTATTTTGGAGGTAATCTGTGTAACTTTTTTGGATCCATTGAAAATATTCTCGAGCAATTAAAACATTTTCCCTCTCCACTAAGAAAGTCAAAATATCCACATCATTTAATAAGAAGACTTGACTCGGTATGCTGTAGTGATGTCCAACTACTCCGCAACTTTGTTCTTGCCCTTTTTCTTTCTTGACTCGGGAGGTTGGTTATGATCTACACAAGCATCCATTTAGTACATATACCATACAAATGTTAGTAGTATATTCTCTAACATTTATATTTTAATAATACTCAAAAGTACTATTGTTTTTAATTTCTATTACAATTTCAAGCTCAATAGTATCGGTACCCCTACCATGGTATCGATACTTCTATACTATGGTACCGATACTCCCTTTCAATATTGATACCATTTCTAAATTTTGGAATCCATGTTATCGATACCATTCTTTTAGTATCGATACCCACATCAGTATCGATACTAATTACATCAGACCGATATTGTTCATCTTATTTCTATCAATTTAAATCTATAGTATCAGTACTGTTCTATCAGTACCAATACCCTTACCCAGATTTTCCATTTTTCAGCTCGATTTTTACCCAAATTTGGTCAAATTCTCTTACTTTTACCTCCAATAATACTATTAAACTCTTCTTTACTTATACCAACTAACTTTCCTTCATTTAGCTTCTTATAACTTTTAAATTCTCCAAAGAACATCTCAAACTAAGAATCATACTACTTTTCTAACATGTTTTTTAATCACATCCAAGGCTTTTAATCACTTATTTACTTCTTTGACAAGTCAAATCTACTAATAAGCCTCAATAAAAACTCATATTCCAATATACCATTCAAAAACCCATTTTCTTCAATCTCAAATAAATCATCCATTTCTTAGTTTTAATCCTCTATAATCCTTCCTAGGATCTACTTCAGACTTCAGAAACATTATTTTTATGGTTGCCAATCCATTATAGCTTGGATCTTTCTAGGATCTACTCTTATGCCTTCTGCTAAGACTATATGGCCAAGGAAAGGAATCTCAACTAACCAAAATTTGCTCTTGGACAATTTGGCATACAACTTCTTCTCTCAAAGTATCTGAAGAACTACTCGAAGATGGTTATCATGTTCTTCTCTTGACTTGGAATACACCAAAATATAGTCTATAAATACTACCATGAATTGATCCAAGTAAGGTTGGAATACTCGATTCATCAAGTCTATAAATGTTGCAGGAGCATTAGTCAATCCAAATGGCATCACCACAAATTCATAGTGTCCATACCGAGTCTGAAAATTTGTCTTTGAAACATCATCCTCTTCTATCTTTAATTGGTGGTACCCTGACCTTATATTTATTTTAGAGAACGCTTCTTGGCCTTTCAATTGATCGAACAGATCCTTAATCCTCGAAAGAGGATACTTTTTATTTATTGTTACTTTATTTAACTGTCAGTAGTCGATGCATAATCGCATAGACCCATCCTTCTTTCTCACAAACAGCACAGGTGCTCCCCAAGGAGAAACACTGGGTCTCACAAATCCCTTATCGAGTAACTCTTGTAGTTGGGCTTTTAATTCTCTTAACTCCATTGGAGCTATCCGATATGGAGCCAAAGAAATAGGTTTGTACCCGGGTAAATCTCAATCTTGAATTTCACCTTGTAATCTGGAGGTAATCCCGGTAACTCCTCAGGAAAAACATCTGGAAATTCCCTAACGTAGGGATATAATCTACTCTAATGTCTAATATTCAAGTGTCTATCACATTAGCTATGAAAGATATACACCCTTTTGACATCAATTTTCTTGCAGTCATGGTTGATATCACATTGGATGATGATTTCGTTTTCACACCGATCACTATGATTTCTAAGCCTTCTGTATCTTTTAGAAACAATCGCTTCTTATGACAATTGACCCATCCATAATGTGGAGATAACCAATCCATACCCAAAATGATTTCAAATTCATCGAAAGGAAACTCCATTAAGTTTACCAAGAACACAATCCCTTGAATCTTTATAGGGCATTTTCTACATACCTGAGTTACTCTCGCACTATGACCAATAGGGTTTACCGCTATCATCTCACTAATAATTGGTTCTAAAAGAATTCCTATAACTCTAACCAACTTTGTACTAATGTATGAGTGTGTAGAACCATCGTCAACTAAAACAAATACAGGCTCATCAAAAAGATGGAAAGTACTTGTTATGATTTCTGGGTCATCCTAATTTTCATTGGTCTTAATGTTATAAACTATGGCAACTCCCCGAGTCTCTTATCGTTGCATTGATTTAGCTTGTCCCATGGATCTACCCCTTCCTCTGCTTTTATTAGAGGTTGCCACAAATCTTTCAGATTGTGTCGAATTATCCCCATATCTCTTACGACAGTTTTAGGCAAAGTGATCAGTCTCGCCACATTGGAAACAAGCTCCACTGAGAAGTCTGCATACTCCTCGGTGCAGTCTACCACATGTATGACATAAATTTCTTTCTCCAACTAATCTACCCGAGCTAGCAGCAAAAGACTGAGACTGCTTAGTTTTCTGTGAAGTTACAATAGAACCATCTCTGTCAGTATATCGGGAACTCAAGCCCTTGCCTCTCTTAACATGATGGGGAGTTAAAGGCCTTCTAATCATTTTCCCCGTCTGCAAATGTCTCCTCTTGAGCTCTTTCAATAGCCTTGGTTGGTTTATAACTTCTTGCAAGCTAGGCAAACTCAAAGCCAGCATCATCTCTTTCAACTTTGGCCTCAATCCCTCAATAAACCAATCATGTCGAGCCTTGTCATTGGGAACCACCTAGGTAGCAAAACGGCTCAACTTATTATATTTAGCCTCGTACTCATATACTTCTCGATCGTCTTGTTTAATATAAAGGAACTTCATAAGCATCACTCGTCTAAATTTCTTACCAATATACTTATTGTTAAATTCTTACTGGAAGAACTGCAGGTCAATTGTTCTAGTGGTGCATACATTATAGTATTTGACCACCACAATCGAGTTGATCCCCTTAGCAATGATACAGCTCCACCCAGCTTCTCTAAATTCGAGTAGTGTAGACTTTCAAGCATTATCATTACATCATTCAGTTATAAGTCATCCTCCATAGGACCTTCATCCTCTTCTCCATGGAATTTGGCAGCTCCTAAACTCTTTAGCTCCTTTGGCATCAACATTCTTGGTATTGGAGGAGCAGAGGGCGAAGGAGGTTGAAATCATGTCAGAATGGCATCGAGAGCTTATATAAAAGCTCCAAACTCATGCACCGGCATCCCCTGATGTGCAGGAGCACTAGCATTTTAATACAATGATAAAACATTCATTGAAATATATTACTAAAAACTATCACTTTAAATTCATTACAAAACATTTTTTTAACTTCAATTACATGCCAGCTAATTTTCAAAATAAATATGATTGTCCTAATGTTACTGACGAATCAACCTTAAATTGATGATAGATGTTGCTACTACACTCCTTACTCGGCAAATCTTAGATTTTTACCTACACATGAAATCAACACACGTTAAGTATTTACTTAGTTATGCATAATACTGTAAATGAATTACAATTTATTCATAATCATGTCATGACTATCAAAACCGTGATAATTCGTATACTTCGTGAGAATCCTTTACAATTTTTTTAGTTAAACCAATATATGGCACCATTTAAGCCGAAATGCAATATTTTTTTCATCTAACTGGCATTAGTGGCATCTTTCTACCAAAATGCATAGTTAGGCATTTACTCTTTCATCTAAAGGCATTTGACCTTTCATCTAACTTGCATTATTGGCACCTTTCTGCCAAATGAGTTAGGCAATTAACTTTTAATCTAAAGGCATTTAACCTTTCATCTAACTTGCATTATTGGCACCTTTCTTCCAAATGCACAGTTAGGCAATTAACCTTTCATCTAAAGGCATTTAACATTTCATCTAACTTGCATTATTGGCACCTTTCTGGCAAATGCACAGTTAGGCAATTAACTTTTCATCTAAAGGCATTTAACCTTTCATCTAACTTGCATTATTGGCACCTTTCTGCCAAATGCACAGTTAGGCAATTAACCTTTTATTTTAGAGCAGTTCCTACTCTTAAAATTATTCATAATAGTAATTTCATACATAATATAACATATATCAAACACAGTAAAACATACATTAATTCAAACATTAGAGATTGATTTATTGTGAGTGTTCCTCATACAATATAATTACAATATGTGCACTCACCTGATATGTCTCCCTAGTATGTTGTAGTGATGTCCAACTACTCTGCAACTTTGTTCTTACCCTTTTTCTTCCTTGATTCGGGAGCTTGTTTATGATCTACACAAGCATCCATTTAGTACATATACAATACAAATGTTAGTATATTCTCTAACATTTATACTTTAATAATATTCAAAAGTACTATTATTTTTAATTTCTATTACAATTTCAGCCTATCTTACAATTTCAGGCTTAATAGAATCGCTACCCCTACCATGATATCAATACTTCTATACTATGGTACCAATACTCTCTTTTAGTATCGATACCATTTCTATATTCTGGAATCCATGGTATCGATACCTTTTTTTAGTATCGATACCCACATCAGTATCTATACTAATTGCATCAGTACCGATATTGTTCATCGAATTTCTATCAATTTAAACCTATAGTATCAGTACTGTTCTATCAGTATTGATACCCTTACCCATATTTTCCATTTTTCAGCTCGAATTTTACCCAAATTTGGTCAAATTCCCTTACTTTTACCTCCAACAATAGTATTAAATTATTCTTTACTTATACCAACTTTCCTCCGTTTAGCTTCTTATAACTTCTAAATTCTCCAAAGAACATCTCAAACTAAGAATCATACTAATTTTCTAACATGTTTTTAATCATATCCAAAGCTTCTAATATCTTATTTACGTCTTTGACAAGTCAAATCTACTAATAAACATCAATAAAAACTCATATTCCAACATACCATTCAAAACCCCATTTTCTTCAATCTCAAATAAATCATCTATTTCTTAGTTTCATTCCTCCATAATCCTTCTTTAAGCTTCCATATCACTTAAGGTTTCAAGAACAACCCAAAAACGAAAGGAAAACTAGATATTTAAAGCCTTACCTTTGGCTATGGAGAACACGTGAATACGAGAAATAATGAGAGAAATTAGCTTAATGTTTACTTTCTCCTTTTTCCTATACTTTAATACCCTAATTAAAATGAATTTTAAATTCATTTCCCCTTAAAGGATCACAATGCCCCTTTTATTCTTCCATTTATACAAATTTGTCTTAAACACTATTTCTAAATCATTTCTTACCCTTTTATTTTATTCAAATAAATCTTCAAATTTTAAATCTTTTTAATAAAGTCATTGGCCTGATATTTGGGGTATTATATTCCTAAAACTTAACATCTATTCTTATACAAACTCATAATCATTTGATTCACTAATAACTCAGCTTTATTTAAGCTTTTGGCGGATAACATATTTATCGATCACTCATTTCCTCTTACTCTACTCAATAATGCTTTAAACAATTTAATGCTTAACTTAAATATTTCTCAATTATTTAAGCTTACCTAAAGAAACATTAGAGTCATCACTAGATTAAAAAATCTACTTTGGATCCTCATCCGATTCAACTTCTCTTATAAATCGTTCAAACTTTTTAATGGATTTCTTAAATGCAAAAATGTTGTTAAACGCTGGGGCATTTCTTCAACATAATAGAGGAAAATCCCTAGCAGCTTCTACTCTTCTAAGGTGAGATACTGAAGTCATGTCATATTGTTTTCGGTCTATTTCGATCTCGACCTTCTTTTTAACATTATCAACTTTATTTTTAGTTTCTGACATCTAAACAGAGGCAAATTCATTTTACATTAGTAAAGGGTAATCTTTACTCCCTAATAAGCATCATCTCAGTATATAAATACGACTACCAGTAAACTTTTGACATCCTAGTGGCATGTATACATTCTTAACAAAATTAATACTCATTTCATGTCCAGAAATGACTAAACATGTAGCTCTGATACCAATAAATGTAATATACATTTCTCGTATACGTTTTTGTACACGAGTCACAGATGTCACATGACTACTGAAACATTTTTCGATACTTGAAAATTAGTAAAATTTCGTTTTCTTTAGATAAAACCATTTAATAATATAGTTTATAAGACATTCTTAAATTTTATATATATATATATATATATTAAACACGTCTACTTTAATTAGTAATACTAGTTCATATTATCCATATTTAAAATCAACACAAGACGATTCAGTTAATCTATTACAACCCTGTTTCCAAAATATTTAAATACAGCTAATAGGATATTCATAAGTACATGCCACTAAACTGAGTCAAACTATCATCATAGGATGTCTTACTAATATTATAGTATATTTCTTGATGCTTGGAGTTGCTATGTACTCTCTACTTATAATCCTGCCGTTTACCTACATGTGAAAATCAATCACACGCTAAGTATTCACTTAGTGAGGCATAATAATAATAAAGTGAAATCAAAACATAAGTATATCATAAATATAAAAATACGAATTAACTCATATAAATCATAATAATACATAAAGTTGTCTTGGTAAACCAAGTTTCTTTTACATAACCTACGAAACCATATTTAGTATGCCCAGCATACTTATCAATCAGTATTTATCCAAATTATTCTTGTATTTGCCCAATATATGTTAAATGAGAATGCATGGTACATAAATTTGCACCTAAGTACCAATATGGAAATTCACAAACTCATTTTGAAATCCTCAGGGTACACATATAGTGTCGATACGATTATTGACAAACTCATTGTGAATTATGTAGGCTGCACACATAGTGCCAATACGGAAATTCATGAACTCATTATGAATTTTGTGGGGTTGCACACATAGTGCCAATACGAAAATTCATAAAATCATTATGAATTTCGTGGGGTTGCACACATAGTGCCAATACGAAAATTCATAAACTCTCTATGAATTTCGTGGGGTTGCACACAAAGTGCCAATATGGAAATTCATAAACTCATTATAAGTTTCGTGGGGTTGTACACATAGTGCCATTACGAAAATTCATAAACTCGTTATGAATTTTGTGGGCTTGCCACATTGTGCCAATACGAAATTTTATAAACTCGTTATGAATTCGTTGGGTTGCACACATAGTGCCATTACGGAATTTCATAAACTCATTATGAATTTCGTGGGGTTGCACACATAGTGCTAATACGGAAATTCATAAACTCATTATGAATAAATTCATAAACTCATTATGAATTTCACAGGGTTGCACACATAGTGTCAATAGGGAGAATCCAACATATACATTAAACAAAAGGCATCTATAAGTATCACAACATATAATACATAATAAATGCACTCACCTCGTTTGTCTTTCTATAATGCTCAAACGTAGTCCAACTATTCTGCGACTTTATCCTTGCCTTTCTCTTTTCTTGGCTCAGGGGCTTGATTATGATCTACACAAGCATTCATAATCACACATACAAATATGATGTTATTATACTTACTAACATTTATCCAAAGTATTATACTCAAAAGTACTATTAAATTCGAATTCTATTAAAATTCGCCCTAACTTAACAGTTCAGCCTGAATAATATTGATACCCCTCATTTGGTATCGATACTTCTCTTCTATGGTACCGAATACCCAATTCGGTATCGATACAATTCTAGCATTCTAGAATCCATTTTCTAATCACAGTATCGATACCTTCTTCTTGGTATCGATACCTCCGCATCAGTATTGATACTACTTGCATAAGTATCGATAATGTTCATCGTGTTCATCCTCTTTCCTCAAATTTAACCTTATAGTATCGATATTGTTCTTACAGTACCGATACCTTTACCCATATTTTACCTCTTTTACTTTGAATTTTACACAAATTCCACCTAAATCTCTTACTCTTTTCTCCAACCATACCATTAAACTCATTATCACTTATACAAACTAACTTACATCTATAAATCTCCTTTTAACATCCAAAATCTCCAAAGAACACTCAAAACTAAGAATCACCCCCAAATTCCAAACATGTTTTTAATCACTTCTAAAGCTCCCAATCTCTTATTTATTTCTTTGACAAGTCAAATATGCCTTTAAACTCCAATAACTAACTCTATTTCATCAAATCACTAAAAATTCATATTAAATCTCTAATAAATCTCTAATCCCATAGTTTTATTCACTATTAAGCTTTCCATAAGCTTCTATATCACTTAAGGCTTCAAAACCAACCCATAAATGAAAGGAAAAACCAACTTGAAGGAATTTTACCTTTGGCCATGAAGGGCACGAGGACGACGGGAAGAAGAAAAAGAAGAAGAGAACCAAGTTATTTTCAGCTTTCTTTCCATTTTTTTACTATGCAACCCTTAATAAATATCCCAAATAAAATGAATATTAAAATCATTTCCTTCTAAAAGACCTTAATGTCTCTCCATTCTTCCATTCTTACTAATAAGTCTTAAACAAAATCTCTAAATTTAATTCTTGTTTTTTCAATTTATTCAAATTAACCCACTAAAATTTTAAATACTTTCACTATGGTCACTGACCAATGTTTGGGGTATTACAACCCTCGTGGCTAAAAAATTAACCATATTAGCATACCATAAGATTGTTGATTGTGTAATACCCCAAACATTAGGCCAGTGACTAAAATATAAGGATTTAAAAATTGGTTGTTTGATTTGAATAAATTGAAAAGTACAATGACTTATTTTGGAAATTGTGATTAAGACTTATTATTAAGGATGGAAGAATAGAGGGGCTTTATAGTCTTTTAGCAAGAAATGATTTTAATATTTATTGTTTAGAGATATTTATTAAGTGTTGAATAAGGGGAAAGGAAAAGGTTGGAACATTGGTTATCTATTCTTCTTCTTCTCTTCCCCGTAACTCCATTGCTAAGGTAAGATATGTTTCAAGTTGGTTATTCCTTTCATTTTTTGGGTTGGTTTTGAAGCCTTGAGTGATATACAAGCTTAAGGAAAGTTTAAGGATGAATAAAAGTAAGAGATTAGTGAATTGTTAGTGAATTAGTAAAATGGGTTTTTTAGTGAATTGATAAAATTTGGTTAGTGATCGGATTTTAAAACCATATTTGACTTGTCAAAGATGTAAATAAGAAATTTGGAGCCTTATAAGTGATTGAAAACATGTTTGAATATTTTCTATGATTTTTAGTTTTAAATGTTCTTTGGAGAATTTGGATGTTATAAGGAGATTTATTAATGTAAGTTAGTTGGGATAAGTAATAATGAGTTTGATGGCATGGTTGGAGATAAGAGTAAGAGATTTAGGTGAAATTTGGGTAAAAATCAAAGTGAAATAAGTAAAATATGGGTAAGGGTATTGGTACTGGAAGAACAGTACCAATACTATAAGGTTAAATTGAAGGAAAGAGTATGAATACGATGAACAGTATCGATATTGATTGAAGTAGTATTGATACTGATGTGGAGGCATCGATATCAAGAGGAACATATCGATATTGTAATTGAAAATTGGATTTCCAGAATGCAAAAATGGTATCGATACTAAAGTGGGTATCGATACCATAGGAGATAAGTATCAATATTGTAGTAGGGGTACCGATATTATTCAGTCTAAAATTTTAAGTGGATGGTTTATTTTGGGTATTGTTGAGATTTTGGGCTGTAAGTTTAATGCTAGGAAATTTTTGGGCTTATGTGGGCTTTAATTTAAGAATTTAGGACAAGGGCCCATTATGAATAAAAAGGAAAAATTATGATGAATTTTAAAAGAATTCGAAAATAATAGTACTTTTGAGTATTATTATTTTGTTAAATGTTAGAAAATATACTAACATTGTATTTTATATTGTATGTGTGATTATGGATGCTTGTGTAGATCGTAATCAAATTCCTAAGACAAGCAAACAAAAAGGCAAGGATAAAGTTACAGAATAGTCGGACTACATTAAGCCATAATATTGAGGCATACCAGGTGAGTGCATTTATTATATACTTATAATATATGAGGATGACTTGCGATGAGTCAACCTCGAATGTATTGATAAAAGTATGTTTTATCGTATTTTTGAAATGAAAGTGTTGAGATTTTTAAAGGAAAGGTCGATTGCCAATCCAAGTTTGCAGAAAATTGAGAATGATATCTAAAGATATTAAATGATTTTCAATTCTCACAAAATGAATTGAGTCGTTGCTAAGTCATCAGCTAATCGAGAAAATTAGCTAAGAATGATAGAAATCATACTTAGCATTTCTTAAAAGAAAATAAGTAAAGAATTAAAGTAAAAACAAAGATGGAAAGAATAATTTTTTTATAAAAATAAAAGAAAAAAAAGAAAAAAATGAATCCAAGTACCTCTCAAGCTTTACCCTAAAGGGTATTTATTTATAGCTTTCAAATTACCTAAGGAAAATAAAATAAAATAACTAAGGATAATCATAAAAACATTAAAATAATAAAATCCTAACTAACAAAATGATAGTTCTCAAATATTTGTTATGAATTCAAATGCAAACATAAATCCTAAGTAATTTCTGCGTGCCTCCCTTCTGGATAATGCTAACTGGATCACCTTCTAGAATTTATCACTGATTGAACTACCAGAATATGCCACGTTAGACACCATCATGCCCTAAGTCATGCTCATGAGTTCTGCCTTGATTCCAGAAAATTAAACAAATGCAAAACTTGCTCTTTAAATGTTATTTTTTGGAAATTAATGTCTTGCACATAATCGAATAAAAACAACTCAAATCAGTAATATCAAACAATCAACAAGGAGTAATTAACGATGAAATAGTGACAAAATAAATTACTCATCATGAATGATTCTCCAGGTACCAATCGTAATCCTAGAGGTCGAAAGGATCTGAAAAGATAGAAACTAAAAGAGTGAGCTAAAAAGTCCAATGTGTGCTCTACAGTAAAACATATATCATTATATATATGTATATATAATAGCACAAATAATGCATAAACATTAATATCAAAATTTATTAATCAGTGTAGCATTATTAACATGAAATAATACCTTTCAAAGAGTTACCCAAGTAAGAATACAAGAATTAGAATGGGGATTTAACCCTCCGAAAAGGATTCTAATAGAAACAAGACAGGGATATAATCCCATGTAGAAATAGGACGGGGAACTAATCCCATGCAGAATAAGGACATGTAATTAATCCCTAGCAAAATTAGGACGGGGAATCAATCTAATGCAGAACCAGGACGGGAATCAATCCCTTGCAAAATCAGGATATGGAATTATTCCCATGCAAAATAAAAAAATGCATCAATAAACCGATTATGTGATGCAACATTATTCAGAAATTAGAAATGTAACACATAAATATAATCAGATTTCGAACAATGTTTCAAACAGTAACATATAACATAATAGCATAACATATCAAAGTATCGAACAGGTAAAGGGGACACAACTATAGTAGCTAAATAACACCGGCTACGCCTTACGCTTCCCACATTCAGTCGCACTAGGTCATGTAGAGTGGGGACCTAAAACTAATAACCTTATATGAATATGGATACCAACAGCTAAACATAAATAAGCTATAAAATCACTAAACATAACTTATGTGTATCTCGAGACGAAAGAGCAAAATCAAACTAAGTAGAACAAGACTTTAAGGGATAAATGACCCAAAACATAATTATGACTTTAAGGGATAAATGACCCAAAACAGGGCTTTCAGGTCAGAATTTGGCAAAATGAACTCAAGATGTCGAAAAATATAAAGCTATGGGTCTTTGAAAAAAGTCAACTTGACAATAGTAAATGAGTCGGGTCGGTCAATCAGGTCAATCGATCTAGTCATTTCGTTCCAGGAACAACCTATTCAGTCGGTTCAAAGCTTCAACCGCCGGAGTAGTCCCACACGCGTACGGCGGCGTGTGGGGGTGTATGGGAACCCCTTCGGTGGCTAGTTTTTAATTGAAATTTCTAGAATATTATTTTAATGTACAGGAAATAACTTATCGAGGTCGATTTGTGGCAGAGAACCACAAAATTAAATTTTCTTAAAATTCTAAAACTAAACTCCCTCACCCAACGCTAATGACAAAAAAATGAAAAACTGAGGGTGTCAAGTGAATGACGATGGCGAGACGAACACAATGACATCGGCAGTGAGAGTTACGACGACTTGAATGTTGACAAAATTTAGAAAAATTGAATAGGGGTGATGGTGGAGAGAGAAAATAAGATAGAGAAAAAAAAATAAAAGTGGTGAAAAACAATTGGGAATAGGGAATAGGGAAAAAGAGTATGGGTTCAAATTACCCTAAAAATTGAGTAAACTACGCTATAGGTCCTTGAAATTACAAAATACCCAAAACGATATTGAAATTTTAAAACATCTTAAATTAGTATATAAAATTGGAATGCGACAACTCTCCCCCTTAAGAAAGTTTTGGCCTCAAAATTTTACCTAGCAGAAAAAGATGAGGAAATTGTTCCTTCATCGACCTTCGAGTCTTCAGGTGGCCTCTGAAAGATTACAGTTACTCCATTGAACCTTAACCATTAGTATATGTCGACTTCTTAGAACACGATCCTTAAAAGAAATGATTTAAATATGCTTTTTCTCATAACTCAAATCACGTCTCAGCTCGACATCCTCAATGGAGAAGATATATGATGGGTATGAACGATAACAAGTCAACATAGAGACATGGAAGACATTATGAATGCACTCAAACTAAGGAGGCAACTTAAGTTGATAAGCAACAAGACCAACTCAACACAGAATCTGATAAGGCCCAATAAACCTTAGACTCAACTTGCCTTTACGGCCAAATCTGAGAACTTTCTTCCACGAAGATACCTTTAGAAAGACTCGATCACCCACATTGAACAAATATCTCACCTTTTTAGGTCAGTATAAAACTTTTTCTATCAAAAGTAGCCTTAAGCATGACTCGAATCAACTTAATTTTACTCTCAGCCTCCTGAATAAGATCCAACCCTACAACCCTCCTCTCATATAACTCAGTCTAACATAACAGAGTACGACACCTACAACCATACAAAGCCTCATATGATGTCATCTAAATACTAGTCTGATAATTATTGTTGTAGGAAAACTAAGCCAAAAGCAACAGAACCTCCCAATTGTATTGAAAATCTATAATACATCCTCTCAATGGTGATAAGTTGTACTAAATTCTATTGGTTACCCAAAGATTCATGAAAAGCCTTATAGAATTGCAACGTAAACCTTGGATCTCAATCAGAAATAATAAATAAAAGAACCCCATGAAGACGAATAATCTCATAAATACAACTGAGTCAATCTGTCCAAAGTACAAATTAGTCCGAACCGAAATGAAATGAGCAGACTTGGTGAGACGATCAATGTACCCCATAGTAAATCCTTCTTGGATTACGTTAACAACAATCCACTGACAAATTCTTATTCACTCGCTTCCATTTCCACTCGGGAATCTGAATGGGTTAAAGTAAACCACATAGAAATTAATGTCCAGTCTTTACTTGCTGATAAGTTAGACACTTAACCAAATACTCAATGACATCTCTTTTCAAACCAGACCAATGGTACCTTTCTTTGATATTTTGATATATCTTAACTCCACCCAGGTGCATAGAATAGGGACTATTGTGAGCCTCTCGTAAAATAGTATTTCGTAACTCAGGATCATTTGGAACACAATAACATCCTCATTGAAGGTGTACTCAGAATTAGAACCCTACTCATCTCATTTTGCAAACGACAATAAGGATGCATCTAGAGATTTCTTTGACTTAATCTCATTCCCTAACCTATACTTAACTCGGATTTCAGCTAACAAAGTACCATCATCATATAAATTCAGGCTAGTGAATATTGCCCTCGAATCAGTAGTCGCTCTACGACTCAAAGCATCAACAACTATATTAGTTTTTTCACGGTGATACTAAATCTCGAAATCATAATCCTTTAGAAACTCTAACCAACGACGTGGTCTAAAATTAAGATATTTTTGAGCCAACAGATACTTCAAATTTTATGATCAGTAAAGATTTAACACTTCTCCCCATAAAGATAACGCCTCTAGATTTTCAACGTAAAAAGTACATTAGCTAACTCGAGATCATGAGTAGGGTAGTTACACTCATGTGACTTCAAATGACGCGACGCATAAGCTAAAGATACTACCCTACCATCCTACATCATAATAGAACCTAAACCAGTCTATGAAGCATCACTGTAAACTATATAATCCTTCCCAGACTCCGGATAGATCAAAATTGGTGCTTGAGTCAAAACAAATTTCAACTGGTCGAAACCTGACTATTAGCTTCATCCCAAACAAATGAAACATTCTTCCTTGGAAGTTTCGTCAAAGGAGTTGTAATCATAGAAAATCCATCTACAAACCTACAGTAATAACCTGTAAAACCTAGAAAATTATGAACCTCACCCACATTCTTAGGTTGTTTCTAGTTCAGAATAGCCTCAATCGTTTTCAGATCAACAGAATACCCTTAGCATAAATAATGTGACCCAATAATATTACCTCGCTAAGCCAGAATTCGCACTTAGTGAACTTCGCATAGAGTTACTTTTCCTTCAAAGTTTGCAAAACAACCCTCAAATGCTCATCATGCTCAGACTCGAACTTCAAATAAATTAGGATATCATCAATAAAAACAACAACAAACTGATCTAAATACAGTTAGAATACCCGATTCATCATATCCATAAAAGCAACATAGGTATTAGTCAACCCGAATGGCATCACTGAAAACTCATAATGACCATAACGAGTTTCGAAAGTCATTTTAGGAAGATTAGAATTTTTCACCTTAAGCTGATAATAGCCAGACCGAAGATCAACCTCGAAGAAATTATTTGAACCATGGAACTGATCAAACAAATCATCGATACGCGATAATGTGTATTTATTCTTAATTGCCAACTTATTATGCTTCTGATAATTGATGCACATACACAAAGTATCATCATTCTTCTAGACAAAGAGCACAGGAGCTCCTCACAGATAGGTACTAGGCTGAATACACCCTCGATCTAACAACTTTTGTAACTGAACCTTGAGTTCTCTCAATTCCTTAGGTGTCATGCAATAAGGAGCCATGGACACTAGTGCAGTACACGGATACAGTTCAATTCTGAGCTCTACTTCTCTCTCAGGTGGTACCCGGTAACTCTTCCGAAAAGTCTCTCACAGTATGTATCTATTCAATTTCAAAAGTAGGTTTTCTCGAATCCAGAATACAAGCAAGGTATGCTATAGTACCCTTCCAAATCATTTTCTCAGCTGCCAAGGCTAATATAACATTGGATAGATAACCCCGACGCTCATCAGTCAGAACAATTTTCATATCATCAGAAGTCTTTAGAATTGTTCTCTTGCATTCATAATTCATATTAACTCGACATTCAACCAATCGGTACCCTGAATAAGATCAAACTCATCCAATGAGAGTTCCATAAGATTTACCGGAATGATCTCTCCTCAAAGGTTGAGAGGACAATTTTCGATAAATTGTCACTGCTAATTGTACAGTAACAAGACAGATAGTGGGCTCAATCGGAATGTCAAGATTATGAGCTACAGAACTCACAACATATGAATGGGTAGACCTGCCATCAAACAAAGCAAAATAGTAAATTGAATGAACGGTAAGAAAAGAAGCAGAAATAAAGCAAATTCCGAGGCAAATATTTTGAATCATATTGAGCGGAGAAGAAGCTAGATGGTATGCAGCTAGGGCAACGCTATCTTGGGTGTGTGAGCTGGCAGTTGGATCGATTATTGGGGGACAAGAGGTGTTTGAACGAAAAAGAGGGTGGAATATCTTGGTCAAGTGGTTCTGCTAATTAGATCTCGCTAGAGGTTTTGGAGCCCACTTCCAGTAGAGTGTTGGTGGATCCACCGAATGATTCTACTGATTTAATTCAGTCTAATTCTACTGATAATGAGCCTATCGTGGACTTCTCGGGGGAGGAGGTAGCAGCAAGGCCGAGTGGGGTTTTGTCTTGGGCCGAAGAAGTTGATCGCTTAAATAACATATCAAACCCAAGTTTTGTAGATGATAAGGGGTATGCAGGGGTCACATGAAATGAATGCTTTTTTGTGTGAATTGCAATTCAAGCCGCCTATGGGTAAACAAAAAAGATATGGCCTTTTAGCAAAACTGCAGGAGAAAACCCTGGCTAAAGTGCAGAAGAAGAAAAAGGAGCGAGTCCTGGAAGCAAGATAAAGAAATAGAATTTTCGGAATTATAAGGCAGATTCTTAACCGATTCAGAATTGCTAGCAAGGTGAAAATTATTGATTTAGGAACCTAGGGCTACGCTGGATCTGAGGAAGAAATTGGGATTACAAATCATCGGTTCAAAGGAAGAAGTGGTTCGGGAAATTGCCTTACTAGAGGAAAGGGGTCGTGGCCTTTAGAGGGGGAGAATATCCAAGAGTGGAAGAGGGGGGCAGCATCAGACTGCTATCCTGGTTCGCTAGTTCTTTGAAGCTTCGGGGAGGGCTGGGGGCTTGGCCACGACAAGGTGAAGATTATTCTTTCAACCGATAGGTGTTTTTTTCTGTTGTTCACGGCGCTGGCGAGTGGTAATTGTTTTGGGGTTGGAGTAATATTTATGCTTTGGCTTGTGTTGTGCTCTTGGTGTGATTACTTATCATTAGTGACTTTGGTATGCACTTGAAGGCCTTGTTGCTTACAATCGTTTTTCTTGATCGATGGGTGCTGCTATGTTGGAGATTAGTATCGACTTGTCTGTTTGGTTTGTTATTGGGTCGGAGCGTTGTATTTGATGCCAGCTGCTGATCACTTTTATTTGAATAGTGCTGGTTTTTATTCTGGTTTGGTCGAGGTTTTTGTTTTGAATAGTGGCGATGTTGTTTGGATTTGGTTCTAGATTTGTTATCCAAATTGGTAACAGAATGTTTTCAAGCATCTATGATGTCTTTGGAAGTTTTGTGGAGGCAGATTGGATTATATAAGTTGAGAGATCAAAGGTCAATCTGGAATCTCAGTTGAAGGAAGAAATGATAAAGAATGAGAGGAAGTTGATTCTGTCTCAAATACGAGTGAAGCTGAAGTGCTGAAAGAAGGGATTCCATCTCCAGCTCGATTTCAAGAGTCTGATGTTTGGTGCCTTGAGTATGGTGATGACACAAACACAAGTTTTGGTAAGTGTAGGAGTTTTTATGAGGAGTAAATTTTGTTATCATTCGGGTGTTTTGCTTGCTGGTTTGTTGGGTGAGTTTGTGGTTTATTGGAAAATGTAGTGTTCATTTTCAACCTAGTTTGTTACGATGCTCACAACTAGGTTTAAGGTTGTATGACTTAATAAAATAATTCACATTGCCTATATATGCATATCTTATATGATTAGAGAAATTTATTTAAATTGAAATCAATATGTATCATAATATTATATAAATACAATAAAATTTAAAGACAAACTTAAACAACTAGAATCGACTTAAAATAATTTCAAATAAGGTCTGAATTATAAAATAAGACTTGTCAGCTCAACAAATTTAATTTTATTCACTCTACTCGATCGAATACTCATACATATTTAAATTTGTTTTATTAAATAAGGTTGTCCAAGTTTATGGCAAATTTATTTGAAAATCACCCAAATAGTTAAAAAAAACACCATTCTGACACCCATTTTCCCAATATTATCAAACTAACACCCTTTCTAAAATCGGGAGGCACATTTGGGTAACACGCTTTGCACATGTGACAACTAAATTTCAAATAAAGTCTGAATTATGAAATAAGACTTGTAAGCTCAACTAATTTGATTTTATTATCGAATACTCGTACCTATTTAATTTTGTTTTATTAAATAAGGTTGTTCAAGTTTATGGCAATTTTATTTGAAAATCAACCAAATAATTAAAAAACATCATTCTAACAAACCCTTTCCCAATATTACCAAACTAACACCCTTTCAAAAATCGAGGTAGGGAGGTATATTTGGGTAACACGCTTTTGCACATGTGGCAAAAAAGGTACATCCAAGGGGGTGCACCTTTGATGAAGTGGCATGATACATAGGGCTGAGCAACGAAACTGAGAAAACCGAAAAACCGACACGAACCGAGTAAAACGGTTCGGTTCGGTTCGGTTTGGCTTTAAACGGTTCGGTTTTCGGTTCGGTTTAAAGGCTTCATTTTTTTGATTCGGTTCGGTTCGGGTTTTCCATATGGAACCCATTTGTTCCATATTGAACCGAATAGGCAATTTTTGTAAAAAATATTATAGTTTCAAATGATTTTTTTATTGAAAAACCGATAAACCGAACCGAACCGAAAAACCCAAACCGTTAAAAAAATCGAACCGAACCGAAAAAACCAGTTTCGGTTTTTTCAGTTTTTTAACTATTCGGTTTCGATTTAAATATTGAAAATCCGTTTATTTCGGTTCGGTTCAATTTTTGGTAAAAAACCAAACCGAACCGAACCGAATACACCCCTAATGATACATGGGAAACGCGTCCCATGGGATGAACCTTTCCCAAATTTTCAATATATTTATAAAAATATACTTTAAAACAAATTAAAAAATAAAACTATAAAGAACAACAATGTAATTTGATACAAATTAGATTCTTGAGTTTAAGAGCCTAATGGTGTTAGTTTATATAGGCATAGTGGAGTCCTTAAGTTATATTTACTAATAATGTGGGATAGAGTTCTTCTACATTTTTTCATGTAATATTTAATTTTTTTTAATTTTACTTAATCTTTTAAGTTAGAGTTTTTTTTATTTTTACTATTAAAATATAAATTAAAGTTCATATTATTTAAAATTGAATATCTTTTATATGTGAAAATATTTAAATATTTATTTTTTTATTAAGTTAAATTTTGTTAAGAAATATTTTTGATGAGAATATTTAAATTAGGTTTGTTATAGTTACTAATTGGTTATGGAATTGAGCACTTTGTGTGTCCCAATAACTCTATTGATGCTACTTGAAAGAAATTGGCACACTTATAGGTTTATTTCTTATGCATATGACCAAGAAGCAAATTGAAGTAGGTGACAAACTTTATGAAATTTATGGTCAACTAAGCTTGTAAGTTTTCATTGCCCGAAAGAACTATGTTTCTTGTAGTGATTTTGGTCTTCCTCGATAAAAGGATATAGTTTGTTACTTTGTTTTGTGTACAATAAAGAAGCATGCAATTTTGTTGAAATCGATAGTATGAAATCTTACTTTGAGTGTTATATAGTTGATCATCGAATAATTGGAATGTTGTTGAACCATTGCTCATGCATTTTAGCAGTCCAAAATATGAAATATATTTGTAACTAATCAATGAATTTACTTGTAGTTGATTCTATAACTTATCTAGTTCTTTGACACTCTTTGGTCATCTATGTGAATAACTTATTCAATTAATTTTAATTTTAATTACAATATTGTGATCAAAATATTTCTTAAATAAATTTAACTCATAATAAAAAAATATTTAAATATTTTAACATATAAAAGATATTCAATTTTAATTATATATGAACTCTAATTTATATTTCAATAGTAAAAATAAAAAACTCTAACTTAGTAGATTAAGTAAAATTAAAAAAAAAATAAAGATTACAAGGAAAATGTAGAAGAATTCTATCTCACGTTGTTAGTAAATATAACCTAAGCATACTACTATTCCTATATAAACTAACTCCATTAGGTTCTTAAACTCAAGGATTTAATTTGTATCAAATTACATTATTGATTTTTAGAGTTTTATTTTTTTAATTAGTTTTAAATATGCTTTATGAAAATTTGAGAAAGGCTCGCCTTATGAGATGTGATTCCCGTGTCATGCCACCTCAACAAAGTTTTTTTGCCACAGGTGTAAAGCATGTTATCCCAAATGTGCCTCCCTACTTTGTTTTTAGAAAGGGTGTTAGTTTGATAAATATTAGAAAAAGAGTGTTATAATGGTGTTTTTTTTAAATTATTTGGATGATTTTTGCATAAAATTGCCCAAGTTTATTTTATCAAGTAAGATTGACCTAGTTTTAAGTAGGGATGGCAATGGGTCGGGTCGGGTCGGGTTTTTGGGCCACCCGACCCGACCCGAGAAGAAAGGGTTCTCCACCCGTGACCCGACCCGACCCGACAAAATTAATGTTTCACCCGACCCGACCCGACCCGAATATATGACTTAGAAACCCGACCCGACCCGACCCGACCCGAAATAATAAAAAAAAAATTTAATTCAATGAAAACAGTGACTTAATTGAAAAAAATTATATATGGAGGGATATTATTGTAATTATCCCTAAATATATAAGATAAAATTATATATATTTTTCGGGTCGGGTCGGGTCTGATTTTTTTACCCTAAACCCGACCCGACCCGAACAGTGCATTTAAAAAAAACCGACCCGACCCGAACCCGAATTTTTTTTTAAAAAATCCAACCCGATCGGGTCGGGTCGGGTCGGAACCCATCAGGTTGAGTTGCCATCCCTAGTTTTAAGTGAGCTTTTGAAATCTTTCATGCAAGTCATATTACCTAGAAAGTCTAGCTTGGGAAAACATCTTGTGTTTTCAAACTCATCGAACAAGTTTGCAAAGAGTGGGATTGGGTATTTATTGTTAACAATAAGCTTATTGAGTTTCAGACGCTTCATGTTCAATCTTAATGACCTATCATTTGCATTCTTTTATATATGTAATCTCTTTAAATGGTCTCTTATTTTTTTAGCTTGTCAATCACACATAATATGAGATCTTAAAAAATAATTAAATTGTAACAATTAAAGAATCCGAATTTAATTTCACCAATTTTAGAATAGAAATATCTTAAAAAGATAATTAAACCAAAAAAAAAATTAAGATCAAGACTTGATTTCATTACTTTTGAAACTGAAAAAATAATGAATAAATTATGTGTTTAGTACTTAAATTATTTAGATTGATCCGTTTCGGCACTTAATTTTTAATATTTTTATAAACTCATGCGCCATTAAAAACTAAATGACAGTGTATTTTCTTATGGGTAAATATTATCATTTATCATTCAACTATTTCTTTACTCCTATTTTAGTATTAGTCATACATCGATCTGGTCAATGGCAAATGGTTGCCCATCTTATTGTTATCCAAATTCCAATTTTGCAAATCATGCCCCGTTAATCTGTTTCATCTGGGCAAGGGCCACTTTTGTCTAATCGGCTACACTCAAACGACAGCCGATGATATTTCTTATTTTGAATTCATGAAATTCAGTTTTTAGTAACGATGGTAAAGTGATTTATGCTATTGAATCTACTATTATTGTACCGTTTCTAGGTCATGATTTCTGTTAGACAACTCAGATTTCGTTATTCTAAATGAAGGATAGTCGCATATAATTTTTTTATTATCAAAATCATAATTTTAAACCTAGATACTAAGATTCGTTTATATAATTTGAAGAAATACTTTTTTCTTCATCCAAATCAAGACAGGGCACAAGTGGGAAACTAATGGCAACGCCAACACTAGCTGAAAAACTAGTCCAAGCAACAATGCAATAATCCACAATCCCTTAAGTTGAATAAAAATAAGTCAAAAATGTCGCCTGTAGGCTGTAGCTATAAGAGGAGTGGGGCAAGTAATTAATTCTATTTTAATGCATTTAAACCCTCGAGCTGCTGAAAGCCACGTAAACCAAGGACCATGCTTTGCTTGGCTAACCGCCCCTGCATGCACAACCACAAAATTTGGTTCACTACACGGAAGATATTTGTTTAAGAAGATGAAAGTACATTATTAATAAACGAAATTATCATCTGCGTATTACAATTACAACAATCTAATAATCATTGTCTTTAATAAACGAAATTATCATCTGCGTATTACAATTACAACAATCTAATAATCATTGTCTTCATGTCCGGGGAGGAATGCTCTGTTCATTCCTAAAGAAATTCTTAGGATCCACGGCAGTCTTCACATCGACCAGCCTCTCATAATTTCCAGTAAAATAACTCTCCCCATACACTTTCCCTTGTTCGTAACTCCAGTTCTCAGTGGTGCCGATGTCGATGTCCCTGTAATTAAAATATGCCCTCCTCGGATTCTTCGACACGAACTGAGTCATGAACTCGTGTAGCTCTCTCGCTTGACTTGTGTAATTCATGTCAGCTTCGTTTCCGGCTTCGTCCCAGTTCACCGAGTATTGTATCTTATATAAGTTTCCGGCTCGGTGTGAGAACGGTGTCTCGGTAGCACTGAGTTCGTCCATTCTCCCTCCATATGCATTGCAAGCCAACCCCACGTTTCCAAGTTGTGTCATCTTTTGCCACAGTGATTCCAACCCATCTCTGGGAATTGGTGTCTGCACATAATCGGATTTCCTCTTCAAGAAATCAGCGTCATTGATGTTTCGGTCAAGCAACACCGCAGCTGGTGTTCCCACATCGATGTTTGTCCACCAAAGAACTGAGTCTATCCATCTCATTTCAGTACAATTCTCTCTGGTTAAACCCAACTCAGGGAAATCGTTGTTCAATAAGGTTGCAACACCATTGGCATCGCCCAAATACAGTCCCCGGATTGATACTCTCACCGTCCTTCGCCTGTTTCTCGTCGCGGGTTGCAGAAGCATCCTCATGAACAGATTATTGTCTGTTGTTGCAGCAACGGATTGCCAGTTGTAAGCTACATCAGTGGCATTGGCGTCATCTGCTAATAGTCTATCGACTCTGAAAACAGTCACTGTTTCCGGTACACGAACGAGCTTAACCTTGTAGGCTAAAACAACACCGAAACTGGCTGCTCCACCACCTCTTATAGCCCAAAAGAGATCCTCCCCCATGCCATTCCGGTCTAGAATTTTTCCGTTTACGTCGACTATTCTGGCATCCATGATATGGTCCGATGATACACCGTATTTCCTCATCAAGGTACCATAACCAGCCCCGCTAAGGTGTCCACCTACGCCGACGGTGGGACATACCCCAGCAGGGAATCCATGGACATTGCTGCTTTCCCAAATGTTATAGTAAAGTTCACCGAGTGTTGCACCGGATTGAACCCAGGCGGACTCGTTCGATATATCGATCGATATCGAACGTAGGTTAAACATGTCGAGGATGAAAAAGGGTTTACCGAAAACGTATGATAGCCCTTCGTAATCGTGGCCTCCGCTACGGACTTTGAGTTGGAAACCAACCTTCTGGGAACAGGTCACGGCGGCGGAGACATGGGATTCCTCCGTCGGAGTGATGATGATAGCCGGCTTAGGCGTTTCGGAGGTATTGAAACGAGCATTACGGATGTACGCTTGCAATACGGAGGCATAGGAAGGGTTGTTGCTGGAGAAGAGAATGGCAGAAGCATTTTGGGATGGGATCGATTGACTTAAGCATTGGAGAAGCGATTGATAAGTAGGATCCGAGGCTGCATATGAAAGGGAAAAGTTGAACAGAACAAGAAACAGCGCAAGGGAAAGTGAAAGCCGCATTGAACTATGCATTTTTGTGCTTTGTTTTTGCGTTTTGGTACGGGTAACAATGCATGTAGGTGACAACAATTTATAAGGCCCTTCAAAGCTGTGGAAAAGTACCCAAACATACGCGGTCTTAGCAATCAACAAGTCTTAACGCAACATACGTACCAAGAATATTCAAACAACAAAAGAAAACGTGATGTTATATCATAACATATAGAAAATTTTAATATAAACAATTTTCATATATACATATATTATCTAAATTTTTCAGTGTTCAATAATTATATATTTTTTTTAAATAAATTTAAGATAGAATCAATTTAAATGTTATTTTAAACGATAAATTCTTTTAATAAAATCTAAGCTAATATTCTATTTAAAATATTAAATTTTTTATTACTTGATCTAACGTATATTATTTATTTTTTTTAACTTTGTTTGACAAATAAAGTCAGCCTTTTGTATAAAAGGTGCATATAAGTAATATTTGACCGTTTACTTTTCGCATGCAAGTGCTTTCAGATTTTTCTAAATTTAGGCCTTGTTTCATCAATGATTGCTTTTACGCTTATTATATTTCCTTTCTAGAAGATCACATTTTTTTGAAAAATATGTTACTTATTGTCGTTTTCTCAAAATAATTATAATTATATTTATCTAATTTTCTGTAGTTGGTGTAAATGTACAATACGTATGATGATAATTTGTAATGGTTGAATGGTGAGAAAAAAAAGGATAAAACTGACGATTTATAATTTGTCTGTGAAAAGAGAGAGACTAACCTGTTATATTATGAAAGTATGAGATTCAGAGAGTGCATAAATCTTTTATTCTTAAAAAATATTCTATTTTATATCTCGAATATTTGATAATCAAATGATTATTCTATGGTTGGGTTGAATACTTTTAAGAATTGAGCATAAATCATTACAAACCTAATATAATTACTCTATGATTTATGCTCTTTAATTAACTTACAATATAATTGATAATTTCACAATATCTTGTAATACATTTCTTTGTGATTGTTAAGACAGAATACTAAAAACGCTGCAAATTAAGTGAGAGTTAGATAGATGCGTTGATTGAAATATGGGAAAAAATAGAAGTCTTATAGGTAGATAGATGAACGGAAAAATAAAACAAAAAAGCGGAAAAGTCTATGTGAATTGGTTAAGTTTGAGTCGAGTTAGGTAATGGATAAACTTATAACCCTCTTTAAGTTCATTCAATAAAATGATTTTATTCTTTAAAAACATGATATTAAATTGTAATTTATAAATATAAAAAACCAACTTTTAATCCATCTACATATTAAAAAATGACAGATGGATGATCTAATTATCTAAATAAAAGACAAATGTGTGCATAGAATCATCTTTATGATTCTTAACAAAACTTACAAATTACCATATACATAAAATCCGTATGAATTACATAACTATACCATATTTTTGCATCAGTTATACATACATACATACATAACTTTCCTTTTCGGTGGTTTAATCCTAATTGGTTATGAGGACGCTAAACTAGTCCTAATTGGTGTTAGGTGAGAGAGGACGAATGCTTTTTTCATTCCTAAAGATGTTATTGGGATCAACTTTTGGTCTTCACGTCGACCAACCTCTCATAGTTTGCATGGAAATAGCTCAACCCATACGCTTTGCCCTCTTCATAGCTCCAAGTTTTAGCGGTACCCATATCGATGTCCCTGTAATTCAAGTAAGCCCTCCTCGGGTTCTTGGACACGAACTGATTCATGAACTCGTGAACCACTCTCACCTGGTTCGTGTAATTCGTATCCGCTTCCATTCCGGGTTCATCCCAGTTTACCGAATACTGTATCTTGTACAAGTTGCCTGCGCAATGAGGGAATGCAGTCTCCGTTTCTTTGATTTCGTTCATTTTCCCACCGTATGAATTGCAAGCCAATCCCACTTTTCCATTTTCACTCAGCTTTTTCCATAAAGATTCCAGCCCTTCTCTAGGAATCGGTGTCTGCACGTAATCTGATTTTCTTTTGGCGAATTTGGTGTCCTTATTGCTTCTATCTTGCAACGCACTTGGTGGTGTTCCCAGATCGAAATCCGCCTACCAAAGAACCGAGTCGATCCATCTCATCTCGGTGCAGTTGTCTTTGGTGGTGCACTTGGTGTTCCGGGAAATCTTTGTTTAACAAGGTTACAAGACCATTGGCACCGCCTAAAAACAATCCCAAGATCGATGCTTGCATCGTCGCTTTCTTCTTCTTCGTCTAGGCTTTCAAGAGCATCCTCATGAAGAGATTGCTATCCGTTGTCGGGGCAACGGTTTGACATTTGAAAGCAACCTCGATGGCGTTATCTTCTAATGTTCTTTCGACTCGGAAAACGGTGACCGTCTCTGGTACACGGACGAGCTTTATTTTATAGGCTAAATAACACCGAAGCTGCCTCCTCCTCCGCCTCTTATGGCCCAAAAAAGATCCTCTCCCGTGCCTTTTCGGTCTAGTATTTTGCCCTTGACATCAACTATCTTGGCATCCACAACATTGTCCGTAGACACGCCGTATTTCCTTATCATGATACCATAACTGCCACCGCTAATGTGGCCGCCGACGCCAACCGTGGGACACACCCCGGCAGGGAATCCATGAACATTACTCTTTTCCCATATGCTACAATAAAGTTCGCGGAGAGTCGCTTGAACCCAGGCGGATTCATCTTCCATGTTGATAGATACCGAATGTAGATTATACACGTCGAGCATGAAAAAGGGTTTATCAGAAGAAGCGTAAGATAAGCCCTCATAATCGTGGCCGCCGCTGCGGGTTTTAATCTGGAAACCGACCTTTTGGGAACAAATTACAGCGGCGGAAACATGGGATTCCTGCAATGGAGCGATGATGATAGCTGGTTTAAGCGTGGAAGATCTGTTGAAACGAGCATTATGAACCCGTGCATTCAATACGGATGTATAGTTGGGGTTGGGGTTGGGAATGATAATGGAGGAAACATCTGGGGATTCTATGAACCCGCTTACGCATTTAAGAAGGGATTGATGGGCAGGATCCGAGGCTGCCCACGTAAATAAATAACTCAACAACACAACACAACACAAGATCGATCCATTGACCAACTTGGAAAGTGTCATTGTGCTTTGCCTTTTGCAAGTTAAGTTAATCAAGATTTAAGTCATTTGTCATCTATGATTTTTTTTCTATTTTAATTCAATGGAAGAGACTATTAGCTTAGTTACCACCAATGATATTTTGGTTATTATAGATTTCCTTTTTCTACCATCCAAGACCACAATTATTGAGTTAAATAAGGATTAGAGTTCACTAAGGTGCTGTTTGTTTTCAGAGGTAAAAGGTCTGCAATCTACGGACCACATCTGCAGGCATCTACAGCAGAAGAGGTTGATAAAAAGTCTGCGGTCTGCAGTTTGCAAGAAGAAGATTGTTTGTTTTTTAACATCTGCAGACTGCTAAAATAAACTGAAATATAAATAAACTGATTTTTTAAATTTAAAAGAGTTTTGTAATACTGAAATTTAAATAATTTTAGTTTTACAATACTAAAATTTAAATAATTCATACAACTACAATAATAAATTTTTAAAATAAATCAATCCATATTTTGCATTAATTGCACAACAATTTCATCTCGTAGCTGTGTCATATATTCTCGATCCGCTACAGAACCATGTCCTTCAGGCTTGTCTTCATCATCAGCAATGTCTTTGAAGAGGTTGGAAGAGTTTTGAAGACACAAGGCCACGTCTGCGCCAAGAAGAGGACGCGCAGACATTTTCAGAGTTACTGTCTTCTAAAAAACAAACGGTCTGCGAAGTCTAATGTCTGCGCGTGGTCTGCGCAGAGCAGACATAAGAGCTTTAAAGACTTTTTTTAGAAAAACAAACGCCACCTAAGGCTCATATTACATTAATCCCTCTATTATTAGAATGTGCATTTAGAAAAATAAATATATTATATGAGCTATGGCTATAAACAATATAATCATAATAGTAAAAGGTTTTGTTTAGTTCCATGACTTGCTTGTACTAGGGGCAATGGTTCATTGCTTGTACGAGGTGCAATGCTCTGTTCATTCCTAAAGAAATTATGGGGATCTACGGCAGTCTTCACGTCCACCAATCTCTCAAAATTCACATCAAAATAACTCTCCCCATAAACTTTACCTTCTTGGTAACTACCATTCCTACTAATCCCAATGTCAAGATCCCTATAGTTCAAATAAGCATTTCTTGGATTCCTTGACACAAAGCCAGTCAATTAACCATGAAGTTTCTTCACCAAGTCTTTGCTCCTTTCGTCAGCCTCCAGCCTGCCTCTTTCCAGTTTATCGAAAACTGTATCTTGAACAGATTCCCGGATCGATCCAGGAACGGTGTTTCCGTGGCGTTGATCTCCTTCATTCTCCCTCCATATGGATTGAAAACCAACCCTTGCACTCCCAGTTCAATCGTCTTCTCCCAAAGCCATTGCAGCCCTTGTTTTGGTATCGGGGTCTTGACATAATCTGACTTCCTCTTCATGAACTTTACATGGTAAGACTCTCTTTAGCAACACATCGGGCGAAGCTCCCTTGTCGAAACTAGCCCACCATAGAGTTGATTCGATCCAACTCATCTCGAAGCAATCCTGTTTTCCTAGACCCAATTCAGGGAAATCCTTGGCCAACAAAGAAACAACATCATTAGCAGCCCTAACCTAAACACAGTGCATAGATCGAGATTCTTATGGTCTTTTGCTTGTTTAATGTAACCGGTTGCACAAGCTTCCTCATGAACAAACCATCATCTGTTGTTGGAGCAATGGTTTGCCACTTATAAACAGCGTCAGTTGCGTTCTGTTCCAAGGTCCTTTCAACTCTAAACACCGTCACCGTTCAGGGTACATCAATGAGCTGGATTTTGAAAGCTAAAACCACCTCGAAACTAGCTCCGCCACCGCCTCTGGTGGCCCAGAAAAGATCCTACCCCATGGATTTTCTATCGAGAATCTTACAGCCAACATCAACTATCTTAGCATCCACACTTACTCCACCGATAACCATGTTTTCTCACCATGTTACCATACCCAGCTCCACTTATAAGACCACCAACACCAACAGTAGGACAAACCCCAGCAGGAATACCATGGACTTTGCTCTTCTCCCATATGTTATAATAAAGTTCCCCGAGGGTCGCACCGGCCTGAATCCAAGCCGACCGATCCTTCATGTCGAGGACAAAAAAGGGTTGTTCGGATACATAAGAGATACCCTCGAAGTCATGGCCGCCGCTTCGGATTCTGAGCTGAAACCCGATGTTCTTGGAGCATAAGACGGCTACCGAGACGAGGTATTCAGTCAGAGGCGTGACGATAAGGAGGGGCTTGGGTGTGGAAGTAGTGTTGAAACGAGCGTTACGAATGTAGTGTTGTAAAACAGGTTCATAGGATGAACTGGAGTGAGTAACTATGATAGATATATTAGTATCTGATGGAGTGGCATGGTTTTTTAGGCTTGAACTTATACTAAGTTTTTTTCTCAATTTTATATATAGATTAATCTAATAATTATATTTTTGTTGTTATAATGACGAATCCAACCCTTATTAGCGAAAAAGATATAACAAAAACAAGAAAACAAGTCAACATATAGTTTTACAATTTAAGTTACAAATAATCAAGAGTCAAGGTTTATGTGTATATGCTGAAGCAGCTGCTATCCAAATAAAAACAGATTTCTATTCTGAAAGGGCACTCTTCCAGGATCCAAGGCATGGAATGCTTTGTTCATATCTAAAGAAGTTACCTGGATCAACTTTACTTTTCACTTGTACCAATCTATCAAAATTGCCTTTGAAATACTTTCTTCCCCATATAACAGCCTCCGAGTAGCTTGCATTGCCATTTTCATTGATCCCTATGTCCACATCTCTGTAGTTCAGATATGAACTCCTGGGAGACTTAGACACATAAGGTGTCATATACTCGTAAAGCTTTCGTATCTGATCTAAACTCCGGTTCAATGCCTCGTCGCCTTCGTCTTTCCAGGTGACCGAGTATTGGATTTTATATATGTTCCCTGCTCTATGAGGAAACGGGGTATCGGACTCCTGAATGTCACTCATTTTCCCACCATAAGGATTCAATGTCAATGCAGGTCTTTTGAGTTCAATCATTTTCTTCCAAATCCCTTGGAGATTCTCTTTCGAAATCGGTTCCTGCACGTAATCCGATTTCTTCTTCAAGTACTTTTCTTGTTGAGGTTGTCTCTCAAGCAACACTTCCATGGATGTTCCAATGGGATAATTAGACCAAAACAGTATCGACTCGATCCAACTCGTTTCAATACAATTCTCAGTCAATAAACCCAATTCTGGGAAATGTTCATTCATGACTGAAATCAGTTCTTTAGCATTACCAAGAAACAATCCAATGAACTTAGCTTTAATGGACTGCAAATGCTTTTTATTCACCGGTAACAGAACAACTCTAATGAACAAATTTTCATCTATCTTATCAGCTATATATTGCCATTGATGAACCATATCAGTTGCACCTTGCTCTAATGTCTTCTCAATTCTAAAAACAGTAACAATTTCAGGGACAGAAACTAACTTGATTTTCCATGAAAGTATAACTCCAAAGCTAGCTCCACCACCTCCTCTGATCGCCCAAAACAGATCCTCCCCCATTGATTCTCGATCCAAAACATTGCCACCGACATCAACCAGTTTCGCATCGACAACATTATCGACAGACAACCCATGTTTCCTCATCATGTTACCATATCCGCCGCCGCTAAAATGACCACCAACACCTACTGTCGGACAAACACCGGCGGGGAAACCATGGGTCTTGCTTTTTTGACCGATTGCATAGAAGAGTTCACCCAAAGTGACACCTGAATCAACCCAAGCAGTTCCATTCCCATCCTCTAAATTGACACTTACGGATCGAAGATTGAACAAGTCGAGGATCATGAATGGGGATTCTGAGACATACGAAAGTCCATCGTAATCGTGTCCGCCGCTGCGGATTCTCATTTCAAATCCGTGGGTTTTGCAGCAAATGATGGAAGCTTGGATGTGAGAAACATGGGAGGCCGCCACGATGAAGAGAGGCTGAGGGGTAGTGGGAGAGATGAATCTGAGGTTTCGTATGTATGATTGTAGAGTGGATGTGTAGGAAGGATGGGTAGGGAAGTAAGTAACCGAAGCGATTGAAGGGGAAGCTATTGAATGATTCGAAAGGCATTCAAGAATGATGCTTTGTTGGAGATTATCTGAATTCGCCATTGAAGTGAAAATTAGGAAGACGATGAGTGAGAGAAATCCCATTGAAGATTTACAAGTTTCACGTCAGACTAAAAGGATTCATTCAAAAGAAAGTCATGAAGTAAAGCAGCAAGCTTGAAGCTTCTTCAAAATACAGGAAGCAAGCTTCTGCAAAACTCAAATCAAGGGGCAGGTGCTTATCCCAAAAATAATTAATTATCGCGCTTCTCTATTATTTGGGCTGGGCTTAGACAATCTTAGACTGTGTTTATTAGGTTTAAGGAATTTTATTGGGGTCAACTACTCCAAATGCCAATAAATTTCAGTCATGTATCGATTTAATCATTAAATTTTAAAATGTTTCAATTCTAGTATTGATTTAATTTTTGACTTCATTGCAAGTACAAACCCGTAAAATCATTAATGGCATACCAACGTGATCATTTTCTATCATGTGTACTTTAGGTTGTATATCAATTTTTGTCGGTAAACTTTAAAATACTTTATATTTCGGCACTAAATTTTAGTTTTTGTATTGTTTTGGTCCCTATAAGCCATAATCTACTTCTATAGTCGTCGTTTTCAAACAATTATTGTCTTTCATCGATCGTCATTCGCAACAAGATTGAAACTAAAAAAAAATCCACATTTCATTTTTCTTTCTGAATTGATTTTTCATTAAATACACTCAAATTCGATGAAAATTTATCTAAAAATTTTATATTCTAATACTGTGGTCTCCTTTGATGGTCTTCCTATAAGATAAAATTTAAGTATATTGAGAAAGATTAATTCTCTAAATAATTTTGAAATAATGTTATTTTTCAAAATAGTTTTGGAGTATTTTTTTTATAAAAATTTAATATTGACTAAAATTAAATTTCCTACATTTTTTTAAAAAATTGCCTCGTACTTTAGACCTCAAAGATGACTTAAACCTCTGATTGAATCATCATTGTCTAAACTTGCATCTATACTCGATTCCTCATAATGCATAAACAAATTAACTACCATCATCGTTGAATTTGCTTCATGATGACAAAATTATGATCTTAGCTATTATATAAAAAATTGAATTTTACCATAGTTGATAGTCTTTCTTGAATCTTAGGGACATAAATTAATCAATAATATTAATAGAAAAACAATTATCGTTTTTCCTATTAACAATAGTAAGGATTGAGTATAAGATTGTTTAAACAAATTTGAATATATAAGTTATTTTGTAACTCTTGCTATGCAAGCGGTCCAATTGTGTGATGTATGAATGAAGATGGGATCAATTAACCAACATAAATATTAGACATGTTAATCACACTCAAAATAAATTTAAATATAATATAAGAAAATAACAAATTTCATTAAAAATTATAAATATCATCATCAAATTTTTTAATAATACGTTTAAAATATAGCTCTAAAATCTTAAAATTAAAGAAAATCCATTCTTCCCAAGATATCCATCTTGGATATTCATAACACCATATAGCATTGTTCTTGCATAAACAAAACCCATTCAACTTAAGGGATCAAGTTTTGAGGTCAGCTATGGTTTGTGATTGAAATCAAGTTTCTTTTTTTTATAGCAAAGTAAGTTTTATTAAAGAAAATAATATTGGTAGAAGATTAATTTTTCAAATAACTTTAAAATAACATTATTTCTCAAAATAGTTTTGGAGTATATTTAAAAAAAATCGACTTTGACTGAAATTAAATTTCATACATTTTTCTTAAAAATACCTTGTAATTTAGACCTCAAATGTGACTTAAACCTATGATTAAATCATCATTATCTAAACTTGCATCCATAATTGAATTCCCCATAATACATAAAAAAAAATTAACTACCACCATAGTTGAATTTGCTTCATGATGACAAAATTATGATCTTAGATACTATATTAAAAATCTATATTTTACCATAATCGAATTCGTCCTCCAAAAAAATTATTTAGAAAAATAATTTCATTTTAAAATTGGATAATTGATGAAGTTTAATGGATAATCAACTAAACTTAATAGATTTAGCTCGAGTAAACTACCTATTTTTAATTTTGAATTAATCCAAAATTAATATATTTAATTATATAAATATTAATATGAAATTCAAAATTTCATAGTTGATGAAGTTATAATTTCTTTAATTAATAAATAATTAAACAATAAACAAATAAATGCAACTGATTGTTAATATATTCTCTGATGAGAATATAAATTTATAGATTAACTTTTACCAACGGTATGCATTAAACCAAGTGGCATCATCTTTACTGAAATAAATCCCATCTGCCCTCACCGACCACATGCAAGAGTTATGGTACTCCAAGCACTTTTTTTCGTCTCTTTTGGCCTCAAAAGCGTCGAAAGATATTCTCTTGTGACCCACCCATCGTGCGTTGCAGAAGAAAAGCGTCGTTCGGAAAAAATTAACCTTGGTGTCCCACGTGTAATCTTGCCCCTTCATCATCGGTCTGTCGCCGATGTCCCTCTTCTTGGACTTACAATGTAGAAACAAATTCGGCTGGTTGGGTGGTGAATTACGTAAAGGTAAATCGTTTGTGATGTGAATATGATAGTTCATGAACCAATCACTCTCTGCAAATGGAAGGAGGAGGGAGAATGCTAGCAGCAATGGGAGAGTAATACTTTTGAGATTGCCCATGCTGCTTGTCATATGTTTTGTGATCATCATATAAGGTTTGCTAGTATTTATATTTTGATTTTGAATCTTATATGGTTATTTTTAGATAAAAATGATATCTAATAAAATTTTGGTTTAAATTAGTTAAAAAATAATAAAGAATTGATAGATTTTTTCGGATCAAAATTTGCTAAAAATACTAATAAAAAACAATCACATTTTTTTTCATGACTCAAGAAGATCAATTCGAGGAGAAAGTGCATTAAGATGGCTTAAATTCTTAAAAAAATATAATCCTTACAATACAAATAATCAGATTATTTTATTATTATAAAAAGATTAATCGATAACATCATCTATTTTACTAATGAAATGAACAAAAAATATATATTTTAAATATATCTCAATCTCTAGTTTGCAGTGCAAATAAAAGTAGGAAACATGGTATTAAGACAATGAAATTGATGATTAGGCAAATAGTTGATAATGTAGATATGGTATCACATTTTATATATAATAGTAGTATGCCTATGTTCTTTACCTTTATTATATGCATAAAAGCATGGAATACTATTATATATATATATATAATCTTTTAGGGTTAACTGTAACTGAATTTTAGAATTTTTATAAATATTTTACTTTTAAAATTTAAAAATATTTTAATTCTAATATTGAATTTTGGTTTTGGCTTTGATATAAGTATTGAGTTGTTAAATTGTTAAGGTCTTGATGATGTAATCATTTTATTTCTTTTTGTTTTAAAAAAAGAGGTCATTTCTTTCTTGTGAACTTTAGTTTGTGTAACTCTTTTGTCATTAAAAGCTTAAAAAAAACTTCACTTTAATTTATGTATTAATTTTTGTCCCTATTAACAGTAACCAACTCATTCGACCGTTACATGTCTCCTATTATTATCCATGAAAAATTGGTACTAAAACATTCGCATTTAACTCTTATTTTTTCTTTTCGAATTGGTTTTTCATAAAACTCACTCAAAATAACTTAGCGACAATCCGCTAAGGAAAATAAAGATTGGGTTCGATTCTCATTGAGATACCATAAACCGAACATGAGCTTTTCCAGTACTAAAGAAAGAATTGGCATTAACATCGATAGTTGTTGCTAATCCAAATAAAGATTAATTTCCAATGATTGGATCTGGAAATTAATTCATCAAATAGAAGAGTAAGTTACAAGGGTTAGGCCTTGTAGACTGTAACCAACAAATATCTGAAGTAAAATCTATTTCTCTTATCAATAAGAATTGAGACAAAGTAAAACTAAATGCTATCTCTCATCATAATTAATATTTCTACAATTTATTTTTTTTTGATTTCATTACTTTAATTTTATTCAATTTATTTATTTGTTCTAAACCCCTTTTCTATTTTTATTATTTTAATTTCTTCCTGATCACAATTTAATCAATTCAAAATTAGAAATTTTTTAATCCGATCGACCCCTTCTTTCCTACTTTACATTTATAGCTTATTTATATAAGAAAATGTCTTATTTATTTGACAATTATGACATTTGTCAAATTCCATCGGTCCTCACCGAACACAAGAAAGAATTATGGTACTTTTTGCATCGAGATCTGTCTCTTTTGGCCTTGAAAATGTCGAAGGTTATCCTCTTGTGATCCACCCATCGTGCGTTGCAATATAAAGGGGTTGACCGAACAAAATTTATCTTGGTATTCCAGGTGTAGTCCTGCCCCTTGAGCATAGGTCTATCACCAATATCCTTATTACCAGCTTGCATTGAAAATATAAATTCGACTTGTCCAGTGGCGAATGAAATAAAGGTATATCGTTTGTGACATGGATGTAATAGTTTATGAACCAACCATTGAACATTGGAAAATGCAGGAGGGAAAGAACTAGCATCAATGGAACGGTAACGCCTTTTAGGTTACACGTGGTGTGTTAAATATGTTTTGTGATCATCATATAAAGTTTCTTGCTATTTATACGCTGATTTTAATTATATATAGATAAAAAATAATATCTAATAAATCTTGAGTTTGAATTGGTCAACAACGAATTTAAAGATCGATAGTCTTTCTTAATTATTAGGAACATAAATTAATCAAAATAATGGAGTGTTATAGCTGCGAGTATCGATACTCATTCTAAGAGTATCGATATTATCCCAAGAGTACCGATACTTAAGGTAGTTTCGTACCATTTTAGAATTTAGGATTCCAGTAGCCCATTTTGGTATTGAAACTTAAGGGATCATCGATACTGGGGTGAGGGTATCGATACCTTAATTAAGGGTATCAACACTTAGCTAATTTTTCAAACATCAAAGCTATTTTCGATATCGATACCCAGAAGATAGTATCAATACCTAAGAGACTAATATTCATACTTTAGGGTCAATATCAATACCTTCATCCTAACTTGGGTATGAAACTTATCACATATCAAATAAGTTGGATTAGGAGATCAAAGTCCATCCAAACTTCATAAATAAGACTCCAAGTGAGAACAACACTAATGACTATAATTACTTCTAGAAACGATATAAATTAGGGAATCATAAAACCTACCTTGTGTGGTGGTCGAGAAACAATCATGACACCTGAGCTACTCTAGTAGCTAGGTAAACGCTTACGTGGTAGAATGTCTGGACAACTCTTAATTAGTGCACAAGGCACTTCATTACCGACCAGTCGTAGATGCCACAAGTACTCGTATGAAGTAGGTTGGTTGGGTGAACTTTCCGATATAGAAATTATGGATGTCACCCTAGGTAGGGTAGTGGGGTGTGTGTCTATGTGATGTAACGAAACCCTCCGACCACACTATAATGCCCACCCTTGTATGCATGTTTAGATTTTCATTTTTGTATACAAATATTTATGTTAGCGAGCATGATCATATAATGGACGCATATAGTATAGTTTGGTTATTAGTGTGGCACTGAGTTTGTGAGCTCAACATTCGACATCTTTTTCTTCTGATTTAGAAGAATTTTATAAAACAAAATGGTGCCCTTTAATTCAAGCTCACAATTGAAACAAATCACAAAACATGAGTTCACTGGGTATCAAAAGAATCATATGCTCTTTAAATTTTCAAAGTTATATCCTTTGACAAGTGTCTGGATTTATGGGTTGGTTTGGCTGGCTTTATATTTTTCTAAGGCTTCAGTCATCGAGTCCTTATTTTCTCTGTCATTGGGAACGTTGTACAGGTGCCTCATGTCTAGCTTAGCATTTAATCAGATATGGATAAAAATGTTGCAACTAGCATATTCAATTGCTAGACCTTTTAGAACACTTCTATTCCAGTTCTCTGAAATCTTCAATTTTTTCAAGCTTCATGGACTCCTTCAGCATAGGTAGTGCGGAAATATTGGTCTAAAAACAAAATTCCTGAGTGTTTGTGAAATTGACTATAAAAAATGTTTCTCAACTCCTTGAGTCCATCTTTTATTGAAACACTTCTCAATTCAAATTTATTTTAGTCCTTAATGCCTTTGTTTAAATTATACTTCGTTAAGTTCAATATTTTTATATTCACTTTGATTTGTTGGGAGATTCGCCTCGACACATAGAGACTAGTGTCATGATCTGAATGTAATCCTATTCATAAAGTTAGGTCTCTTGACCTAGCCTATTACTTTAACAGAATACCCCTAATTAGAGGATTTAATTGTCAGAAAATCTTCGACTTGACAACTCGAACATTTTTTCTTGATCCATACAGATCACATTTAACCAATAATATTAATAGATAAAACAATCCTTTGTCTTTCACATAAACAATGGAAAGAAGGATTGGTTCAGAGAACAAATTGCATTGAAGTTGCTTTAAAAAACATTTGAATCTTACCTAATCAACATTATTACATTCTATATGTAAAGTAGTAAGCCTATCTTCTTTTTACCTTTTTTTTACTCTTACATACGTCGCACACATCAATATACCACTAAAACGATGTGCTGAAATCATGGGCGAAACCAAGGGGAGGGTAAGGGGATCTTTGTCCCTGCCAATTATATTTATAATTATTAATTAATATAAAATAATAATTTTTAATAAAATAAATAAAGACAAATTTATCAAGCCCCTCAATTAAAAAATTGTATTTATATAAAATAAAAATTATTTTAGCCCTCGTTATAATAAATTCCTAGTTCCGCCCCTGATTGAAACGTACTTAAATTGTCCTTTTTAAGTAAATATTAAAAGGATAAATTATATGTTTAGTACTTAGACTATCATTTTTATTTCGTTTTAGTATCTAAACTTTTTTTTTCAAAATCATTAACGATAATATGATTTGGTATGACATGCCAATTTTTTTCATTATTTAACACACATTTTACCAATTATGAGGATAAAATAAAAGAAATTATTCTTGCTCTTAGCATGAATTGAACCAAGGCCTCTTACAAAAAAAATGCAAGGTAGTCAACCATTGAATTAAGCTATTCATTTATATTAATTTTATCATATTTTTTATTTAAATTATATAATAATATCACCATAAAATCAATATTTTTTGATAATTATAAAATCTGAATATGTGACACTTTAAATTAATGGTAAAAAGTTTAGTCATTTAAGTATAATGTGAATCTATTTTTATTATATCAAACATAATATTTACTTGTATAAATATTAAACTAAAGAAAAAAAGTTCCCTTTATTTTAAAATAAAAAATAATTAAATAATTATTTTTATGTTTTTATAAAATTTATATTAAATTATTATAAAATATTTATTTATAATATTCTGAAAATATTTAAAAAATTAGTTTAAAATTATATTATTTATTTATTTGAAATAATATTACTTTTAAATTATCTATTTAAATTTAAATAGCATTATACATAACTAAAATAATAGTTGGATATTAAACATATAATTAACCCTAAATATAAATTATTTAAAATTAAATATATAATTTAAAAATAATATTATTTCAAAAAAAAATAATTTAATTTTTAAAAATAGATAATATATTTATACTATTAAAAATATATATTTTTATAATTATTTCATATATTATCTTATAAAAACATATGAATTATTTTTTATTTCTAAATAAAGTGGAAAATTAACTTTTAATTTAATAATGTATAAGTATTAAGTTGAGTATAATAAAAAATTCACACTATAGTTGAATGAGTAAGTTTTCCGTGATTAATTTAAAGTCCCCAAATTTGAATCTTATAATCATAAAAAATTATTGGTTTTGTGGTGATATTGTTATATAAGTTAAATTCAAAATGTGGTGAAATTTACACAAATGGTTGGTTTAGCTCAATGATTGAGTAATTTGTTTCTCATGTAAGATACTCAAGAAATACTGAAAAATAAAGAAGGTGATGTTGTAATTAAAAAAAACAAAAAACTTGATATGTCATGCCACATAAGCGTTACCATCAATAATTTTTAAAAATTAAAGTTTAAATACTAAAATTAAATAAAATGATAATTTAGGTACAAAACTATAATTTATCCTTTTTAATATTTACCTAATAAGGATAATTTAGTTAGTGATATATTTCGGTATATCACTTTAGTGGCATGTTGCGGTATACGACGCGTTCCATAGAATTTTCCATGATTTTACATAGTTATTGACACGAACAAATACACAATTTATCTTACGAATGTGAACTTAAAAACTAGTATCTTAAAAATTTAAGAATACAAAATTAAATTATAAATAAAAATTATTAAAATAATTACTTAAACAATATTAAAATTTGAAATTTCTAAGAATACGAGTCATCCCTAATTATCACATCTAATAGACTTTGAGATTAAATTTATGTTCTAATATTTTGTTATATTACATATATTTTTAGATGAAATAGTATATAATGTGATCAATTTTATCAAATAATCCTGTTCTTCTTCCACCTTAGTCTTCCGATCTTGGCATTTGAAGTACCTTAGGCAAAACATACCCAGCACGGGCATACATTTCAACTATAAGATAATCCTGAAAAGGCATAATTTTGAATGAAGTTTCTGCAAAACTACAAAGGAAATAAAAATGTGGGTAAACTACTTGTTTAGTCGCCTAACTTTGAACGAGTTTCCATTCTCATCACCCGTATATTTTCAATTTGATCAATAAAGTTTCAGGAAAAAAACAAAAGTTAAGTCACTCGACTGGACTTTACATTTTTTAATGCGATTTTAAATCTATGCAAAAACACATGAATTTTTCCTTCTTCAAAAATCTCAAACCCAGACTTTTTAACTTCAAAATATATTTCTTACATGATTTGGATGCTGCTGCAGGGGGTTCCTAAGAGGCGAGCAAGGTAGATGGTTATTTGGATTTGCAAAGAGTATTGGTAATTTTTCGGTGTTTTCAACAAAGCTTTGGGCGGTACATAAGGTACGTGGTAAAGCATGCTTAGAGATTGAGCTTCTAAAAGGTGATTATAGAAACCGGTAATGCCGATGTATTCAACCTCTTATTTTCATCAACTATAGCTACACAAGGAATTGTCCTTGCCCACCAAATTAGAAGCGAAATTGGGAGCTTCGTTTCTCTCTTATAACGACAGATGTGAATTCGATTGCTGACATGCTTGTAGGTATGGCTCGAGGTCGCCTGATTGGTGAAGAATTATTCGATGATCCCTTAGCCGAGTTAATCTCCCAAGCGACTAATGATTTCAGTCGGAACGATCCTCGAGCTTTTTTTGAGCTATGACGGGGAGCGATTCTACTTAATTTTAGGAAATATTGGGTTTTAAAATAAAGAACAAATAAATATATTCGGAGTCGTCATCGACCTTTGAGTTAGGTAGGTTGAATACCTAAAAAATATATATTTAAAAAAATTTAAGAAAAATAATTTTAAAAGATAAAAGGTGATATTCATTTAACCATAAACTCGTTTTGAAAAGGGTTCGGGAGTCAATTACGCGTGGGGAAGGATTAGTAACCTCACAACACCCAAAATTGGTACCTAAGCGATTATACGTCATCTGAATATTGAAATTAGCAGATTTGAATATACATTTAAATTAAGATATTTTTTTATATAAATTAAAAGAAGTATTAATTTGTATGAATAATTCTCAAAAATACCTTCCTTTTTAGTTAAGGGGCATTTCCATGGATTCTCCATACGAGATAATATTGCCCTAATTTTTAATGAATTACATACATTAAATAAATATAAAAAGAAAAATCATTGATATATATATATTGTCTTGTACGAACAATTCTCGGAAACGAACTCATTGTTAGTTATGGTATGCTTCCATAAATTCCTCGTACAACATGTTATCCCAATACAATATGCATTGACAGTAAAGAGAAACCAACGAGGACTTAAACAAAATACCATAAATACATGAAACTTAAATACAAGTAATAGGACATTAATCGAATATGTGAATGAATAACCAACAAAAATCATGGCCATAAACAAAAATATCACACAAACTAGGCACTGGAATCATAATAAAACCATCATCAACATTCAGGACGAAAATAGAAATTATTAAAATAGGGCACTCAAATTAAAACAATCCTAAAAATAAAATCTCCAGTAGAAAAGGACTAAAACAGAACATGGGTAAAACTTAAAGTGCAAATTAAAACAAATAAAAATTTATTTCGATGACCAAATTGAATCTTTACAATGTTAGAAGGACTCAGGATGGGTTTACCCACGCGCTAAAACGCTCACTCTTCTTCCCAAAAACGGTTTCGTTCGAGTTCGAGTATATAAACCCAACTCATGGCCGAAAATGCACCTAGATCTCCATTTGGCATCATTTCATTTATTTCTCCTAAAAGAGAAAACCTTTTTTCTCTACCCTCTCTCTCTTCTCTACCCCTCATCGGGGGAGGCCAAGAGCCTTCGACCATCGCTCACCAGAGCATTTCGTCGTCGTGTACGGCGGTTGGGGCCTACAAAAACCTCCCTAAAACCATCATCTCCTTCACCTAAACCTAGATCCGAATACCAATAAGCCTAAAAACAAGTGGATCGTTCTAGATCTAAGGATGTACCTTTGACGAACTCAAACTTCCAGCGACGTTTGACCCTCCAACAAATGAAGAAGGATGGTAAGCTTCTCCCCGTTTATTCTTTGTTCTTCTCTCTTCAAAAAATGACTCTTTCCTTTTCTCTTTATCTCTAAATTGAAAGCCTTTTTCTTTCTTTTTTGATTTCAAAAAATTTTAACCCTGAGGCCTTTTGTCTCCTTTCAGTGACCCGCATAAAATCCTGTGACGATGGAAAACCTTGGGAACCGGTGAGTCACGGGCGAGTGGATCAGACCCACAAGCACGTGCTGGAGAGGCGCTCTTGTAATGCACGAGCTAATCCGAAACAATATGATGTCCTTAGGTAAAGCTGGTCCGTTGGATCGCTGATTAGATCCAACGGATGTGATGCATTGGCGGTGAAAACTAATGTAATATTAGAGTAAAACCCCTAGTTGATCCAGATATGGACTGTTGGATGGGTTCAGATCTGACGATCCAGATTGAGTGACGATTGGGTAGAGGGGAAAACTAGGGTTTCCTCTAAACCCTAACAGCTTGGGCTGTATCCAGGGTTGGGTCATGGCTACTGGGTTTGGGCCTCCTATTTTGAGCTGCTTGTAAAATTTTTGTTTTTGGGCCTGTAATAGTTAAATTATATTTTAGTACATTATATATATATATATTCGTGTAATAATAATAATAATAATAATAATAATAATATACATATTAAATAATTAACCAAATATTCAATCTAATTAATAATATATAATTATATATAAACATAATCAAAGCTCGAAAGGAATCCCTGGACAAAATGAGCATCTACAACTGCCCCCTTTTCTCATTGTTGTGCAATGAGAATAGAGCAAAGATCAAGGATGGGCATATTTTACCGATTATGAGGAAATCAAAAGGTTAATCCGCTCCACTACCACTTCAGGGTAGATCGAACTTGATCTGCTACACTTTTTTGGGTAATCAGATATGAAAATTTTTATTCACTTTGCTTTTCTTCAGGGAAGGTTGAACCGAATTTGATTTGCTTCATTTGCTCTCAGGGAAAACCAAATCTAATAGAGGAAAAATTTGTTCCATTTTTTCGGGTAACCGAATCTTTCAAAGAAATTTGATTCACTCCACCATTCTTTGGAAAGAAATGAATCGGGATCAATTTTCTTATTTTGTCTTCAAGGAGATCGAATCTAAAAATCAAATAACACCAACCATTAGTGTATGTTTGAGAATTTGAAAACATCATACCCGAAGGTTAAGAATTTGAGAGAATCTTTGAAAATCCATTTCTCTTGTGGGAACTTGTCTCGAAGCAACTAAATATGGGAAACTGTCTTGACTCGAGTTTTACTTGAACCTCTCCCTTCTTGGGACTTTCAATTGGTTGATGACTTCTAATTGTCATAAATCTTTAGTTTCTTGAAAAACCTATAAAATATTCATCTTGAAAGTGAAACGTATCTGAACAATGAATGCAATAATGCAATTCATTTATTATTAATCTTTTGAGAAAGTGAAAAGGTCTTCGAGAAAGACAAAATTATAACTTTCACCGAAATGACCCAACATAGATAAGATTAATTTCCAGAGTCATATGGAAGACAAGGCTGAGGTTTATAGGGAAACGATCTCAAGAAAGACTAATGCGAGGTTTCTAAATAAACGAGCCTAAAAACCTCAAGGAGAAGGTTCCTTGGGGAACAATATTTAGGAAAACTAAACTGAACTTTCTAAAACACCAGTTCTAAGAGAGTCAGGATTGAATACAACATTACACAAAGATTGACTCCTCTATACGAGAAAGTCAAATTGAGGAAGGATACTTCTGAAAAGTTGACTCCTTTCCGTGAGAAAATCAAGAATAACACAACTAAAAGGTTGACTTTTCTTCGTGAGAAAGTCAAGCTGGACAACACTAAAAGATTAACTCCTCTTTGTGAGAAAGTTAAAAAGGAAAACACTAAAATATTGACTATTCATGAGAAAGTCAAGGAAAACGACACTAAAAGATTGACTTCTCTTTAGGAGAAAGTAAAAAAATAACAATATTGAGCGGTTGGCTTCTCTTCACGAGAAAGTCAAGAATGATAATACTAAAAGGTTGATTTCTCTTAACTAGAAAGTCAATAATAACATTGAAATATTGACTCATCTTCATGAGGGAGTCAATAATAACATTGAAAGATTGACTCATCTTCATGAGGGAGTCAATAATAACATTGAAAGATTGACTCCTATTCACGAGGGAGTCAAGAGAATCATTGAAAGATTAACTTCTGTTTACGAGAAAGTCAAGAATAACATTGAAATATTGACTTCTCTTTACGAGGGAGTCAAGAGTAACATTAAAAGATTGACTCCTCATCACGAGGGAGTCAAGAATAACATTGAAAGATTGTCTCCTCTTCACGAGGGAGTCAAGAGAATCATTGAAAGATTGACTTCTCTTCAAGATAAAGTCAAGAATTACATTAAAAGATTAACTCCTCTTCATGGGAGAGTCAAGAATAACGTTGAAAGATTTACTCCTCTTCACGAGGGAGTCAAGAATAACATTAAAAGAGTGACTCATCTTCAAGAGGGAGTCAAGAGAATCATTGAAAAATTGAATTCTCTTCACGAGAAAGTTAAGAATAACATTGAAATATTGACTCCTCTTCACGAGGGAGTCAAGAATAACATTGATAGATTGATTCCTCTTTATGAGGGAGTCAAGAATAAAATTGAAAGATTGACTCCTCTACACGAGGGAGTCAAGAGAATCATTGAAAGATTGTCTTATCTTCACGAGAAAGTTAATAATAACATTGAAAGATTGACTCCTCTTCACGAGGGAGTCAAGAATAACATTGAAAGATTGACTCCTCTTCATGAGGGAGTCAAGAATAACATAGAAAGGTTGACTCCTCTTCACGAGGGAGTCAAGTCGATGCTTCAAGGGAAAATGATTTTTAGTAAGACAAGATTGAGTTTTCTAGAAGTCATGTTCTAAGAAGGTCACGATTGAAGTTTCTAGGGAAACCATCTTAAGAGAGACAAAATATTTCTCAAAATAGAATTTAAAGACATCCTCATGAGAGAGATCAAAATTTATCATATATTTATGGAATGATGTATGATACAAATTCATGTATCATGTATAAATGCATGTTTTCTTGATCTGTGGTGGGAATGACTGCAAGAGCGATCTTCGTTCTCTTCCTGATTAAGTTGTATTTACTTTTTATTTACACCAGCGTGCACTCTTGCAATTCTTAACTTGTTTAAATTTTTTCTTACCTTCAGTAAATATTTTTGCCCCTGATAAGATTGGCTTTTTCCGCCTAAACTTTTGTAGAAATCTAATAGAGCTTTCATCTTTGAAAAGATGATCTACCATTTCAGGCTTTGGAGACTATGTATGTGACTATGCCAAACTAGACAAGATTCATAAAAATCAATAAGAGATCAGTGCATGTTCTGATTTGACTCTTGAAACACATAAAAGGGAATGTCTATCCTAATTCCTTTCATGTCTCCACATCTAATCAGATCTCGAACAAGGTTATTTGTATCACATCATGTCGAGAGGTTTAACAACATCCCGTAATTCAATCTTAGTTGGCTCCACTAGTTTCTTGTTGTTAAAATTCCATCGCCCATTCCGTGGACATAAATATTCTTCATTCCTCACTTTTAACCTCGGAGGTTGTAGAAGACAATATTTATCTTGGGTAAAATTAGACTTTAAGGGAATACCACATGAGCGCAACATTGGTTCAACACCATAGTTACTAGTTTATAAAACATTTGACAACTTATTCATCATTTTATGTTGCTTATACCTAGATTTTTCAACAAGGGAAGCTCTTTGCATGGTGTTTAGAGCTTTTGTATAGTATTATAAGGGCACCAAAGAACAAAGCTCACTGGTAATATAAGTGGGAAGTTTTGGCTTGTCAACATTAATGCACGGGTAATCACCAGAATAAAACAATTGTATGATGGACAATATAATCACATATAGTAAGCTCCATTGTCCCCGTTTCACCATTTTCATTCTTCACACCTCTCTGCTGTTTGCTCAATTCAATGATATTGTATTCTTGAATGATATGGGCCTTCAAAAATGTCCCAAAATTTATCATTTCTGGATGATATGAGCCTTCAAAAATATCCCAACATTCCAAGTTGTAAGGCTCATTCTCAATGTCTGTTTGATTTAAATCGTATGAATCATGCGAGGCCTGATTTTGGTAATGCCCCAATGTGCGTACTCGTGGCTCTCTTTGTGCCCAAACATCTTAATCTTGAATGATATCATTATGGTCTCACTAAACAACAATGTTATCGAATAGTTTGAGGGCTTCTCTTCATGATGCCATGGACACTTAAGAAGTGATCAATTCTTCTAACAAAATTTCTTGCATTTTTTCTATGAGATGGGATATGCCCATTTCATACTATTTGCTTTCAAGATTTTGGAATGTTTCATTATTATGACATCGCTTATTCTTTTTCTCCAATAGAGGTAGAATGAGCCTCACTGGCTTCAATGAATTTTTCACTTGAGATTGTCCTGTTTGAAAATGTTTTCTCCTTTATTTTATTTTAGAAATCAAAGAAAAAATGAATTTTGTAAAGTATTGCTCCTTAATCCAGGCTCACAATTGAAGCAAATCGTAAACATGAGTTCACATAATATCAAAATAATCAATAGCTACTTTAGTATTTTCAAAGTTATAGCTCTTTTACAAGTGTCAAGATTGATGGGTTGGCTTTAGGTTGACTTCATATTTTCTAAGGTTTAATCTATCTAGGATGTCCTTTCTTTCTTGGTCCTTGTGAACATTATAACATGCCCCTCTTTCTTGGCTTGGTATTTTAATCAGATATGGACAAATGACGCAACTAGCATAATCAATTACTAGAATTTTTAGAATACTTTTATTTCAGTACTCTGAAATCTTCCATTTGTTCAAGTTTTATAGACTCCTTTAGTAGAGGTAGTGTAGAGACATTAGTCTAAATATAAAATTCCTGAGTGCTTGTGTGAGGTCAACTATAATAGGTGTTCCTAACTCCCTTAGTCCATTTTACTAAAACTTATTATTAGATTAACCATAGGCATTAGAGCCTTTACTTATTGGAATTTATTTAGTTTGCCTTTGTCCAGGCATAGTTGAAGGGTTCATCTCATCACAAAATCTTCGACTTGGAAATCGTAGTGGAGCAAACACCAAATTATCGAGTACTCAAGCAATGTCATGGTTTGAATGCAATCAATTCATAAAGCCAGGGCTTTTGAGTTTCCTCTATAACCAATTACTTTAGTGGAATAGCTCAGCTTTATTTTATAATCTATAATAATAATAATAATTTATTAACCTTTTGAGCATTCAGATTTATAATTTCTTAAGCTCATCAAGAATAACCTATTATAGTCTAGGTGTCATTGATGTTCAGAGAATCCCATATTTAGTGCTCAATTCCCAAACAACTAACCTATACTAAATTCATATACTCCACTATTCCATTTGTGAAAATTAGGATCAACATTGAACGTCCTCAGTAGAAGTATAGTCTAGTGAGTTTTGCAATGTCATACACAAAAGATGCCCATATTGTTTGCTCCTATGCATACCTAGATTCCAAGCTTCTTGATCATTTCCTCATGAGAGTAAAAGACTATATTGGTCCCTACAAGAGAAGGGTATGGTGTTCGAGTGTATTCTCTGGGTAAGTTCAAGGGTCATTGTTTTATCAGTTTTCAATCTTGTCACTTTGTCAAAGATATATAACTCTAATCATTTAAAGAACCTTTAATCACATTTATATTTAGATAATTTCAAGATTAAAACTTACTCATTGCTCACAACCTCAAAAGGTATAAGTTCAATCAACAAGCAATTTTACAGATTATTTAGTTAAATAAAGAAAGAAAGAACAAAAACACACTCAAACAAGACAATGCAAGTGAGAAAAGATTCATGATGGATGAAATGGTCTCTTCCAGATTAGGATGCCCCATTACTCATCAGATATATAGGTGCTCGACTTGATCTTCAGGGTTATTACAATCTAATTCCACACTTACTCATTAAAAGACCATGCCCCCGAATCGATCAGATTATGTAAATTGCTCTTCGATACCCCACAGTTCTTAGTGGAATGCCCCAAACTTCATATTCATGGTTCTCAATTCCTAGGTAGGTTATCATTCTCAACGCATTAGTTTGATAACACTGATATCCTTTATCAACTATTTTCTTTCTATTAGTAGCCTTGGTTGCCAAGACCTGAATCATTTGATTTGATACCTCTTGTAGAGTACTCGATGCTTGATTCCTCATATATTGTTGTTACCATGTCAACTGCTTTTGCAACCAATCTTGTGATTCCTTATGAGATTATTCCATTGTTTCTATTTTTTTGTTCGTGATGATGAGGAAGTAGTATGAATGAATGATCTACATAACCTTCCATAATTTATTTCCTTGTTTTTATAACTAATGCAGGTAAAATGCTTAAATAAACAAATGCGATGCTAATGTACGTAAGCAAAAGGTATCATTCCAGAGTGACCATCTTAAAACAACTTTCATTAAACAAAAAGGTTTCGACACATTACAAAAACTTTACATATAAGAGACAACTTTCACTCCTAACTTCTATATCTCTCTCAAAAACCAAGTTAGCTTCCACTCATGCTCAGGTGTTGAGTTGTCAATCTGCTTCAATTCTCTTGCAAAGCCAGCTAAATCGACCAATTTGTGAGCCACATTGCTTGTTTGGGTGACATATTCTTTCATGACATCGTCTTTTTCATTCATCTTATGTGCCAATTCTCATATCTGTAGACAATATTATTCATTCTCACTTATAAGATAGTCTTTGTGGTCAAGAAGTTTTTGTACAAGATCTTCGTAATCATCTGCAATCTTCATCAATGTCTTGTTCTTAGCTTTAGTGGCTTCTAGCTCAGCATCATTATGACGCTTGTGGCGTTGATATGAGGCTTCCATATTGGCTATGGACATAGTCAACATCTGATTTTTGGCTTGACATCTTCCAAAATCATTAATGGCTGTATTACACCTTTTTTCTGCTATATGTAAATCATAAGAGAATTTATTGGCTCGACCTTCTTACGTCTTGCAATTTTTCTCCATTGTTCAACATCGTTTTTTAGTTTAATGACCCATTTTGGCCACTCCTATGGGGTATTTCCTATACCAACATTTTCAAAAGCTTGACCGATCCTTTGAAAACCATCATGCATGGCTTCCATCTTTCTATTCATTTTATCATTTTCAATTTTCAAATGATGCACTTGAGCTTCAGAAACATTCTTTCTCCTAGTTGTCACCACTGATACCTTTAACTTTGGACATATTTGGCTCCCCTTTAAAATGACAATCAACTACCAAACTAGGTCGACCTTTGATCTCAAACTCCAATATTCCATGATCCAAAAGGTGTTAAACTCGATGCTTGAAGGCAGTGCAATTCTCAATGGATTGTCCTTGGGCTCCGACATGATATTCACAACGAACATTGACGTCATACCAACTTGGATATGGAGGTTACCAAGGTTTCACATAATTTGGGGCCACCTCTCAGGATTTCAAAAGCTTATCATATAACTCCTTATATGATATAGGGATAGAATCAAAATGAGAGCAACCTCCTGTCTTGGATTGAATAGAAGTCTTCAGGTTTATTCCCCTTGACGTTTGAAGTAGACTTTCAGACACCAATGAGTTCTGATTGCATGGCTTCTTCTCTTCTTTCTAAACTTCTACCTTTGTCACTATTTCCTTGGTGTCTCCAGACAACTTATTGATACGAATGGTGATTGGGTGTGATTTCTTAGACTAGCTAGGATCAACTTGTTTTAAAGTAGTTCATTTTGTATTTGACATTGCGGGATTATTTTCATCAAGCTATTTCCTTTCTTCTGCAGATGTCTCTTTTCATTTGGCCAAAGTAGCTATTTTATCCATTATCTTGGATATTTTCTCTCTCATGTCTCTTATCTCCCTTTGCTCTTCGTCGGACATATGATCTTTGGGTACATAACTCTCTAATATTTTCGAAGTTCCTCAAGATGCCACTACCCAGTTTTGTTATAGTCTTTTTGATCATGAAACCCTATGTATATCATGAAAACCTTTTATCCTGATAACCACTCACAAATCAACACCTATGAAAAATGTTATGATATCGCAGAAAGAAAAGCAAAATAAAAACAAGTTAGTATAAATGAGATAACATAATGACAAAAATTATTACAAAGACAATAATAACAAAATAAATTAATTAATGAGCTGATGAAAAACAAGAAAGCCAATGCAAATGCAAATGCAAATGCATAAGGTGTTAATTCCAAAAGCGACCACCATATAACAATCTTCATCAGACTATAAGATTTCCTTACACTAGACAAAGGAGCTTCATTTTCTTCATTTACTGTGATTGTTGGATCTCTAGACCTCCATTTTCGTGGGATTATTCATGAGGAAAGAGGCCTTGATATCTCGTGAAGGATCTTCTTATTCTTAACTCAACTAGAATAAGATTATTTGGTACCATTTTGATCTTTGTTCATTTAATATGAGTCATCGATCGACTTTGAGTTCTTCTTTCGTCGATCAACTTTGTTTGTAAGTCGTCGCTATTCATATGAATTTGACTACTTAGTTATGGACCTCTTATGTCAATATAAAAACCTTCTAATTTGGTCAATCACTTGCGAATTAACACCTGATCTAGTTATGATGTGAAAATGGAAATGTAAACAGAAGACTGAGAAAAATAAGATAAAACAAAGCAAATTGTTAGTACCAATCAACCAATAAAGCAGAAAAATATTTACGAAAAGAAAAGATCCTACCCAAAATAGTATCTACACTAACATGCATTTATAATAGTCCTACCCAAATATGTTTTCTACCCCCATACTTTGTTCATCATATAAATCCTAACCTCTGCCATCTAGTCACGGGCTTCATACGAAAATATAAAACCTAACCGTATACTCATTTTTTACAAAATAAATAAATAAATATGAGGAAAAGGTTAGAATGAGTTTCCCCTTTGTGACTTTTGAAGAACCATTTATAGAATTTTGGTATTAAAAGGGCAGAGTTTCGGTACTATTAAAAGGCTCCTAGAATTGTCATTTGCTGGTGCCCCATTGGGCCTGCCAGACCCTTGATCTTCACCCATTATAGGCTTAAACGGCATTTCCCCATGTCCATGCGAGGAAACCTAATTTTTCGTTCATAAACACAAGGCATATATACCCTAGAGTTTACTTGCTAAAGCCCGTGGGGAGAAAATTAATTTTTCACACGTAAGCGTAGTGTTCACCCATACCTAACGAGACAGAGCAGAGTTAGAAGGCTCTAAATATCCATGGTTTTAGCGTTTGTAAGGGGAAACTCATAATCCTTTGCCTCATCCAAAAACAAACAAACTTAAAAAGGTTAGAAATCTTAAACAATGGAAACCACACATTAGTACAACTAATAATAGTTAAAAGATGTACGACATGATGTGATGCAAACAAAATATAAGGATCAAAACTTAAATATCATTCAAAATTTACCATTTTTAACTACAAAGATGACATATAATCAATTACGGCATGACCCTCTAATGTCCCCAATAGAGTCGCCAAGTAGTCAGAATGATCCTCAAGCCTTTTTTAGGGCTATGGCGGGGAGCGATCTAACTTAATTTTAGGAAATATTGAGTTTTTAAAATAAAGAACAAATAAATAGAATCGAAGTGGCCATAGACCTTCGGGTTAGGTAGGTTGATTACCTAAAAAAATCTTTTAAAAATAATTTTAAGAAAAATAATTTTAAAAGATAAAATGTGACATGCGTTTAACCAGAAACTCGTTTTGAAAAAGGTTTGAGATTCAATTATGTGTGGGGAAGGATTAGCACCCCTACAGTGCCCAAAATCAGTACCTAAGCGATTATACGTCATCTGAATATTTGTTAAACTATATTTTGATATAACAATTCAAGGAAAAATGTTTTTGGACTTGAATTGAATTTATTCAAAGTTTTCAAAGTCTTCAAAAATAATTCAAAGTCCTTAAAAGTATAATTGAGCACAAAATGTTTTTTTGGACAAAAGTACCACTATTGTTCTTATAGTATCGATACCTCATGAACAATATCAATACTATTCATATGGTACTGATACCAAAGGTAAGGGAAGTATCGATACTACCAGTATTGCTCAAATTCTAGAATGCAAAAATGGTACCGATACCTAAAGAGGCACCGATACTACTTTGTATAGTAGTATCGATACCATAGGCATAATATCGATAAAATAAGGCCCCAATGGCTAATAACAACTAGTTGATTTTAAAATAAAAAATGTAGTAACGATACTCATTTTAGGAGTACCGATACCCTCTGTACTGGGCAGTTTTAATTTGTACGAAAATTGATCCCCAACAGTTCCAAAACGCTTCTAACAGCTAGAAACGACCACAACAATATTCCTACATGTAAATACAAGTTCAAGACACATGAAGAAGGGTAAGAACACCTATCCAAGCAATCAAACACAAGTAAAGAGTTTTTCAATCTTATTTTATCCCTCTTGTAAATATTTGTGTTTTAGTGAGCTTAAATTTGTAAACAGCTTACCTTAGAGAGGTGTTATTGTTTATTTCTTTTTACCTTTTATAAAAGAGGATTGGTTTTATCTTAGCCAATTGAAAATATAGGGAGTTGTAAAGGTTACTCTTGATCATTGAAAAAAAGAACAAATTAGTGAGTTTGTTAGAAAATCCTTAGTGAGGAGCTAAGGTAGTGGAGGTAGACTTAATTGAGAAGTCGAACCACTATAAATCCTTGTGTTCATTGTCTTATTTTTTACTCTCCTTACTCCCTAAACAAATTATTATCAATTCACCCCCTTGCAACTCTTTCGGTTGTCAATTCGAGCTTCCTTCAATCCTAACAATTGGTATAAGAGCTTGACTCATTAGAAGGTTTAACCACCTTGAGATTATCCTTGAAGAAGCTCTACCGATTTCCAATGCAACCGACAAAGAAATGGCTTCAACCTCCGGTGCCTATTACATTAAAGATTCACAACCGATCAATATGCCACCCTACTTCAATGGAGCATATTATGCCTATTGAAAGAATAAGATGATATTATCCATTCAAGCCAACGATCTAGGAGCTTAAAACTCAATCATGAAAGGATACACCATTCCAACCGACGATATGGACAATTGGAGTGATAGAGAGAAGAAAAAGTTCTAGCTCAATGCTAAGGCTATGCACATCCTTTTTTGTGTATTAGGTCGGGATGAATATGGAAGAGTCTCCTCTTATTCCAATGCCAAGAATACATGGATAAGCTCCAAGTCACTCATTAAGTAACCAACAAAGTGAGGGAAACCAAGATAAGTCTTTTCAACCATAGCTATGAGAATTTCAAGATGAAACCCGACGAAGGCATCAAAGCTATGACAAATAGATTTTCTGTAATTGTCAATGGTCTAAAGGGATTTGGAGAAGTAATCCCTAATGAAAATCTTGTGAGGAAGATGATCCACTATTTTCCAAAGTCTTAACAATCAAAGAAGACAACGATTATCGAAGCTAAAGATCTTAAGTCTCTCACTCTCGATGAGCTTATAGGTTCTCTAGTTACTCATGAGTTGACGGTGAAGGAAAAGAGGAATATGAAGAGAAGTGAAACAAGAAAAAGAAGGAGGTAGACATTGCCTTCAAGTCCACCAATGAGAGCTATCAAGATTCAAATGAAGAGGTGGATGAAGGCGATGATGAAAAAGAAGAAATGGCCAAGCTCTTCAAAAAGTTCAAAAGATTCATGACTTCCAAGGAAGTGAAGCATGAATCGATCAAGAAGAAGTCCCCCGGTGTGCTTCGAATATCAAAGATGGTCCATATTAAGTATGAATGTCCCCTCCTAAAGAAAAAAAGATCACGCAAGAAAAATAAATTTGTGGCAGCTTGGAGTGATGAAGATGACTCCAATGATGAAGATGAAGTAGCCAACCTATGCCTCATGGCCTTCAAAGAAGATTCAATGGTAACTTTTAACTCAAATGAATTTGATTCTTTTTTTTGATGAGTTACAAGTTGCTTAAAATGAGTTGTATTTGGAATTTGAGACCATGAATTCCAAATATAAGAAATTAATTTCAAATTTTAAAGTTGAAAATGATTTGATTTTGAAAATCAAAATGAAATTTTGAAAAATGATTTAGAAATTTCAAAAATTAAAATCAATGATTTAGAAAAAAAGAAAATTTTGATTTGAAAGTTAAGCTTGAGAGCTTAACAAAACAAAAAGAATTCATTTATAAAAACAACTCATTATGTCTAAAATGGAAAAATGTTCACATTGCCATTTTATGGTCATTTGGAACATACTTGTCCCACAAAGAAAATAAAATCTTTTAAAATTAGACAAGTATGGGTTCCTAATGGAACAAAGGGCATTGAAACTAACGATCAAGGATCCAAAGCAATTTGGATACCAAAATCTACTTAAATGTCTCTTGTAGGTGTGTGGGAACAATGGTGATGAAAATGAAGAAATCAATATGCTCTAGTCACACTCAAAAAGGAATGGGTAACCTCTAAGCTTAATGCTTATATTTTGGTTATTTGGTTGCTCATTTAGTTTATGCATGCTTGAGTTTTGATTTTAAATGATTATGAACTGTTTTAATCTCATGTTTGTTGAAAAATGCTTTATGATGAACATTTTAAAGTTTTAATGATTTTTCATAATTTTTAGTTCATCATAGTTAATTGTGGTCAAAATTGGTTTTAAATGCAAATTATATCTCTCTAACAATTGATATCAACTTTTCAAATGCTTTGGCTTTACAAATTTTAAAATTTTTGACCTTAGTCTTTAAATGGTTATGCAAGTGATTTTTATTATAAATGATATATCTCTAACAATTGATATCTATTTTTCAAATGCATAACATTTTTGGAAAGCTTTATGCACATGTACATAATTTCAATAATTGGCATTTCATAAAATATTTTAGACTTGAATGTATTGGATTTCATGTGCTACTAACATGTTTGTTATTCTTTCTTGAAAATCAATTTTCTTTAAGTGTCAAACTTTTAAAGTTAATTTTTTGTTTGGAATGCACTTTTTGAGGGGAAGCTTTGATTTTTCAAATGGTTTTTAATGTACAAATTATCACTTACTCTCCAAAGTTATTTTAGAACTTTAAAGTTGAATTATTTTTTATATAACAAAAAGGGGGAGAGGTATGGGTTTGAAAATTCAATTTCTTAATGAAAAAGGGAGAGCTGAACATTTTCACATATTTTCCAACAATTGGTATCTTTTTCATTAAATATTTAATTAAGGGGGAGTTTTACCAAAAATAATTTTTCAAATGTTTTGTTATATCAAAAAGGGGGAGATTATTGAACTATATTTTGATATAACAATTTAAGGAAAAATGTTTTTGGACTTGATTCAAAGTTTTCGAAAATAATTCATAGTCCTTAAAAGTGGAAATGAGCACAAAATGTTTTTTTGGACAAGAAGTACCGATACTGTTCTTACAGTGTCGATATCTCATGAATAACACCAATACTATTCATATGGTACAGATACCAAAGGTAAGGGAAGTATCGATACTCACTAAGTAGTATCGATACTACCAGCATTTCTCAAATTCCATAATGCAAAAATAGTATTAATACCGAAAGGGGTACCGTTACTACTTTGTATAGTAGTATCGATACCATAGGCATAGTATCGATACCATAAGGCCCCAACGGCTAGTAACATCTAGTTGATTTAAAAATAATGAAGGTAGTACTGATACTCTCTTTTAGGAGTACCGATACCTTCTTTATTAGGCAGCTTTATTTTGCACGAAAATTGATCCCCAACTGCTCCAAAACGCTCTTAACTTCTAGAAAATGCCACAACAACATTCCAACATATAAATACAAGTTCAAGACACTTGAAGAAGGGTAAGAACACCTATCCAAGCAATCAAACACAAGATAAGAGTTTTTCAATCTTATTCTATCTCTCTTGTAAATATTTGTGTTTTAGTGAGCTTAAATTTGTAAACATCATACCTTAGAGAGGTTTTATTGTTTACTTCTTTTTACCTTTTGTACAAGGGGATTGGTTCTATCTTAGCCAATTGAAAAGATAGGGAGTTGTACAGGTTACTCTTGATCCTTGAAAAAGAAATAACAAATTAGTGAATTTGTTAGAAAATCCTTAGTGAGGAGCTAAGGTAGTGGAGGTAGACTTAATTGAGAAATCGAACCACTATAAATTCTTGTGTTCATTGTCTTATCTTTTACTCTCCTTACTCCCTAAACAAATTATTATGAATTCACCCCTGCAACTCTTTTGGTTGTCAATTCGAGCTTCCTTCGATCCTAACAATATTGAAATTGGCAAATTTGAATATACATTTAAATTAAGATCCTTTTTATATAAATTAAAAGGGGTATTATTTTGTACAAATAATTCTAGAAAATACCTTCCTTGTCAGTTAAGGGGTATTTCCATGGATTCTCCATACAAGATAATATTGCCCTAATTTTTAATGAATTACATACATTAAATAAATATAAAAAGAAAAATCATTGAGATGGAAAAAATATATTTTGTCTTGTACAAATAATTCTCAAAAACGGACTCCTTGTTAGTTATGGTACGCTTCCATAAATTCCTCGTACAACATGTTATCCCAATACAATATGCATTTACAGTAAAGAGAAACCAACGAGGACTTAAACAAAATACAATAAATACAGGAAACTTAAATGCAAGTAATAGGATATTAATCGAATATGTGAATGAATAGCTGGACTAAAAAGATAGTAACTTCATGGATTAAACTGTAAAACCATAAAAATATGGTCATAAAGAAAAATATCACACAAACTAGGCACTGGAATCATAATAAAATCATCATCAACATTTAGGACTAAAATGGAAATTATTAAAATAGGACACTCTAATTAAAACAATCCTAAAAATAAAATCTACAATAGAAATGGACTAAAACAAAACACGAGTAAAACTTAAAGCGTAAATGAAAACAAATAAAAATTCATTTTAGTGACCAAATTGAAACTTTACAAAGTTATAAGGACCCGGGGAGGGGTTTACCCACGCGCTAAAATGTGCACTCTCCCTCCCTAAAATGACATCGTTCGAGTTCGGGTATATAAACCCAAGTCATGGCCAAAAATGGCATAGATCTCCATTTGGTCTTATTTCATTTTTTTCTCCTAAAAGGGAAAACCCTTTTTCTCTACCCTCTCTTTTCTCTACCCCTCATCGGGGGAGGCCGAGAGCTTCTGACCATCGTTCATTAGAGCATTCTAATGTCGCGTACGGAGGTCACGGCCTGCAGAAACCTCCTTGAAACAATCCTCTCCCTCACCTAAACTTAGATCTGAATACCCCTAAGCCTAAAAATGAGCGGATCATTCTAGATCTAAGGATGTACCTTCGACGAACTCGGAATTCTGGTGATGTTTGACCCTCCAACAGATGCCGAGAGATGGTAAGCTTCTCCCCATTTCTTCTTCGTGTTTCTCTCTTCAAAAATTGGCTCTTTCCTCTTTTCTTTTTCTCTAAAATCGAAAGCCTCTTTTTTTCTTGCTTTCTTCGATTTTTTTGTTTCCTTTTTCACTTTTTCGATTTCCTTTTATTCTCGTTTGATGTCTTCATTTTCTTTTTTGGTTGCATGTTGAAAGTTTTAACCTTTTTGTTTCTTTTTCTCTAAAATTCGACGGTGATGTCAACAACATAGGGGGTAAAAATTTTATCCCCGAGGCCTTTTATCTCATTTTGGTGACCAGCGTAAAATTTGGTAGTGATGGTAAACCTTGAGAACCGGTGAGTTACAGGCGAGTGGATCAGACCCACGGGTGCGTGGGGTAGCTAGAGAGGCACGCATATGATGCACGCGTGATTCTGAACGGTCTGATGTCCTTGAGTAAAGCTAGGCCGTTGGATCGCTGATCAGATCCAAAGGCTCTGAAGCATTGGTAGCGGCGACTGATTTAACATTAGGGTAAAAACCCTAGTTGATCCAGATATGGACCATTGGATGGGTCCAAATCTGACGGTCCAGATCGAGCAGCGACTGCACAGAGGGGAAAACTAGGTTTCCTCTAAACCCTAGCAGCTTGGGTTGCATCCGGGTTTGGGTCATGGCTACTGGGTTTGGGCCTCCTGTTTTGGGCTGCTTGTAAAATTTTTGTTTTGCGCATGTAATAGTTAAATTATATTTTAGTGCATTATATATATATTCATATAATAATAATAATATACATATTAAAGAATTAATATAATATTCAAACTAATTAATAATATATAATTATATATAAACCCAATCAAAGCTCGAAAGAAATCCCCGAACAAAATGAGCATCTACACTTTCAACCTCTGTCTTAGCAAATATTATTTCATTAACTTAAATTTCATAAAAAAACAAATAAACAAATTTGTACTCAATTAAGGTTAAATTTGTTTTATTAATTATTAAAAAAACAAATAATAATATAATAAAGAAATGAAAATTAAACAAATGAATCCATAAATTAAATTTTAAATTATCTATTTAAATTTAAATTATATGGAACTAAAATAATAGTTGGATAGTATTACTTTTAAATTATCTATTTAAATTTAAATAATATTATACGGAACTAGAATAATAGTTGGATAGTAAGCATATAATTTACCCTAAATATAAATTATTTAAAATTAAATAGATAATTTAAAATTAATATTATTTCCAATAAAAAATATTTACAAAAAAATAGAAATGGAAATTATCTTAAACTTTTAAGAATACAAAATTATATTATAAATAAAAATTATAAAAATAATTACTTAAACTATATTAAAATTTGAAATTTTTAAGAATATGAGTCATCCCTAATTATCACATCTAATAGACTTTGAGCTTAAATTTAAGTTATAATATTTTGTTATATTAAATATATTTTTAGATGAAATAGTATATTATGTGATCAGTTTTATCAAATAATCCTGTTCTTCTTCCACCTTAGTCTTCCGATCTTGGCATTTGAAGTACCTTAGGCAAAACATACCCAGCACGGGCATACATTTCAACTATAAGATCATCCAGAAAAGGCATAATTTTGAATGAAGTTTCTGCAAAACTACAAAGGAAAGCAAAATGTGGGTAAACTATTTGTTTAGTCGCCTAACTTTGAACGAGTTTCCATTGTGATCACCCGAATATTTTCAATTTGATCAATAAAGTTTCCGGGGGGGGGGGGGAAGTTAAGTCACTCGACTCGACTTTATATTCTTTAATGCGATTTTAAATCTATACAAAAACACATGAATTTTTCCTTCTTCAAAAATCTCAAACCCAGATTTTTGAACTTCAAAATATATTTCTTACATGATTTGGATGCTGCTGCAGGGGGTTCCTAAGAGTCGAGCAAGGTAGACGGTTATTTGGATTTGCAAAGAGTATTGGTAATTTTTCGGTGTTTTCAACAAAGCTTTGGGCGGTACATATGGTACGTGGTAAAGCATGCTTAGAGATTGAGTTTCTAAAAGGTGATTATAGAAACCGGTAATGCCGATGTATTCAACCTCTTATTTTCATCAGCTATAGCTACACAAGGAATTGTCCTTGCCCACCAAATTAGAAGCGAAATTGGGAGCTTTGTTTCTCTCTTATAAAGACAGATGTGAATTCGATGGCTGACATGCTTGTAGGTATGGCTCGAGGCCGCCTGATTGGTGAAGAATTATTCGATGATCCCTTAGCCGAGTTAATCTCCCAAGAGACTAATGCTTTCAACCTCTGTCTTAGCAAAAATTATTTCATTCACTTAAATTTCAGAAAAAGAAAAAAATAAACAATTTTGTTCTCAAAGAAGGTTTAATTTGTTTTATTAATTAATAAACAAATAAATAATAATAGAATAAAGAAAGGAAAATTAAACAAATGAATCAGTAAATTAAATTCTACCAAGGGTATTCATTAAACCAATTGACATTATCATTACTGAAATAAATTCCATCGGCCCTCACCGACCACAAGCAAGAATTATGGTACTTCTTGCACCGGGAATCGTCTCTTTTGGCACTGAAAGCGTCGAAGGTTATCCTCTTGTGATCCACCCATCGTGCGTTGCAGTAGAAAAGGGTCGACCGAACAAAGTTTATCTTTGTGTCCCAAGTGTAATCTTGCCCCTTCACCATTGGCCTATCACCGATATCCTTATTACCAGCCTTGCATTGCAAATATAAATTCGGCTTGTCAGGTGACGAATGAAATAAAGGTAAATCATTTGTGATGTGAATGTGATAATTTATGAACCAACCATTCACCAATGGAAAATGCAGGAGGAAATATGCTAGTAGCAATGACAGGGTAAAGTCTTTGAGATTACCCATGGTGTGTGTTATGTTTTGTGGACACCATACAAGGCTTCTTAATATTTATAGTTTTATTATCAATATATATGGTTATTTTTAAATTAAGAATTGACATAGTCTTTTTTTAATATATTTTTGCGGATCAAAATTAATCAATACTATGAATAGATAAAAATAATTAGCCATCATTCACACTCAATACATTCTCAATTTTAACTTATAAGAAAGGATTTATTAATAATAGCATAAGATTTCATCATAAAATAGAGATGAATGATGCATAAAATATAAAATACATTTTCAATTATTTGAATAAAAACTAAAATTTAAAGAGAAATCTTTCAGTAGAAATCTACCCTGGATATTCATTAGTCCAAGTAGCATTATTATTGCTGAAATAAATGCCATCACTTCTCACAGACCAAATGCAAGAATTATGATACTCTTCGCACTGGCCTTCATCTCTTGAGGCTTTGAAAGCATTGAAAGTGATTCTCTTAATTCTCTTATATTTCATCCACCAAGCGTTACAGAAGAAAAGAGTTGCTCGGAAAAGATTTACTTTCATATCCCATGTGTAATCCTCGCCCTTTAACATGGCTTTATTGCTGAGATCTTTGTCTCCAGGCTTGCAGTGCTGATAAAACTGTGACACGTTGGGTGGAGAGTGAAACAAAAACAGATCATTGACGACATGAATATGATATTTTTTGAAAAGTGTCTTCACTCGCTTCGAGTACCCTTGGATATGGCAAGAGAGAAATCGCCACCAGCATTTGGAAGATATTACGTTTGAGGTTAATCATGTTATATAATGAGAAATAATATGTTTGAAATAATAAAATACGTCTGTTTGTTGGTTTTTTATTATGTGATTTCTAATCTTACATTTATGATTATGAATCTTACAATAATTACATATATATAATAGGAACATTATGACATTTTATATATAATATAATATCCTTATCTTTTTAACCGAAACCAGGAAATAATATTACATAATTTTGATTACTTTTAAAATTCTAATGGATATTTAATATATTTTAAGTTGAAATTATGATTTAAGTTTGTGCTTATCAGTCACTTGAGTAAAAGATATTTCATTTGATAAAGTAGGGGATGGGATTTAGAATTGACAAAATCTATTGGATAATTATGTAGTGTGCTCATAGTTTGGTTTTGTAAACACGAAAGGAAGTTGAAGCAAGAGATAACAAAATATTGACTATTCAATTGGAAACTTCTTCACCGTTGGATTTGACTTGACTAAAATCTATTGGCCAGCCTCCACGTGTACTTACTTCCATTTTTAGTTCTTTTTTAGCCAAAGCCATCGATGTATTGTCGACCTTCTGAAATTTGTACTCTTATAATACATAATTAATACAAGAGTGAATTAATGTTTGATTAACACGTACCATTGATTCACGAGAGAAATCATAAAAATATATTATGACTGATTTACACAAATCAAACTATATTACACATGGAAGAACAAGATGTGTTTAAATTACAAGCAACAATATAACAAAAAATTAATGGTAAGAAGTCGTGGGCAGGCAAGGGAAACTAAAATCCACAAGATATATTACTTTCAATATCTTATTGATGGTTGAAGAAGACGATTGTTCAATGAGCTGGCGGCGTTGGCAATGGCGGCATGCTTTGCTCATTCTTGAAGAAATTATCGGGGTCAATCATGGCTTTTGTAGCCGTCAGCCTCATGAAATTGTTTCAGAAATATTTGGTCCAGTACTCCCTCGCGACCTCGATATCTGTCTCCCCGCATTCATTGCTGCCGACGTCGACTTCCAGATAGTTGACGAACACTTCCCTCGGGTTGCTCGACGCATACGGTGCCATTGCACAGTACAACCTTCTCAATAGCTAGAAGAAACGCCCCGCAGCGTTGATGCCTCCGTCGGACTCGGACCATGTAATTGTGTATTGCACCTTGAATAGGTTCCTTCGCAATTCATATACCTTGTGTTTTCGTGTGAATTTATTCTCCGTACAGACGTAAGAGAATGTATCCTCTCGAGTTTAACTCGATCCATATGAGTATGTAATGGGATTAGGAATGAGGGTCTGGTAGGCCTAAGGGGCACTAGCAAGGAGAACTCGAGTACCTTTTTTTAACCAAACCGTGATGCTTCAAGGAATTAGAGCCCACCCCAATACTTCATTTCAAAACCTAGGGTGCTTGATTTATTTACTGCTTTAGTTTCTATTCAAAGCATGCAAATTAGAAACATATGCAGTTAAGAATTGTTTAAGAAAATAACATGAGAGATAGAGATCATCTCCGGGTATGAATAAAAGCATGTGGGGTAAATATCACGTGGGGTAGGATTTTTTATATTTCTGTTATTTTTAATTATTATTTCTAGTTTTCGAACTTATTTCCTTTCTTTTTTGTCTTATTTCTTTTTATTTTTTTATTTACATCATTTAAAGAGGTGTTGATCTACAAAAGTGTTCGTTAAAACCCGAATAGTTGACATTAATGGAAAAAAGGGTTATAATGCAAGAGGTCAAGAATGCAGAAGTACAACTATGGTCAGAAAGGACTCAGAATGAAAAGGGCACCAACTGCAAGACAACTATGTGTCAAACCTGGTTGGCTACGCTTTCATTAGCCTCAAACAAAATGATACTCATGAATTGCAGAATATTTTGGACAATTGGAAAGCTGACAGGAAACAAAAGTTTTGCCAATGATATGGTGATATCGCACACCTACTCTACGTCAAGATAGACTAACCCCTAAATCAAGCCCTAGTACAAATATTGGAATCTGAGATATAACTACTTTACATTCAATCAAGAAGACATGGTGCCCACAATTGAAGATTACATTACCTGTTACGTTGCAAATGAATCAAAATGGATTGGGTCTTCATCAAATACATCAAGAGGAAGACTTTCAAAAATGGGTTGGTAAAGGTTGCAGGGGTTGATGAAAAAAAGGTAATTGATATTGAAAAGTCCCTTCAAAAGCAACAGAAACAGGATGGTAAAACTATAGTTGATATGGAGGTCATCGTGGACAAATTCAAGAAGCAGGAAAATAAACTCCAAATAGTTCCTTTTTATGGAGGGCTCCAATGGTGTTTCCATTGGGAACAGGCTCGGCAAAGGGTAAAAGCTAGAGATGAAGTCATTCAGGACTTCCTATAGTAGGTACAGAAAGTGGCACGCCACTTGCATGGTTTGTCGATAGAAGCCGGGGTTGTTCGATAAGGTATTCAACCAGTGACAGAAGAAGCAAGAAGACTTGTCAACTTATTATAAGTTGTTTAGGTCTATAAGATCTAGCTAGAATATACCTTTGAATTGTTTTGGTCTCTTAGAAGTAACACTTTTTTCCAATAAAGACTATTTATAATAACAAACACATTTTTTATCAATGCCTAAAAAAATTTCATGCATAATGTATTTTTGCATTTTTATTTCTTCACATTCAATTTAACTAACAAAAAATATCTTATCAAACAATTGAACAAACACTGGAAACACCTCATCAAAGCACTGGACACACCTCATCCTCATAATACTCGTACAAAGAAAAAGAAAATAGAAGCAAAGATTGCTCAACTTGAAGAAAACATGTTGAGACTGTAAAAGGAGCTTAAGGAGAGAATAAGTCAGAATCAACAAAATACCTTGGATTCCATCACTAGGAACCAAGATTCATTGGTTGACCAGATTATTGCAAGGTTGTCTGGCCCGAATCAAATAAATGCTATTGGGGCAAGGGCATCTGAAGGGGTGGTTGTACCACCTATTCGATAGTTGGTTATTTCACCTAGAATCTTGTTATGACTTTAAGGGGATTCATATGTTGCAAAAGCATAAGCCTCTATAACCAACCCACAAAATAATCCAGATGATTATCGTATTTCATATTATGATGAGAAAGCCAAAGCAAAGAAAATGGATGTAACACCCTAATCCATATTCAATCCGAATATTAATTTAAAGTGCTACATTGACTTTTCAAATCTTTGACTTTTAGAAAAATAGTTGAGAATAAAATATTCTTTTGAACAATATACGTTTTTACAATGGATAAAAGATAAAATATAACACTTTTAATTTTAACTGCAAAACTTTTCAAATCTTTGACTTTTAGAAAAATAGTTGAGAATAAAATATTCTTTTGAACAATATACGTTTTTACAATGGATAAAAGATAAAATATAACACTTTTAATTTTAACTGCAAAAGTGTCATATATCTGTTACCTAATCATTACAAAATATTTACATTTACAACAAAACTAATCAGAGCATTCTCATTTGAAGTAAGAATACATGCCAAGAAAATAACAAATTGTAATAACCTACTATCTCAAATGATTCTGATATGTTATTCACTGCTTATGTTGTCCCCCTCTAACTCTCACTCATCGAATCTTTTAGAACCTACGTGGGAAAACAATCCACACGCTAAGTCTTTGACTCAGTGAGGCAATGAATATCATAAAACATTTAAAAGATATTTTAAACTTCACAAGAAAAATGCTTTCCTATTTAAATGAACTTTAGATTTCTTAAACTTCATTAGCTTATTATTTGTTAAGCTTATAAACTTTATTCATTTAGCCCTAATATAACATTGAGAATCTAGGATATCTGAGTACACTGAGGTTATCCATAATTGCTGTCACCACATCTCATATAATTTACACCGAAGTGCCACGTAGAGTTTGTCCCGAATGACCGCGTAGAAGTTGTCCCTAAGGACCACATAGGAATATCCCGAAGGGTCATATAAATTGTCCCGTAGGACCACGTAGAACCCTAGACTCTTGGCATGCCAACTATACCCCTAATTCTCACCTATACAATTTGGGCTTTCACTTATTATTATATTAAGTTTCATCATGTAAAGTGTATCTTATGTGCATTCATATCATTCTTGTAGACAATTTACACTTAAGCATTTCAAAATCTCAGTCACATGTTCATGTTAAAAACAGTAGATCACAAAACTTGCTTTTACATATAATTGAATAATATCATAACATATTGTATAAAAGAATTGAAATTGGTTTTCGATCGAAAACTTTGAAGTTGGCTTATCGCAAGCCATCTTCAAATTCAATATAAAACAATTTGATTGCACTAACATTTGCCTCACTAAGATCTTTTACTATTATATTCAAAACATGTAAAATCGAATTGTTCGAACGTTGAGTTCGATCCCAGTCTACACAGACAATCAAAATAAATATAGAATTACTTATCCTTAATCATAAAATTTAATCAACAAGAAAACAAAATCTCTTGTTTCATAGTTAGTAGTATCGGTACTACCTCAAGGGTACCGATACTTCCATTGGGAGGTATCGATACCCATATTGCATTATGTAATTTTCAGCTTCAAAGTGGTATCAATACCCTTCCATGGGTATCGATACTTCCCCCTTACTGTATCGATACTCTAACATTAGTACCAATACCCCTTTTTAATTTTCACGTATTTAAGCCTTGAAGTATCTGTACTGTTCTTGGGGTACCGATACCCTTGCCCAGATTTTTAATTTTTCCATTTCGAATTAACCCCGAAAATCACCTACATCTTTTATTTTTAACCTTAATCATCTCCTCAAACTCACTAATACTTATACTAATCATTTATCTTCATTAATCCTCATAGAACTTCCAAATTTCTCAATATCATCCTTGAACTAAAAATCATATCATTGAGGTATCAATACCTAATACAGGTACCGATACCCATATTGCATTTTGTAATTTTCAGCTTCAAAATCATACCTTTTATTTTCCCCTATTATCTCCTCAATCACAATACTTTTAATCATTTAGCCTTGAGGTATCTTATAGAACTTCCAAATTTCTCACTAACATCCTTGAACTAAAAATCATATAATTTCATCAAACATGTTATAATTTATTTCCAATACTTCAAATCTCTTAGTTATGACCTTAGCAAGTCAATTCTACCCTTAGAATTCACTAATCAACTCATTTACAAATTTTCACTTCCAAACCGAAATCATTCCTTCCCTAATAACTTCTTATTAACTTAGTTTTAAGCTTCCTTAATCTTCTCTACTTCATAAAGCTTCAATATCACCCATAATTTAAAGAATTTAACAAATTAAAAGAAACTCACCTTATCCCCCAAGAGAGCACGAACCAAGAGAAGAATAAGGAAAGAAACTAAGTTTTCCCAAATTTCTCTTCCTTATCCACTTAAATATCTTAAATAAAATGAATATAAAATTCATGTGTTGAAAAAGACCATCATGCCCTTCTTTTTCTCCTCCTTTGAAAATAACTCCTAACACAAAACATCCAATCATTAGTCCTTAAACTTATAACTTATTCCAATTACACTACCAACTTTTAATTTCCTTACCTTTTAATCATTGACCCGATGTTTGGGATATTACAATTCTCTCCCCCTAAATAAAATTTTCCCTCGAATTTTCATTGAACAAAGAGATGAGGAAATTGTCGTTTCATGTCATCTTCACGCTCCCATGTTGCCTCTTCCACTTTTTGATTTCTCCATAACACTTTAACTAATGGAATCTTTTTACTTCTAAGCTGCTTGACTTCCTGAGCCAAAATTTACACGGGTTCTTCCTCATAGTTCAAATCATCTTGGACTTCTATTTGATCAGATGTTAAGATATGCGAAGGATCCGATCTACATCTCCGGAGCATAGATACATGAAAGACATTATGAATCTTATCTAATTCTAGAGGCAAAGCCAGTTGATATTCTACAAGTCTAACCCAATTTAAAATATTGTAAGGTCCTAAAAATCTAGGACCGAGCTTTCCTTTAATTCCAAAATGAAGTACTTTCTTCGAAGATGACACTTTGAGGAAAACTTTATCGCCTTCTTTAAATTCAATTTCCTTTCTCTTCAAATTTGCATGACTTTTTCCTATCTGATGCCATTTTAAGGTTATGTTGGATCACTTGAACATTTTCTTCCACTTCTTTAATCAAATCAGGACCATGAACTTCTTTGTCCTTCAATTCATACCAATTAAGAGGCTTTCTGCATTTCCTTCTATATAAGCCATCTTAATACTTGCTTGATAATTATTCTTATATGCAAACTCTGCAAGCGGCAAATACTTTTCCCATGATCTATTAAAATTAATTACACGTTCTCTTAACATATCCTCCAGAACTTGAATTGTCCTTTCAGATTGACCATCAGTTTGAGGATGAAAAGTAGTACTGAAATTTAGTCGAGTACCCAAAGCTCCATGCAAACATTTCCAGAATCTGGAAATAAATCTTGGATCTCTATCAGATACTATTGAAACTGACACTCCATGTAATCGCACTATCTCCTTATGGTATAAATCCACATACTTTTCCATCAAATAATCTGTTTTAACCGGAAGGAAATGAGCATTCTTAGTTAATTTGTCTACAATGACCCAAATTGAATCCTTCTTACCAGGTGTCAAAGGTAATCCAGTTACAATATCCATTGTAACTCTTTCTCATTTCTATTGAGGAATAAAAATCGGTTGCAAAAGTCCCGAAGGTACCTGATGCTCAGCTTTCACTTGTTGACAAGTAAGACATTTCGTCACAAACTCCGTCACTTCTCTTTTCATGTCTGGCCACCAAAAACGCTCCTTCAGATCTTGATACATCTTGTTTCCTCCTAGATGCATAGTTAATGGACTACAATGTGCTTCAGAAAGTATATCCCGCTTTAAATCTTCATTATTGGGAATACAAACTCGATCTCTGAAATATAAACATACATTTATCCTAACCTCAAAGTTCTTTCTTTTACCCATCTAAATTTTCTTAAGCCAACTTAAATACTTATCATCATTCTTTTGCAATTCTTGTATCCGCTCTAATAATAACGGACTTAAATTCAATTCAGCCAGTAAAACACCATTACTTTTTACCACAAATCGAGTATTCAAGGCACATAAAGTGGCAAAAGTCTTCCGACTTAGAGCATCCGCTACCACATTAGCTTTTTCAGGATAATAGTCTATGATTACATCATAATCCTTAAGTAGCTCAATCCACCTTCTCTGCCTTAAGTTAAAATCATCGAAAAGTCTTTTACAAACCTTCGATAATATCCCGCCAAACCCAAGAAACTTCACACTTCTGAAACATTTATTGGAAATTCCCAATCTGAGATAACTTTTATTTTCAAGGGATTTAATCGAATCCCCTCTGCAGAGATAACATGACCTAAGAATGTCACTTCAGAAAGCCAAAACTCATACGTAGAAACCTTAGCATACAACTTCTTGTCACGCAATGTCTGAAGAATCACTTGAAGATGAGCCTTATGATCCTCCACAGACTTTGAATATACTAAAATATCATCAATAAAAACTACCACGAACTAATTGAGATAGGGTTGAAAAACTCGATTCATCAAATCCATAAATGTTGCAGGTGCATTTGTCAAACCAAATGGCATTACCACAAATTCATAATGGCCATATCGAGTCCTGAATGTCGTTTTTGGAATATCAAAATCTTGGACTTTCAATTGATGATAACCTAAGCGTAAATCAATTTTAGAGAACACTGCATCTCCCTTCAGTTGATCAAATAAATCATCAATTCGAGGGAGATTATACTTATTTTTTATGGTCACCTTATTGAGTTACCGATAATCGATATAGAGGCACATCAACCCAACCTTTTCTTTATGAGTAATATCGGCACACCCTAAAGTGACAGATTGGGTCTTATAAATCTTTTGTTCAAAAGCTCTTGTAATTGAATTTTTAACTCCTTTAGCTCCTTCGGGGCCATCCTATAAGGGGTCATAGAAATAGGGGTTGTTCATGGCATAACTTCAATGTGGAATTCTACATCCCTAGCTGGAGGTAACCCCGACAATTCTTCCGGAAATACTTCTGGAAATTCTCGAACAATAGGAATATCTTCCAATCTTCTATCCTTAACTCGAACATCAAATTCATTTGCAATAAAAGCTGGACATCCTTGTAGCAACAGTTTCTTAGCAGACATCACATATATTACATTTGCTAAAGGATTGAATCTTTCACTAAATATCATCACTTCAGACCCCTCAGGACTTGTCAAATTTACTCTCTTCAAACGACAATCGACATTAGCTAATACCGATATAACCAATATATCCCCAAAATAACCTCAAACTCATCAAAGGGTAATTCCATTAGATTAGTAGGGAATTAAATTCCCTGAATCTTTATGGGACACCTTTGACATAACTAATATACCCGAGCACTATATCCCAATGGGTTAGTTACTATCACATCATTGCTTATAGTTTTTAATGGAAGTTTCAATTCTTTTACCAATTCCCTACAAATATAAGAATAGGTTGATCCTGGGTCAATCAAAACCAAAACATGTTTATCACATAACTGAAAAGTACCTGCAATGATGTCAGGATCATCACAGTCTTCACTAGTCTTGAGGTTGTATACTCTAGCAGTGGAATGAATTTAAGGTTGACTGGTCGATTCAGATTGATTCCTCCCTCTACCTCGACCTCTGCTTCTCTGAGATACAACAACAGATTTATCAGGGGATGTAGCTTCTCTAGTCATTAACGGGTAGTCCCGGAAAAAATGTCACGTATCTCCACACCTGAAACATGCTCCAGAAGCCACTCTACAGATGCCACTATGATGTTTACCACAATGCTGACATTGGTTTACTTCTCCTTCTCTAGAGCCCACCGATTTATTTTGTCTACCTCTTCCCGAATTAGATCCTCTACCTGAGGATGCAGCTGACTCAGATCTTTCTTGGGATCTAAAACCTGAACCTCGACTCTCCTTTGATTGGGAAGCACTAGACAAGGCGTCAGTTCTCTTTTTCCACGGGGTCGTTTGTTCCCCGAATCTTTTATTTTGAGCTCCTCCAAAGCTTTCGCTCTATTCACCATTTCTTGAAATGTGGAAAGATTCAAAGCTAACATTAATTCTTTCAATCTAGGACGCAACCCTTCCACAAACCAGTCACAAGAATCTTTTTCTATGGGAACCAACTCAGAGGCAAATCGACTTAGCTTATTAAATTCACACTCGTACTCATATAATGTATGATTCCCTTTCTTCAAGCTTATGAACTCTTGTTTTATCTGATGAATAAATTGATCTCCAATATATTTGTTCTTAAGCTCCACCAGGAAAAATGGCCATGTCAACTGATCTCTCGTAGCTCTCATCGACTCATTTGTCCACCATATTCGAGCTTGACCTCTCAATAACAATACAACTCCATCTAACTTCTCCGCTTTAGAACAATGAAGACCCTCTAACATAATCTTTATATCATTTAACGAAAGGTCTGCCACCACAAGACCTTTATCAGTATCACCTTTAAATTTCGAAGCTCTTAATCCTTTCAATTCCTTGGCAACGTTAATCTTAGGGGTTGAAGAAGCAGAAGGTTGGAAACGCATCAGAATAACATCCAACTTTATGAAAAACACTCCCTGATCTTGCACATGGACCCTTTGAGACGCTTGTTCTTCACCTGGCCTCAATGGGGCAGGCGAATTACTACTTCCATCTTGACCTTCTCCCACTTCACTTCGGGAGCCTTCTAAATTTGACATCTATTAAGAGAAAATTACTATTCTATAAGTGAGAACAACATAATAATGACCCTATCAGATTAGAGAATTCTTCTTTTAATTAGCATGTATCATATTTTAAAACAAAACTACTTTATTTCGAACTTAAAATCAATTAAACATTGGCTTTGATACCAATAAATATAACACCCTCACCCATATTCAACCCGAATATGAATTCAATGTCTACATTGACTTTTCAAATCTTTGACTTTTAGACAAATAGTTGAGAATAAAATATTCTTTTGAACAATATACGTTTTTACAATAGATAAAAGATAAAATGTACCACTTTTAAATTTAACTGCAAAAGTGTCATATATCCGTTACCTAATCATTACAAAATATTTATATTTACAACAAAACTGATTAGAGTATTCTTATTTAAAATAGGAATACATGCCAACAAAATAACAAAATGTAATAGCCTATTATCTCAAATGATTTTGATCTGATCTTCACAGCTTATGTTATCCCATTCTAACTCTCACTCTTTAGATCTTTGAGAACCTACGTGGGAAAACAATCCACTTGCTAAGTCTTTTGACTTAGTGAGGCAATGAATAACATAAAACATTTAAAAGATATTTTAAATTTCACAAAAAAATGCTTTCCTAATTGAATGAACTTTATATTTATTAAACTTCATTAGCATATTATTTATTAAGCTTATAAAATTTATTCATTTAGCCCAAAGTATAACACTGAGAATCTAGTATATCTAAGTACACTGAGGTTGTGCACAATTTGCTGTCACCACAAATCATATAATTTGCACAGAAGTACCACGTAGAATTTGTCCCGAAGGACTGCGTAAAAGTTATCCCTAAGGACCACGTAGGAATATCCCAAAGGATCATATAAATTATCCCGTAGGACCGCGTAGAACCCTCAACTCTTGGCATACCAACTATACCCCTAATTCTTACCTATACAATTTGGGCTTTCACTTATTATTATATTAAGTTTCATCATTTAAAGTGTATCTTATGCACATTCGTATCATTCTAGTATATAATTTACACATAATCATTTCAAAATCTCAGTCACATGTTCATGTTCAAAACAGTAGTTCACAAAACTTGCTTGGACATATAATTGAATAATATCATAACATATTGCATAAAAGAATTGAAATTGGTTTTTGATAAAAAAAACTTTGAAGTTGGCTTATAACAAGCCATCTTCAAATTCAATATAAAATAATTTGATTACACTCACCTTTGCCTCACTAAGATCCTTTACTCTTATATTCGAAACTTGTACAATCGAATTGTCCGAATGTTGAGTTTGATCCCAGTCTACACAGATAATCAAAATAAATATAGAATCACTTATCCTTAATCATAAAACTTAATCAACAAGAAACACAAAATCTCTCGTTTCATACTTAGTAGTATCGATACTACCTCAAGGGTATTGATACTTCACTTGAGAGGTATCGATACCTCATATAGGTACCGATACCCATATTGCATTATGTAGTTTTCATCTTCAAAGTGGTATCGATACCCTTCCATGGGTATCGATACTTTCCCCTTACTGTATCAATACTCTAGCAATCAGTACTGATACCCCTTCTTAATTTTCACGTATTTAATCCTTAAGGTATCGGTACTATTCTTGGGGGTACCGATACCCTTGCCCAGATTTTCAATTTTTCCTTTTCGAATTAACCCCCAAAAATCACCTACATCTTTTATTTTTAACTCTAATCATCTCCTCAAACTCACTAATACTTATACTAATTATTTATCTTCACTAACCCTCATAGAACTTCCAAATTTCTCACTAACATCCTTGAACTAAAAATCATATCATTTCATCAAACATGTAATAATTTATTTCGAACACTTCAAATCTCTTAGTTATGACCTTAGCAAGTCAATTTTACCCTTAGAATTCACTAATAAACTCATTTACAATTTTTCACTTCCAAACCCAAATCATTCATTCCCTAATAACTTCTTATTAACTTAGTTTTTCTTCCTTTCCAAGTTTCCTTAATCTTCTCTACTTCATAAAGCTTTAATATCACCCATAATTTAAAGAAATTAACAAATTAAAAGAAACTCACCTTATTCCCCATGAGAGCACGAACCAAGATAAGAAGAAGAAAAGAAACTAAGTTTTCCCAAATTTCTCTTCCTTATCCACTTAAATATCTTAAATAAAATGAATATAAAATTCATGTATTGAAAAAGTCCATCATGCCCTTCTTCTTTTCCTCATTTGCAAATAACTCCTAACATAAAACATCCAATCATTAGTCCTTAAAGTTATCACTTATTCCAATTACACTACCAACTTCTAATTTCCTTACCTTTTAATTATTGACCCGATGTTTGGGATATTACAATAGAAGAAAAGATCAAGCATTTGGAATATCAAATGAAAAAGTTAGAGGAGAGGACAATTATTATGAAGTTGATGCTCTAGAGCTAAGTTTGGTCCCAGATTTGATTCTTCCTCCTAAGTTTAAAGTCCCAGATTTCAAGAAGTTTGATGGGAATAGTTACCCCTCAGCTCACATAACCATATTTTGTCGAAAGATGACAGGATATATATCAGGAGTGACCAACTCCTGATTCACTACTTCCAGGAGAGTCTGACAGGTTCAGCCATCCGATGGTACAATCAACTGAACCTCTCTCATATCAGGACGTGGAAAGATCTTGCCCAATCGTTCTTGGAGAAATACAAGCACGTGAATAACAAGAGACCAAATCATGCTATGCTGCAAAATATAGAGAAAAAACATAATTAAAATTTTAGACAATATGCACAGCGAGGGAAGGAGTTAGCTCTGCAGGTTCATCCTCCTTTGGATGAAAAAGAAACAAGGAAACTCTTCGTACATACACTAAAGGCTCCTTTCTTCAGGTATCTAGTTGTAATTAAATCCGTGAATTTTTCTGATTTGGTAATGGTTGGAGAGATGGTGGAAACGACCATTAAGCAAGGAAAGATAGATGGAGGTGAGTCAAGTAGAAGATCTCCCATGAAGAAAAGATAATGAGAGATCAACAACATCAACACTTTCAACACCAACAAAAACATTACAATTTCTAAATCAAAACCAACTGCAGTTGTACTGTCAGGTACTTCTAGACAAGATTCAAGGGAACCAAGGAGAGAAAGAGGAAAGTAGCATTCCGATCCCATTCCCATGACATATAAGGAGCTTTATCAACAGTTTTTTGACACACGTCTTGTGTCACCATATCCAGAGGAACCTTTAAAGCCCCCCATACTCTAGGTGATATGATGAAAATGCACACTGTGAATATCATGGCAGTATCCCGGGGCATGCTATCGAAAATTACCTCACCTTTAAGAGGATTGTCTAAATAATGAGCAACATGAACTGGATTCATTTCAACAATTCAGAATCACCCAACGTTACATAGAATCCTCTGCCTAATCACCCAGAAAATGAGGTAAATGCAATCACCGAGGAGAAGGGTAAGAAGGTTAAAACTAAAGTTTTTGAAGTGAAGTCACCCCTGACTTGGGTATGGAGGCAAGTGATAAATGCAAGGTTTCTTACACCGCATCTTAGAACATCAGATTACAAAGGTGGCAGCCATTATTGTTATCTCAATGAGAAGAATATGATGTAGAAGAATGTGTCAAATTTAGAGTCTTGATCTACCTAATGATGGACATAAAAGAGCTGGAATTTTACGAAGAAAGCAAGGACACTCTAGAAGCAGATGTTTATGCAACTAGAGATGCATATGAAAAGTGAATGTTGCAATCGAGGAATGGGGCATCTTGGGGCGAGACCAGAGGAGATCATCACTATTACCACAAAGTTGTGTTGCCTATGAAGTAATGTCTTGTTTGAATTTATCTTTTATATGCTTTAGCCTTTTTAAAAATGAATTTTCTTTGAGTAATAGAGAATTGTTTGAAATTCAGTGAATATCAAGTATAATGAAATGCACATTGTGAGAAATGAGGTTATAACCTTTTGACATATACCAAGATCAAATTCCTTTTAAAAAACAAGATCCTTATCTTTTACCCGAAAAAAGAAAAATGTTTTCTCACACGTACAAGTAAGGAAGTAGACAAGATGGGGCATCTCCGATGCATGCCATTGCAATAATAGTTAGTCTGTATGTCTGTTAAGGACATTCCATGATGATATACAATTTTCACAAATGGAATGGTTGAATAGAAAAATTTGGCTTTGATCAGTTGCATAAGAATTGAGCTCTAGAGATGAAATTTTATGATTTTCACTGACACTCAGCCTATAACATATTCTTCATGACAAACTTAGAAAATCTCGAAATTGAAGAATTAATGTGATATTAATGAAAGATAATTTTAACAATGCTGGGGGCACTCAATTGAAAGTCTAAGGCTGCTAATCTTCGGAGGTAATGTCTGAAGCAGCTATGGTTGTAACGTTCGAACTTTATGAAGGGATTTTCATTTGATTTTGTCAAGTTGAAGAATTTATGACACTTGAATCCTTTAATTAAGGGTATTCTTCTAAAGTAATTGGCAATGTTAAGTTCCCTAACTTTATGAATATGAGTTCATTCAGATCATGACACTATTCTCTATGTGTTGATATGAATCTCCCAACAAAATCTAAAGTGAGGACATCAAGTTTAGCAAAATCTAAAGGTAAAGTCGAAACTTTGAACGTAGATCTACGCCGTTTGGGGATTTTTTAGGGAAATCGGGGCTCGGGTTCGGCTTCGTGACGTTGAGAGGAGCATTTTCAGGTAGCCCCTATGATTTCGGCCACCGACGACGGTGGTCAGAGTGGTGGTCCGGGCAGCAGGGTGTGGTCGGTGAGTGACCAGCCTTTGGCCTGTCAAGGAGAGTTGAGAGAGTTTTGTTTTGGGGGGTTTGATTTTGAGAAATGAATGGAATGTGTGAGAATTGTGATTTTAGGGCTATTTATAGGGGGACTATTGTGTAGTTAGCAGATACTTTAATTATTTTCGTTGTCCCTTAAGTTTTGATTCGTAATTTGTTTTGGTCACATGTTGTAATTTTTTCCTTGAATTTTGAATTAATTCAATTTAATCCATGTTTATATTTCTTACATTTTGCAAATTGGCCCTCTAACCTTTTTATTTTCCCTTCCAGTTTTCATTTAACATGAATTTGACCCCTAATTCTTTAATTCTGCTTTAATTTTTGTTTTCTTTTAATTTAATTCTTTTTTAATTTCTATTTTATTTTATTTTATTTTATTATTTGATATTAATTTAACTTTTCAGGGCAATTTTAAATTGGTCTAAGGTAAAAAATTCGGATTGAATTTTTAAATTTTAATTTAAATTCTAATTTTCGCAATTAAGACAACCGAGAAATCAAATTGGTACTGAAAGGCCAATACAGGTGTGTTAATCCTTCATTGGCTGTAATTGACTCCCGGATCTGATTAGCTATTGGTATAACGTAGATCAATTAAATGGTAAGTTAAGACATCCGATCAACCTAATTTTAAATGATCGGTGGCGGCTCCAACACATCAAATCAAGTCGAAACCCGATTTCGGGACCAACCGAAAGACGGTTACGACACGATGTAATTTCATGATAGCTGTAATTGTAATTTAAGTCCTCGTAAATACTTCTACTTTGATCTGGTTGTATTTGGTCATTCTACTTTTTCTAACGCCGGACTTTTTAGAACTGATTGATGATACCTTTAGTATTATGTTAAAGTAATCATATGAAATATTTTTAAAACAAATTTTAAATATTTGAGTGACATGTAAATTTGTTATTGGTTAAATATAATTAATTGATTGTTGTATAATTCTAATTTATTACTAGTAAAAAATCTATCATGATATTTTTTTTATTCATTTAAGTTTGAAAATAATTATGATTTTATTTTGGAAAATTTGAATTCTAATTTAATTTGAAATTTGTAGTCGACATCGACATTTGGGTTAGGTAAGTTGAATACCTAAAAATACATTTTTTAAATAATTTAAAAAATTATTTTAAAGACACAAATTGGTTAGCATGTTACCATAAATTCATTTTTTAAGCATTCAAGAGTTCTTTATGCATGGGGAAGGGTTAGACCCCCGGAATGTCAAAAAATAATACCTCTCGATCCTTTTATTTCTATAAATTTAAAAAGGAGTGAATTTCTTTATAAAACACTTGATTAAATAAAAAGGATTTAATTCACTTGATTTTATTTAAAAAATATCCTCTTACTACTTGGATTAACAAAAATTGAAATCCAGATATGTTAGACGCAATTCCATTAACCCACAACACGAGACAACATTGCCTTGATATATTTTCTTTTGAAAAACGAAAAAAATAGATTCATGATTTATGAATGTTGCGGTAACAAATGACATATAGGATGGTTGAAATATCAATATAATATAACAAATAAAGAAATAAATAAAATAACGAAATACTAAAATAAAAAAAATGAATTTTTATTTATTAAAATAATTTCATTATATGAAAAATAATTATACAAATACGTTAATTTAAAATGAGACATGTTTTATACTTTTAAAAATTATAGAATATAAATAAAGATTTAATAACCATTAAATATCAATTTTATTCCAATAACCCTTGGAAGGGTACTCCAGATTTTTGCAGGTCTTCCATAGGTTAGTTGAATAAATAACAAAGAGTTTCATAAATTAATGATAACACTTTTTTTTATTAAATATAGATATATAATGTGGTAAATAAAAAATATCCCATTTTAGTAATATATAAGTACGTATGCAAATTTCATCAAAAATACTTACATAAATATATATTTTATATTCAACACTAAATATTTAACTCATCATTAAAATGTCACTTTGAAAAATAATATATATAAATATTACTATATTATTTTTATGTCAAAAAATAAAATAAATTCATACATATAATAATGCATGGACTAAATCAAAACAATTAAAAAAATAGGAGGTCATTGATATATTTATCCCTAATATTTTATAAAATAACTAAACTGAAGTAGTGACTAAAATGAATACAAAATAAAACTAGAATGACTTGAAGCCTAAATACAATAAATTTGAGCATATAACAAACCAAAGGACTAAAATGAAATAAATCTCAAATTAACCAAAGGACTAAAATGAAATAAATATCAAATTATAGGGCACAATCCAATATTAAACCAAACTATAAATATTAACAAACAATAACTGAATGATAAACATAACAAAATTTAAGACTCAAAACATAATAAATGAAAGCTTGCATTTAATGACTAAAATGCAACCTTACAAAATCAAGGACCCTACTTAAGCGCATATACCATGCGCTAAACGCATGACCATTCATCCCTTAAACAACGTGGTTTTGGGTTCCATATATAAGGAAAAATCAAGGCTAAATTTTAGCCTAAGTTTTCATTTGTAACTATTACCTTTTTTTTCATCCAAAAAGAAATTCCCAAACCCTCTATACTTTCTCTCATTTTGAGTGAAGTCACACTCACAGGTCGTCACTCATCGGCGTTAACAATCGACATCTACCACCAACGACGGTGGTTAGAAAATCCAAAACAAACCCAAAATGCCCCATATTCTCTCCTAAACCCAAATCTTAGGTTATTTTTAACTAAAACCAACTTCAAAAAGCATATATCTAACAAATAAAGTTGAAGAATCTGCCTTCCCCCACCCTGAAAACCGTCACCCAATGAGATTCTCAACCCAAAAAAGGTAAGATTTTCTCCAGTTTTCTTTTTTTCTTTTTATTTTTCTCAGTTTTTATCTAAAAATAGTAGTTCTCTCTATTTTTTTTTCGATGATATTCTTTCTTGAATCTGCTATTGCATGTTTATATATTGATTTTCTTGGGTGTTTGTTGAAGCTATGGCCTAGGGGAATGATTTTCCTAAACCCATATTTTAACATCTCGATTTTTTAATGATTTTTTTTATTTTAGTGTTGATTGGTGCTATTTAACTGATTTCTCTCCACCGTAACAATTTTTTCAAAATGAAAACAATTTTTATTTTTAAGTGTAAAAATTCATACGTTTGGAAAATCGAATAAATTTTATATTCAGAGTTGCCATCAACCTTTGGGTTAGGTAGGTCGAGTACCTAAAACATCTTAAAATAATTTAAATAAATAAAAAATATTTTTTTAAAACAAACTGATCTACGTTTACCATAAATTCATATTTAGAGATTGGAAGTCGGTTACGCGTGAGGAAGAGTAAGCACCCCACATCACCCTAAATTTGTACCTAATCACTTATACATCATCATGGTAATAGAGATTAAAAATTCTAAAATAAAAAACTATTTCATGATTTATTTTATTTCTCATTAATTAATTCGTTTAGAACTATAAGGAATATTCCTTATTTTGAGAAGAGATCACGAGATTTGCACGTCCTCCAACGAGAACAATATCTCCTCTATGTCTTCCCAATACGAGAATATCCCCTTATTATTTAGGATCTCATATTAATCATGTATAAAATAAATAAATAAAATAATCCAACATATAAAAAAAATACATGGTTATCATAAAATAAGATAATTATCATTTCACCAACATTTTATTTTATTTAGGGCATTCGATTATTTCCATGTTCGTTTTCGATCGAACGTCGTATTAGATTGTACTACCTCAATAGGTTGCACTTTCTACGCCCACTCTACAAAATATTAGGGCGCATGAGTTGGGTTAATACTTAATAGATCAAAGCATGCATTAATGTTGAGCAAATGAAATCCCTAAATTAATTTTAGAACTAATTCAGGACTAAGGTGGAAATATATGGCCTTCTAGGTAATAAATTTATCTTATTCCACATAGCAATCTGTAATTGCCATTTTTTCATCATACATATCCCATTTACAACACCCAAATGGGCCTTAAGCCCAACCCAACCATTCCCAAACAAAATCCAAATATAAACCCAAAACAAAACCCAGACCCGGAGCCCAAATAATAACCTAACCCTAGCCCTAGCCCCAAAACTACTCCAGCACGCTACCACCTGTTACTCTAACACGCCTCTACTAGCCCTAACGTTCCATTCATCATCATCAGTTGTACCAAATTAGTAAGAGGTTTTTGATGTCTTTTATGTAAAATGGGTTATGAAAACCCCCACAAAGATGTGTAAAAAGGGGACTCGAGATTAAAAAGAAAAACCAGAGATATTCAGGGGTCCTCGTTTTATATTCAAAAAGAAATCAAATAAAAAAATAAGTTTCCAAGAAATTTTTTTTCCCGAAATACAAGATGTTTTTTCAGTAACACAGAGAAATAGGGATTTTTTTTCTTCTTTTTATCAACTTTCTATCCATTAAAATAAATAGGGTAGGGATGGTTTTAAGTTTCTTGCCGAGTGTGACTCACAGTGAGGTCTCGTTGGTCTCAGTCCATGGCTATTCGAGGTCTCATAGAAGAATGAGGAGAAAACCAAGTGTAAGGGGTTGTCGGGGTCCGAAGATGGGAGAGAGTTAGGTTTTGTTGCGGGAAGGTTTTGCATGTCCCTTTTAGGCTTCGATATAGGTACTAGAAGGTAGATCAAAGAGTTGTAATGTTAGTAGGAGTCTAGCGTCGCCATAATTTACGGGAGTCGAGGAGTTTTGCGGTCCTTTCGTGGAGCTAGGCGTCGAATCACATAAATTCGAGCCCCGATATGTAATCATGGTGTCAAGATGAGTCAAACGGTATGTTTCGAGCTTCGATAGCTACCGGTGATCGCGATGGTGCGGTGGATGTCGACGGTTAAGTACTGAGAGGCGAAGGGTTTGGTGAGTCTCGGTTGGGGAAGGGTTGAGAGAAAGGGAAGGGTTTTTTGTGGCTGGGTTTGCAAAATGAATAAAAAAAAGAGTTTATATAGTATAAGTTTAGGGGTAAATTAACCCGAGGTCCCTTTACTCTTGTCGTGAATTTGCATTCCAGTCACCCTCTTTGACATTTTCGCAATTATTTTAATCTTTATGGCCTAATTTTGTGATTTTACCTATTATAATTGTTAGTATATTCCAGGTTGATAAAAATAGGAAAATTACACATAGGTCATCAATAAGTTATCACGTTTTACGGATTGGTCCATGCTTACCTTTATTTTATTTTTAAATTCGAATGAATAAGTATTGTTTGCATGATTTTCCATCTTTTTGTTAGCCTAGAACAAATAGGAAAAATCTATCTTAGATCCCCGTAGTTCTAACTTGTTTTTGCATGTTAGTCACTTGTAATGTTCTTTTTTATCTTTATTTAATTTTGATGACATGATTGTGCAATTTTACATATTTCATTTGTTAGTATGTTTTAGCCTTGTAAAAAATGAAAATTTTGGTTTTGGTCCCTTTAGTTTAGGCGCCTTTTTACACTTACGTCATTGTTTATTTCTCAAACTGCATGCTTAATTTTAGTTACCTTTTAATTTAGTCGATAATCAGTTCCCTTTCTTATTTATTTTAGAATCTGATGTTATAGTTTCAAATTATGTATTTTGGTCACTATTTCACTAATGTTATTTATTTTGAATTAACTACTAACTTTTATTTTATTGCATAACCACTTACTCTTTATTTTATTGTATTTTAACCATTGTTTAATTAATTTATTTGATGTTTGATTCAATCTTGCTGTGACCCGATCTGGGCTATGGCTCGCATTATTACGATTCAGACTTTACTAATTTCTAACTCTAACCATTGTTTATTTATTTATTTATTGCACCAAATATTCGATACGACCTTGCGGTGACTCAATCCGGGGTACGACCCGCCTTATTACGGTTTGGACTCTGTTAACAACTAACTTATCTACTTTCTAACCGCTAACTTTTTATTTATTTTTTGTTCAAAATATCATATGACCTTGCGACGGCCCATCTCGGGGTATGACTCGCATTATTTACAATTGGAGTTAAATATTAAAAATTAATTCTAACATTTTATTTTATTGCTATTTCATTTTTTTATTAATTTTATACACATTTAAATTTTTTTATTTATTTAATTTCAGTCCTTAGTTTCATTACTTTAATTTACTATTTTATTTATTTATTATTATTTTTTTATCCATCTTTTTTAGTACTTTATTTTTAGTCCTTTTATACATTTTAATTGTCTTTAATATTTGTATCCTTTTAATTTAGTCCTTGATGGATCATCCCTTTTAGATTTAGCCCATAATCTTTAAATTATTCGATTCATATTTAGTCATTAAATTAAGAGAATTCTTAATTCAATCCTCGCTTTTGCTCGGGGTTCTAATTTAATTATTCGAATCGTAAAATTAATTTAAATTAATATTAGAGCCTCAATTTTAGATTAGATTTCAAACTAGTTTTCTAATTTAGGGAATAATTCAAGTCGGTCCTCGCCTAAATGATCAAGAGATCATCTCGATTATTCGATACAATAATTGATTAAAAATCAAATAGGGTTAATACTAGACCTACAATTTAGTCTTGAGCCTCCAAGTTCCTTAATATTCATAATTTGACGCTTTAAGCTAGAAAAAGCCTTAATTTACCTTTAGCTTAATTAGGATGAATAAAATTTTGTTTGATTGCATTTTATTTTTAAACCTATGTCAATGTTCATTTATTAGGGAATTAATAGTATATCTCTCGCAAGTATACTCAAGGGGTGACTACTGGTGATTCTCGAAATAGGTCGACATCATTTTCAAAACCACATCATGATTTCTAAAATATCAAGGCAATATTCGGTTATTGAGCATAATAGTTGATCTCCCGCATTCATGCTAGAGTGCTATCAGCCTTAATAACTGAATACCTTTTTCAACTTTACATCCGTAATGATTTTTAAATTAAATAAAGTTTGAACTCAAAATTTTTATTCTAAATATAGGATAATCAACTAGGTACCAATTTTCGGGTGCTTGTGGGGGTGCTAATCCTTACATTTCAGTTCGATCTTATTTTAATTTACAGTTCGTTATGTTATTTCAAATAAAAAAAGATTTTCTCTATGGTTAATGCTTACACTTATATTAATTTATTTAGGATTGTTGCATATCATAGCTCTAAACCCGATCTTAACCCCAGTTTATCTAAGTATAGAGAAATATCACACCTCATGAGGAGCATTGAGCTTCCTTGTGTGGGTTTGACAAAGTACCTCTGGAAAACATTCTAAGTTACTTGTCTAGATATTAGTTCCGAGTCATGCTTTTAGCGGTGTGATCCCCTATACATAATTCAATTTACAAGTCTGTAATGGGCCAGAATCGGAGCCAACCTTAGGAGGTTGTAAAGATGACTTATGAACCCTTTGCTAGAACCCAACCTCGTGTAGAGAATTTAGTAGACCTACCCCGCTGGAGCCATGTGGATAACCTAGGGTAACTATAACACATAAGGTTAGGACTCTTAATTTCCTTTGTATGCTTTATTTTTCAGTCTCAACTTTGATTCGTATTTAATTATTTTTTCTAAGATTACATTCCTTTAAATAATCATTTTAACTAACTTGATTCTTTTTTGTCTTGTTTCTACTAACTTGATTTCCTTTTGTTTTATCTTGTGTTTTGTTGTATTTTTGCATGAACATGACATATCCTTTAAAGGTATTGATCCATGGAATAATTGATCTTTTAGAAGGTTCTTGAAAAATAATGCCCACGGTAATGCCTTTCATTGTGTTAGATAGAATTTCAAAGATTCTCTATGTAGATCGAGTAGCGCCAAGAGATATCCTACCTATTAAGGGATAAGCCAGGCGTCTTCCTGCTGAGGTAACAAGTTGGACTCAAGAAGATTCGATGCTGAATCCAACAGTTGAAGGTCACGAACCAGCTTGAAAATTTTCTAAACATAGGAGGCAAAGTAGAAGATTTTAAGATTTTCAATATGCCTAAATCTAATGAAGGATAATGCAATACCCAAACACTCACAGGAGTTGGACAACTTACAGATGTACCATATTTTTACTTCCTCAATGTACCGAGATATTGTCGGTTTCTAAAGAGTTGTTTAATGAACAATTATTTTTTAGATCAATTCCTTGTTGAATTTGCATCTCGCATTTTACACTCTCATTTTTTACGTCTTTGTATTTGCATGAGCATCTTTGCATTAACATATACATTGTACATTACATGGTATACATTGCATCTCAACATGCATTAATCACGAATCCTGGGAGTAACTTGAAGAGAATCTTGTGATATAAGTTTTGAGGTAAGATGAAGTCACCCCATTTGTACCAAGAAATGATTGAGAGCTATGAACATGATTAGCACCGTCTGAAGTTTGAGGCACATAATTGAGATATGTGGGGCAACAAATAGAAAAGTCTAGAATTTAATTAACCCATGAGAATAGACCTTTAATAATGAGACATCTTAGTGTGAATCAGGAAAAATTCTTTTATTCACTGTGAACCTTATAACACTGGATTTGTCCGATTTGAACATGTTTTTGTTCTTTCTTTATTTTCTCATCAAATACTTTTGTTTATTGAACTTATGTCATTTTTCAAGGTTATGAGCAATAAATCAAGTTTTAATCTTGTAATTCTTTGAATATCAAATGAACTAAAGGTTCTTTTACTACTTCATTAATTACAGATCTTTGACAAGTGGCAAGATTACACCTTCCATACCCCATCCAAAGTCGAAAGAACCACTACTTGGTTCCTTACCCAAAATAACATATGCTTACTACCCAAAGACCGAACCTTGACATCACTTCCCTCTAAAACAATAAAGTCATGTCTGAGGCACCAAAATCTGTACTTTTACCTTCCCAGATAGAGCTTATCATTCCTTAAAACTTCCTTTTCCAAGATAAATGGCTTCAGATTTACTTATTCATTTCCCAAACTCAATAAAACCTGGAGGCATAAAGTACAAGAGTGTTATGTGTAAGAAAACCATTACTGCAAGAAAGATAAGATGGAGTGTTACAGATTAATTGTTTGCAAGAGAATTTGAATAATTGGGGCATACTAGGAGAAAAGTGAAGTAGAAATAAAGGGAATCGTTTAAATAATTCTATCTTGCATTAATTACATTGTTTTCATTGTAAATAAGGTTAATCTTTATTACTCGTCCCCTTGGGGATACCTTTTTTACAAGGATTTCCGTGTATGAGATGATGAATGACTTTATTTCATTTATCCTTTCAAATAAAGAAAAAAAAAGAAAAATATAGCTGTTATCATCCCCTTTGAGCCTGAATTATTTTTCTTCTGATTCAACTAACACGGGATCACCCTCCATACCGGGGGCAAGGTGAAGGAAATCTGCTCACATAAGAGAAAGCCATGAATCCATGTTTTGTTACAAAAGCAAGTCATGTTGAAATAAAGTAAGAGATAACAATATGCTGCAAGGTAAACCAAATACAAAGCGCTCGAATGTCAAATCAAGTTGACAACACAAAACAGAGAGAAAAAAGGGGAAAAGAAGAGAATGAGAAAAAATGAAGAAAGAGAAAAGAAAGTAAAAGAGAGAGAATAAAAGAAAAGAGAGAGAAGATTAAAGAAAATAGATCAAATACTTCAAGAACAAGTGGTTCAAAGATCCAAAATCAATTTACGATAATATCATGGTAAACCAAAAGAAAATAAAAGATACACGAGCAGATTCAAATCGATCGAGAAAAGATTGAAGACAGCAGAACAAATTAATCCTTGGTTCAATCCCTCTTAAACACATGTTTGGTCCTATTTATCACTTTCTTTCATAATCGTGAGCCCTAGCGTTCGTTATGTGCCTGAAAAGTCCCTTCCAATAATACATGGATTTCTAAGTGGAGAGACTATTCATTCCACCCCTCAGGGTTAATTTTATTTGCAAAAAAAAATTTGTTTTCTAAAATCTTTAATGCATGATAGGGAAAATAACAGAAGGAGGGTTCAAGACATAAAATTTTAGATGATGTCTTGAAACCAAAGAAGAATTCGAGTTGAAAACGTGAAAAGGCACCCCGAATATGAAGATTGTTAACCACTGAACAGAAGGCAATCTTATACATCTTGATAAAGTATTGCACAACCCAAAGGCGCTCACGGGGGCCAGGAACCAGTTAACATTTTCGGAAGATAAGAATAACGACTACTTCATCATATCAATAAATGATTCAAGATTTCAACCAAATAAGCCAACCCAAAACATATTACCTCTCCAAATCAACCTGGAACACTTTATCTTCCCAAGTTAACCTAAGCCTTCTAGCAACATTAATCTTTACACTTTTCAAATGTATATAATTTTTGAAGGATTAAAAGATAAGTTGACTTATTTGATATTTAATGAACTCTTGTTTTAGAATTTGTTTTGATTGTGAGTTGGAAGAAAATGACAACAGTTTTTAAAATTCATTCAACAATTTTTTTCTAAAAGAGAAAAAACACTTTCAAACAGGAAAATCTCAAGTGAAAAAGGTCCTTGAAGTTGGTGAGGCTCATTCTACTGATATCGGAGAAAAAGAATAAATGATGTAAGAGTATTGAAGACATTTCATAATCTTGAAAGCAAATAGTCTGAGAGATCAGAAAGACTGGAGGATAGAACTTCTAACACATTCTTTGTGACGTTGTCAGTAATCCATTAAGAAGCAGATGATCGCCTTAGTCGAAAGGCCCACATATCTCATTTCATAACAAAGATTTAATACATTTCTGTTAGAAAAATTGATCACTTCTTAAGTGTTCCATCTGATTATGGAATCATGAAGAGAAACCCTCAAGTTATCCGATAACATCGTTGATTAGTGATACCAGAGTGAAACCATTCGAGATCAAGATTTTGGCCCAAAGAGAGCCATGAGTACCCACATTGGGGCATCACCAAAACCAGATCTCACTAAGATAACAAGATTCAAATCAAACAAACATGGTGAATGATCCTCACCGTTTAGAGTGCCAAGGGCAGAAAATGAAAATAAAAAGAGCTTACATCGAGAAACAAATCATTCATGCTTCAGTTGGAAGACTTGTCCTGAGAAACAAATTTAATTGAGCGATCAAGTTAGAGACAGAAGTGATGTCAAGGCCATACACTTGGTCATAAAAATAGTTTGAAAGAGAAAACATTTTCTCTGAAATGAAGACAAAAAATAAAGACCACAAGATGATCAGACTGATCTTCATAAGATTGCAAACTGAGCTGGCAAGTTGCTACATCTATATTGAGGTAGGTTCCATGCTAAGATAATCAAGAGAATGAAGACTGAGGTTTCCATTTTGATCCATAAGAAGAATTGATGATCAACATTTTTGTATTCAAGAACCTTATGCATTACATATAGATACATATCTATTGCATTCACATTTCATGCATCAAGGAAAATTTTACGGATTGTCTAAAGAAAAGATAGATCATAATTCGAGCCTCGAATGGAGGAGATTTTGTTCAAAGTCACTAAGCCTCAAGGATTGAGGAGCCCAATCGAGAAGAATCATTCTGTTGATATGGGGGCACATTTCCCAAACAATGTGATGTTTTCAAATGAATTTTGAGAGAAACTAAGCCTGATTTTCAGGGGTTTCTTGATTACTTCTAATGAATTTTTAAAGAAACTAAGCCTAATTTTTAGGGGTTTCTTGATGATAACCATAAATAAGTTTTTGAAGAACCCAAGTTTGATTTTCAAAGGTTTCTCGATGATAAGTCTGTCGGGTATCGTAACATACAATTACATTATTCTGGTGATTTATTGTGTATAAATGTCAAAGTCACAAGAAATGGTAAATGCTTCTCATACCAGTAGTTATGATATTGAGCCAATATTGAGTTCATAACTATAAATTATAATTTCACCCAATTTGAAGGTTGTGTATTATCTGCGACAAGATTAAAAATAGAAAACCGAGAAGTTCTCTTTCTACTAAATGGGCGATAGAACTTTGAAAAATCAATGTAAAGCTTGAAGGGAAAAATTTGATGTTAGCAATTGAGCGAACACCTTCAATTCCAATTGTTTCTAAGGTTCCAAATACCATAATTCGCATGAATGTATCATGTTCTATCAATTTCTATGACAGTTAGTTCCAGACAGTGGTTGTTGATTTTCTGTCAAAATGTGGTAGAGAGTAGACGGTCTCCAGAGCTTAAAATGATAGATTCTATTTTCAAAACTTGCAAGCCAAGATGAAAGCTATATTGGAATTCTACACAAGTTATGGAGAAAACAAATTTATCAGGTGCCAAAATTTATTGGGACAAGATACGCTCGTACACAAGCCAAGATTCGCAAGAATGCACTCAGGTACAACAGAAAAAGAAGAAAGTGAAACCAGAAAATTATGAAGACTGCTCTAGCAATGAAGACTGCTTTTGTAATCATTCCCAACAAGATCAAGAAAACATGCATTCATACATATTGCACGAATTTCTGTCTTTGCATCATACATTTCATCATTTCATACACAAGATAAATTTTGATTTCCCTCTCATAACAATGCCTATAAAGTCTATTTTGAAAAGCTATTTTGTCATTCTTAGGATCATTTTTCAAGAAAAATTGTTTGAGTCCTTCTTAGGACCATTTTTCTAGGATGTCGTTGGAGTCTTTCTTAGGATTGTCTCCCTAGAAACCTTTTCAATAACTCATTTCTTCAACTTGATTTTTTTGTGCAGGGAAGTCAAGCATTTACCTGGAAGTGGCCAGATCACTTCAATGCAAAAGAGCAGTGTCGTTTCCAGGAATTTAAAGCGTCAACAAATATTCCATTTCACGACTTCAGGAGGAAGAAGATGATTTTAGCAAAGAATTAGTCCATATTTTTCACCATTGAAGGAAATGGATCATGGCAAAATTAAGGACCATCTGGTCATTACCTCCGAGTACTTTAAATACAAATCATTGACATATAATAATCTTTTGCAGGTTTAAAACTCTTTAAAGAGAAGATTAACCTATCAACATTTCTAATGCAGAGTTCATAATGATAAGAACTAATCTGATAGAGGGAGAAGAAGTTCATAATGAAAAGAACTTGTTCAACCTTTACTCAATTCATCACATTTCGAATCAGCAATGCCTCACTTGAGGGATTAACATTTCCAATAGAGAACTCATAATGAGAAGAACTCATCCGATAGAGGGAGAAGAAGTTCATAATGAGAAGAACTTGTTAAACCTTTGTTCGATTCACCGTATTTCGATTCAACGATGCCTCACTTGAGGGATAAACATTTCCAATGGAGAGTTCATAATGAGAAGAACTCATCTGATAGAGGGAGAAGAAGTTCATAATGAGAAGAACTTGTTCACACTTTGCTCGATTCACCACATTTCAAATTAGCGATGCCTCACTTGAGGGATTAACATTTCCAATGGAGTATTCATAATGAGAAGAACTCATTCGATAGAGGGAGAAGTATTTCATAATGAGAAGAACTTGTTCAGCCTTTGCTCGATTCACTGCATTTCGAATCAACAATGCCTCACTTGAGGGACTAACATTTCAAATGGATAGTTCATAATGAGAGAACTTATCCCAAAGGGGGAGAATAAGTTCATAATGTTCAACCTTTACTCAATTCAACGTATTTCGAATCAGTGATGCCTCACTTGAGGGATTAACATTCCAATGGAGAGTTTGTAATGAGAATAACTCATCCGATAGAAGGAGAAGAAGTTTATAATGAGAACAAATTGTTCAACCTTTGCTCAATTCACCGCATTTTGAATCATCAATGCATCATTTGAGGGATTAACATTTCCAATGGGTTCATAATGAGAAGAACTCATCTGATAGAGAGAGAAGAAGTTCATAATGAGATGAACTTGCTCAACATTTGCTCGATTAATCGTATTTTGAATCAGTGATGCCTCACTCGAAGGATTAATTTTCCAAGGGAGATTTCATAATGAGAAGAACTCATCCGATATAGGGAGAATAAGTTCATAATGAGAAAAACTTGTTTGACCTTTGCTCGATTCATCGCATATGGAGTTGAATCAGTGACGCCTCACTTGAAGGATTAACATTTCAAATGGAGAGTTCATAATGAGAAGAACTCATCCGATAGAGGGAGAAAAGTTCATAATGAGAAGAACTTGTTCAACCTTTTCTCGATTCAATGCATTTGGAGTTGAATTAGCGACGCCTCACTAGAGAAACCAACATTTCCAGTAGAGAGCTCGTAATGAGAAGAACATGTAGCTTAAAGAACAAAGATTGAGACAAAAATGGCGCTTTATATATTTGCTTTATTCCGTTCCACAATAATAAAAAAAGAAGGGCAGCTGTAATTGCCATTTTTTTATCATATATACCCCATTTACAACATCAAATGGGCCTCAAACCTAACCAACCGCAAACAAATCCTAAATTTAAACCCAAAACAAAACCCATACCCTGAGCCCAAACCAGAACCTGACCCAAAACCCAAACCAAACCTGACCCGGACATAACCTTAACCCTAGTGTACTCATCCGATAGAGGGAGAAAAGTTCATAATGAGAAGAACTTGTTCAACCTTTTCTCGATTCAATGCATTTGGAGTTGAATTAGCGACGCCTCACTAGAGGAACCAACATTTCCAGTAGAGAGCTCGTAATGAGAAGAACATGTAGCTTAAAGAACAAAGATTGAGACAAAAATGGCGCTTTATATATTTGCTTTATTCCGTTCCACAACAATAAAAAAAGAATGGCAGCTGTAATCGCCATTTTTTTATCATACATACCCCATTTACAATATCAAATGGGCCTCAAACCTAACCAACCGCAAACAAATCCTAAATTTAAACCCAAAACAAAACCCATACCCTGAGCCCAAACCAGAACCTGACCCGAAACCCAAACCAAACCTGACCCGGACATAACCTTAACCCTAGTGTAACCACCCCAGTGACCACCTAGTTGCTGTCGTGTTCTGCCCCAATGTAAGAAGCTTGCTACTCCAGCACGCTACCACCTGTTGCTCTAACATGCCTCTACTAACCCCAACGTTCCACTCATCATCAGCAGCTATACCAAATCAACAAGGGGTTTTTGATGTCATGCATGTAAAATGGGTTATAAAGACCCCCACAAAGATGTGTAAAAAAAGGACTCGAGATTAAAAACAAAAATCGAAGATATTCGAGGGTCCCCGTTTTCAATTAAAAAAAAGCAATACAAAAAAATATGTTTATGGAGCAATTTTTTTCGAAATATAAGACTTTTTTAGCAATATGGATTTTTTCCTTTTTATCAACTTCCTATCCATTCAAACAAAGAGGGTAGGAAGGGTTTTGAGTTGCTTACCGAGAGTGACTCACGGTGAGGTCTCCTTGGTCTTAGTCTATGGCTATTTGAGGTCTCATTGGAGAAGAGGGAGAAAACCAAAAACGAGGAGCTGTCGGGGTCTGAAGATGGTAGGGACTCGGGTTTTGTTGAGGGAAGATTTTTCATTTCCCTTTTAGGCTTCGATCTAGGTGCTGGAGGGTAGATCGAAGAGTGGTAGATTAGTAGGAGTCTAGCATCGCCGAAGTTCGAGGGAGTCAAGGAGTTTCGTGGAGCTAGGCACTGAATCGCGTAAAGTCGAGCCCGATCTATAATCAAAACATCAACATGAGTCAGACGGTATATTTTGAACTTTGATAGCTACCGGTGACCGTGACGGTACGACGGTTATCGACGATTGAGTTCTGAGCGGTGGCAGATTTGGTGAGTCTCGGTTGGGGAAGGGTTGAGAGAAAGAGAAGGGTTTTTTGGAGTCTAGGTTTACAAAATGAATCCAAAACAAAAAAGGAGTTTATATAGCATAGGTTTAAGGGTAAATTATCCTGAGGTCCCTTTACTCTTTCCGCGTATTTGCATTCTAGTCACACGCTATGACGTTTTTGTTGTTATTTTAATATTTATGGCCTAATTTTGTGATTTTACCTATTATAATTGTTAGTATATTTTAGGTTGATAAAAATGGAAAATTAGATATATGTCATCAATAATTTAATGCTTTTTAGGAATTAGTCCCTGCTTGCCTTTATTTTGTTGTTAAATTCGAATGTATGAGTAGTGTTTGCATGATTTTCCATCTGTTTGTTAGCCTATAACAAATAGGAAAAATATGTCTTAGATCCCCGTAGTTCTAGCGTGTTTTTGCATGTTAGTCATCTCTAATGTTCTTTTTTATCTTTATTTAATTTTGATGACCTGGTTGTGCAATTTAACAGATTTCATTTGTTAGTATGTTTTAGGCTGGTAAAAATGAAAAATTAGGTTTTGGTCCCTTTACTTAAGGCGCCTTTTTACACTTTAGTCACTGTTTATTTCTCAAATTGCATGCTTAATTTTAGTTACCTTTTAATTTAGTCGTAAATCAGTTTTCTTTCTTATTTATTTTAGAATATGATGTTATAATTTCAATTTATGCATTTTGGTCACTATTTCAATAATGTTATTTATTTTGAATTAACTACTAACTTTTATTTTATTGCATATTAACCGCTGACTCTTTATTTTATTGTATTTTAACCACTGTTTAATTAATTTATTTGATGTTTGATTCGATCTTGCAGTGACCTGATCTGAGGTATGACTTGCATTATTACGATCCGGACTTTACTAATTTCTAACTCTAACCATTGTTTATTTATTTATTTATTGCACCAAATATTCGATACGACCTTACGGTGACCCGATTCGGGGTACGACTAACCTTATTACGGTATGGACTCTATTAACAACTAACTTTTCTAACTACTAACCACTAACTTTTTATTTACTTATTTATTTATTTTATGTTCGAAATATTGTACGACCTTGTGACGACCCACCCCGAGGTACGAATCACATTATTTACAGTTCGGGTTAAATATTAAAAATTAATGCTAACAGTTTATTTTATTGCTCTTTCATTTTTGTTATTTAATTTTATGCACATTGAAATTTCTACTCTTTGTTTTTTTATTTAATTTCAATCCTTAGTTTCATTACTTTAATTTACTATTTTATTTATTTATTATTAGTTTTTATCCTTCATTTTTTAGTGCTTTAATTTTAGTCCTTTTATACATTTTAATTGTCTTTTATATTTTTATCCTTTTATTTTAGTAATTGATGGATCATTCTTTTTAAATTTAACCCATAATATTTAAATTATTTGATTCATATTTAGTCATTAAATTAAGAGAATTCTTAATTTGGTCCTCACTTTTTCTCAGAGTTCCAATTTAATTATTCGAATCGTAAAATTAATTTAAATTAATATTAGAACCTCCATTTTAGATTAAATTTCAAACTAGTCTTTTAATTTAGGGAATAATTCGAGTCGTCCCGTGCCTAAATGCTCAAGGGACCATCTCAATTATTTGATACAATAATTGATTAAAAATCAAATAGGATTAATATTAGAACCTACATTTTAGGCTTGAGCCTCTAGGTTCCTTAATTTTCATAATCTGACGCTTTAAACTAGAAAAAGCCTTAATTTACCCTTAGCTTAATTGGGATGAATAAAATTTTGTTTGATTGCATTTTATTTTTAAACCTAAGGCAATGTTCATTTATTAAGGAATTAATAGTATATCTTCCGCAAGTATGCTCAGGGGGTGACTATTGGTGATTCCCGAAGTAAGTCGACACCGTTTTCAAAATCGCATCATGATTTCTAAAATATTGAGGCAATATTCGTTATTAGACACAATAGCTTATCTCCCACATTCATGCTATGGGTAAAAAGCTATCGACCTTAATAACGAATATCCTTTTCAACTTCGCATTCGTGATGATTTTTAAATTAAATAAAGTTCAAACACAAAATTTACGATTCTAAATATTGGGCAATAAACTAGGTAACAATTTTTGGGTGCTTGTGCGGGTGCTAATCCTTCCCCACGCATAAGCGACTCCCAAACCTAATTTCAGGATTTTTGCAAACCTTAAAACTCGGTATTTTGATAAAAATAAAATGTGTTATTAAAATCACCCATTTTTTATGGTTTCCCAACCGCACCTTAAATGATTGGTATCGACTCCTCACATTTCAAAATCTTTTCAAAGAAAATACCCTAAGTCGGTACAGGTTTTTCCCTGCCCGGGCGAAAAACGGTGTTGACACAATCATGTAAATCACTGACCATAATGAACATTTTATAAACCTAGAAGCTCCTAAAAAATATATTACATTTCTTAAAGAATGGCAAACTAAGGACTGAAACGTATTTAACCTAAATTTAAGGGTCAAATCAAATATTCAGCTAAAACATAATAAAACAAACATAACGACTAGAAAATAAATGGAATAAATTTAGTGCCTGAAATAAAATGATTAAAGTATAGCATTTGGTGATAAAAATGTAAAATTCAAAGCTTGAGTGACCGTGCACTAGATTTACCCATGCATGAAGACGCACATCCCCACCCCTAAAACGACATCATTTTGGGTAGGTATATATACCCAAAACCAAAGCCAGAATTTGCACAACCCTTTCATTTGTTTCATTTTTAGCTACTCGCCAAAAGGGGAAAAAATATTTTCTCTCAACCCCTTCCTCTCACATCTCACCAAGAGAGGTGTGAAGCCTCCGATCGTCGCTCACCGGTGCCGTACATGGTGGTAAGAACCCAATAAGTAAACCCTAAAATAACCACATCCTTTCTCTAAACCCAAAACAACCCACCATTCTTCCTATAACTAACCTTAACGCCCTATATCTAAATAAATCGAAGGAGTTACCTTCGGTGTCGTATTTACTTTGGTGATGAGGCTGAACCCTTCTTAAAGCCACAAGGTAATGTTTCTCTCACATTCTTCCTATTTTTTTGTTTGAAATTCTCTTCGGTACCTCTCTTCTCTTTTTTGTTTTTGGATACCTCATATATATATGATTTTTCTATATTTCTTTTTATTTTCGATGTTGCATGTAATGGGAAAGCATTTTGACTTGTTTCAGTTTTTTTTGTTTTTTTTTTTTGCTTTTTAGGCTCTAGTGCACTGACTAAGGAGAGGACTGGTAGAGAACATGCAAAAAACACAACGGTGATGTGAGTAATAGGAAAAGGGTAAAAAAACCTCAAGGTTTTCCCTATCATTTTTTGTATGCAGTGACCGACGTAAATCACGATGATAACATCATCATCGAATTTGTATGGGGAACTATCGAGGAGCATCGGGGGTTGTTGGATCAAATTAGATCCAACGATTGTGGCATGAGCGGTATTGGTGGTAGATGATAGGGTTTGGAAAACCCTATATTCTATTAGATCTGGACCATTTGATCAAATCATAATCCAACGATAGAGATGATGTGGGGACTGAAGGCTTCAAGGGTTTAGGATAAAAACCTAACTTCACGTATGTGCTGCTGTTTGGGCCTTCACTTCATTTGGGTTGTAATTTAATTTTTGGCCTTGTACAAATGGATTTGTAAAAAAATTATTTAACTTATGGGCCTTTTTTAAATAATAATAATAGATAAAATGAAAAAAATGGTGATTACAGCTGCATTTTTTGCTCATTGTGATGTAAATGGAATATAATAAAGACATAAATCATTATTTTTCGGAGTTATTGATGAATTCTTCTCATTATGAATTTCTTCTCTTAGAAATGTTTATTCAACTCCTTATATGATGGAATTGAGAAAATATTGAAAAAGTTCTTCTCATTATGAACTTCTTCTTTGGAAATATTGATCCAACTTCTTCTGTCATGGAATCAAGCAAAGGTATGGATTTGAACTCGAGCGTAATCCAAATCCTTATGTGATGAAATCGAGCGAAGTGATGCTGATCCAACTCCTTATATGATAGAATCGAGTGAAGTGGTAATGCTAATCCAACTCCTTATGTGATGGAATCGAGCAAATGTTGAACAAGTTCTTCTCATTGTTAACTTCTTCTCTTGGAAATACTGGCCCAACTACTTCTATGATGGATTTAAACTCGAGAAAGATAATGTTGGTCCAACTCCTTATATCATGGAATCAAGCAAAGTGATATTGTTCCAACTCCTTATGTGATGGAATCGAGTGAAGTGGTGTTGCTTAACCATCTCCTTATGTGATGGAATTGAGCAAAGTGATGATGTTGATCCAACTCCTTATGTGATGGAATCGAGCAAAGGTCGAACAAATTCTTCTTATTAGGAACTTATTCTCCCTTATCGAACGAGTTCTTCTCACATTATGAACACTTCCATTGGAAATATTGATCCACCTCCTTCTGTGATGAATGAACCAAGGTTGAACAAGTTCTTATCATCAGGAACTTATTATCCCTCATCGAATGAGTTAACTCTTAAATTGGAAATGTTTGGTCTATCTCATGTGTCATTGATATGTATTTAAAGTACCCGAAGGTCTTTAATTCTTTGTTGAGATCCAGTTTTATGGACTGAATCTTTGCTGAAGTCATTTCCTCATTTGTAAGAAATCCTAAAATGAAATCTTTGTTGACTCTTTGAATTCCTGTCAGATATTCAAAACTTGATGAAAAATGAATGTTTATGCTCCTATTTTTGACAATGCCTAAATATGCATGCATGATGTCATTTTAGTGTTGCAAATTCTACTATCTCGTGAATCTTTGCTTATTTATCTTTGTTGAGTCTTCATCTTTTCTGAATCTTCATCTTGTCAAATTGTTCTTCTTGTCCTTGTCTTATGTCTTAAAACTTCAGAAGAAGCATTTTCTCTCTTGAATTCTTGTTGTAGTCAGGTATATGGTCTTGATGTCTTTCTTTAAATTGCTCTATCAAAGTTGTATCTTTAAGAACCTTCTAATAACTGAAGCATGGATGATTTTACTTTTTTGAAGTGAGCTATTCCTGCCTCCATATTACACCCATGACATATCAAATGGAAAAACTCATCTTTAATGTTTTCTTTTACTTGAATCTTGTTATCAACATGCTTTGTGCTTTTAGAAATGCCCCAAACAATGTTTCTCGGATCATCCTTGCTTGAATGACAAGAAATTAAACTTAGTCGACCCTATCCTCATACCATTTAATGATAATTGATACCTTCAACTTAGATCAATAGAAGTATCATCTTAACAGTTCGAGAACTTCCCTTATTATAGTCTTATAACCATATGAACACTCAAGAAGTGATAAATATAAAATCATCTTGAATCTTTCAACTGAGATATCAAAAAATCTCAAAATAAGTCATTTTCCTTCTTATTAATTTAATTGTCTACTTCTTGATGTTGACAACATCACAAAGGAGTGTAAAAAGTTTTATCTTTGAATCTTTTGATCGTTCAAATTTTATTGCTCGAACCTCAGAAAATATTATTTATCTTACATTGCTCATTATCTTTCTTTGACTCTTAGTTTTTGTTCACTTCTTTATTTGAGAAAAAGTAAACATCATCAACTGAAGGACCTTATGCATTCTCGAGAGATTATCATGTTTGAAAACATTTTTCTCTTTTCTTCTGATTTAAAAGAATTTTATAAAACAAAATGGTGTCCTTTAATTCAAGCTCACGATTGAAGCAAATCACAAAACATGAGTTTACTAAGTATCAAAAGAATCAACTGCTCTTTAAATTTTCAAAGTTATATCCTTTGATAAGTGTCAAGATTTATGGGTTGGTTTGGTTGGCTTTCTATTTTTCTAAGGCATTAGTCATCGAGTTCTTCTTATTTTATCTTTCATTGGGAAAGTTTTACATGTCCCATATTTCTATCTTGGCATTTAATCGGATATGGAAAAAATGTTACAACTAGCATATTCAATTGCTAGACCTTTTGGAACACTTCTATTTCATTTCTCTGAAATCTTCAATTTGTTTAAGCTTCATGGACTCCTTCAGCAAAGGTAGTGCAAAAATATTGGTCTAGAAATAAAATTCTCAAGTGTTTGTGAAATTGATTATAACAAATGTTTCTCAACTCCCTTAGTCCATCTTTTATTGAAACACTTCTCAATTTACATTTATTTTAGTCCTTAATGTCTTTCTTTAAATTATACTTCGTTATGTTCGGTGTTCTTGTATCCATTTTGATTTGTTGGGAGATTCGTCTCGACACATAGAGACTAGTGTCATGATCTAAATGTAATCCTATTCATAAAGTTAGGGATCTTTACCTAGCCTATTACTTTAACATAATACCCCTAATTAGAGGATTCAAGTGTCAAAAAGTCTTCGACTTGACAAATCGAATAGTTTTTCTTGATCCCTACGGATTATTTAACCAATAATATTAATAGATAAAACAATCCTTTGTCTTTCACATAAACAACGGCAATAAGGATTGGTTCCGAGAAGAAATTGTATTGAACTTTCTTAAAAAACATTTGAATCTTACCTTATCAACGTTATTACATTCTATATATAAAGTAGTAAGCCTATCTTCTTTTTTATCATTTTTTATTCTTACATTCACAAAAGTATTTGAGTATACATTGTACATCGTGCACAACTACATACCACTAAAATGATATACTGAAACCATGGGCGAAAGTGATGTAAGGCAAATCTACACCCTTTAAAGGAAGTGAATAGATAACCTTATTGTTGTCTCGATCTAGGAATGAAAAAAGCGATGCCCATAGATTGTAAGTATGGTTGCAAAAAACAAAGATAAGTAAAATGATTAGTAAGGGTATAAATAAATGGATAAGTAATTATACTGATAAATAAAATTAAATAAGGGAGTGATGTAGGCAAATCTACACCCTTTAAGGAAGTGAATAGATAACCTTATTGTGTCTCGATCTAGGAATGAAAAAGCGATGCCCATAGATTGTAAGTATGGTTGCAAAAAACAAAGATAAGTAAAATGATTAGTAAGGGTATAAATAAATGGATAAGTAATTATACTGATAATTAAAATTAAATAAGGGAAGAAAGAGTTGGCTATGGAAGTATATTGAAGATGATGTTGTTGGTGGCCTTCAATAGAAGATGGATGATGGTGTTGAAGTTAAATGAATGATAATGGAAGATGGTGATGAAGTTTGTATCTCAAACACGCCAAAGAATAAGCTATGCTAAGGAGCACAACCCTGGTCTTCACAAACTTGCTTGACGGATGGTAATGGTGTCTCAAACCCACTAGATATGAAATCTAGGAATTAAAAGAATCAATATGGAAAAAATGACGCCACAAGTATAGAAATATACTTGCTTAATCGATAAAGTTCTTAAAGAACTTGCAAGAGAGAATTCTCATAAAATGAGTTTTATATAATTAAAAGGTGTGCTTACAAATGATGGTAGCCTCTCAATTTATAGGTAATGAGAGGGATGGCTGAATATTTAATGTCCATTTGGCTAAGTACATGATTTAAATGAAAGTGCATGATGCTTTGGATGAATGGGGACGTCTCTTGGCCTTGTGTTGGTTCGGCTACTCCTTCATGAATGTGCATGACTATTTGCCTGAAATGAAGGTGCATCTCCCTTGGTCGAATAGTTATGTGTTTCTTCACTTTGGAACCAAGTCTTGTACATGTGGGGGCTGGCCGAATGGTCATATTGCTTGCCTCATACCTCTTTCTGATTTAGGCCTCCATTTGATGAGATCTCTTCACCAACGTGCACCTTGATAAAATGGTATCTTCTTGGACAACATCATTCACGAAAGGTTACAATTATTGGAAGGCAACCTTTCATGTTTGAGCTAGTTCTAAGGTGAATGAGCTGGAGGTGAGCTGGTCATAGGTGAGTTGTAACATGGTGAGTGTTATGGTACCTCCCTGTGAAAAGGTACCTCTTTGCAAAAAGGTACAATTTTTGAAAATTTGGCTTGACCCATATTTGAATTATTCTGAGTGGTGATGTTGATGGTGCAGCTCCCCAGCTGAATTAAAGTCATCTTCTAACTCGAATATTCAGCTCAACCTAGCTATGAGCTCACTTGTCTCCGGACAACTTTTCACCAATTGTGCCTTATGCTCTCCTGAGTGTTCCCATATGAGTCTCCTAGCTTTAGCCTTTATTATTTAGCTCAAATCAACTCCCTTAGCTGTGGCTGAATGTACCTTCAAAACAAAACACAATATAAGCTAAGTATTTAAAGTAATAATTATTAAATATAAAGATGTGGGCTAAGGCTATTTAATAATACCATCATGCATCACATAATAATGAATGAAATTTTATCATCAGATCTATAGAGTACTATATAAAATATATCATCAATCATAGTGTAAAAAAATAATAAGTTAGAGAAAGCCCCCCTTTGAATCTTATGAAAGGTTGGAGATGCAAGGATGAATATGATGTTGAATCAGTTCACATCATTCCCCTCTTCTTTTAAGTGATTTGTCCTCAAATCGAATGGTGGCTTCTCCCTAGTGTAATTTCATCCAATAGATGTTGTTTTTCTTCCAAGATTTATCTTCCCAATAGTAACTTATTCAAGATATTTCCTTTTGAAAATATATCTCTTTAAAGGCCATTCTTTGGATAATAATATACCAACATGTGCCTTTATGAAAAGATTTTTTTCATAAGACATGTCTTTTGAATAAGTGCTTTGAACGTCCATGGCCTGAAAAGAAAATAAAACTCACATAAGTAAAAACATGGTTAAATATAAATAAATGAAAAATATACTTCATGTTTGTGTTTAATGGATGGTCAAAAATCATGTATGTTGAAGACATATTGCTTTGAATGATTATGTTCCTTGGTATCCCAAAAGTCATGTCCCGTGGTTTTCCAAAAGTCATGTCCATTGAATTATGAAAAGTCACAACTTTAGGTTTTTGAAGAGCCACGTCCGTTAAGCCTTTATGAATCACGCCTCTTGGCTCTTTACCTTGAAAAGTTGTGTTCTTTGAATCGTCCTACAAATAAAAGAAAAATTCTACATTTTCAAGGTTAGAATAATCGTCCTCAATCTTGCGTCTTGACAATAAACATTCATGTATCAAGAACTTAGATGAATAAGCATTTTTTTTCAGAAATAGTTTCTTCCATGCTTGATGACGCTTTCCCTTTCCTCATGGCCTTAATGCTTTGTTTCATTTTGAGTTGATCACTCTGAACTTGTCTCGACATTAAAGGAGTAAGGATAATTTTCTTTCCTTCATTGTTGAACGAGTATTGGTTGGTGAAACAATCATGGATAGTTATTTTGTCATATTACCATGGCCTCCCAAGAAGTAGATGGCTACCATGCATAGAAACCACATCACACATAACCTCATCCTTGTACTTGCCAATTGAAAAAGAAACTATCACCTGTTCGTTAACGTTGAGTTCTCCTCGTTCGTTGAGCCATTGTAGCTTATATGGACTCAAATGCTTCATGGTTTTTAATCCAAACTTTTACACTATGATTGTTCTTTCTACGTTGGTACAACTTCCACCATCTATTATCATAAAACAAACCTTTTCGTTCACATGGCATTGGGTGTATAAGATATTTTCTCTTTGTTATTGTCCTCCGTCACTTGTGTGCTCAAACTTCTCTTAATCACCAGGATTTCTCCTTCAACGGGAGCCTCAATTTTTTCTTCTTCATTGGAGTCTTCTTGGGTCTCTTCTTATTCTTCAGGTTTGGAATCAATGTGGCCATTTCCAAGTAGAAGCATTGTATTCCGGTTGGGACATTGTGTAGAGACATGTCCCCTCCCAAGACATTTAAAGTATCGAATGTCCCTTGACCGTTCAATTGTTTGTTTTCCTCGGTTGTTGCCTTTGTTCACTTGCTGAGCCTTGGAAGATTCGACCTGCTCTTTGCTAGGAGTAGGAGTAGATTTCTTCAAGTTGTTTGGACTCCAATTTGAAGGTGTAGACATAACATTGTGAAATGTATATCTTCTCCATAGTTGTTTTTCTATCTTTATCACCATTTGCACCATTTCATCTATTTTAATGTAATTGTATAACTCCAAAGTGTTGAGAATTTTTGGATTAAGTCTGGCAAGAAATCTAGCCATGGTTTCTTCACGATCCTCCTCAATCTTGACTCGGATTATTGGCACTTCTATTTCCTTATAGTAATCCTTCACACTCTATTGGCTTTGTTTGAGATTATGCAATTTCTGAAACAAATCTTGGTGATAATGAACAGGAATGAAATGTTTTCGCATTATACCTTTCATTTCATGCCAAGTTGAGATTGGTTTTTCTCAATTCCTCCTCATGCTTATGGTAATTTGATTCCAACATATCAAAGCATAATCTATGAATTCAATGGTCACCAATCTTACTTTCTTTAGTTCTGAATAGTTGTGGCAACTAAACACATGTTCCACCTTGCTTTCCCATTCAAGATAGGCTTCAGGATTAGTTTTCCCTTGAAATTGAGGAATTTTAATCATGATGTTACTCATGTTGTCATCAACATTAGCACGCCTGGGTATTTGTAACATTGCTTGTTCTACTCTATCATAATTATCTAGAATGTCATCTTCTTGGAGAGGTTGTTCTCTCCTAGGGTCACCATTGTTTTGAGCTTGTGGTAGATCTTGGCGTTGATCCATCTTTTCATGAAGTGCATCAAACTCTTTATGAAACATTTGCATCATTTCTCCAAATAATGCTTGCATTTGCAAGTTTGGTTGACCTGCATTTTCTCTGGATGGACTTTGAGACATTGTTAGTAATAAAAAAATACCCTTGCCAGCACACTCACAAAGCCTAACTTGATCACTCCAAAGAAAAGTTTAGATTTCACTCTAGTCACACTCGTGTTTGTACTCGGGAATATATCTTGGCTTTTAACGATTCCCTTCTGATCTCACTCACTCAATATGCCTTTTCTACTCTATCTCTCTTGTTAGGTCCTTTTAAAGAACTAACTCAATATTAGAACAAGTTATTTCTCTCTTGTGTGTGTCAGCTGCAATATTGGTTAGTATGGACAAAAATAGAAAAAAATTGAAAGGATAAAAGAAATGGTTTAAGGAAAGGAAATTAAAAGAATGAAATGGTTTAGGAAAAGGAATGAAAGCAAAGAAAGAATGGGTGACTTACAACCAAGAACAACACTTATTGTACCCTTTCACGAGACACAATAAAGTTATCTTCCTTGGTGTAGATATGCCTCCCTAGTTGTCTTGAAATGGTAATGCACCTTCCTTGGCTTTGACTTTCTTTTTGCTAGAATTTTCTTTTCTTCCGTTTGAACTTTCTTTTTGTTTTTGCACTCCTTTGTTTGATGTAGGATCTTTTATTTCTTTTTAAACTTCTTTTTCTTTTGTTTTTGTTTGTTTCACACCAATGGCACTTTTTTTTGTCAATCCAACTATGCTCTGAATATCGTTTGATGCAAGGCGAAACTACACCCTTCAAAGGAAGTGAATAGGTAGTCTTATTGTTGTCCCGATCTAGGAATGAAAAAAGTGATGCCCTTAGATTGTAAGTATGGCTACAACAAAGAAAGATAAGTAAAATGATTAGTAAGGATATAAAGAAATGGATAAGTAATTAAAATGATAAATAAAATTGAATAAGGGAAGAAAGAGTAGGTTGCGGAAGTATACTGAAGATGATGTTGTTGGTGGCCTTCAATGGAAGATAGATGATGGTGTTGAAGTTGAATGAATTATAATGGAAGATGGTGATAAAGTTTGTATCTCAAACACACCAAAGAAGAATCTATGTTAAAAAGCATAACCCCGGTCTTCACAAACTTGCTTAACGGATGGTAATGGTGTCTCAAACCCACTAGATATAAAATCTAGGAATTAAAAGAATCAATATGGAAAGAATGATGTCATAAGTATAGAAATATATTTGCTTAATCGATAAAGTTCTTAAAGAACATGCAAAAGAGAATTCTCACCAAAATGAGTTTTATATAATCAAAAGGTGTCTTTACAAATGATGGTAGCCTCTCAATTTATAGGAAATGAGAGCGCTAGCCGAATAATTAAATGTTCATTCGGCTAAGTACATGATTTAAATGAAGGTGCATGATGCTTTGGATGAATAGGGATGTCTCTTGGCCTTGTGTTGGTTTGGCTACTCCTTCATGAATGTACATGACTATTTGCCTGAAATGAAGGTGCATCTCCCTTGCCCGAATGGTTATGTGCTGCTTTACTTTGGCGCCAAGTCTTGTGCATGTGCATGGAATATGGGGCTGGCCTAATGGTCATGTTGCTTGCCTCATACCTGTTCGTGATTTAGGTCTTCATTTGATGAGATCTCTTCACCAACGTGCACCTTGATGAAATGGCATCTTCATGGACAACATCATTCACGAAAGGTCACAATTGTTGGAAGGTAACCTTTCATGTTTGAGCTAGTTCTAAGGTGAATGAGCTGGAGGTAAGCTGGCCATAGGTGAGTTGTAACATGGTGAGTGTTATGGTAGCTCCTTGTGAAAAGTCACATCCTGGAAAGGCACCTCTTCGTAAAAAAGTACGATTTCTGAAATTTTGGTTTGACCCATATTTGAAGTATTCTGAGTGGTGATGTTGATGGTACAGCTCCCCAGCTGAATTGAAGTCATCTTCTAGCTTGAATTTTCAGGTCAACCCAGCTATGAACTCACTTGTCTCCAGACAACTTTTAATCAATTATTCCTTATGCTCTCCTGAGTGTTCCTATATAAGTCTCCTAGCTTTAGCATTCATTATTTAGCTCAAATAAGCTCCCTTAGCTGTGGTCGAATGTACCTTCAAAAGAAAACACAATATAACTACGTAATTAAAGTAATAAATATTAAATATAAATATTTGTTCTAAGGCTATATAATAATAGCTTAATGCATCACATAATAATTAATGAAATGTTATCATCATAGTTATAGATGTAATATATGTATATATAAATATATCTATGTCATAAATGAGATATGAGTCATGTATTATGAATATAATCATCATAATCATAGTGTAGAAAAATAATAAGTTAGAAAAAGTTCCCCTTTGAATCTTATGAAAGGTTGGAGATGCAAGGATGAATATGTTGCTGAATCGGTTCACATCAGAAACCAAGGGGATGACAAGGGATCTCTGGCCCCATCCAATTATATTTTTAATTATTAATTAATATAAAAATATATATTTTTTAAAAATAAATTAAAAAAATTTATCAAGCCCCCTCAATTAAAAAATTGTATTTATAGAAAATAAAAAAATTATTTTAGCTCTTTCTATAATAAATTCCTAGTTCCGCCCCTGATTGGAACGTACTTAAATTTCTCTTTTTAAGTAAATATGAATAGGATAAATTATATGTTTAGTAATTACACTATCATTTTTATTTTGTTTTAGTATCTAAACTTTATTTTTTTCAAAGTCATTAACGATAATATGATGTGGTAAGACATGTCAATATTTTTCATTTTTTAACTTTCACCAATTATGAGGATAAAATAAAAGAAATTATTTTTACACTTAACATAATTTGAACCTAGGCCTCTTAAAAAAATGCAAGGCAATCGACCATTCAATTAAGCTAGTAATTTATATTAATTTTATCATATTTTGTATTTAACTTATATAATAATATCATTACAAAATCAATATTTTTTATAACTATAAAATCTGAATATGTGAAACTTTAAATTAATGGTCGAAAGTTTAGTCATTTAACTATAATACGAATCTATTTTTATTATATCAAACATAATATTTACTTGTATAATTATTAAATTAAAGAATTTTTTTACTTTATTTAAAAATAAAAAATAATTAAATAATCATTTTTTCTTTTTATAAGATTTATATTAAATTATTCTAAAAAATTTATTTATAATATTATGAAGATATTTTTTAAAATTATTTTAAAAATCATATTATTTATTTATTTGAAATAATATTACTTTTAAATTATCTATTTAAATTTAAATAATAGTGTATGGAACAAAAATAATAGTTTGATAGTAAACATATAGTTTACCCTAAATATAAATTATTTAAAATTAAATAGATAATTTAAAAAATAATATTATTTTAAATAATTAATTAATTGAACTTTTAAAAAATAAATAATATTTGTATACTATTAAAATATATCTTTTTATAATTATTTCATATAAATTTTATGAAAAATATGAATTGTTTTTTTATTTCTAAATAAAGTGAAAAGGTAACTTTTAATTTAATAATGATATAAGTATTAAGTTTTATCACAACCCGAAAATATGACCTAAAATTCTCTTAAAATTTTCTCGAGAACTAAATTGAATTTTGATTAAATTCGAGAACCAAAGTGAAATTTTGATTAAATTTTGGATCCAATTTCAGAAAGAAACTAAATATGGAGGACCTATGGCATGATTTTGTCATTTTTTTTGGTTTATATAACCCAAAATCAGGAAAAATTAATTTATTTTATTTTCTCTCTCTTTAATATTTTCCTCTTTTAGAAACAAATCTTTGATCGTCGATCGTTGCTTCGTTTTCGACACCTCCCACACCATCGTGTTCCTTGCGTCATCCCGAGTCCACCGGTGTCCTTCTTATCTCTGTTATCGCCGGCGTGTGAGGTGGTAAGGAATATCAAGTTTCTAACGTTTCGAAATCGAGCTCTCTGTCGTTCACCATTATGAACCGAGTTTGTTAAGTGTCTCAAAACACCTTAAAACATTTGTATGAATTTTTACGAAATTTTTCCGACCCTCTAGGATGCCCCACGTCGCCCTTCGCGTGGGGGAAGTCCACCGCTTGGTGAACTGCTTGGAAATGGGTCGATCCGACCCGACCCACTAATCCGACCCGCCTGCCAGACCCAATCTGACATGGTCCAACGTTGACCGTTGACCGACCGTTGACTTTGACCAAAAAGTCAAAAAAACTTAAAAAGTCATATTTTTTTATTTTTCGACGTCCTGGGTCCGATTCTGAAGTCTCTTTTGCCAAATTCTTATCTTTCAACTACTTCCACTTCCATTTAATCTAACTCAAACTATATCACAAGTTTTAAAAGTGAAGTGAATTTTTTATGAGAAAAATAAGGTGAAGTGAATTTAGCATTTTATTTAAAACTTAAGAAACGAATATGAGCAAAGTTATTCCACTAATGTATTGAGAAACAAAGTTGATCGTATATTAACCTAAAAATGCTTAGTATTTTTAGCATTTTTTCTTATTTATTTGAGATTTGGTTATGGAATTGATCCAAGAAGATATTTTTATGAAGGTACTTGTGTTTCACCTGACCGATGGTCAGTTAGGTCTGGTGTTTCCCATCTGTTAGACCCGCTCGATCCACGTTCTACGAAGTTACTCGTAGGTTTTCATAAATTATTTAAATAAAGGTTAATATTATTAGGATTCCAATATGGATTTTCCAATTCGTAGGATCTAGCACTGCCGCAGATCGTGATCGATAGAATCAGTAGTATGCTTCCCTATCAGACTACTAAGACCGATACTTACATTACTATTTCAACTATCTGTTTGAACTGTTGGAGATTTATGATAATATTGAATATTTTTACGACACAATACCTGATTTTCTGAACAAGGTTTATCTGATATATGATTTACTATATATTTCTGATATGATCTCTAGATTACCATATTTTCGTATCTGATTTCTAAAAATGGAATATTTTCATGTTTTAATGGATTAAACTACCATTTTCATTTGACTACATACAATGTTATTTCTGTCATTAGGGGTTTTATTGTAGGAACTATCTCAGGCCTAGTCTATGACTTGTAAGACCTTACTGCTTTCCACAAGCTCCTCGGCTTTGTGCTCAGGGTAAGTCCTTACTGCAGGCTCCTCGGCTTTATGCTCAGGGTAATTCCTTACTGCAGGCTCCTCTACTTTATGCATTGGATAAGACCTTACTGCAGGCTCCTCTGCTTTATGCACAGGGTAAGACCTTTCTGGGTGTACAGGTGGGTGTATGGTTATGGGAACCTACATACTCTGGTAATCGGACGGGGGGTAGTGTTCATATTTTTAAAACATGTTTGATAAACCGATTTTACTAAAATACTTTATATGTATGTTTTTATACATAATAAGGAGCACACTGAGCTTTTTAGCTCATTCCGTAAATTTTAACATTTTCAGATAATAGCAGACTTGGCATTAGAACGACCAACTTCTCCTAATTTTGTACCACTGTATATTTCTATATACCTTTCTGCTATATATGGTTACATGTGTTTTGCTACCATCTTGATATATTTGTATTATCGGTATTTTGTTCCGTAAATGTTTTATACGATTTTTTGCGGTATCAAAAATTTTCTGACATATGTATACATATATGTTTATCTTATGAATCTTTCTTATGGATTTTAACGTTGTTTTCAATATGAAAAATTTTCTAAATGTGATATGTGATCGCCTAGATTTGGGCCTAACGTCTAAGTCGGGTCTAGGGGGTTACAAGTTCAGTATAATAAAAAAACTTCACACTATAGTTGAATGAGTAAGCTTTCCGTGATTAATTTAAAGTGTCTCAAATTTGAATCATATAATCATAAAAAAATATTGATTTTGTGGTGATATTGTTATATAAGTTAAATTTAAAATGTGGTGAATTTTACACAAATGGTTGAGTGATTTGTTTCTCATTTAAGATGCTCAAGAAATACTGACAAATAAAAAAGGTGTTGTTGTAATTAAAAAAAATTAAAAAATCGATATGTCATGCCACATAAGCTTTACCGTCAATAATTTTAAAAACTTAAAATTTAAATACTAAAATTAAATAAAAAATGATAATTTTGGTAAAAACAAATATAATTTATACGTTTTAATATTTACATAGTAAGGATAATTTAGCTAGTGGTATGTTTCGGTACATCGCTTTAGTGGCATGTTGCAGTATGCAGGTTCCATAGAATTTTCCATGATGTTACATAGTTATAGAAACGAACGGATTCACAATTTATCTTACGAATGTGAACTTAAAAACTAGTATCTTAAAAATTTAAGAATACAAAATAAAATTATAAATAAAAATTATAAAAATAATTACTTAAATTATAATAGTAAAAAGAAACAAACTTAGAAAGGTCAGAAATCTTAAACAATGGAAACCGCACATTACTACAACTAATAATAGTAAAAAGATGTATGGCATGATGTGATGCAAACAAAATATACGGATCGAAGTTTAAATATCATTTAAATTTACCATTTTCAACCACAAAGATGACATATAATCGATTATGGCCTGACCCTCTAATGTCCCTAGTAGAGTCGCCAAGCTGTCGGAATGATCCTCGAGCTTTTTATGGGGCTATAGAGGGAGCGGTCCAACCTAATTATAGGAAATATTGGGTTTTTAAAATAAAGAACAAATAAATAGATTCGTAGTCACCATCGACATTTGGGTTAGATAGGTCGAATACCTAAAAAATATCTTCTATAATAATTTTAAGAAAAATAATTTTAAAAGATAAAAGGTGATTTGCGTTTAACCAGAAACTAGTTTTGAAAAGGGATCAAGAGTCAATTACGCGTGGGGAAGGATTGGCACCCCCACAACGCCCAAAATCATTACCTAAGCGATTATACGTCATCTGAATATTGAAATTGAAAATTTTGAATATAAGTTTAAATTAAGATCATTTTTTCATATAAATTAAAAGGGGTATTATTTTGTACGAATAATTCTCGAAAAATACATTCCTTGTCAATTAAGGGGCATTTCCATGGATTTTCCCTACAAGATAATATTGCCCTAATTTTAATGAATTATATACATTAAATAAATATAAAAAGAAAAATCATTGAGATGTAAAAAAATATATATTTTCTTGTGCGAACAATTCTCATAAACAAACTCCTTGTTAGTTATGGTATGCTTCCATAAATTCCTCGTACAACATGTTATCCCAATACAATATGTATTTACAGTAAAGAGAAACCAACGAGGACTTAAACAAAATACAATAAATACAAGAAACTTAAATGTAAGTAATAGGACATTAATCGAATATGTGAAAAGATAGTAACTTCAGGGATTAAACTGTAAAACCAAAAAAATATGACTATAAACAAAAATATCACACAAACTAGGCACTAGAATCATAATAAAACCATCATCAACATTAAGGACTAAAATGGAAATTATTAAAATAGGGACTAAAACTTAAAGTTCAAACTAAAACAAATAAAAATTCATTTCAGTGACCAAATCGAAACTTTAGAGAGTTAGAAAGACCCGAGGAGGGGTTTAACCACGCGCTAAAACATGCATTGTCTCTCCCTAAAACGGCACCATTCGAGTTCGGGTACATAAACCCTAGTCATGGCCGAAAATGGCCTATATCTCCATTTGACCTCATTTCATTTTTTCTCCTAAAAGAAAAAACCTTTTTTCTCTGTCCTCTCTCTTCTCTACCCCTCGCTGGGGGAGGCCGAGAGCCTCCGGCCACCGTTCATCAGAGCATTCCACAGTCGTATTCGTCAGTCGGGGCCTACATAAGCCTCCCTAAAATCATCATGTCCCTCACCTAAAACTATATCCGAACACCCCTAAGCCTAAAAATGAGTGGATCGTTCTAGAAATAAGGATGTACCTTCAACAAACTCGGTCTTCCGTCGATATTTGACCCTCCAACGGATAACGAAGGAAGGTAAGCTTCTCCCCGTTTCTTCTTCGTGTTTCTCTCTTTGAAAATATGGCTCTTTCCTCTTCTCTTTTTTTTCTAAAATCGAAAGACTTTTTCTATTTCGAAAAAAGTCTCTTGTTTTTTTCCTTTTTCTCTTTTTCGATTTCCTTTTATTCTCGTTTGATGTCTTCATTTTCTCTTTTGGTTGCATGTAGAAAGTTTTAATCTTTTTGTTTGTTTCCCTTTTTTTTTACTCTCGATGCTCTGGTCGAGGAGTGAAATACGGCCTTTTGTCTCCTTTCGGTGACCAGCGTAAAATTTGATGGCGATGACAGACCTCAGGAACCGGTGAGTCACGAGCGACTGGATCAGACCCACGGGCACGTGGGGTAGCTGGAAAGGCGCGCATGTGATGCACACGCAAGTCCGAATGGTCTAATCTCCTTGGGTAAAGCTGGATCGTTGGATCGCTGATCGAATCCAATGGCTCTGATGCATTGGTGGCGACGGCTAATGTAACATTAGGGTAAAAACCCTAGTTGATCGAGATATGGACCGTTGGATGGGTCTAGATCATACGGTCCAGACCGAGTGGCAGTTGGGCAGAGGGGAAAACTAGGTTTCCTCTAAACCTTAGTAGCTTGGGTTGCATCCAGATTTGGGTCATTGCTACTGGGTTTAGGCCTCCTGTTTTGGGATGATTGTAAAATTTTTGTTTTTGGACCTGTAATAGCTAAATTAAATTTTAATGCATTATATATATATATAATAATAATAATCATCATAATAATAATAAATAATTAACCTAATATTCAAACTAATTAATAATATATAATTATATTAAAACACAATCAAATCTCAAAAGGAATCCCCGACAAAAATGGTCATCAACACTTTCAACCTCTGTCTTAGAAACAATATTTCATTCACTTAAATTTCAAAAAAAGAAAACAAATAAACAAATTTATACTCAATGAAGGTTCAATTTGTTTTATACTCAAAAATAAATAATAATAGAATAAAGAAAAGAAAATTAAACAAATGAATCCATAAATTAAATTTTAAATTATCTATTTAAATTTAAATAATATTATATGGAACAAAAATAATAGTAGGATAGTAAACATATAATTTACCTAAATATAAATTATTTAAAATTAAATAGATAATTTAAAAATAATATTATTTCAAATAAATAAATAATTTAAATAATATTTTTATCTTTTTATAATTATTTCATATAATTTTTATAAAAATATATGAATTATTTTTTTTATTTCTAAATAAAGTTAAAAATTAACTTTTAATTTAATAATGATATAAGTATTAAGTTTTGTATAATAAAAAAAATTCACACTGTAGTTGAGTGAGTAAAGTTTTTTTTGATTAATTTAAAGTGTCCCAAATTTGAATCTTATAATCAAAAAATATTGATTTTGTGGTGATATTGTTATATAAGTTAAATTCAAAATGTGGTGAAATTTACACAAATGGTTGGTTTAGCTCAATGATTGAGTGATTTGTTTCTCATATAAGATACTTAAGAAATACTGACAAAAAAAAAGGTGATGTTGTAATTAAAAAAAATAAAAAATTGATATGTCATTCCAAATAAGCGTTAACGTCAATAATTTTAAAAAATTAAAGTTTAAATACTAAAATTAAATAAAAATGATAATTTAGGTACAAAACTATAAATTATCCGTTTTAATATTTACCTAATAAGGATAATTTAACTAGTGTTATGTTTCGGTGCATCGCTTTATTGGCATGTTGCAGTATGTGATGTGTTCCATAGAATTTTCCATGATGTTACATAGTTATATACACGAACAGATTCACAATTTATCTTACGAATGTGAACTTAAAAACTAGTATCTTAAAATTTTAAGAATACAAAATTAAATTATAAATAAAAATTATAAATAAAAATTATAAAAGTAATTACTTAAACTATATTAAAATTTGAAATTTTTAAGAATACGAGTCATCCCTAATTATCACATCTAATAGACTTTGAGCTTAAATTTCTGTTCTAATATTTTGTTATATTAAATATATTTTTTAGATGAAATAGTATATAATGTGATCAGTTTTATCAAATAATCCTGTTCTTCTTCCACCTTAGTCTTCTGATCTTGGCATTTGATGTACCTTAGGCAAAACATACCCAGCACGGGCATACATTTCAACTATAAGATCATCCTGAAAAGGCATAATTTTGAATGAAGTTTCTGCAAAACTACAAAGGAAAGCAAAATGTGGGTAAAGTACTTGTTTAGTCGCCTAGCTTTGAACGAGTTTCCATTCTCATCACCCGTATATTTTCAATTTGATCAAAAAAGTTTCAGGTGGGAAAAAAGTTAAGTCGCTCGACTTGACTTTAAATTCTTAAATGCGATTTTAAATCTACAAAAAAAACACATGAATTTTTTCTTCTTCAAAATCTCAAACCCAGATTTTTGAACTTCAAAATATATTTCTTGCATGATTTAGATGCTGCTGCAGGGGGTTCCTAAGAGGCGAGCAAGGTAGATGGTTATTTGGATTTGCAAAGAGTATTGGTAATTTTTCGGTGTTTTCAACAAAGCTTTGGGCGGTACATAAGGTACGTGGTAAAGCATGCTTAGAGATTGAGCTTCTAAAAGGTGATTATAGAAACCGGTAATGCCGATGTATTCATCCTCTTATTTTCATCAACTATAGCTACACAAGGAATTGTCCTTGCCCAGCAAATTAGAAGCGAAATTGGGAGCTTTTTTTTTTCTCTCTTATAACGACAGATGAGAATTCGATGGCTTACATGCATGTAGGTATGGCTCGAGGCCGCCTGATTGGTGAAGAATTATTCGATGATCCCTTAGCCGAGTTAATATCCCAATAGACTAATGCTTTCAACCTCTGTCTTAGCAAAAATTATTTCATTCGCTTAAATTTCAGAAAAAGAAAACAAATAAACAAATTTGTACTCAAGGAAGGTTTAATTTGTTTTATTAATTAATAAACAAAAACGGGAGCATAACAAAAAGGGAGAGAAGTATGGGTTTGAAAATTCAATTTCTTAATGAAAAAGGGGGAGCTGAACATTTTTACATATTTTCCAACAATTGTTATCTTTTTCATTAAATATTTAATTAAGGGGGAGTTTTACCAAAAATAAATTTTCAAATGTTTTGTTATATCAAAAATGGAGAGACTGTTGAACTATATTTTGATATAACAATTTAAGGAAAAATGTTTTTGGACTTGAATTGAATTTATTCAAAGTTTTCAAAAATGATGAAGATGAAGTAGCCAACCTATGCCTCATGGCCTTCGAAGAAGATTCAATGGTAACTTTTAACTCAAATGAATTTGATTCTTTTTTTTTATGAGTTACAAGTTGCTTAAAATGAGTTGTATTTGGAATTTGAGACCATGAATTCCAAATATAAGAAATTAATTTCAAAATTTAAAGTTGAAAATGATTTGATTTTGAAAGCCAAAGTTGATTTTGAAAATCAAAATGAAATTTTGAAAAATGATTTAAAATTTTCAAAAATTAAAATCAATGATTTAGAAAAAAGAAAATTTTGATTTGAAAGTTAAGCTTGAGAGCCTAACAAAAGAAAAAGAATTAATTTATAAAAACAACTCATTATGTCTAAAAATGGCAAAATGCTCACATTGTCATTTTTATGGTCATTTGGAACATACTTGTCCCATAAAGAAAATAAAATCTTTTAAAATTAGACAAGTATGGGTTCCTAAGGGAACAAAGGGCATTGAAACTAACGTTCAAGGATCCAAAGCAATTTGGATACCAAAATCTACTTAAATGTCTCTTGTAGGTGTGTGGGAACAATGTTGATGAAAATGAAGAAATCAATATGCTCTAGTCAAACTCAAAAAGGAATTGGTAACCTCTAAGCTTAATGCTTATATTTTGGTTATTTGGTTGCTCATTTAGTTTATGCATGCTTGAGTTTTGATTTTAAATGATTATGAATTGTTTTAATCTCATGTATGTTGAAAAATGCTTTATGATAACATTTTAAAGTTTTAATGATTTTTCATAATTTTTAGTTCATCATAGTTAATTGTGGTCAAAATTGGTTTTAAATGCAAATTATATCTCTCTAACAATTGTTATCAACTTTTCAAATGCTTTGACTTTACAAATTTTAAAATTTTTGACCTTAATCTTTAAATGGTTATGCAAGTGATTTATTGTAAATGATATCTCTCTAACAATTGATATCTATTTTTCGAAAGCATAACGTTTTTGGAAAGCTTTATGTTCATGTACATAATTTCAATAATTGGCATTGCATAAAGTATTTTAGACTTGAATGTATTGGATTTCATGTGCTACTAACATGTTTGTTATTCTTTCTTGAAATTCAATTTTGTTTAAGTGTCAAACTTTTAAAGTTAATTTTTTGTTTGGAATGCACTTTTTGAGAGGGAGCTTTGATTTTTCAAATGGTTTTTAATGTAAAAATTATCACTTACTCTCCAAAGTTATTTTAGAACTTTAAAGTTGAATTATTTTTTATATAACAAAAAGGGGAGAAGTATGAGCTTGAAAATTCAATTTCTTAATGAAAAAGGGGGAGCGAACATTTTCAAATATTTTCCAACAATTGGTATCGTTTTCATTAAATATTTAATTAAGGGGGAGTTTTACCAAAAACAATTTTTCAAATGTTTTGTTATATCAAAAGGGGGAGATTGTTGAACTATACTCTGATATAACAATTTAAGGCAAAATATTTTTGGACTTGAATTGAATTTATTAAAAATTTTCAAAAATAATTCAAAGTCCTTAAAAGTGGAATTGAGCACAAAAGGTTTTTCTGGACAAGAAGTACTGATAATGTTCTTATAGTATCGATACCTCATGAACAATACCGATATTGTTCATATGGTATCGATAACAAAGGTAAGGGAAGTATCGATACTCACTAGGTAGTATCATTACTACCAGCATTGCTCAAATTTCATAATGATACTCACTAGGTAGTATCGATACTATCAGCATTGCTCCAATTTCATAATGCAAAAATGGTACCGATACCCAAAGGGGTACCGATACTACTTTGTATAGTAGTATCGATACCATAGGCATAGTATCGATACCATAGGCATAGTATCGATACCATAAGGCCCCAACGAATAGTTGATTTAAAAATAACAAAGGTAGTACCGATACTCTCTTTAGGAGAAATGATACCCTCTGTATTGAGCAGTTTTATTTTGCACGAAAATTGATCCCCAACGGCTCCAAAATGCTTCTAACAGCTAAAAACGGCCACAACAACATTCCAACATATAAATACAAGTTCAAGACACTTGAAGAAGGGTAAGAACACCTATTAAAGCAATCAAACACAAGAGAAGAGTTTTTCAATCTTATTTTATCTCTCTTGTAAATATTTGTGTTTTAGTGAGCTTAAATTTGTAAACACCCTACCTTAGAGAGGTTTTATTGTTTACTTCTTTTTACCTTTTGTAAAAGGGGATTGGTTCTATCTTAGCCAATTGAAAAGATAGGGAGTTGTACATGTTACTCTTGATCATTGAAAAAGAAATAACAAATTAGTGAATTTGTTAGAAAATCCTTAGTGAGGAGCTAATGTAGTGGAGGTATACTTAATAGAGAAGTCAAACCACTATAAATCCTTGTGTTCATTGTCTTATCTTTTATTCTTCTTACTCCTTAAACAAATTATTGCCATGTCACTCCTTGCAACTCTTTCGGTTGTCAATTCGAGCTTCCTTCGATCCTAACAATATTGAAATTGGCAAATTTGAATATACATTTAAATTAAGATCCTTTTTATATAAATTAAAAGGGCTATTATTTTGTACGAATAATTTTGGAAAATACCTTCCTTGTTAGTTAAGGGGAATTTCCATGGATTCTCCATACAAGATAATATTGCCCTAATTTTTAATGAATTACATACATTAAATAAATATAAAAAGAAAAATCATTGAGATGGAAAATATATATATTGTCTTGTACAAACAATTCTCACAAACGAATTCCTTGTTAGTTATGGTACGCTTCCATAAATTACTCGTACAACATGTTATCCCAATACAATATGCATTTAGAGTAAAGAGAAACCAACGAGGACTTAAACAAAATACAATAAGTACATAAATATGGCCATAAACAAAAATATGGCCATAAACAAAAATATCACACAAACTAGGCACTGGAATCATACTAAAACCATCATCAACATTTAGGACTAAAATGGAAATTATTAAAATAGGGCACTCTAATTAAAACAATCCTAAAAATAAAATCTATAGCAGAAATGGACTAAAATAAAATACGGGTAAAACTTAAAGCGCAAATTAAAACAAATAAAAATTTATTTTAGTGACCAATTGAAACTTTACAAGGTTAGAAGGACCCGGGGAGAGGTTTACGCACGCGCTAAAATACGCACTCTCCTTCCCTAAAACGACGTCATTCGAGTTCGGGTATATAAACCCAAGTCATTGCCGAAAATGGCCTAGATCTCCATTTGGCCTCATTTCATTTTTTTCTCCTAAAAGGGAAAACCCTTTTTCTCTACCCTCTCTCTTCTACCCCTCATTGGGGGAGACCGAGAGCCTCCGACCATTGTTCATTAGAGCGTTCCGCTGTCGCATACTGAGGTCGAGGCCTATAGAAACCTCCCTGAAACCATCATCTTCCTCGCCTAAACCTATATCATAACACTCCTAAGCCTAAAAACGAGTGAATTATTCTAGATCTAAGGATGTACCTTCGACGAACTCGGACTTTCGGCGACGTTTGACCCTGTAACGGATGACGACGGACGGTAAGCTTCTCCCCATTTCTTCTTCGTGTTTCTCTTTTCAAAATATGGCTCTTTCCTCTTCTCTTTTTCTATAAAATCGAAAGCCTCTTTTTTTATTTCGAAAAAGTCTCTTGCTTTCTTCGATTTTTTTGTTTCCTTTTCCTCTTTTTCGATTTCCTTTTATTCTTGTTCGATTTCTTCATTTTCTCTTTTGGTTGCATGTTGAAAGTTTTAACCTTTTTGTTTTTTCCCTTTTCTTTGTTTCTTTTTCTCTAAAATCCGACGATGACGGAAACAACAAAGAGGGTAAAATTTTTAACCCAGAGGCCTTTTTTCTCCTTTCGGTGACCAGCGTAAAATTCGGTGGCAGTGGTAGACCTCGGGAACCGGTGAGTCACGGGCCAGTGGATTAGAGCCACCAGTGCGTGGGGTAGCTGGAGAGGCGCGTATATTATGCACGCGCGAATCCAAACGGTCTGATGTCCTTGAGTAAAGCTAGGTCGTTGGATCGCTGATCAGACCGAATGGCTTTGATGCATTGGTGGTGGCGATTGATTTAACATTAAGGTAAAAACCCTAGTTGATCCAGATATGGACCGTTGGATGGGTCCAAATCTGACAGTCCAGATCGAGCGACGATTGGGTATAGGGGTAAACTAGGTTTCCTCTAAACCCTAGCAGCTTGGGCTGCATCCGAGCTTGGGTCATGGCTACTGGGTTTGGGCCTCATGTTTTGGACTGCTTGTAAAATTTTTGTTTTGGGCATGTAATAGTTAAATTATATTTTAGAGCATTATATATATATTTGTATAATAATAATAATATGCATATTAAATAATTAATATAATATTCAAACTAATTAATAATATATAATTATATATAAACCCAATCAAAGCTCGAAAGAAATCCCCGGACAAAATGAGCATCTACACTTTCAACCTCTGTCTTAACAAAAATTATTTCATTAACTTAAGTTTCATAAAAAGAAAACTAATAAACAAATTTGTACTCAATGAAGGTTCAATTTGTTTTATACTAAAAAATAAATAATAATATAATAAAGAAAGGAAAATTAAACAAATGAATCCATATATTAAATTTTAAATTATCTATTTAAATTTAAATAATATTATATGGAACTAAAATAATAGTTGGATAATATTACTTTTAAATTATCTATTTAAATTTAAATAATATTATACGGAACTAGAATAATAGTAGGATAGTAAAATAATTTTACCCTAAATATAAATTATTTAAAATTAAATATATAATTTAAAAATAATATTATTTCAAATAAATAATTAATTTAATTTTAAAAAATAAATAATATTTTTATAATATTAAAAATATATCTTTTTATAATTATTTCATATATTTTTTTATAAAAACATATGAATTATTTTTTTATTTCTAAATAAAGTGAAAAAGTAACTTTTAATTTAATAATGATATAAGTATTAAGTTCAGTATAATAAAAAGTTCACACTGTAGTTGAGTGAGTAAGCTTTCCATGATTAATTTAAAGTGTCTCAAATTTGAATCATAAAAAATATTGATTTTGTGGTGATATTGTTATATAAGTTAAATTCAAAATGTGGTGAAATTTACACAAATGGTTGGTTTAACTCAATGGTTGAGTGATTTGTTTCTCATGTAAGATACTCAGAAAAATACTGACAAATGCAAAAAAGGTGATGTTGTAATTAAAAACTTAACAAATTGATATGTCATGCCACATAAACGTTAACGTCAATAATTTAAAAAAATAAAGTCTAAATACTAAAATTAAATAATAATGATAATTTAGGTACAAAATTATAATTTATCCTTTTTAATATTTACCTAATAAGGATAATTTAGCTAGTGGTATGTTTCGGTACATCGCTTTAGTGGCATGTTGTGGTATGCAACGTGTTTCATAGAATTTTACATGATGTTACATAGTTATAGACACGAACATATGCACAATTTATCTTAAGAATGTGAACTTAAAAACTAGTATCTTAAAATTTTAAGAATACAAAATTAAATTATAAATAAAAATTATAAAAAATTACTTAAACTATATTAAAATTTGTAATTTTTAAGAATATGAGTGATCCCTAATTATCACATCTAATAGACTTTGAGCTTAAATTTATGTTCTAATATTTTTTATATTAAATATATTATTAGATGAAATAGTATATAATGTGATCAGTTTTATCAAATAATCCTATTCTTCTTCCACCTTAGTTTTATGATCTTGGCATTTGAAGTACATTAGGCAAAACATACCTAGCACGGGCATACATTTCAACTATAAGATCATCCTGTAAAGGCATAATTTTGAATGAAGTTTATGCAAAACTACAAAGGAATGCAAAATGTGGGTAAACTAATTGTTTAGTCGCCTAACTTTGAACGAGTTTCCATTCTGATCACCCGTATATTTTCAATTTGATCAATAAAGTTTCAGGAAAAAAATTAAGTCACTCGACTCGACTTTAAATTCTTTAATGCGATTTAAAATCTATACAAAAACACATGAATTTTTTCTTCTTCAAAATCATATATGGTTATTTTTAAATTAAAAATTGACATAATGTTTTTTAATATATTTTTACGGATCAAAATTAATCAATAAAACTTCAATTATCAACTCTAAGTGGAGAAGACACTATAGGAAAAGAGTTGATTTTACAGAATGAGCTCTTATCCCTAGAAGAAGCAGAGAGAATGTTCTTAAAACAAAATGCCAAAGTTCAATGGTTAAAGGAGGGTGACAAATGCACAAAATTCTTCCATTCAATTATCTCAGGTAAACACAAAAGAGACACCATCCAAATTCTGGTTGATGACCAAGGTAGAAGGCTTGAATCCTTCGAATGAAATTGCTTCCGCGGTTATTGATTTTTACAAGGGTCTTTTAGGAACTGCAGATTTCGGGGTAAAAAAATATGACCCTAATATTCTGAAAGATCTAATGCAATTTAATTTTCCATTAGATTATTCTTCTAATCTTGTAAAGGAAGTCACTGGTGAAGAGATCAAATAAGCAATTTTCAACCAGGGAAATGGCAAAGCTCCAGTTCCTGATGGATTCACTCCTTACTTTTTCAAAAAATCCTAGTCGGTGGTCGGAGAAGACGTTGTAAAAGTTGTTAAATACTTCTTTCAAGAGACATTCATCCTTATGGCGTTCAATGCTACTGCCATTGCATTAGTTGCAAAAGTTCCAAATCCCAACAAGGTTAGAGATTTTCGGCCTATTTGTTGTTGCTCTGTAATTTACAAGACATTCACAAATATCTTAGTTAAAAGGTTGCCTACACTACTACCATGAATAATATCTCTAAACCAATCAGCTTTCGTCAAAGGAAGAAATATTACTGACAACACCCTCCTTGCTCAAGAACTAGGGAGAGGCTACGGAAGGAAATTTATCTCTCCTAGACGCGTCTTGAAAATTGATCTACTAAAAGCTTTTGACTCTCTTCACTGGGGTTTCATTTCTTCCATCCTTAAGGCACCACAGCTTCCTAATTCTTTCATTGGTTGGATTGAAACCTTCTTTACTGAGGAAAGATACTCCATCTCTTTCAATGGAAGTTTGATTGGCTTCTTTAAAGGTGCAAGGGGAATAAGACAAGGTGACCCTCTTTCTATGATCTTATTTCTTCTTGCAATGAATGTGCTCTCTAGAATCCTCAACATGGTTGCTGCTAAAGGTTTGTTGAGTATCATCCTAAATGTAAGAAGATCGACCTCACTCATCTTTCTTTTGCTGATGACCTACTTATCTTCTGTAAAGGAAACATCGAATCTGTTGCTGGAGTCATCAGCGTCCTGGACAAATTCTACAAAATGTTTGGTCTAAAACTTAATGCTGCCAAATGTGAACTTTATACTTCTGGGGTCTCAATCAGAAATCTAAAAAATATTCTACAATCAACAGGATTCAAACATGGTTGCTTGCCAGTGAGATACCTAGGGGTTCCTTTAGTCACAAGGAAACTCACTGAAAAAGACTGCGTAGTTCTTATTAAAAAGATCAAATTAAAGTTTCATCACTGGTCTAGAAAACACCTGAGTTATGCATGCATATTAGAACTCCTCAGAGTTGTCCTATTCAGTATTGCCAATTACTGGTGCAGACAATTAATTTTTCCTCAGATTATTATTTACAGGATTGAACAACTTTGCTCAAGATTTTTCTGGAAAGCAACTGATAAGGCCGCCAATGGGGCAAGAGTCAGCTGGCAAAATATATGCCAGGCCAAATCTGAAGGAGGACTCGGATTAAAGGATATCAAAACATTGAACAAAGTATGCATGATACACCTTATCATGAACATCCTTGCTGGAAAGGGATCATTATGGGTAGCTTGGATTAAAAGCCACGTTATCAATGATAAATACTTTATGTTCATGGAAGATATGGAAAATTGTAGCTGGTGTATCAGGTGCTTATTTAAACTCAGTGCAGTTGTCATCCCTATTTTATTTACAAGAGCTACAAAAACAAATGATTTTTGGAAAGAACTTCGGGTAAAAGGAGATAAAGTCTCATGGCACAAATTGATATGGTTTCCTCTACATATTCCAAAACATAGCACGATTACATGGATAGAGCTTCCTGACAGACTCCCAACTAAAGAGAGGCTTCTTAGAATGGAAATCACTAATGACAACACATGTATACTATGCAATGAGGCTACAAAGACTAGGGACCACCTGTTCAGTGAATGCCCTCATGTAGTTTCCTTATGGAATGATATTATGAATCTCTCTGGCTTATGCACTCCTCCTTTACGATGGGTGAGCATGTTAGACTGGGCTTGTAGTGCTTGGAAAGGAAAGTCTCTCCTCACTACTATCTTGAAACTTGCTTGGTGCGCTTTCATCTACTCACTATGGGAGGAAAGAAATAGAAGACTGTACCAAGGAACCACAAGAAGTTTGAAAGAAATGCTAAACTCTATTAAAGAGATTGTACATATTCAATTAAGAGGACGAAACATAAATAGATTAGATAATATTAATATTTACCTTTGTAATCGTTGGGGTGTTGACCATCCAATTATTTTATAAGTAGGCAGTCCTTTATCCCATTGTTGGGATAATCTTGTATCCTTTATCCCATTGTTGGGAATTTTTTCTACAAAAGAACTTTGCATCTTAGGTAATAAAATTTAAAATTATCCAAAAAAATTAATCAATGCTATTAATAGATAAAAATAATTAACAATCATTCACACACAATGCATTCTCATTTATAACTTATAAGAAAGGATTTATTAATAATAACATAAGATTTAGTCATAAAATAGAGATGAATGATTTATAAAATACATTTTCAATTATTTGAATAAAAACTAAAAATTAAATATAAATCTTTTTCAGTAGAAATCTACCTTGGATATTCATTAGTCCAAGTAGCATTATTATTGTTGAAATAAATGTCGTTCCTTCAGACTAAATGCAAGAATTATGATACTCTTCGATTCAGCCTTCATCTCTTGTGATGTAAGGCTATTCAAACTTCTGCAATAATGGAGAAGTTGGTAGCCTTATTGTTTCCTGATCTAGGAGAGACACCAAATGCTACACTTTGAATTGAAAGTAATCTGTACAATTGAAAAGAAGAAATGATTAAATGAAAATGAGGATTGAAAGAAATGGAAATTGATAAGGAATGAAAATGGAAAGAATTGATATCAAAGTAGGTTGCAGAAGTGTTGAATAAATATCATTCAAGTGTTGATGAGTTCGGCCTCCAATTGTGAAATGGACGTATGCCTTGTTGATGAATGAAGGATGATTTAATGGTGAATAGATGGTAAGGGAATGGTGATGATATAGGCGTGAAATGGAGATAAAAGATGGTGAAGATATAGGCATGCAATGGTGATGGAAGATGGTGATGATATAGGAGTGAAAATGGTGATGGAAGATGGTGATGAACAGATAGTATCTTATAAAACTAATAAGGAACCAATGCTATAAAGGAGCAAAGACTCGTTTCTTATAAGTTCTATAAGGGATGGTAGTAAGGACTTTGACATGCTAGTTATAAGAACTAGGAACCATAAGTATCAAGGGGAAGGAATGACGCCACAAACTTAAGAATTAAGCTTGCTTAATCGATATAGTTCTAAAAAGAACTTGAAGAGAGAATAATCTCATAAGAGTTTTAATTTATCAAAGGGTTGAGTTACAAATAAAATGAAATAGCCTATTTATAGTTTTCAAAGGGTTTAGGCCGAATAGATACTTGATGGTTCGGCCAAGGTTGAAACCCTTTTGAAAATATATGATTTTTGATGAAACTACATGATTTAAATGAAGATACATGCCCTTGGCTGAATGGTTAGGTATTGGTTCGGCCCTAAGGATGATTTGAATGCATTTGGAAGTTATTTGGGCGCCAAAATGAAGAGAAAAGAGTCTTTGGCCGAATAGAAAGTATCCCTTGGTGTTTTGGTGCCAATTTGATGTCACATGGAGTGCACATGCTTGAATGATGCACATGGCAGCCTACTTGAATGCACATGGGTCTTCTAGCAATGGTTTAGTGAGGTTGTAACCATAGGATGATGTCTTGAAGTCCATGAAATGAAGATACGTAGTAACTAGGCGTGACTTAGCTTCCAACGTGCATCTAGGTGTCATAGTCTTCAATGGGCAGTAACTTTTCATGAAAGGTCACATGAGTGTAAGGTAACCTTTCATCATTTGAGTTACTTCCCATGTGTTTGAGCTGAAGATGAGCTGGCCATAGATGAAGGACGTGAATGTGAGTCTTAGGATAACTTCTTGTGAAAAGACACTTCTCGCAATAACAACTCTTCTCGAAAAGGTATGAATCCACAAAAGTTGACCTAGACCATATTTGTAGTGTTCTGTGTGGTGATGATGATGGTGTAACTCTCCAGCTGAAATGAGGTCTCTAGCTAGCTCAAAAGTCCAGCTCAAGTGAGATATGAGCTCAGGGGTCAGCTGGGAACTTTGTCCCAAAATGTTCTTGAGCTATCCCGGAGTTGTCCTAGTCAAGTTTCCATAGCTCTTGGACTCCAATGCTAGCTCTAAGTCAGCTCCCATCATGTGGATGAATATGCACCTACAAAAGAAAGCATAATATAAGCTAAGTATTTAAAGTAAATAACTTATAATAGAAAGATGTGGACTATAGGTTATAATAATAACTCATGCATCATATGATAATGAATGAATATTATTATTATAACTATAAATTATATGCTTGAATATCAATCAATGATGCAAACCATATAATGAATGAATGCACTTGTTATGATAATTCAGGTATAATCTAATCTGTAAATGTATGCTTATAATAATATATAGTGCATAAATAAGTAAATATAAGATAAATAAGGAAGAACTCCCTTAGAACCAGATTTGAATAACCTCCATGGTGTGATCAAATCATGGAGAAATTTGGAGCTAGACAAGATCACATCATCATCCCCTTCTTTTGGGCGATTTGTCCTCAAATCGAAAGGTGACTTCTCCTTAGTGTTCTCCCATCCGATAGATGCAACAAGGATCTTTATGAAAAGATTCTTTTCATAAGTCATGTCCTTTGAATAAGTTCTTTGAATGTACATGACCTTAAAAGAAATATAACTCTCATAAGTAAAAACACGATTGAATACAAATAAAGGAAAATTGTACTTCCTGTTGATGTTTGATGGTTGGTTAAAAATCATGTCTGTTGAAGACATGTTGCTTTAAATGATCATGTCCCTTGGCATCCCAAAAGTCATGTCCATTGGATCATGAAAATTCATAACTTTATGCTCTTGAAGGGTCACATCCATTAAGCCTTTATGATTCACATCTCTTGGCTCTTTCCCTTGACAGATTGTGTCTTTTGAATCATCCTTGTCATCACAAATTGATAATATAATGCTATAGACATGAATTGAATTGCTGTAAAATGAATCAAAATAAGTAAATGAAAAACTATTGACAAGATGAATGGACATATCAAACCAGGGTGGATGTTTAATGGGAGTTGGTTGCTAAATTCTTTTCATAATTGGTAATGTACTTGGAATGTGAACGAACACAACTATTGGCACTTCAAGTGACGTTTCTCTTGGAACTTCAAATGACATTATCTTTGAAACATTAAGAGATATGTTTCGTTGATCACCAAAAGTAACAACTATTTGTTCTTCAAAAGTCACATCTTTTTGTCCTCCAAAAGCCATGAATCTTGAATCATCACCTTGAAAAGATACATCTCTGAAATTTCCCTGCAAAACATAAGGAAGGATAGGAGAAGAAAGGTTAGATAAAATTTGTTCTTCACTCTCTTCTTTTTCTCCAAATTCATCTTTCTCATTTTCAACTCCAACGTTTTCTTCATCTACTCTTTGATTCTCATTATTTTCAACGTTTTTGAATGATTCCATTCTTTTCTTCAAATGGTGCTGGTCTTCATTCACTTGACTAGGAGAAAGTGGCATCAAAGTGAATTTTTTGCCATTATGGGTTATAGAAAATATGTTTGTAAACCCATCATGGATTGCTCGTCTGTCGAATTGCCACGGTCTTCCCAAAAGTATATGTCCAACATCCATTGGTACAACATCACAAAGAACTTCATCTTGATATTTGCCAATTGAAAACGGGATTACAACTTGTTTTGTGACTTCTAACTCTTCATCTTCATTTAATGCTTGCAAAACATATGGGTTGGGATGTTTGAATGTTGTAAGTCCCAACTTCTTGACCATGTATGTGCTTCCAAGATTTGCACAACTTCCTCTGTCAATACCTACAAGACACACTTTACCATCTATATGGCAACGAGTGTGAAATGCATTCATTCTTCGTTGTTCATACTCCATTGAAAAGATGAAAAATTGTCACTGAAATAAAGAATAGAAATGTGTAAAAGGACCTTACCAAGAACACTCTCACAAAACCTCACAGTAACACTCTAAAGAAATTAAAATGTCACTCCACTCACACTCGTTTTTGCACTCGGGGATATATTCTTGGCTTTTTTAATCCCCCTTCTTATCTCACCCTCTCGTTTACCTTTTACCGCTCAATTCTCTCTTGTGGTTCCTTTTAAAGAACTAACTCAAGATTGAGCAAGTTTCTTAGTTTGTGTGTCGGCTTTAAAAAGAAAATGGTTAGGATATAGGAATGGTTATAGTAAAAGGTAGGATAGAATCGTTAAGAAAAGATAAGGTAATGAAATAAGAAATGATGAAAGAAAAGAAAATGAAATAGAGAGAAAAATGAAGATAACTTACAACCCAAGTTGCAACACTTACTATCTTCCTTCATAAGAAACAACAAGGATACCTCCTTCTAGTTTGTTGTTGGGCAGATTGTTTTATGCTTCTCTTTGACTGTACTTTGCAACTTTCTTCACTTCTTTTTCTTTGAATTTTTTTCCCTTCTTTTTCTTTTCTTTCTTTTGCACTCCAAATTTGTTGTAGGAGTCTTTTCTTTTGCTTTTTCTTTTTCTTCTTTCTTTTGCTTTTTATTGCAGCACTTGATTGTCAATCCAACAAAGCTCTAATTACCGCTTGATGTAAGGCTATTCAGACTTCTTCAATAATGGAGAAGTTGGTAGCCTTGTTGTTTCCCGATCTAGGAAAGACACCAAATGCTACACTTTGATTTAAAAGTAATCTGCACAATTGAAAAGAATAAATGATTAAATGAAAATAAGGATTGAAAGAAATGGAAATTGATAAGGAATGAAAATGGAAAGAATTGATATCAAAGTAGGTTGCGAAAGTGTTGAATAAATATCCTTCAATTGTTGATGAGTTCGGCCTCCAATGGTGAAATGGATGTATGCCTTATTGATGAATGAAGGATGATTTAATGGTGAATAGATGGTAAGGGAATGGTGATGATATAGGCATGAAATGGTGATATAAGATAGTGATGATATAGGCATGCAATGGTGATGGAAGATGGTGATGATATAGGCGTGAAAATGGTGATGGAAGATGGTGATGAACAGATAGTATCTTATAAAACTATGAAGGAACCAATGCTATAAAGGAGAAAAGACTCATTTCTTACAAGTTTTATAAGGGATGGTAGTAAGGAATTTGACACACTAGTTATAAGAACTAGGAACCAAAAGTATCAAGGAGAAGGAATGACGCCACAAACTTAAGAATTAAACTTGCTTAATCGATATAGTTCTAAAAAGAACTTGAAAAGAGAATAATCTCACAAGAGATTTAATTTATAAAAGGAATGAGTTACAAATGAAATGAAATAGCCTATTTATAGTTTTCAAAGGGTTTAGGTCGAATAGATACTTGATGGTTCGGCCAAGGTTGAAACCCCTTTGAAAATATAAGATTTTTTATGAAACTACATTATTTAAATGAAGATACATGCCCTTGGCTGAATGGTTAGGTGTTGATTCGGCCCTAAGGATGATTTGAATGCATTTGGAAGTTATTTGGGTGCCAAAATGAAGAGGAAAGAGTCTTTGGCCGAATAGGAAGCATCCCTTGGTGTTTTGGCGCCAATTTGATGTCACATGGAGTGCACATGCTTGAATGATGCACATGACAGCCTACTTGAATGCACATGGGTCTTCTTGCAATGGTTTGGTGAGGTTGTAACCATAGGATGATGTCTTGAAGTCCATGGAATGAAGATAGGCAGCAACTAGGCGTGACTTAGCTTCCAACGTGCATCTAGGTGTCATGGTCTTCAATGGGCAGTAACTTGTCCTGAAAGGTCACATGTGTGTAAGGTAACCTTTCATCATTTGAGCTACTTCCCATGTGTTTGAGCTGAAGATGAGTTGGCCATAGATGAAGGACATGTATGTGAGTCTTAGGACAGCTTCTTGTGAAAAGACACTTCTCGCAATGACAACACTTCGCTAAAAGATAGGAATCCACAAAAGTTGACCTAGACCATATTTATAGTGTTCTGTGTGGTGATGATGATGGTGTAACTCTCCAACTAAAATGAGGTCTCTAGCTAGCTCAAAAGTCCAGCTTAAGTGAGCTATGAGCTAGGGGTCAACTGGCAACTTTGTTCCAAAATGTTCTTGAGCTATCCCGGAGTTGTCCTAGTCAAGTTTCCATAGCTCTTGGAGTCCAATTCTAGCTTTAAGTCAGCTCCCATCATGTGGCCGAATATGCACCTACAAAAGGAAGCATAATATAAGCTAAGTATTTAAAGTAAATAACTTATAATAGAAAGATGTGGACTATAGGTTATAATAATAACTCATGCATCATATGATAATGAATGAATATTATTATTATAACTATAGATTATATGCTTGAACATCAATCAATGATGCAATCCATATAAAGAATGAATGCACTTGTTATGATAATTCAGGTATAGTCTAATATGCAAATGTATGCTTATAATAATAAATAGTGCATAAATAAGTAAATATAAGATAAAGTAAAGAAGAACTCCCTTAGAACCAAATTTGAATAACCTCCATGGTGTGATCAAATCATGGAGAAAGTTGGACCTAGATAGGATCACATCATCATGAGGCCTTGATAGCATCGAAAGTTATTCTCTTATATTTCATCCACCGAGCATTACAGAAGAAAAGAGTTGTTCAGAAAAGATTTACTTTCGTATCTGCCGCAACCGTCTTTCTGGTGGTCTCGGAATCTGACTTCGACTTGAATAAAAATGTTAGAGCCGCCACCGATCATTTAAAAACATTTAGGTTGATCAGATACCATCTTACCTGATCTGCGTTTTACTAGAAATATGTCGAATTCGGGAGTCGGTTACAGTCAAGGAAGGATTAGCACCCTTGAACTGCCCTTTTAGTACCATTTAATTTGTCGGCTATCTTAATTGCGAAACTTAAAATTTAAATTTAAATTTAAAGACTTGATTCAAATTACTTACCTTTGATCGATTAAAAATTTCCCTAAAAAGTCAAAAATGTTAGATGAGAAACAATAAATGAATATTAAACAAATCAAAGGGGAAAATAAAATAAAATAATAAAATTTTAAATTTTAAAAGTAATAAAATAAAAATAATAATAAGAACTAAAAAAATATAAAACAAGTAATAATTTAAAAAAATAAAAAATGCTAAAATTAAAAGGGGAAAATGAATAACTAAAATATTCAAATGATCAAATTGAAACAAATTGAAATTGATGGATCAAATTGGTAATAAAAAAGAGTTACAAGAGAAAAATAAAAGGTTAGCGGACTAAATCGTGAAATATAATAAATATAATTAAAGATTAAATTGAATTAATTGAACATTCAAAGGCAAAATTGAAATAGGTGACCAAAATGAATTACACATCAAAACTTGAGGGACGACGGAAAGGATTTAACAATCTGCTAAATACATTGTGGTCCTTGATATATAAATGTGCCAAACCCCCACATCTCCCCTCATTTTCTTATTTCCCTGAAACCAGCTGACCCTCTTTCTCTAAAAACCCTCTCAAACCACCAGACCGTCCCATGGTCGACCACCCTCCGACGAACCTCCTCCGCCACCAGCTGCAGCTCCAACGGCTGGAAAAATTTCAAACCACACCAAAAATGTTCCCCCCAACCTCGTGAATATGAAACCAAAGTCCGATTACCATAAAAAAGCCCCAATCGGCATAGATCTAAAAGGGAAACTCTTGGGTTTTACCTTTTCCAACGAACTTTTCAACTTTCGGTGGCTCCTTCTTTTCTAAGCCTGGAATGCTGCTTCTTTTGTTTGTTTCTTTCGGTATTTTCGTATGTGGCTGGGTTGTTTTTGTGTTTCTTTGTGGTTATATATTTGTGGTTTTTTTTGTGGTTCGATCTTCGGTTGCTCGTATTTATGCTCGGCTTTCTCCGTGTATTTTCCTTGTTGATCGATTTGTGTTGGTTGCTCTCTGTGGTTCCGTTGGTTTTTCTTTGTTGCTATCGGGTGAGGTTTTTATAACCCCATGGCCGACGGTTGTGATCCCGAAAATGACAGGATTTGTTACCATGGTTGCGTGATGTTCGTGGTTGTTTGTAGGTTGACCGAAAAACCCAGGATAGTGCAGCCTCAGGTTCTTCGGTTGGATGTTTCGGTCGATTTGTATTGTGGTCGGCGGTGGTTCTCTTGATGATGAAACCCTAACATACCTCGAATCTCTTGTTTGCCCGGTTTAATTACTTGTTGGGTATTCGGGCTTTACCCGATCTTGGCCTTTACTTGGACCCTTACCTTCGCTGGACTCATTTTGGACTTTGGACTTATTAAACCTGAAAAACAAAAATCGAGAAAGATATTAATTAATAAAATAATAAATTAATATAATATATAATAATAATAAATTAATAAATTAATAAATCTTTTTAAAACTATATATGATATATGCTTTCAAAAATTATTTTCCAAAAACTATATATATATATTTCCAAAATGTATTCAAAACTATATAATATATATCGTTTTCAAAACTATGTAATATATTTTTTTCAAAAACCATTTTCAAAACTATATAATATGTATATTTTCAAAAACTGATTTTTTTTAAAACCATATATTATATGTTTTCTATAACCGTTTTCTAAAAATTATATGTTATATGTTTTTCAAAAATGTTTTCAAAAATTATACTATATTATTATATATTAAAAAAAACTCTGGACGAAAATGAGTGTTTGTTGTATCCCATGTGTAATCCTCACCCTTTAACATGGCTTTTGTCGAGACGTTTCTCTGCCCGACGACGAAGAGTGCAAATAGTACACCCCAAAGGTGTAACTAGTCTCAAAAAAAGTGAGTGTTTATCTTCCTTGAATCAGATGAAACACTATATTATAGAGTCGCCACCAATCTTTTAATTTGGTGAGATTGGTCACCAAAATGTTATATTATGATAATAAAATTCCTAAGAATAATATTAAAATAATACAACTCGGGTCTGCTTACCAGAAAAATGAGTTCGGGAGTCGGTTACGTATGGGGAAGGATTAACACCCCATAACGGCCAAAATTGGTACCGATGCTTATTAATTAGTGTCTTTGCAATAAATGATAGTTTTTTAAAATTTAAATTTACAAATAACTTAACATAAATAATTATTAAATAATATCTAATATAAATATTATTAATCCTATTATAATATTTAATATTAAAACTATATTAAATTATAAAATTATCCTAATATATAAAGTATATTAATATTATAATTAATCATCTAATAATGAAAAATGATTAGAATATAAAATAGTAAAATTAATTAACCTAATTCGAAATAATACTAGAATTTTATGATAATTATATAATTTACCCTAAATTACTAATACGGTATTAAAATAGAATTTTTTTTAATATTTAACGGCTAAATAGATATTTAACCTAAATATACATATAAATATAATTAATGACTAAAATAAAAATTAATAAAACTTGAAAAATAAATCAGAATATACAAAAACATGATTTCAGTGACTAAATTGAATGTTTACAAAATTACAGGGACCCTAGACACTATTTACCCATAACATATATTACAAGCAGGCCCCTTCCCAAAACGACGTCATTCGAGGAAGGGTATAAATAGGCCTTAATTAGGCCTAAAGAGGCTAAAAGCCTCATTTCCCTTCTCTGATTCTCTCTCTTAGAGAGAGAATTTCTCACATCTCTCTAGAATTCCCTCACCGGAGGGAATTCGTCCTCAGCCGGCAGCCAATCGCTGTCGTCAACCTTCACCGTCGGCCACCACCCATGGTGACCGGATTTCAACAGAATACACCAAATCGACCCCCTTTTTTTCCTAAAGTCGAGTCTATCAATCTTTTCCCCTAAAAATCCCTAAATCGCAGTAGATCTAAGAAAATATACCTTCGAAGTTCAACTTCTCCGACGACGCTTGGGCTCTCCAATGATGGTACATTTCTTTCACTCTCTTCTCTCAATATTTTGATATCTTGGTTGCTGTGTATTGGGTGGTTGCTTCGTTCTTGCTCTTTGTTCATGTTGTTTATAGATTCACCCTATTTATAAGGTTCTTCAAGTCCCTTTTCAGACTGGTTAATGGAGTGTACCCTGGTGAGTGACCGGAGCTACGGTAGTGACTCGCCCTAGGGGTGGTGAGTTGTGCGGTGGAGAGACTGGGTGCATTAAATGCACCTAGATCTTGCGAATCCGATGAGGACGTGGCAGAACCGTGGCTACTGTTGGTTGGAGCATTTGGTGGTGGAGGTATCATACCACTATGGCGGCGACCGGAATAGCCATAGGGTTACAATGAGTACCCTAGGGTTTTGCTGGTGTCTTGTGGATCATTGGATCTCCCTCTAATCAAGCGGCTATGGAGGAGCGACGGCTACTGCTAGGGTAAAAACCCTAACTTATTGAAGATCTGGGCCTTCCATCTCCATCTTGATCGAACGACTAGGGAGACTGGCAGCGCTGGAGATGAGATAAAACCCTAAACTAAACTTGGGTCTACTCCTTGGCCTGTTTGGTTGTTTGGGTTAAGTTTGGGCCTGAACCGGGTCTTGATCTACTGGGATTAGGCATTTGGGTTTGTTGTAATCAGGTCTTGGTTGTAATTGGACCTTCAGGTTTAATGTGTATTTGGGCTTGTAAAATTGTAATAATTAATTATAATATAATTATAATATTATTATTATAATATTTATAACGAATCGGGACTTGGAAAAAACGATTGTGGATAGATGTCCCTCTTTGCATATTTTTGTGTTAACAAGAATAAAGCAAAGATAAAAAAGACAAGAAGTTTTCGTCGAATGGTTTTAAAAATTCGTTCCACTACTCTTCCATGGAGATCGAACTTTTGATCTAATCTTGCTTCACTACTCTTTTTGTGAAGGCTTGACTTTTGCTTTACTACTCTTTTATGAAAGCTTGATTGCATTGCTTCACTACTCTTTTGTGAAGGCTTGATTGCATTGCTTCACTACTCTTTTGCGAAGGCTAGATTTGCATGGAAAGAATCTGTTTCACTACTCTTCCGTGAAGATCATATTCAAGGTTGATTTACTTCCACTACTCTTCCGTGGAGATCAAATCTGCAACATTGGAAATAAATTGTTCCACTACTCTTCCGTGGATATTGGGCTTATGAAATCTTTGGATATCCCTCTTTTTAGGGATTTGAGTGGATTACCCCAATCTCATATTTAAACTTTTGATTTCCTTTTCGAAAAACCTGTTGATGTTATATTGTTTGCTATCATGCATTTATGAATGTCATGATCATATTTATGCCTAAAATGTATGCAATGACAAAGTTTCAGGGTATTTTCTTTTTCTTCGAACGAGGACCCCTTTTAATTGTCCATTCTTGATTTAGTCTCATCATTGGTGCATAATCAATTCATCTCAACCGATCATCTTGATCCTTTTTGGTCAAACTTGAACCCTTTTTATTATTCTTGACTTCCATTAGTAGAAATTATTCAATTAATGATAAATATTTCAGATCATCTTCAAGTATCTGAAATCTCTTTATGTTCCAATAATTCATGTATCATGTCATCGTATGTTAAAATTATTGCTAGCCTCAGAATATCAGTATTTTTCAAAAACTTTTTTGTACAATAATACATCATGATTTTATGTACTTCAAATTAAACTACATGTTTTAAATTTTCAAATCAAGATGCTCATAATAAAAAATTAACAATACAATGTCTCTTTTTATTCATGCAAAGAATTTACATAGCAAACTTTTATTTTTAAAAGACAAAGTAGGCATTCTCAAACACCAATAGAACAAATGCTTTTGAACAGTCAGGACGTAAAGTGATTCGAGCATAGCTTCTATCAAAAGGATCTCGACATTATGATGAAGGTGTGGAGGTTCTTCAAATATCCACAAGATCTTAAATCCTTCTTTCCTTTCATGTAAAATACCTTTTAACTGCATCAGAATTTACTAGGTAAGGTAATTCAGGTCCATCCATTTCAGCAAGGACTAAAGCTCCTCCAGAAAAAAAACTTTTTTTACAACATAAGGTCCTTCCCAATTTGGCATCTACTTTCCTCGGTAATACTTTTGAAAAGGTAAATTCCTTCTAAGTAAGAGATCTCCTTCATAGAATTCCCGAAGGTGAACTTTCTTGTCATGTGCTCGTATCATCCTCTTTTAGCATCTGACCATGACAAATAGCTTTCATTCTCTTTTCTTCAATCAAATTCAATTGGTCATATTTTGTTTGTACCCAATCTACCTCATCTAGCTTTACTTTTGATAAAACTCATAGTGAAGGAATTTCTACCTCAATATGTAAGACTGTTTTCATACCATAGGTTAATGAAAACGAAGTTGCCCCGGTCGATGTTCTTATTGAAGTTCGATAAGCCAATAGAGCAAATGGCAGTTTCTCATGCCAATCTTTATAAGTTTCATTCATCTTCTCTATAAGCTTCTTTATATTCTTATTAGCTGCCTCAATCGCTCCATTCATCTTTGGGCGATGAGTGGTGGAATTATAATACTTTATATGGAATTATTCGCAGACTTATATCATTATCTTGTTGTTCATAATCAAAGCATTGTCAGTAATAATTCTCCCTGGAAGATCATATCGACAAATGATCACTTTTTCAAGAATTTACAGACTGTGTACTGAGTAATATTCGCATAAGAAGTTGCTTCTGCCCATTTGGTAAAATAGTTTATTTCTACCAAAATCAAGCGATGACCATTTGAAGCTTTAAGGAAATTTTGTCGAATAACATCTATGCCCCACATAGAGAATGGCCAAGGAGTTTTCATTAAATGCAACGGATGAGGAGGAGTATGCTTCCTATCTCTATAAATTTTACACTTATGACACTTTCAGATATAATTAACACAGTCAGTTTCCATAGTTTACCAATAGTATCCAAATCTCATAATTTGTCTAACCATTGTATGCCCATTAGTATGAGTACCACATACTGAATCATGTACTTCTTCAAGAACTGACTTAGCTTCTTTAGTGTCCACACATCTCAATAGGACTTGCTCCAGGCTCTTTTTATACAAAATTTCACCATATAGTGCATATCCTGATGTCATTCTTCGGATAGTTCTCTTATCATTCTCGGTTGCTTATTCAGGATAAATTTGATATCTTATACATTTCAAGATATCATAGTACCAAGGTTTCTCTTCTTCTTCCTCTTCAATGTTAAAACAATGAGCTAGATACTCATAAGCCTGCATTTCAATAGGCATCATGCTTGAATGCTAATTTACATTAAATGTTGCTGCCAAAGTTGCCAAGGCATCAGCCATTTGGTTTTCTTCTCTGGGGACGTAATTGAAAGTCACTTCTTCAAATTCTTTGATGAGTTCCAGAACCAATTTCTGGTATTTTACAAGCTTGGAATCTTTTGTCCCTCATTCTCCTCTGATTTAGTAAATTACTAGAGCTGAATCCTCATAAACCTTGAGCATTTTTACTTTACGTTCAATGGAAGCTCTAAGACCCAAAATACATGCCTCATACTCAGTCGTATTGTTTGTACAATCAAAATTAAGTCGGCTGATAAACGGATAATGCTCTCCATCTGGTGAGATCAAAATTTCCCTAATTCCATATCCCAAGGCATTCGAAGCACCATCAAAAGTTAACTTCCAATATTCATTGGTAGATGTAACAGATCCTTCTGTTGAGATTGTCATTAAATCCTCATCAAGAAAATCAAAATTTATTGATTCATATTCTTGATAAGTTATACTTGCAATAAATTCAGCAATTGTACTTCCTTTTACTGCTTTTTGACTGATATATTGGATGTCGAATTCTGATAACAAAATTTTCCAACGAGCTAATCTTCCAGATAATACGGGTACATTCATTAGATATTTCAAAGGATCAAATCTAGATATGATCCATGCAGTGTGATATAACAAATACTACCTAAGCCTTCGAGTGGTTACAACAAATCCCAAGAGTTTACCAGATGTCACCCCAAATGTACACTTATTTGGGTTGAGCTTTAACTTTCTCTCCCTTATTCTCTAGAAAAGCTTTTTCAAATTCTCAATATGCTCTTTCTCTGACTTTGCTTTGACAATCATATCATCGAAATAAACTTCTATTTTTTATACATCATATCGTGAAATAATGTTACCATAGCCCTTTGATATGTTGCCCCTGCATTCTTTAGTCCAAACGGCATCACTTTATAACAAAACGTTTCCCATAAGGTGACAAATGTTGTTTTTTACATATGATCAGGGTGCATTCTGATTTGTTTATAGCCAGTGAAACCATCTATAAATGAGAATAAAGAATTTTTAGCAGTATTGTCCACTAATGTGTCTATGTGTGGCAAAGGAAAATTATCCTTTGGACTGGCTCTATTAAGATCTCGATAATCAATACACATATGGACTTTACCATCCTTCTTTGTTATATGGACAATATTTGCTACCCATTCAGGGTACTTGGCTACTTTAAGAAATCCAGCATCAAATTGCTTTTTCACTTCTTCCTTGACCTTGAGTAGAATTTCAGGTCTCATTCTTCTCAACTTTTGTTGCACAGGTTTACATTCTGGTCTTATTGGTAACTTATGTACTACCAATTCTGTATCTAACCTTGGCATATCTTCATATGACCAAGCAAATACATCCTTGTATTCTTGTAGCAATTTAATTAAACTCTGGCGTCCTTTATCAGATAAAGTGGTGCCAATTTTCACCTCTTTCTTATCCACATTAGGTCCTAAATTTAAGATCTCAATGAGTTCCTTATGAGGTAGAATTTGTTTATCCTCTTTTTCCACCATTTTTAACAGCTCAGAAGGTAAAGCACATCCTTCACCATTATCATAACCATCGACTTCCTCAGGGCACATAGGTTGCTCAAAATCAATTTTTGGGTCAGTATCATCGGCATCTATGTCATTGATATTTGAGTTCCTGAAAGAAAAAAATAACAAGAATATATATGTATAATCATGAAAATGCTCTTAAAATTATTTCCATTTATTTTTAATGCATCTTATTTTGAAAAAGAAAAAAACACATAATTTAACCCTTTTCACAAAATCAAACTATTGCCTCAAGGTATAGGCAACAGTGAAATTTCTGGTGTATTACTCTGAAAAAGTCTTGAAAACTACAGGTAATTCTTCCGCAATCCAATTATTTAACTCAAAGTTTGATGATGCGGGGTAAATGCCCATAGCTTTCTTTTCCACAAATTCATCATCTTATATGACATTGATACTCATTTCTTTCAAAGCGTTTTCAACAATTGGCCATTTGCTCTGCTGATTCTCTTGGAAAACATGTCCTCCACACACAAAAGTATTATTCAATGGTGGAAATGTAATTGGTTCCCATGTGAGATCTTCTCTAGCTAACTTTGCCTTTCTCAGTTTTTTATTCTTTCTAATGCCCCTTTGTCTCTCTTTTATGGTCGGATGATATCCCAAATCAAATCTATCTTTCTTGGAGATAAGAAAAACTGGATTGACTAGTCCTTGCAAATAACTTCCTAATCCTTCTCTAGTTTTTGCCCCTTTTCCTAAGGTCAATCTGAGTCTCATTTTTATGCAATTTGAAATTTTGGTTTTAGACATCCTTTTACCCTCAGATAGACCTTCGATCAAGATACCACAAATTAAAGATTAAAGAGGAGGATATTTTAAAGATAACCTTTCGGACTCAGTATGGACATTACGAATTTGTGGTGATCCATTCGGATTGACAAATGCTCTTGTCGTATTTATGGATTTGATGAACCTAGTATTCCAACCTTATATGGATCAATTTATGGTGGTATTTATCGATGATATTTTGGTGTATTCGAAGTCGAGAGAGGAGCTTGATGCTCATCTTCGTGTTGTTCTTCAGACTCTTCGAGAGAAGAAGTTGTATGCCAAATTATCCAAGTATGAATTTTGGTTAGTTGAGGTTGCTTTCCTTGGCCATATAGTCTCCGTATAAGGCATAAGAGTAGATCCCAAAAATATTCAAGCTATAGTGGATTGGCAACCTCCAAAGAATGTTTATGAAGTTCGGAGTTTCTTGGGGCTTGTTGATTATTATAGAATATTCGTAAAGAACTTTTCAATATTGGCTTCGTCACTAACTAAATTGTTGATGAAAGATGTGTATTTTATTTAGTCGGAGAAATGTCAAGAAAGTTTTGAAATGTTAAAGAGAATAGTAACAGAGGCACCAGTGCTTGTACAACCTGAGTCGGGTAAAGATTATGTAGTTTTTAGTGATGCATCTTATAATGGATTAGGATGTGTGCTTATGCAAGAAGGGAAAGTTATGGCCTATGCCTCGAGACACCTGAAAACTCATGAGAGAAATTACCCGACACATGAATTAGAATTGAAAGCGGTCGTGTTTACCTTGAAGATTTGGCATCATTATTTGTACGGTGAGCGGTGCCATATTTATGCAGATCACAGAAGTCTAAAGTACTTATTGACTCAGAAAGAATTGAACTTGAGGCATTGAAGATGGATCGAACTTTTAAAAGATTATGATGTGATCATTGATTATCATCCAGGGAAGGCTAATGTGGTAGCTGATGCACTTAGCCGAAAGACTTTTGTAGCTCTACGGGCTTTGGATGCACGTATGTCCTTAAAGGAAGATGGTACCTTGATTGTTAAACTAAGTTAAAGCCGATGTTTTTGGATCAGATAAAAGAGCTACAAGGACAAGATGAAAAATGTTTAGCAATAGTTGCATAAATAGAAAAAAAATGAGACCAATGACTACAAAATTAGGACTGATGGATGTTTATATAATTGTGGAAGACTTTGCATTCCATATAATGAAGAATTGAAGAAATATATTCTTTTTGAGGCACATTATAGTCCTTTGATGATACATCCAGGAAGGAATAAGATGTATCAAGATATACGAGTAATTATTGGTGGTCTGGCATGAAAAGAGTTATATCTGAGTTCGTTGCAAGATGTCTGACATGCCAGCAAGTGAAAGTTGAACATCAAGTGACTTATGGATTACTACAACTAATATTCATTCCCGAGTGGAAGTGGGAATAGGTTATAATGGATTTTGTTCAGGGCTACCTTTGACACCCAGTAAAAATGACTCAATATGAGTATTTATGGATAGATTGACCAAGACGGCTCATTTTATTCCAGTTGCAGTAGATTACTCGATGGATAAATATGTAGAGTTGTATATAAAAGAGATAGTTCGACTGCATGGAGTACATGTATTGATAGTATCCGACCGAGACTCAAGGTTTACTTCAAGATTTTGGAAATCCTTGCACGAGGCATTGAGTATGGTATTGAATTTCAACACAACTTTTCATCCGTAGACAAATGGGAAATCAGAACGAACTATTCAGCTATTGGAGGATATGCTAAGGGCATGCGTGATAGAATTCAAAGAATCATGGGAAACATATTTGCCTTTAGTGGAATTTACTTATAATAACAGTTACCAATCGAGTATTAAGATGGCTCCGTATGAAGCCTTGTATGGGAAGAAGTGTCGAACACCAATAAATTGGTTTGAGCTAAAAGATCGAGATCTAGTATATGTTGATTTAATGAAAGAAATGAAAGATAAAGTGAAAGTTATCCAAGATAATCTTGAAATAGCTTCCGATCGACAAAAATCTTATGTTGATCTAAGAGAAAAAAGATTGAGTATCAAGTGGGAGATAAGGTATTTTTGAAAGTATCACCTTGGAAGAATGTATTGAGGTTTAGGTGCAAAGAAAAGCTGAGTCTGAGATTTATTGGACCTTATGAGATTTTAAAAAAAGGTTGGCCCAGTAGCTTATCAGTTAGCTTTGCCTCCCGATATGGACAAGATCCACAATGTTTTCATGTGTCGATGCTCAAGAAGTACTGATCAGATACATCGTATATTATCACACCAGAGAAAATAGAGATTCGAATAGATTTGACTTACGAGGAAGAACCAATGCAAATCTTGGCATGAGAAAACAAAGAACTGCGTAACAAGAAGATTCCTCTAGTTAAAGTACTTTGGCAAAATCATAAAGTCGATGAAGCTTTTTGGGAAAGAGATGAGGACATGAGGAAGCAGTTTCCACACTTCTTCACATCATGTACGTCTTAAAATTTGAGGACAAATTTTATAAAGGGGGAGAATTATAATACCCCAAATATTAGGTCAGTTACCATAGTGAAAGGATTTAAAATATGGTGGGTTAATTTGAATAAATTGAAAAGTACAAGGATTTATTTAAGAAATTATGTTTAAGACCTATTAGTAAGAATAAAAGAAATTTAGGGGCATTATGGTCTTTAAGAAGGAAATAAATTTAATATTTATTTTATTAAGGGTTAAAGGGGGAAAAGGATAAGTCTGGAAAAAATAGTTCTCTACTCTCATTCTTCTTTCCTGTAGTTCTGTGCCCTCCATAGATAAGGTAAGTATTCTTCAATGTTGGTTTTTTCCTTTCAGTTTTTGGTTGGTTTTTTAAACCTTAAGTGATATAGAGGCTTAAGTATAGTTCAAGGAGGCTTAAAACTAAGAGATAAAGGTTTTATTTGAGATTTAATAAAATGGGTTTTTAAATGATTTGATGAAATATGGTCAGTTAAGAAAGTTTAAAGGCATTTTTGACTTGTCAAAGAAGTGAATAAGAGATTTGGAGCCTTAGAAGTGATTAAAAACATGTTTGAAAAATTGGAATGATTCTTAGTTTTGAGTGTTCTTTGGAGATTTTAGATGTTATAAGAAGATTTATGGATGTAAGTTAGTTGGATTAAGTAATGATGAGTTTAATGGTATGTTTGGGGGTGAAAGTAAGAGATTTAGGCGAAAATGTGGTAAAACTCGAAGTGAAATTTGTAAAATCTGTGTAAAGGTATCGATACTGGAAGAATAGTACCGACACTATAGGGTTAAATTTGAGGAAAAATGATCAACACGATGAACAATATGGATACTTATGCAAGTAGTATCGGTACTGAAGTAGGGTATTGATACCAAGAGGAAGGTATCAATACTATTATTGACAAATGGATTCCAGAATGCAATAATGGTATCGATGCTAAAGGGAGTATCGATACCATAGTATAGAAGTATTGATACCATAGAAGGGGTACCGATACTAATCAACCTGAATTTTAAGTTGGGATGAATTTTAATAGAATTCGAGAATAATAGTACTTTTGAGTATTATTATTTTGTATAAATGTTAGAAAGTATACTATCATTTTTATTGTATGTGTGATTGTGGATGCTTGTGTAGATCGTAATCAAGCTCCTGAGTCAAGCAAACAGAAAGGCAAGGATAAAGTTGTCGAATAGTCGAACATCAGTAAGGCATAATAGTACGGCATACCAAGTGAATGCATTTATTATGTACTTATATATTATGATAGTCATAGATGCCTTTTGTTTAATGTATATGTTGAAATTTATGTATTGGCACTATGTGTACAACCTTACGAAATTCATAATGAGCTTATGAATTTTCATATTGGCACTATATATGCAACCTCACGAAATTCATAATGAGTTTATGAATTTTCATATTGTCACTATGTGTGCAACCTCACGAAATTCATAATGAGTTTATGAATTTTCGTATTGGCACTATGTGTGCAACCTCACGAAATTCATAATGAGTTTATGAATTTCCATATTGGCACTATGTGTACAACCTCACGAAATTCATATTGAGCTTATGAATTTCCATATTGGCACTATGTGTGTAACCCCGCGTAATTCATAATGAGTTTGTGAATTACCGTATCGACACTACATGTGTAAAACCACATAATCTATAATGAGTTGAAATATTCAATTTGTATTTGGATAGTTATGATATACTTATGTTTAAAATTTACCTCATTATTATTATGCCTCACTAAGTGATTACTTAGGGTGTTGATTTCACGCGCAGGTATTAGTACAAACGGAGTAAGGAGTGCATCTGACATCGCCAATCAAGGGTCACCTCATCAGTAAATGTACAACAACTATGTCTACTTTTTGATGTTGTTAGCTGGCATGCAATAGATTTATGATAATGCTCTGAAAAGTATTTGACTTATGATGATGTAAAATTAAATATGCTCCAACTTTAATGAATGGACTAAATCAAAACAATTAAAAAATAGGAGGTCATTGATGTATTTATCATTAGTACTTTATAAAATAACTAAACTGGAGTAGTTACTAAAAGAAACACAAAATAAAACTAGAAGGACTTGAAGTATAAATATAATAAATTTGAGCATATAACAAACCAAAGGACTATAATGAAATAAATCTCAAATTATAGGGCACAATCAACTATTAAACGAAACTATAAATATTAACAAACAATAATTGAATGGTAAACATAACAAAATTTAAGACTCAAAACATAACAAATGAAAGCTTACATTTAATGACTAAAATGCAACCTTACAAAATAAAGGACCCTCCTTAAGCAGATATACCATGCGCTAAATGCATGATCATTCCTCCCCTAAACAACATGGTTTTGGGTTCCATATATAAGGGAAAATCAAGGCTAAATTTTAGCCTAAGCTTACATTTGTAACTCTTTCATTTTTTTCACACAAAAAGAAATTCCCAAACCCTCTCTACTTTCTCTCATTTTGAGTGGAGACACACCCACCGCTCGCCACTCATCCAAGTTAGCAACCGTCATTTGCCACCGGTGACGGTGGTTGGAAAATCCAAAACGAACCCAAAATGCCCCATATTCTCTCCTAAACCCAAATATTATGTTATTTTTAACTAAAACCAACCTAAAATGCTTATATCTAACAAATAAAGTCAAAGAATCGACCTTCTTCCACCGTGAAAACTATCGTTCGATGAGATTCTCAACCCAAAAAAGGTAAGCTTTTTTCAGTTTTCTTTTTTTCTTTATATTTTTCTAAATTTTTATCAAAAAAATAGTAGGTCTATCTATTTTTTTTTGTGGATTTCCTTTCTTGAATCTGTTATTGTGGTCGTTATTACTAACCTAAGGACCTTTTATTACCTTTTAAAATATTAGGGCGCATGAGTTGGGTTAATACTTAATAGAACAAAGCATGCATTAATGTCGAGCAAATAAAATCTTTAGATTAATTTTACAACTAATTTAGGACTAAGGTGGAAATAAAGGGCTTCTAGGTAATAAATTTATCTTATTCCACATAGCAATCATGTAAATCAGTGACCATAACGAACATTTGATAATTTCGTATGAGGTCCTAAAGTATATATTACATTTCTTAAAGAATGAAAAACTAAGGACCGAAATGTATTAAACATAAATTGAAGGGTCAAATCAAATATTCAAGTAAAACATAACAAAACAAGGATAATGACTGGAATATAAATAGAATAAAATTTATTGCCCGAAATAAAATGATTAAAGTATTATATTTTGTGACAAAAATGTAAAGTTACAAAGCTTGAGTGACTGTGAACGAGTTTACCCATGCGTGAAAACGTACCTCCCCACCCCCAAAATGGTGTTGTTCTGGTTGGGTATATATACCAAAAACAAGGCCAAAATTGGCCCAACCCTTTCATTTGTTTTATTTTCATCTACTTACCAAAAGGGAAAAACTATTTTCTCTCAACTCCTTCCTCTCACATGTCACCAAGGGAGGCACGAAGCCTCTGCCGTCGCTCACTGCGTATTGTACCATCATGCATGGTGTTAGAAACCCATTAAGTAAACCCCAAAACAACACATCTTTTCTTTAAACCCAAAATAGCCCACCATTCTACCTAAAACTAACCCTAACGCCCCATATCTAAACAAATCGAAGGAGTTACCTTCGATGGATGTTGGACGTATTTACTTCGATGATGAGGTTGAACCCTTCTTGAAGCCACAATGTAACATTTCTCTCACATTCTTCTTATTTTTTGTTCAAAATTCTCTTCAATCCCTCTTTTTTTTATCCCTCGTATATAGACTATTATTCTCTATTTATTTTTATTTTCGATGGTGCATATAATGGAAAATCATTTTGACTAGTTTCATTTTTTTTCTTTTTCGGGCTCTCATGCACTAACTAAGGTGAGGATCGGCATGGAACACAGAAAAACATGACGGTGATATGGGCAATAGGATGAAGGTAAAAAATACCCTCAAGATTTTCCCTATCTTTTTTGCATACATTGACCGACGTAAATCACGACAATGAAGACATCATCGAATTTGTATGGGGAATCATCGATGAGCATCAGAGATTGTTGGATCAAATTAGATACAACGGTTGCGGTGTGAGCGATGCAGGTGGCAGATGATAGCTTTTGGGAAACCCTAGATTCCCTTGGATCTGGATCGTTGGATTATATCTTAATCCAATGGTAGAGATGATGTGGAGACTGAGTGCTTCAAGGGTTTAGGATAAAACCCTAACTTCACGTGTGGGCTATTGTTTGGGCCTTCACTTCATTTAGGTTATAATTTAAATTTTGGCCTTGTACAAATGGATTTGTAAAAAATTTATTTAACTTATGGGCTTTTTTTAATAACTATAAAAAAATAATAATAATAATAGTAATAGATAAATGAAAAAAATGGTGATTACAACTTCCCTTTTTACTCATTACGGTGGAACTAGAATAGAGTAAAGACATAAAGCACTATTTTTCAGAGTTATTGATGAGTTCTTCTCATTATGAATTTTTTTTCTTAGAAATGTTGATCCAACTTCTTCTATGATGGAATCGAGAAACGATTGAACAAGTTCTTCTTATTATGAACTTCTTCTTTGGAAATGTTTATCAAACTTCTTCTGTGTGGAATCGAGCAAAGGTTGAACAATTTCTTATCATTATCAACTTCTTCTCTTGAAAATGATGACCCAACTCCTTCTATGATGGATTTGAACTCAAGTGAGATGATGTTAATCCAACTCTTTATATGATAGAATAGAGCTAAGTGATGTTGATCCAACTCATTATATGATGGAATCGAGCGAAGTGGTGATGTTGATCCAACTCCTTGTGTGATGGGAATCGAGCAAAAGTTGAACAAGATCTTCTCATTTTGAAGTTATTCTCTTGAAAATGTTGACCCAACTCCTTCTGTGATGGATTTGAACTCGAGCGAGATGATGTTTATCCAACTCCTTATGTCATGGAATCGAGCGAAGTAATGATGATCCAACTCATTATGTGATCGAATCGACCTAAGTGGTTTTGCTTATCCAGCTCTTTATGTGATGGAATCTAGCAAAGCGGTGATGCTAATCCAACACCTTATGTGATGGAATCGAGCGAATGTCGAACAAGTTCTTCTTATTAGGAAGTTCTTCTCCCTTATCGGATAAGTTCTTCTCATTATGAACATTTCCATTGGAAATGTTGATCTACCTCCTTCTGTGATGGACGAACCAAGGTTGAACAAGTTCTTTTCATTAGGAACTTCTTATCCCTTATCGAATGAGTTCTTCTCATTATTAATTGTTAAATTGGAAATGTTTGGTCTATCGTCATGTGTCATTGATATGTATTTAAAGTACCTGAAGGTCCTTAACTCTTTGTTGAGATCCATTTCTGTGGACTAAATCTTTGCTGAAGTCATTTCCTCTTTTGTAAGAAATCCTGAAATGAAATCTTTGTTGACTCTTTGAATTCCTGTCAGACATTAAAAATTTGATGAAAAATAAATGTTTATGCTCCTATTTTTGCAAATACCTAAATATACATGCATGATGTCATTTAAGTGTTGCAAATTCTATTGTCTCGTGAATCTTTTCTTATTTATCTTTATTGAGTCTTCATCTTTGCTGAATCTTCATCTTGACAAATTGTTCTTCTTACCCTTGTCTTATGCCTTAAAACTTCAGAAGAAGCGTTTTCTCTCTTTAATTCTTGTTGTAGTAAGGTATATGGTCTTGATGTCTTTCTATAAAGTGCTCTATCATAGTTGTGTCTTTAGGAACCTTCTACCAGCTGAAGCATGGATGATTTTACTTTTTAAGGTGAGGTATTCCTGCCTCCGTATTATGCCTATGTTATATCAAATGGAATAACTCATCTTTAATGTTTCTTTTACTCTAAACTTGTTATCAACATGGTTTGTGCCTTTAGAAATGCCTCAAACAATGTTTCTCGGATCATCCTTGCTTGAATGGAAAAAAATTCAACTTGAATGGCCCTATCCTCACACCATTTAACGATAATTCATACCTTCAACTTAGTTCAATAGAAGTATCATCTTAACAGTTTGAGAACTTCCCTTATTAGGGTCCTATAACCATATGGACACTCAAGAAGTGATCAATATAAAAACATCTTGAATATTTTCTATCAACTGAGATGTCAGAAAATCTCAAAATAAGTCATGCTCCTTCTTATTAATTTAATTGTTCGCTTCTTGATGTTGACAACATCACAAATGAGTTTGAGAAGTTTTATCTTTGAATCTTTTGATCGTTCAAATTTTATTGCTCAAATCTCAGAAAATCTTATTTCTCTTGCATCTCTCATTATCTTGTTTTGACTCTTATTTGTTGTTCACTTCTTTATTTGAGACAGAATAAACATCATCAACTGAAGGACCTCATGCATTCTCGATAGATTATCATGTTTGAAAACAGTTTTCTTCTTTCCTCTAATTTAAAAGAATTTTATAAAACAAAATGGTGTCATTTAATGCAGGCTCACAATTGAAACATATCACAAAACATGAATTCACTAAGTATCAAAAGAATCAACTACTTTTTAAATTTTCAAAGTTATATCCTTTGACAAGTGTCAGGAATTATGGGTTGGTTTGGTTGGCTTTCTATTCTTCTAAGGCTTCAGTCATCAAGTCCTTTTTATTTTCTCTCTATCATTAGGAACGTTGTACATGTCCCTCATTTATGGCTTGGCATTTAATCGTATATGGACAAAAATGTTGCAACTAGTATATTCAATTACTAGACCTTTAAGAACACTTCTATTTTAGTTCTCTGAAATCTTCCATTTGTTCAAGCTTCATGGACTCCTTCAGCAGAGGTAGTGCAGAAATATTGGTCTAAAAACAAAATTCCTAAGTGTTTGTGAAATTAATTGTAACAAATGTTTCTCAACTCCCTTAGTCTATATTTTATTGGAACGCTTCTTAATTCACATTTATTTTAGTCCTTAATGCATTTCTTTAAATTATACTTTGTTAAGTTCGATGTTCTTGTATTTACTTTGATTTGTTGGGAGATTAGTCTCGACACATAGAGACTAGTGTCATAATGTAAATATAATCCTATTCATAAAGTTAGGGCTCTATACCTAGGCTATTACTTTAATATAATTCCCCTAATTATAGGATTCAAGTGTTAGAAAGTCTTTGACTTGACAACTCGAACATAACTCATTTCATAAGCTCAAACATTACCTCCATAGTTGCTTTAGACATTACCTTCGAAGATTAATAGCTTAGTACTTTCAGTAGAATGACCCTAGAAAAGTTGAAATTGGCTTTCATTATTTCCCTAAGTTTTTTATTTTAAGATTTCTTAAGCTTGTCAAGAAGAATTTGTTATAGAATAGGTGAAATTCAATAAATTTCATCCATTCTACTATTCCATTTGTGAAGATTGTGATCATCATTGAATGTCCTCAATAGAAGTGCAATCTAGTCGGTCTTACAATGTCACACACAATAGATGCCCCATTTCATTCGCTCCTATACATACCTGAACGCCAAGCCTTTTTTGAATATAGCTTTGTGAGATGATAAGACTATATTGATCCCTACAAGAGAAGGGTACGATGTTTTGGTGTATCTTTTTTAGTACAATCAAGGTTTCTTATTTTACACGGGTTTAATCTTGTCACTTGGTCAAAGATTTATAACCTTAATTATTTAAAGAGATTTTAATTTAGTTGATATTCAAAGAACTACATGATTAATAATTTGATTCATTTCTTGTAACCTTAAAAGGGATCATTTTACTTAATGAGCTCAAACATTAAGCTTCTTACAAATATTTAAAAATAAGAGAGAAAAAACAAAAACAATTTCAAACAAGATGCTCCATATGCAATGTGCAACTAAGCTTGACAATCTGTGGACAACAACCTCTTCTTATTCACTCGGAACATCCCATTACTCTATAGATATCTCAATTCCTCCCCATTCCTCGATCTTATCTCATATCAAGACTCCACTATCAACGAGCCTTTCCATTTCTTCCATCAACGAGATAAACTTTTCAGTGGGATGTCAGATCCATTATGGTGACTCATTCCCAACTGTTTAGCTAATGCAGACTAATTTTGGGCATCCAATGCAATAACTCCATGAGACAAAAGGTTTTGAACTTGTTCCTTGAAGTTACAACATCTCTCGATAGAGTTTCCCCGTGCTCTAGTGTGGTATTCGCAAGAAATTTTCTCATTGTAAAAACTTGCATAAAGGGACAATAAATGTTTAGTAAAAAAGTGGATTAATCAGTCGAGCTTTGAGCAACTTGGAATATAGCTTGCTGTATGGAAATGAAGAAAACTCGAATAGAGGAGCTTTGGATTTCATTTTCTCTTTTCCATCATCGTGATCAACTTGAAGATTTGGTGAAGTGTTATTCTGAGATGGAGAAGATTTCAAAGATTGATTTTGAAGGCTCAACTCTTGACAAGGAGCCTGTGGAAAACTAAGACATTAATTTATAGATGTTTAGCCTTGATTCTCTTTCTCTTTAGGCTCATTGGTAAGTTTGAGTTCCCAGAGAGCTTAAGTTTTCCATTTTCAAAGCACAACAATCCATCCGTGATGAGATTTTGAACTTCTAGTGTTAAGATCCAACAATTATCTACGGAGTGAAAAACATCATCATAATGAAATTCACACAGATGTTTAACACTTTACCAATTCAACTGTAGACAATCATTTTGTCCTGCCAGAACTGGTTGAAGAGGAAATGTAGCAACTCTGAGTATGACATGGGGATTGGGACAAGTGGTGTCTTTTTCTTATTCTTTTTAACCCTTTTAATTGGTATATGAGCTTCATCTATACCCCTTTTTCTTTAAGTGAAGCATATCTCTTATATGAAGATCTTCATCTTTCGTTGATTCCTTACTCATTATAGCTTCACCAATGTCTTTTAGGAACGCATCTAATTTATGAAGTTGACTTGAGCTACCTTGTGCCTTAACAGGCTCTTGATCACCTATTTTTGTCACTCTGGTCTCACAACCAATATTCATATCCTCATTCAAAGTCTTCATTTTTTCTTGCACAACAGGATCCTTTAACATCTTTTCCCCATATATCATTATAGCCATCATGCTTATCAACTTGGACGTTTAATCTTTTGATTCCTCTCGAAACCTTTTAGCTTTTTCGATCATTTCTTGTTGTATCCTAACTAGATGCTACTGGAGCCTCTTGATCCTATTGACGCGTGCCACTATCTCATTCATTACTTTCAACCTTTCTCTAGGTACGACCTGGGTGGTGTCAAATTTTTTCAGAATTTCTGTCATTGACCCCTCCACGAGTTACTCCCAAATTTTATAATTGAATGCATGTAAAAATTCTAAAATTAATGCATAATGTAGATGCATGAATGCATAGATACGAAGATGCAAATGTAAATGGGGTTAATCTCAACGATGAATATCATAGAAAAAGTTTCATTGGAGATCAAAGTCTTCGCTTTACAAAATAGTCCACTTTACAAACATGCCTTCGCTTGAGCTGTTAGTCTAAGTATTCTGATTCTTTATCTTGGTACTTCGTCCTTGGAAACTCGATCTCCCAAGTGATCTATTCCCATGGGCATGTGTAAAGGCTCCATTAAAAGTATGGCTCATCTCGAATGTTGTCCCATCGATACCCTCCAATCTTGGACGTTATTTTATCTATCAATTCTAACGCCTAATTCTTCCAGCGAGCTTTCTCCTTGTTCTCTCATCGGTACATGTTTGTTTAAGCGACTACCTGATTAAAAACTTCTTTCTCTCTTTGAAACATTTTCATTTAGATATTCAATTATGGATCAACACCTTTACATCATGTGATGATAAAATTATGTAAAAAAAAGGCAAAAATGACAAGAAATAAGTTAGTATAAATAAGATGATCAAAAATGATAAGGGGACTATTCAAAGATGAATATAGTATCCACCCCATCATGGTATCTACCCCACATGTTTTTATTTGATGGCAGACCTACTCAGGCATGCTTTATGCCCGATATGCTTTATTTTAAGAAATAAACTTAACTACATGGTATCTTGTTCACATGTTTTCATTCGAAAAAGTAAATTTATCCTATAACCTTAGAGTACACTCATCTTTCATGTATGCCAATTTCGGTATCTACGGATGGACAAAGGTTCAACATGACTATACCTAGTGTGATCATCTACGGTTCACTATATGCAGGGTTTTGGCTCTATGGGAAAAGGTACTCGAATTATCCTTGGTGTTGGTGTCCCTTGGGCTGTCAAATAGAACGAGTTTAATTCGAGAATATCCACCTCCTTGTACCCATTCAATGAATTAAATTCTCATGGAGGCACAAGGCATGTATCTTAAAGGCTAGTAACTATAGCTCATACAGGGAATAAATTCACCACGAAATCATAGCATTCACCCCTACTTAATCAGAACGGAGCTTGGGTGTAGAGCTTATGTCATGTGATGCGAGTGCAATGTGTGAGGAGGAGCATACAAACCTTTGGTCAAACAGGACGCCCAACATAAAAGAAGCACCTTTGAAGATATTCGATAAATCCATAAACAGAAAACTCAAATATTAGTACAACTACTAATAAACAGTTCAAAAAGAATTAATCAACATTCGATAAAATAAGTCATAAGATAACTCTTGATTTAAGCTCTCTAATATCCACTACCATGATGATGTATAAATGATTATCGGTCTGACTCTTGAATGTCCCCAGCAAAGTCACCAAGAAATAGCGTTTCTTTTTTTAAAACGAAAATGTTTTTTATTTTTAAATGTAAAAAAACATATGTTTGGAGAATCGAATAAATTTTAAAATTGAAGTCACCATCGACCTTTGGGTTAAGTAGGTCGAGTACCTAAAAAGTCTTAAAAATAATTTAAATTAATAAAAAAATCATTTTTAAAACAAACTAATATATATTTACCATAAATTCATTTTTAGGGATCAAAAGTCGATTACGTGTGGGAAAAGGTAAGCACCCTCACAACTCCCAAAATTGGTACCTAATCGCTCATACATCATCGTGGTAATAGAGAATAAAAATACTAAAATCAAAAACTATTTCGCGATTTATTTTATTTCTCATTAATTAATTTGTTTCAAACGATAAGGAAAATTCTTTATTTTGAGAAGAGATCACGAGATTTGTACGTCCTTCAACGGAAAGGCTATCACATCTATCTCTTCCCTATACTACAATATCCCCTTATTATTTAGGACCTCATATTAATCATGTATAAAATAAATAAATAAATAAAATATAGCAACATATAAAAAAAATAAATGCATGGTTATCATAAAATAAGATAATTATCATTTCACCAACATTTTATTTATGTTAGGCATTCTATTATTTCCAAGTTTTTTTGTTCGAACGTCGTATTGGATTGTATTACCTCGATAGGTTGCACTTTCCATATCCACTCTACGAAATTTGTTCTTCAAAATAGACACGAGTGCAAGTAGTAATTAGTGGTCGTTATTACTAACCTAAGGACCTTTTATTACCTTTTAAAATATTAGAGCACATGAGTTGGGTTAATACTTAATAGATCAAAGCATGCATTAATGTCAAGAAAATAAAATCTTTAAATTAATTTTAGAACTAATTTAGGAGTAAATTGGAAATATAGGGGCTTTTAGGTAATAAATTTATCTTATTCCACATAGCAATCATGTAAATCAGTGACCATAACGAACATTTGGCAACCCTAAGAGGTCCTAAAGTATATATTATATTTCTTAAAGCATGGCCAATTAAGGACTAAAACGTATTGGACCTGAATTTAAGGGTTAAATTAAATATTTGACTAAAACATAACAAAACAATGATAACGACTGGAATATAAATGGAATAAAATTTAATGCTCGAAATAAAATGATTAAAATATTACATTTAGTGGAAAAAATGTAATGTTACAAAGTTTGAGCGGTTTTAAACGAGGTCTAGCCATGGGCAGAAATGCACATCCCCATCCCTAAAATGGCATTATTTTGATATGAGTATATATACCCAAAACCAAGGTCAAAAATGGCCCAACCCTTTCATTTGTTTCATTTTCAACTTCTTACCAAAAAGGGAAAAACCTTTTCTCTCAACTTCCTCCTCCCGCATCTCACCAAGGGAGGCACGAAGCCTCCGGTTACCACTCACCGATGCATCAAACCGTCATGCATAGTGGTTGAAACCCAAGAAGCAAACCCCAAAATAACCACCTCTTTTCCCTAAACCTGAAACAACCCACCATTCTACCTAGAAATAACCCTAACACCCTTGATCTAAAGAAAACGAAGAAGTTACCTTCGGTGGATGGCATTTGTATTTACTCCGGTGATGAGGTCGAACCCTTCATGAAGCCACATGGTAAAGTTTCTCCCACTTTCTTCTTCTTCTTTTTGTTAAAAATCCTCTTCAACCTCTTTCTTCTCTTTTCATTTATGGATCCCTTATATATAGATGATTTTTTCTACTTCTTTTGATTTTCGACGTTGCAAGTAATGGGAAAGCATTTTGACTTGATTCATTTGTTTTTTCTTTTTGAGCTCCCGCGCATTAAACGAAGAGAGAATCGATGGGGAACACGCGAAAATACAGCAGTGATATGGGCAACAGGACGGGGGTAAAAAAATATCCCCAAGGATTTCCATGTCATTTGTTTGCATGCAGTGATCAACATAAATCATGGTAACGGTGACATCATCGGATTTGAATAGGGAACCATCGAGGAGCATTGGGGGTAGTTGGAACAAATCAGATCCAATGGCTACAACGTGAGCGACGTGGGTGGTAGATGAGAGGGTTTGAGAAACCCTAGATTCCCTTGGATCTGTATCGTTGGATCAGATTTTGATCCAATGGTAGAGATGATGTGGTGTTGAAGGCTTCAAGGGTTTAGGATAAAACTCTAGCTTCACATGTGGGATGATGTTTGGGCCTTCACTTCATTTGGGTTGTAATTTAAATTTTGGGCTAGTACAAATAGATTTGTAAAAAAAAAATTAACTTATGGGCTTGTTTTTTAATAATAATAATAATAATAGATATAATAATAATAATAATAGATAAAACAAAAAAAATGGTGATTACGCTCTTTTTTAACTATTTTGTTGATATGATGATGATGGAATGGTTTAAATGGCTACGACTTGGGAGTCATCGGCAGCGGCTCACATGACTCTTCTCCTTTGCTGACTGCGATGATGGTAGGTAGCTAAACTTAAAGTTTAGGATTAGACAAAATGTTTATGTTATGGGCTTAAGGGTTTTAACTATTGGGCTTACTATTATTGGGCTTGAACAGACTTGGGTCTGTTGTATTTTTGTAATTTGGATCTCATTTTGTAACCCAAAAAAATGTAGTATCTACAAAATCTATTAAAGCATTTTAAATTGAATTCCTTTCTTAATTTTAATATTTAACTAACTTATAACATTATCAATTAGCTTTTTCTATATGGACTATAATTTTAAAATCAAATATTTGAATATTAAATTATCATTCATAAACAATGTTAGAAATTGAATACTATTTTTACATCTCTCAAGTAAAAAACTAAACTCTTGAAACTAGAAGCTCAAAAATTTGAGACTAGGGTATTGCTTGAAAGAAGCATCATTAAGATGCTGAGGTTCATCACCTATGGACCTCAATGACATTTTTAAGTTCACCATTGATTTATCCAATAATTCTCTAAAGGGTACCTTCCTAGTTAGTTATCACTTCTGCACACAAATCCAAGCTCTTGAGTTAAGCCAGAATGACTTTACATAGTATGTAAAGTCTCAAAGTTAGGGTTGATAGTCAGGCGATTTCTGGAATTTTCGATAAAAATAATATTTTTTGTTTAAAAAATTATGAATATTAATATTAAGTGTTTAAATGATTTTTGAAATATTAATTATGATTTTTAGTAATAATAAATTAAGTTATTAAATTGAATAAATTGAACATGCTTATTTTAGTGACTAGACTGTAAAAGGATCACAAATCAAAATTTATGAAGCTAGTTTTACCAAGGTTTGTGTGGATGGTTTTTTCCTCCAATCCTAACTGTATCTTTCATCTCTCTTTTCTTCAACTTCCTAGTTAGATTCATTCTCTTAATTCTTTCTCATTTTCATTATTAATTTTCATTAATTGTTCTCTTCATTCTCACATCCAAACACTTCTGTAATTCTCTCCAAAATTCTCCAAAAAGCTCTCTCAAGGAAAAAAAATTTCCTTCTTCATTTTTATTTCTTTATTGTAGGTTCGTACTCATTTCATCTTGATCCTTTCTCTCCAATCAAGATTGATTCAATTTCCATTCTTCTTGTCATTTCTCATTTGTTTCTTGGTGTTGCCATTGCTGATCTCTTTCTTATCTTCTTTTCCAGCAATATAATTCTCTTTTCCTTGTTTCTTTTTTGAGCTTCAACGATTAATTTTCATTATTAATTTTCATTAATTGTTCTCTTCATTCTCACATTCAAACACTTCTGTAATTCTCTCCAAAATTCTCCAAAAAGCTCTCTCAAGGAAAAAAATTTCCTTCTTCATTTTTATTTCTTTATTGTAGGTTCGTACTCATTTCATCTTGATCCTTTCTCTCCAATCAAGATTGATTCAATTTTCATTCTTCTTGTCATTTCTCATTTGTTTCTTGGTGTTGCCATTGCTGATCTCTTCATCTTCTTATCTTCTTTTCCAGCAATATAATTCTCTTTTCCTTGTTTCTTTTTTGTGCTTCAACGATTAATGGTCCAATGTTTTGATGATTTTAATTAATCAATTCTTTTAAAGAGAAGTTTGTGAATTAAACTTGATTTTTGGAGATATTTGATGTGTTATTTTTATTGATTACTTTTCAAGATTTTCTTGTGTTGATTAAGGTGTTTATGAAGGTATTTTTATCATACCAAATCAGTTTTTCAATTGCATTTGATTTGGATAAGGAATTCTTCAAAACAAGTTTGATTTCATCGTTTTTCAGAAATTCAAAAATTAGTGTTAATTAATGTCATTTGTGAGGTTTCTAAATGCGTTTGGTTATTGATATTAGTTATTCTTGATCATATCTTATTGATGAGAAGTAGTGTCGATTAGATCAGAGGCTTGGATAGTCGTTTCGATAAGGTTTTTGCTAATTTTGGTCTTTTCGCTCTGTTTTGGATGTGTTTTTGACGTTTTCTTTCCAAGGTGTTTAATATATTGATAATTGATAAAAATTAGTGTATCATGTTTTGATGATCATTTTCTAAGTGTTTGGAAGCAATTTCAGTTAGTGGAAAATAAAGGTGAGTGACTTTCATTCTTAGAGGATGAACATGTTCAAGGGTAAAAAGAATGTGCAGTTTAGGGAATTTTTCTTAGCTTGACCTCCGGTACAAGTGAAATTATATTGATACATATAATTGATATGGGATCTTATATGAAATGTGAATATTTGGCATGTGTATTGAATATGTCTTGTAAGTGATGCATAGTGGTTTTGAAAGTGTATTTTATAAAATGTATATGTATATATATATATATATATGAATCTTTTATGGATGAGTGGAACAACTTCACTATCCATGGATGAGTGAGCAAATTTGTTTCCATAAAAGGTTGATCATGACAATCAATTCTGATAGGTGTTTCAAAGTGTATTTTGAAAGTATATATGTGTATAATATATGCATCATTTGATAACCACTCTTGATGAACTTGGATTCATTGACTATTTTTTCTTAATGAGACCTTTGGATATGAAAGGCATGCCTAGGAAAGAGTACTCTATGGTTTTCTATATGTGTCTGAACAAAGGGTTATACGGGGTAAGGTTGGTACATTGAGCAATGGTCCAAGCAGAATATGAGGTAAGGTTAGTGCGTTGAGCATTGATCTAAATCACGTGGTTTTGGACCTAAGTGAATCCACAAATAAAGGGGAGTTGTATGAAGTTTGTTTATCCAATGAGTGAGTTGTGTTTTGTACAAAAGACCATTGATCTTAAATGGAAACTATGTGTGAATTTGTGTGACCTTGCTAAAAAGGTAATTGTGCGTGTATGCATGTCATTTACTGCAAGTTATATGATGATGAGAAACATGTGTAAATTCTGGATTTTGTGTGCATTTATGGTGCATTAGATGAACATGATAGAATGGTTAATGAAGTGAAAATAAGTGAAGTGTGAATGCATGTAGGAGTTTTACTTTTAGCTTTGATATGAGCATCACGTTCAATGCCAGTTATTCACTGGGCTTTCAACTCACACTCGTTGTTTAATACTTTTTCAGAGGATTAGTGGCTGAGTTTAAAGCAAGGGGCAAGCATCCAATGTGATCAAGCAAGGCATTAATAAATAAGGTGTATGTTTTCATAAAACATTAATGTGGGAACCATTGAGAACTTAGCTGAACTTTGAAGGGTTGAATTTATGATAAATGTGACATGTTAATATGGCTTAAGATTTGCAATGAAGTATATGGTGATTTGTTGTTGAAGATGTTGAATTAATATGAAAGTGTAATTTAAGTGCCAAATTGGTCAAATGTTAAATTATGCCTTAATGAAGTGGTTGGAGTGCTTAGACAAGTGACATTAACTTTATTAAATATGTTAGACACATAGGATGCATGAAATGACCCAAATTGTATAATTATACAAAGTGACTTGTGCCAAAAGTGAAATTTTATGCAATGCTTAACTTTTAATGTTAGATCTTTGTATGACATTGTGATTTGTGTCATAAAGCATGCTATAAGTGTATTTTTGACATGTATGATGTGATATGAGGATATCCAAGCGTATAATTAGTCCTTAAGATTACTTGTGCGAAAGTTTGGTAGCCTAATTATGCATGTTCTTAAGAATTCTGCACTTTTCCAACAAAAAAGGATCGATCCTTTTCCAAAAAGGATCAATCCCTTACTTCAGAGGATCGATCTCAAACTCAACATTTTGCAAAAAATCGATCCCCTGTGAAAAAAACCTATAACACCCCAATTTAGGGGTCAAATTATAAGTTATTAAAACTTATAGTTAGTTTTAGGAGGTTGTAGGAAATTTAGGGACCCAGCACTAAATTTGCCCATTTTCCCTAGGCAGTGAAAATTAAACCCCTCCTCCTGTGAAATTCCCAAAATTTCCCCCAAATCTCAAACTTAAATCCCTAAACCCCAAACTGATACCTCACCAGTCTTCCTCGATTTTCATCGATTCTGGCCACCATAGAACGTGTCAATACCCCCATTTAACTCCCTATCAGCCAACAACCAAAGCTCGAGCTTTATCGCCCCATGAAACGCCTCTGTCCACCACGAATCGACACTAAAATCACTGTCGAGAAACCTCCCTCATCGCCTCGATTTTACGTCGATTCCAGCCAAAACGTCGACTATCATGTCTCACCGCCCCCAGCATCGTGTTCCCCAGCCAGTTCCGATCAAAACCCAACTAGGTTTTCCATCCATCATCGTCATTCCCGTCGTCCGTCGTGGGTAAGGTGTCGATCGTTCAAGTCAGTTATTTTCCAGTGTTTTAGCTTGCAAATAGGTTGTTTTAAATTATGGTTGATGTGTAGATGCTCCCAGAAGAATAGGTCGATCACCTTGACCTCTATCACCGCTGCACATGTCGCCACGCACCTCCACCACACGTGAGGCTTCCTTCACAACCAAGAATTCTAGAAAGTTGAGTCAACTCGGTCGAGTAGACTGAGTCAGCCGAGTCAACTCATGAGTCAACCCATTAAGTCAACTCCGACAGAGTCAACCCGACCCATTGACTTTGACCCAACATGTTGACTTTGACCCAACTCGTTGACTTTGGCCAGAATTGACCGTTGACTGGTCGGACTGTTGACTTTGACCAGTCTGATTGTTGACTTTGACTGAAAAAGTCAAATTTTCCAAAAAGTCTTATTTTATGTTTTTTAATGTCCTTAGCCCGAATCTGAAGTCTGTTTTACCAAATTCGCACCCGATAAGCCCTTTTTTGGTGATTTATCTTCAGATTCATGTTATTTTTTTATTAAGTTCAGTTTTTAACGTAAATTCGGTTGTTATGTGATCACTTGTGAAAGTATATGCTAAGGCAAACAAATTTGTGCAAGTGTACACAATCAATGCAAGTAATATAGTGGTAAGTAGACTTATCATCTCCTCAGGGATTGATGGGAATTTTTTATGTTTTGCTATAGCTAGAATTAGGTATCACGAACTAGTCCTAAAATTCTTGTCGAAACAAAAACAAGTAATAGTAATGAAAATAAATGAATGGAAAAGTATTGTCTAGGCAAGAAATATTGTGAAGTATGGTGTGTAGAAAAGTTTAGGCAAGGAAAAATTGGAAAAGTAAATGAATCATAATTATTAAAGCAATTAAAAGTGTTGGGTTCAATATATTCAAAGAAATCTCACATAGGCAGACTTCTTTACGGAGCACTTAGGTTGGTTTTGCTAAGACGAAAAATTATCCTACATCTAGAGTGAATCAATGTGCTAAACTTAAATTGCCCGACAGGATTACTGTGGTATTCAAGAACGGTTGCTACAGCAATACTACTCGACGTGAACTACAACCTTGGTTTCTCAAACAGTTGTTGCGGTGATACCTCTCAACGTAAATTGTATTCGTTGTCTATCCAACTCAAGTAACTACCCCTTTTAGTCGAATGAAACCCTCTCCGTATCTCTAAGAAAAATTAGAACCTCACAATCTCGGATCAGTCTCATTGTTCACGTAGATATTCCCTAACTCTCTCGATATTAGGCATTTATTCCTAGAAGAATGGCAATCTCTTGGAAACTCTTACAAATTCTAGGAATGTTTTGTCTAGGAACCAGGCAATCTCTCAAAAACTCTTACAGTGTCAAGGAAAAATATTAAAACGATGAACAAAACAATATTAAGCATAAACAAGCTTCGTCATTCAAAAACATCAAACAACGTTTCATCAAAACCATAACCAACACCAACTAAAACAGTTCATGGTGTGGCAAATTACATCCAACAGTTAAACTTTAAGTACAAGCCTTCTTAAGTGAATTGAAAATTAAGAACTTATGAAGAAACACTCCTAAAAAGAGCTCTATCGTGACATTCTGACCACCACCTCGCCTGCTCCAGCGACCAGCCTCTCTTGAGGACCTAGTCGTTACTCCTATGAACTCCATCTATGGAGGTCACCAAGGATGGTCGAGTGGGGGACGGTGGAAAATAAGGTGATGCAGTTGCTTACTCCACGCCTAGGGTAAATCCTCTCCTTTCTTTTTTTCTTTTGGGCACCTATAATGAGGTATTTATAATGGGAATTTCTAGGGTTTTGTGTCCTTGAAAATTCCCTAAATAGCCTCATTGACTTAACCATGTTATGAATGGAAAGGTGATCAATTTTTATTGAAGGGTGTGATTTCACGTGAAGGTGAAGCTGGGCAAATGACGTCAGCAATTGTTGAGCCACGCCATATCTGCAAGATAAATCTTGCCTCAGTAAGATAAATATGTTCCTCACTGTCATCTTCTTATGTTCCTCTAGCCCTGGGAAATAGTTTTTCTCTTAGTAAATAAATTATTCATTAGTTATTTCTTGCATCAACACAGCCAACAAGGAACCTTCCTCCTCAGCAGTATCAGTTAACCCAAATAAATCTTGCCTAGGAAAAACTTATCCACCACATGCAAATATGACCTAAATGCAACTAAATGCAATTAAAATGCTATGACAACGGCTTTTAGACACACAATAACTTAAGTAAAAAGATAGAAAACATAGTCTTTTTTATGGAGTTATCACACCCCCAAACTTAAGCTATTGCTTGTCCTCAAGCAATTGATAATAAGTAGTAGAAAAATAAATTGTCATGGCAAAGCAAATAAGTTAGGATAATCATGTGGTTTAAAATTTAGCCTCAACATGGTAGACTGTACGAGAAGTCAAGTTCCTTTCCTAAGTCAAGACTCTTTGTAAATGTGTGTGCATGATTGTATAGAATTCTATGCCTTAATGTGGTTAGAAAATACCTAAGTAAGCACTTCTGTCTTGCCAAGGTATCAAATTATTTATCAAGCCTGGTTTCGCTCCTATTTTTCCAACATGTTTCTTTAACTTTTTTTAAGTATAAACAAGGGAAGACAGCTCATCACAACTATCATCCCACACTCTATGTAAAAGGGAGAATACCTTACACCCCCAAGCTAATCAGGTAGAGTCATCCTGTGACTGCTTTCATTCACTCATATGCCAAGGCAACCATTTATTTAAGGGATTTTTTTAGGTCATGCCATCATACTTGTGTCCCTCTACAGTTATGTCGAAGAATTTATTTACTATTCAATATAATTCAAAACAACAAGGAGTTCAATTTAGCTTTTTAAACATTTAATGCCATGACGCGCAAAAAGTTCTTTCCTAAAACTTTTATAAACACCTTAAACATAGAAAAAATACAATCGTGTCTAAAAAATACAAAGATTCAAGTCCTAGGGTCAGTTCTAGCCTTCAACAATCGTGTAAAATAATTCGGTCCTATGCAATAAAATTTGCTTTTGTCATCAGGCATCATCAATTTTTTTCAACACTATCCTAATAAAACTCATGCCATGAAAACAAAGATTTCAACAAATTATTATCAAAAAAAACTAAAACTAAGTACGGAATACAACACCTCCCCCAAACTTGAAAGATGCATTGTCCTCAATGCATGATAACGAATGCAAATGAAAATGAAAATTACTCAAAAATGCAAATGCAAATGCAAATGTAATTGAAAGAAATATTACCTCATTGTGGTGGAGGGGCTTGACTAGACGCGCGGTTCTGCGTCGTTTGAGCTGAGAGAGCTTTTGGATTCAATATCTCATGAAGGAAGAGAAGAGAGAGATGGCTTAACAAGATGACCAGCTGTTCACTTGATACGATACCTCGTACTCGGGGCACTAGCCAGTGATGGCCTCTCCTCTGTGTAGGTGGGCTCTGCAGGGGTATCTTGAGACTGGCTTGCTTCAGGGTCACGAACTGGTTTAGTATGGAGATCTGAGGACTGTTCAGATACTTGTTCGGGTATGGGTTGGTCAGGGACCGGAATAAAATAATCATCATCAAAGAATTCTAACGAGATTTCTTGGGTGTTCTTGGACGATGAGGAAGAGGAGGAGCTGAGATATCCATTTGTCTCACCATGGCATTCTTCGTGTATAGGGGAGACATATGTGGCAAGATGAGGGACATCCATGGGGAACTTGGGTGGAACATTTTATACCGACGCATGAAATGTGTTACCGCCTGAAGGTGTTGTATGTTTCAAGATTTCATGCGGAAAAGGTAGCAGGTCCTCATTGGTAATCGGGAGCAACTCCTTGAAGAAAGCATTCAATTGTGCATCCTATGCCTTAACATAGCTGAAGAAGGTTTGCATGTGACCTTCCAGACTCTCCAACCGCTCTCGCGTCTCTCTAGTAGATGTGACCACAGCCATAATTCTTGTCGCAAAAATTGATTTTGCTCCTCGCTCCATGCCCTCATGTGGAGCATTGTAATCGAAGCTCATAAGTCCGGGCAGCTTCTTTTTGGTGATGCCTTCCTTCGACTTGATAATGTCCACAAAAGGATCCTCAGGGACTTTTTTCTTCTTGCACAGAGCAGTTATCAAATTAGGAAGAAGAAGGTTACCTCGGGTCCTCTTCATACACTCGTGAATCTGCTCAAAAATTATCTCATCGACATCAATCGCGCACCTGTAGATGATCGAGTACAGCAGCATCAATCGCCTCACCAATATTGTCATGTTCTGGGAAGCAGGCATCAAATTGTCTTTCAAAACATGATTCCAAAACTTTGTAACTGGCTTAAGGGCTCAATGGCCCACGCACTTACGGGTGGGCGTATTCCTTTTGTTGAGCTTGAAGTAGTAGTTTAGGGTTGAGGGAGAGAATCGGATAGATTTCCCTCCCACATACACATTGTGTTGGGATGGGTCACCTAAGTGAGCATAAAACTCTCGGACCAATGTCAGTGCCACTGCCTTTGGATGCCGAGCAAATTTCTCCCATTTATACTTCCATACTGTGTCCATTACCTCCAGTCCAAAGGGTTCTTCGCCAGCCTCGGGGAAGACAAAGTTGTCCTCCAAATAAACTTGTCATTTTTGTAGGGTTTTCTATTTCACCTAAGCCTTGGCAGTTTGGAAATGCTCAAATCTTGAAGCCACGATAGAGGATGTAGACGCGCCTGGATTTCTCTTGGATCTGGCCATTATGTTCACTGTCACAAATTGTAGGGAGGAGTAGACGGTTCTCACGGCAGAAAAAGGTACAAAGGCAAAGGAAATAAAGGTTGAAGAGGAAGTTGAAAGAAAAACAAGGAAACGATGAGGAGAAAGAAGAAATAGGCAGTTTTGAAGAAAAATAGTGGGTAATGGGTGGTTTATTAGGGGTAAAACGATAAAAATTAAAAGGGAAATGAGATATGGTATTAATTATGAGATATTTGGTTTGACTTAATGAATGAATAAATTAAAGATAATATATTTTTCCCTCTTTAAAAGTGCTGCCAAAACCAATTAGATTAGGGTTTCTCTCCATCCAATGCATAAGCTCCATCCTTACGCTAGCACGTGTACCCTAAATACAAAAAGAAACAAAAATAGAGAATAAAATAAATAACTCATGCAGAATAAAATAATATGGATTATTTATATATGTAGTGCAAATTTTGGTTACCTAGGCAACCAAATTTGTTCATGAAAGAAGGGCAAACTCTTGGGCGTCGTGAAGTTAACGATGATGGTTTATCACGCAAGATGGGTGCTTTGAATGTAGAGTAGTACTTGTTATCCAGAAAAAATTGCCTAACAAAATTTTTCTGTCATGTCATATTTTCATTTTTTTTTTTGTAGATGAAGGCATTTTCGTGCGCCTGAGCTCTAAATTCATCCATTTCGTTCAGCTCCAACAATCTTCTTTCTCCAGCGTGTTACGCATCCATATTGAGTTTCTTGATGGCCCAAAATGCTTTGTGTTCCAATTCCACGGGCAAATGGAACTCTTTTCCATATACTAGTCTAAATGGTGACATTCTGAGTGGCGTTTTGAATGTTGTTCGGTATGCCCACAGTGCCCCATCAAGCTTTGGTGATCAATCCTTGCATTTGGGGTTGACCACTTTTTCAAGAATCTGTTTAATTTCGTGATTAGAAACCTTAACCTGCCCAATAGTCTATGGATGGTATGCTGTAGCAATTTTGTTACGCGCTTTGTAACTTTTCAGTGCATTGGCAATTAATTTGTTGTCAAAGTGAGTACCTTTATCTTTGATAATTGCTCGTGGTACTCCAAAACATGTGAATATATTCTTGTGTAAGAATTTCAACACAGTCTTGGAATCATTACGAGGTGTGGCCACAGCTTCAACCCATTTGGAAATGTAGTCTACCGCCAAGAGTATGTATAGATCACAAAATGATGAGGGGAAAGGTCACATAAAATTGATCCCCCATACATCAAAAAGCTCAACTTCCAAAATGTTTTGTCAAGGCATCTCATTTCTCTTCGATATACTCCCAATGTGCTGACAACGATCACATGACTTGTAGAATTCATGTGCATCCTTGAACAAGGTAGGCCAGTAAAAGCCAGATTGAAGGACCTTTGCAGCAGTCCTCATCCCACCATAGTGCCCCCCACAAGGGGATCAATAGCAATGAAATAAAATCTCCTTATGTTCTTCTTCAGGGACGCACCTACGGATTATTTGGTCGCCATATTGTTTAAATAAGAATGGTTCATCCCAGTACTGGTGACGTACATCATGTCTAAATTTTTTTCTGCCCTGGTTAGATAAATCTAAAGGTATAACACCACTAACAAGAAAGTTAACTATATAAGCGTACCACGGCACAACCGTGGAAAATAAAATTTTCTCGTTAGGGAAATCTTCCTAGATATCTTTCACGTCATGACAAATGATTTTTGTTCTCTAGCCTAGACAAGTGATCTGCTACTTGGTTTTCAATACCCTTCGTATCCTTTACCTCTAAATCAAATTCTTGCAATAATAATATCCATCTAATAAGCCTAGGCTTTGCATCTTTTTTATTAACTAAGTACTTAATGGCAGAGTGATCAGTACGTACGATAACTTCATTTCCTATAAGATATGGCCTAAACTTATCAAAAGAAAATACTACTGCAAGCAAATACTACTGCAAGCAATTCTTTTTCAGTGGTGGTATAATTAAGTTGTGCATCATTAAGGGTATGACTAGCATAATAAAATGACATGGAAGATTTTACCTTTTCTTTGACCTAGCACTGCCCCTACCGTATAGTCACTTGCATCACACGTCAACTCAAAAGAAGCATCCCAGTCAGGTGGTACAACAATTGGTGTCAAGGCGAGTTTTTTCTTCAGACCAGTGAATGCATTGAGGCATTCATTGTTGAACACGAACGATTGATTTTGTTGAAGTATAAGACATAGAGGCTTCGAAATCTTTGAAAAATCTTTGATGAACCGCTTGTAGAATCCAGTATGTCCTAGGAAACTTCGTATACCCTTTACAGTGGTGGATGGAGGTAAATTATCGATTACATCTACTTTGGCTTTATCCACTTCGATGCCCTGGTGAGAAATTTTGTTTCCCAACACAATTCCTTCGATCACCATAAAATGACATTTTTCCCAGTTTAGTACAAGGTTGGACTCCTCGCATTGCTTCAGCACTTTAGATAAATTGTTGAGGCATCGGTCAAATTTGTCACCCGAGATGGAGAAGTCATCCATAAATATTTCCATTAAGTATTCCACCATATCTAATAAAATGGCCATCATACACCTTTGAAAAGTTGTTGAAGCATTACATATTCTGAACAGCATTCTTCTAAAGGCATAGGTACCATTCAAGCAGGTGAAAGTGGTCTTCTCTTGATCTTTAGGTGCTATGGCGATAAGATTGTATCCAGAATATCCGTCAAAGAAATAGTAAAATTCCTTGCCTGCTATCCTATGAAGCATTTGATCAATGAAATGGAGGGGAAAGTGGTCTTTCTTTGATGCCTTGTTGAACTCCCTATAATCCATACATATCTGCCAGACTGTGACTATTCTTATAGTCAAAAGCTCATTATTCTCATTCTTAATCATGGTCACGCCACTCTTCTTTGGTATGCATTGCACCGGACTGACCCATGAACTATCAGATATTGGATAAATCACTCCAGCATCCAGTCATTTTATGATTTCCTTCATCAACACTTTTTTTATTATCGGGTTAAGCCTCCTTTGTGGTTCCATAGAATTGTTATGGCTATCTTCTAATTGGATCGTGTGCATGCATATTGTAGGGATGATTCCCTTTAAATCTACCATAGTCCACCCGAGAGCTTTTTTATGTTGTGACAAAACATTCAACAAACTTCCCTTTTGCTCGGGGGTTAGATTAGTAAAAATTATAACCGGTAAAGTTTCATCACTACCTAAATAAGTGTATTTCAAATATGATGGAAACGATTTAAGTTCTAAGGTAGGTGCATGTTGTAGTGAAGGTTTTGGAGGAATAAATTCATTAAAATCAAGGGGTTCAAATCTCATACCTAGTCTAGCTTGAAGTAAATTAGATTGTTCTTCTTCCAATGAACTTTCCTCATACTCTGGATGTGTTCTTCTCTCAGTATGTCTTTCATCTATTTCAGTTGAGAAAATTTCACCTAGGCAAATATTTTTGTTTGTTTCATTCAGGAAAATGTTGTCGTGGTAACAAGTGTTGTGTTCCTCAGATTATAAAACATCGTCTTGGTCAAAACTTTTACAGTCTTTCTTCCAGAGAATTTTATCTCGGCAAAATTTATCATACTCATTAAGATGTGAAAAGTTCCCTTGACTAGAATATTTTGTTCCAGCTTCCTCTAATGAGTCTATGTCTTCAATGTAATGGCATTCTTTAAAATCATCAATGTATTTAAGAGTGTTGAAAACATTGATTATGACACTTTGATCAGCCACCCTCATCATGAACTCTCCCTTCTCACAATCTATTAGAATATACCCTGTAGCTAAGAATGGACGTCCAAGGATAATAGGGCATTTTTATCGCCTTCATAGTATAAAATGAGGAAATCAGTTGGGAAGACAAACTTGTCCATATTAACAATTACATCTTTAATTCTGCCTTCGGGACGAATATGTGATCGATCAGCTAGTTGTAAAATCACAGTGGTTGGTCGAGTATTACTCATTCCAAGTTTCAAAAAGATGGACTTGGGCATCAGATTTACGCTTGACCCCAAATCGTAAAGAGTTCTTCCAACATATCTATCACCGATGAAACATGGTATAACAAAATTGCCAGGATCTTTTTGCTTTGGTGGAAGTTTACTCATTGTCAAACAACATTTTATTGATGTGGCAGCAGTTTCTATTATTTCCATCTTTCTCTTCTTTGTGACAATGTCTTTCATGAATTTGGCATAAGAAGGCATCTGCTCAATGGCTTCAAATAATGGAACGTTGATATGAAGTTAATCAAGGACATCAACAAATTTTCTGAATTGATTCTCATCATTATATTTCTTCAACCGCTGAGGGAAAGGTGGTGGAGGTCTAACGTCATCCGCTAATGGTGGTGAAGCAACTTTTTACCTTTGCAAATAATTTTTCACCATTAGTTTGATGACTTGTCGAACCCTCGTTCTTTTCCTTCTCCTTAGCTAGTTTTGCATGTTTAGCAATCTCATATTGATTTTCAAGTTCTCATCTGTGGTGCCTTGGCTAAATTTTCTGGTCGCTCTCCCCCAAACTTATCCTCCAGATTAATCTGAGTACCACTCCTCAACATGAGTGCATTGCATTGCTCATTTCCTTGAGGCATAATGACTTGAGTGTCGCTAGGGAGACTTTCTTGTGGGTGCGAATGTAATGTCGTGACAATTTGTGTCACTTGATTCTCCAATGCCCTCAACGATGAGCTATGGCTTTGTAATAAAGTTGCTTGGCTTTGCAACAGATTTCCTTGATTCTTGATTGTTGATGAGTGTTTATGTATCAAGGTTTTTGTTGAAGCCATGAAATCTTTTGTTGAGGCATAAAATTTTTGCAATGAAGCTTCAAGAGTGTTAGAGTTTGAAGAATTACTTTTATTATTACCTTACCATGGAATCTGTTGATGTTGCAAACTTGAGTTCTTAGAAACGCTTTGTTGTGGCCTATTAAAATTTCCTGCATAATTTTTATTGTTATTCCCTTGATTACCCCACGAAAAATTTGGATGTTGTCACCATCCAGGATTGTATGTATTAGAATAGGGGTTGTTGTTGTTGCTTCTATTAAAGTTGCCCACGAAATTGATAGACGCCTGGTTTTTCTAGACATTCACTCTCATGATGGTTTCCTTGGCATAAAATGCATGCTGAGTTAGTTGCCTTGACTTCTTTCACCTCACTAGAACTCTGCAAATTTTTAACCATGTTAGTTATAGCATAAAGTTGGGCAGAAATTGAATCCTTACTGTCAAGTTCATACGCCCCACATATTCTTCTACCTATCCTAAGCCTTGCATACAGGAATTGATAGTCATTATTTGTTATTCAATCAAGGATATCAAAGGCTTCCACGGGTGATTTGTCAAGCAAAATGCCATTTACCGACGCGTCTAACATCATGCGAGTGGGTGCATTGACTCTATTGTAAAACATCACGACTAGAGTCCAATCGAGGAGTCCTTGGTTAGTGCACGTGCGAAGCAAGCTTTTATATATGTCACAGCACTCGTACATAGATTCCTCATCGCCTTGGAAAAAAATCGAAATGTCATTGCGGAGCTGGGTGTGCATGTTGGGCAAGTTGTAGCAAAGCAGAAAACTTTTGCATAAATCATCCCCAGATTCCATTGGTGCACGTGCGAAGAAAGCTTTTATATATGTCACAGCACTCGTACATAGATTCCTCATCGCCTTGGAAAAAAATCGAAATGTCATTGCGGAGCTGGGTGTGCATGTTGGGCAGGTTGTAGCAAAGCAGAAAACTTTTGTAGAAAACGTAGAGAATAAGGGAAAAGTTTAAGCTTCAACACATATTCATGCACTCCTTGTTGCCTGAATGAATCGCACACTTCAAGGAAGGCAAGGACATGTTGTCTAGAATCCTCATTAGGCGAGCCACCAAATTGACCGATGGAGTTTAGTATGTTGAACATCACCAGTTTAAGTTCAAATTGGGTTGCATGTATTTCAGGTGCCATGATTCTAGGGTTGAGATCATCAAGAATCGGATTTAAGTGATCTCGTATTGCTCGTGGTCTTGCAGCCTCTCTAGGAAGATTATTTGACGTGACATTGGGATCTGTCTAATCTCCCATATTATTGCCAGCTTGATACTACAGTCGATTCATATAATCTCTAGCATGTTAGTTACGTCGCATTTGTCTGAATGATTGTTCGATCTCAGGGTCGAATGGTTCTAATGGTTCACCAGCAGATCTCAGGGTCATGCAATGACAAAAACCTTCAAAAGAAAATGAGAAAATAAACATGTTATACTAAATAAATAAAATTTGACAAGGAATAAAATATACTAAGACAAAAATTATCAAAATTCCTTCAGTTGCCAATCCCTGGCAACGGCGTCAAAAACTTGATCGCTTGGAAAATTTATGCTAAGGCAAACAAATCTGTGCAAGTGTACACAATTGATGCAAGTAATATAGTGGCAAGTAGAGTTATCGTCTCTTCAGGGATTTGTGGTAATTTTTGATGTTTTGCTATAGCTAGAACTAGGTATCACGAACTAGTCCTGAAATTCTTATCGAAACAAAAACAAGTAATACTAACGAAAATAAATTAATGGAAAAGAATTGTCTAGGAAAGAAATATTGGGAAGTATCCAGTGCAGAAAAGTTTAGTCGAGGCAAGGAAAAATTGCAAAAGTAAACAAATCAGAATTATTAAAGCAAGTAAAAGTGTTGGGTTCAATATATTCAGAGAAACCTCACACAGGCAAACTTTTTTACGGAGCACTTAGGTTGGTTTTGCTAAGATGAAAAATTATCCTACGTATAGAATGAATCAGTGTACTAAACTTAAATTATCTGACATGATTACTGCAGTATTCAACAATTGTTGCTACAGCAATACTACTTGGCGTGAACTACAACCCTTGATTTGTCAAACTGTTGTTGCAACGATATCCCTCAGCCTAAACTGCATTCGTTACCTATCCTACTCAAGTAACTACCCCTTTTAGTCGAATGAAACCTTCTCCTTATCTCTAAGGTGGATTAGAACCTCACCATCCTGGATCAATCCCATTGTTCACGTAGATCTTCCCTAACTCTCTCGATATTAGGTATTTATTCCTAGAAGAATGGAAATCTCTCGAAAGCTCTCACAAAGTCTAAGAATGTTTTGTCTAGGCACCAGGCAATCACTTAATGAGTCTTACAGTTTCAAGGAAAAATATTAAAACGATGAACAAAGTAATATTAAGCACAAACAAACTTCTTCATTCAAAAACATCAAACAACGTTTCATCAAAACCATAACCAACACCAAGTAAAGCAGTTCGTGGTGCGGCAAATATCATCCAAGAGTTAAACTTTAAGTACAAGCCCTTTTAAGTGAATTGGAAATTAAGAACATAGGAAGAAACACTCCCAAACAAAGATCTGTCGTGACATTCTGACCACCACCACACCTGCTCCAACGGCCAGCCTCTCTCGAGGACCTAGCTGCTGCTCCGATGAAGTCCGACTATGGAAGGCACCAAGGACAGTCGAGTAGGTGAACTGTGGAAAATAAGGTGTTACAGCTGCTTACTCCACGCCTAGGGTAAATCATCTCCTTTCTTTTTTTTCTTTCTGGGCAGCTATAATGAGGTATTTATAATGGGAATTTCTAGGGTTTTGTGTCCTTGAAAATTCCATAAATACCCTCGTTGACTTACCCATGTTATGAATAGAAAGGCGGTTAGAGGCGATCAATTTTCTTGAAGGGCGTGATTGCACGTGAGAATAAAGCTAGGCAAATAACGTAAGCAATTGTTGAGCCATGTCAGATCTACAAGATTAAATATGTTCCTCACTATCGTCTTCTTATGTTCCTCTAGCCTTGGGAAATAGTTTTTTTCTCATAAATAAATTATTCCTTAGTTATTTCCTACATCAACACAGCCAACAAAGAACCTTCCTCCTTAGCAGTATCAGTTAAGCCAAATAAATCTTTCCTAGGGAAAACTTATCCACCACATGCAAATATGACCTAAATGCAACTAAATACAAATAAAATGCTATGACAACGGCTTTTAGACACACAATAACTTAAGTAAAAAGACAGAAAGCATGGTCTTTTTACGGAGTTATCACTATGTATCCAAGGAATTATTAGATGTTGAATTCAAGTTTGAGAGTGATTGAATGGAGTTCAAATGGTCGATCGATATGGTACGAAAATCGATGTAATACTCTATTACCTTTTGTATGTTTTTCGGAATACATTAATAATTGGTAAATGCATAAATGGAAATAATTGGTCCATGAGCTGTATTTAATTATCATTGAACTCAAATTGAATTTGGAATAAAGACTGAACATTGTATAAGACTCAGACGGCTCGTAAAAGAAATTGGTAGACCGATAGAAAACAAATCTAAGTTCAGTGATTTAATCAGTAAATCTATCAACCCCAGGATTTGTAAATTCTGATTTATCTCATTAAAGATTAAATGCCAAAGGTAATTGGATGAGAAATTATGAAAATACTTCGGTTGGGTAAAATTACAAAAATACCCTTATGGGGTAAAATTACGAAAAACACCCTTGAGTTGTAAAAATGGTATGTATTGATCCTGATAGTAGAATTACCCCGAGAATGTATTTCGACCTGATAAAATTTATGACGCACCTGTTAACTCCTAATTTATCTGGAAAATATATTTTAATCGGTTTTAAACCTCAGAGAAAGCACAATGCCTATAAACTTAGATTCTTGATTAAACACTTGAAGCCTAAGTTATCAGAAGTAATACAACTCATAAAATTGAATGAAATGACGATAATACCCTTAAAGTGTAAAAATGACTATGGATTACTATGATAAGGGAGACGACCTGAGAACTTATATTATGATCCACTTGAATCTAGGAATCACTGATTAAATTTGTGATTTATTTGGAATGCCCCTGAAGTGTAATATGATTCGAATCACGTCCAAGCTCTGGAATAACTAAATACCCTCATCTCTAAAATGAATAAATCAACCTCGAATATCAAAAATATTATATTATATGACCAAGTCAAACTAAATAGAAGTACTATATATATTCGAATTGCAGAAACGACCAAATTACTCATGAAACTCTTAAGTGATCGGGATAAACTTGAATACTAATTTATTTAAGTACCCCAATGACCTTAAATTAAGTGAATAACTTGGATAAGTATGGAAACACTGATGATCTTATATGTTGTACCATCCATACAGGTTTTGAACCACGAATCAAGCACGTCGACATTTCCTGATATCATTGAAATATAGAAATGAAATAAAGACCATTGGAATATATGTTCGTCTCCCTAAGATCCATTAAGCGATGATTCTGAAGATGATCAATTTGAAAAGAGTTGTATGTATTAAAGAGTGAATACCCTTGAAGTGCAACGATTTGACCGGTTGACAGGTATCATTGTTGGGATTTGTACAATTCGAGTTAACTCGATATTCTGATAAATCGACACATTTCTTAAATGCCCTGAATCTTCGTTTCTCCCTTATTAGCTCAAATAACTAAGAATTCTCCAAGAACCTAATGCCCAAAATTCCTCTAATTTCCTGGATAATGGACTTACTTTGTCATATATGAAAACACAACTCTGATGTAAAGGATTCTGAATGCCTTTCTGATTACTTAGTACCTCCGAAAAGTATATGAATACTATGTGATATTGATAAATCACGTTCAGAATAATTGATGAATTTGTCAGCTATCAAACCCTTTTATGGGGATCTCATCTCTGAATTTAATTAGTTTACATAAGTTTCATGACTCCCTATCTGATAAATACAAATCACCTCCTAATAATATCTTGAACCTCTAGTGTGTTCCCTGATCACACGGATGTTTTCTATGATTTTAAAAGTATGTATATGTTATCTGAAATACAGTCTGACCTCTGATTTCTACTCTGAACTTTGATATATGTTCTAATCTATGATTTTTGTTTTGATCTCTGAACTCTGCTTCGATTTCTTATATCTCTATTTACTGACTGAAAATATTTTTATACAGGGTACTCTGGGACTCAAGTATGACTGAAGACTATGGCAGGTTCAGTTGCTGCTGGTAATTCCTTGTATAGGTTCAGCACCGACTGGTAATTCATTATGGACCTAAGGAAACTCTTGGGTGGGATCCTGGGCCTAATGGTCCTAGTGGTAAGACCTTATGGACCCTAAAGCACTCCCTTAGGGTGGCTCATCTACTGTGTGCATTGGGTAAGTCCTTATGGGCCTGAGGTCACTCCCCTCAGGTGGACACCTACGTTTCGACTAAGGTAAGACCTTATAGACCCAAGGTGCTCCCTTAGGTTGGCACCTACGCACTTTGGGCCTAGGGTAAGTCCTTATGGATGTAGTTCTGGGGAACTGCATATTGGCGTTCGGTTGGTGGGTTTTACTATGGTTTTTAAATATGTTTTAAATTGCTATTGTTTTAAAAAGATCTGTACATTTTCATTGGTTTTGTAGGAACACACTAGACACCCTATTCTGATATCATGAACCTAGTCCTCCGAATGTTTATTCTGAACTAGAAGCTTCCTGTCTTTTACTACCTGAGATATTAGTGGGACCTCAGCTCATCATAAAAATATGTAGATGTCTAAATCAATAAAGAAACTTATGTTTGCCTATTATATGCATGTCCTTCAGCATCACTTGGTAGTTCTATATTACTGAGCTTTCCAAAGCTCACTCTGTTACTCACTATTTCAAGTTAAAAGGATTGAATTAGTGCAACTATCGCTATCGACATCAGTAAAGGTGTTCCATCGGCGTTCTTGCGGAGTATGGTGCATGTGTTTAGGGGGCATGTAGGTGGTATTCTGTTTTTATATCCGAATCTAAAACGTGTATGATTTTAATTTTGTCTGTAACATATAAACAGTTTTCTGAACTTGAATTTTAATTATAAATTGTTTTATGATTTTACACGTTTTAAAAGAAATTTTAAATTTTTTTTCGGGATTTTTAATATGGGTCGCTCTAGTGGCCCTAATGTGACACCTCGGATTAGATCAGGTCACATGCATCGGTCTGTGGGTGTTACAAGACCGATCCCTTTGCTATGTGCTCGATGAAAATGGTAAAATTGCATTCATTAAAGGTCTTAAGTGTCCCTAAGTCTTAGTTTGACCCTAGGATGTTTATATGAGTTCAAATGGTCCAGAAATTGAAATTCTAATTAATATTATACCTTAACTTGGAATTTGATGAGTCTTGTTTTGTCACCCTTAAATATACTTAATTTCATGATAAAGGTGTCAATTGTATGTTTGTTATGCTTATGTGACTTTTGAATTGTTTATGTTTTAGTCATTAGAAAAGCATGTTCAATTAGGTCCTTGTTTGGTGTCATATTAATATGGAATCTTGCAAGTCACTAATAAATTATTAATAAGGAATATCGGTAAACTTAAATTAGTACTTCTAGGTGATTCTTTAGGATGATGTGAAATTATGGATTTACCCATGCTTGGTTAATAACGTGTATCTTGCAATGCATTGATTGTTTAAGTGATGTTAAATTGTTGATGTTTATCCACTATCATGTGTTGCATGATGTACGTTTTAGATTTGAATGCTTCCATATAGTATGCATGTTAAGGTTTCTATTTTGTCCGGCAAGTTCAGATTTCAATGTACATTCAGATACCTGGGTGGTTCTTCATGATCGGGTATGAGGTGTTATAGAGTATGTCCCGATAGAAAGCTTCACAAAGCTTACTATTCATACAACCATTTCTCCTAGGCTATGTCATATTCTTGGTCCTTGAAACAATTCGGTTCTTTGTGTTTTTTTTCCGGTTCTTTGTTTTTTTTTTTTTGAGTCTGGGATTAGAGGTGTACAAAAAATCTGAATATTCGATTTTGCGCAAAAAATATCCGAAACCAGATTTGGGAAAAACCGATTTTTTAAAACCGGATCGGATATTTTAAAACCGGATAGTATAACCAGTTTTGAAAAAAATTGGACAACCGGATTTTTTAACGGACTAAAAACCGGTTTGAAAAAAATCGGATAAAAAACTGGTTTTTTATTCAGAAAAAAATTCGGTCTGAGATTTAAAAAATTGGATGACCGGATTTTTTACCGGATTTAAAATCGGTTTTTTTAAAAAATCGGTTTTTTTAAACCGAAACTGGTTACACCGGTTACATCATCCGGCCCTCCGAACCGGTTATAATCTGAACCGGTTTTTTTATAAACCGATTTTTTAACTTGGTGAAAAAATCAGATCGGATTTAAATCCGGCTATGTGCATCTCTATCTGGGATCATCCCGAGTCACCTTAGGTATAAGATAAAGGCTGTGACGTTACTGCTCGGGTTTCAAGTGGTTGTCATTTTTCCCCCGGGGGGGGGGGGGAGCGAGGGTTTTGTTGTGTATAGAGTTGAAATCTACTCGGATTACAACAATTCAAGGGAAAAGTGCCGTAGAAAGCATGTTGGAGGAATGTATTGTTGGTTCAACTGTGCCACCATGGTTGGTGTTGCTATCGAAATATGAGTGCTCATGTCACTGAATGGATCAGCCGACGTGTGAACGTGGACGTGGCCGTCAGAAACATAGATTCAAAGTTTTATCTTCAAGACCAATGGCATGAGATTGGTTGTGATGTGAAAACAAGCAGCGTTTCCCTCCATGAAAATGGTGAGAGCCTACTCTAATATATTGGCAAGGTCCATAACAAAAGAAAACTCTCCCTACTTGTTCATGTATCCAACAACTTAACGTGATTTTCATCCATTTCTCTTCTTGTCAAGGGTTTCTCCATTCAAAGAAAATGAGCAAAACTTGTCAACCTGAGAACACTATCTGAGCCAAACTAATACTTTCTCCATCAGACGATACAGTGATATGAGCTACTTGAAAACTAAGCACTCACAAGAACACAGCAAATTCTAAACAACACATCATTTAATGATGGCGGGTCTGTTGGCTTGCACCTTAGATCGGGTCTTGTGAACTTTCTTTGGTGCTTCAGTTGTTAAAGCATACATCTTCACAGCAAACAATTCCTCAGGCAATCCTTTCTGGTCCTGTTTTCAGGAATAATAAACTAAATATAAATAATACGAAGATAAACTATGGTACCAGGGCAAAGAAATTGCATTCAAGGTGTTTTAGAAAGATCAGCTTTTGAAACTACATCCTGGTTTACTCTATCAAGCCTCATAAAGCAACAAATGTTGATTTTATAGGAAAGGGATTATTCTATTTAAAAAACAGTATAATTTATCAACTGTTATTAAGGACCCGGTGTGTAAAAGAAGGAACCTTCATTTTATACAAGTGCAATCCACACTGACGGAATAGGTCCTTGAAGTATAAATCAGATCTTGTGATGCTTCGGTCTTCTTTATCCAAAACAAATCCTGCAAATGATTAAAAATAGCTCAGTGAAACTCGTTTTGCCACTGGAAGAATTCCAGAACTCTTCAAAGGCCAGTGAAGAGGTTTCAACCTGCAACCTCATTTCAAAGTGAAATTGTAGATCCCAAAAGTTAGCTCCAGTTACACAAATACGAGTGGGGGGAAATAGGATCTTTTCAGATTTTTTTTCTTTTCTTTTTTTGTAAGCAATAAGATTTTTTTATTCGAGGGAAGACACGTGAATGCAAAACCAAACAGTAGTTACCAGGAAACCAATCTAATGAAATTTACCAAAACATAAGAAAGTTAGAGGAATGCAAAAAATACAAATAGTAAACCATTTCTCAAGAAAGAGGAAGGAAGAGGGGCAATCAAGCATAATAGGAAAAACAATTCAGAGATACAATACCATTTCTCGCAATGTTCTCTTTCAAGATAAAGAAACCACCACGTTTAAGGCCGACCTGGAATCAACATAAATCACCGTATTAAATTAAATTATAAAAACAGAATCTTTCAATATAAACAAGAGTAATTAAAAAATTTCAAGGTATTAATTAAGCATTGGGATAATCTGACAATTAATCATTCGAAAATCAAAGAGGATTGATTCACCTTTGCTCTCTTAAAAAATGAGATGAAGTCGTCATCTGTGAGATGACCAATGCACCACTGGACCCAAATAACATTGTACCTTCCAGCATCAGGAGTGAACTCCTAAAATAATTAAAATATAAAATAAATTGAGTATCAAATTTCTTCTTTATATGAAAAAATTACCAGCTAGAAGCATAAGACAGGCAAAGCATCAACTTGCATTGACGATGAACATTATCACTGTAAATATTTGAGGGCTCATTCACAACTCAATCCAGTGCAACCCACCCAGAACCCGACCTCCCTACACCCTGAACCCCACCCCCACCACCACCAAAAAAGAGAGTAGAGTTTTTGCAACACATTTTACTTGAATCCGTAGGTAGTCTAATCATTTAGGTTTCATATTGAGTGCTACAGCACATGATTGAAGCCTTTCCCAGATTCAGGTGTCAGACAAAACCATATTTGAAATGTTGATATTGAATTTTATACTTTTTTTCTGGCATAGTATCCAAACATCATTCCTGGTTGAGGTGTATGCTACATGGCTGAAATCCATAATTTTGGATTAAGTTAAAAGTTGGAAATACATAGCTTACATGGACTTAAACATAGTTATGAATACTTCAACACATCAACAAGCAAGTAGCTATAGTATCAATAAAATCTTGAAATACATTACTTGAAGTGGGATGCAGTAGAAATTAGTAGCCTTGTGCATATCAGAGGCAACAAAATGTTCCTGAGACAAACTTTCACGGGCGGCATCTAAGAAATGTGATGCTGGCTCAAGAAGATCAACCTGGAATGTGGTACAACGTAAAGGAGTCGGAAAGCGTAGCTATCATTTCATGCCAAGAAAGAAAAAGAGAGGGAAAAAGACCCGGTTATCATGTTAAATATAGAAATCTAAAATCTTAGAAACAGCCAAAAGCAACATAATGTAATAGTTTAGGTCAAACATCAATTTGATCCTTTACTAGCTCAATTTGACGGTTTTAATCCCTCTACCCCAAATTTAAAGAACTCAATTCTCACATTTTTACTAAAAGTTTGTTTAAGGACAACTGAAATGGTATTAGTTATTATCAATGAAAAATATAATGGAAATAGTTAAAAATGGATGTGTGGCCTTTTTATTGGTGTGACAATTGAAATTTTTTGGCTAAATGCCACATATTACCAAAGAAAAACGTCATTGTTTAAAAAAAGAGTAAAAAGTGCTTTCTAGAATTGGAAAACAGATTAAATTAATATTCAATTTATAATAAAATGTTTTTTTAGGATCCATATGTGCTAATGAGCGAGAGAAACACTGCAAAGTGAACAGTATCAGGAATTCAATTTTAGTTTTAATGAAGAATTTGTGTTGTTTTACTTTAATTAAGTCGGTAACTGTGTTTTCATTTTATAAAGTTGGCATGTGATCAGTATGTATTTTTTTAATGAGTTCTGATGGCTAAGCTTAGCTGGTGTAACACAGTTAGTAACTGACTTCTAAACACATTGCCGACTTGTATCATACTTGGATATCACTTGACTGTGGTTTTAGAACCCCAAACCATTTTTTTTCCAACTTCAACTTTAGCCATTATTCTGGTTTTCTTTAATAGAAAAATGGTTATCAATTCAAATTAGCCTTTCTAGTCCACTAAAAATCGTATAGTCGTTTTCCATTCAAATACAGCAGAACTATTTATATTACTATGAATCAAACATATATTAACTGTAAAGATGGTAAATGTAGGGAATGTTGAAAATAGACCATAAGAAAGAGGAAAAAGAACTTACCTCATTAAAATATCTTATGAGAAGAGTTTTGGTTATTCTCCCTATGCCAGAACCACAATCTGCAGTATTTTAATTACCATTGAACCTAAGAGCTTGAATGTCAAATAATTTGTGATTGTCAACTACAATTAAAAAACATCAAGAATAAATGATATATCTAAGAGGTCAGTACCCAACAATATTTTAATTATGCTTTAGAGCCATTATCAGGTATTGGCACTGCTTGCATGGAGCCATCGACTTTAAAAGTAAAAGTTAGTAAAACAGGATCTTTGGAAACAGTAATGTTTAATTTAGCATTCTAAGCCCTAAGGTTTTCCATATCGAGCACTAAGATCACTCAAAAAGTTTGCATTAGTTCACATAACATAAGCCACACTAAGATAAAATTTCAAGGAACAAACAGCTTATTATTTTTTTTTCTTTTAATTTTAGAAAGGGGAGCTTCAACCCGGCTCTTCATGTAGTGGATACATGCAGGTATTTGAGCCAAGTGCTTAAGTGCATCTATTATCACACAATTTATAATCTTGTGATTATCTCCATATAAAAGGCAAACAACTATAGATTGCTTAGTTACCTGAACATCTTCATAGTAAAGTAAATCCCCTACTACTTTATGAAATAATTTCTCCAAAACATTCCCTTTGCATGATTTTAGTCAATTGCTTTGGTATAGACCAACAACTCAGAAGTATACATACCATCTCCATCTTTTAGGCAAGTAAATCCATAAGTTCAATGCCGAAGAATCAATCTCCTTGAGATAGTAGAATGTTTCAAGACCATAACAAACTTCATTTTCCTTTTAAAAGTAGAAGTTCCAAATAAAATGAAAATTTACAAGGCACGACATGTTTCTTGATCTAAGCTAAGGCTATTTTAGGTGATCAGATCAGATCTTCCCAATTAAAAATTTGGTGATTATGTGAATAACCATGCCATTTTCCTGTGATTGATACAATTTTCTTCTATTCTTCTTTTTAGGAGAGATATATGGGGCATAAGTTTCATGGTTGTCTTCTCAAGTTATCTTGTTATCCAGTTTCAACCATAAAAGGCAGATATTGAACTCAACATTCCACCCAATATGCACCATCCCCGTCCATGTTTTCCTATCAATTCAAAGTACAAGGTTTTCCACCTATGGCTACGGCAACTTTGCACTTGGGCAATTAATGGAACCTCTACTTTCACTGAATAAATATACGTATAATCTATATAAGCCAAACTACCTCAACAGAACAAAACTGGGTATCTGAATTCATAAAAATGTAAAACACACCAAGGTAAAAAGAGAAAAGAAGTACCAATAGCAACAAGATGCTGATTTCTTCCAGCATCACCGAACCTTTCATGCAAAAGGATATTGAGAAAAGTCTCACTGCCCTTAATATCAGCATCATTTACTTGCCCAAATCCACCCAATACCCCATCTACGGAAGCCTCCACACCCTTGTCTCACAATACGAAATAAACAAAGTATTTCATCAGTTGGGTTCCCACATAAACGAAAGACCCAAAGTTAAAATTGGACTTACTTCCCAGTAAGCAACGCCTTCACGGTACCACTGAGTCTTCTTAGGATCATCTACATCATCCCCAACTTGCTCTCTCCACATTTCTTGTGAGCTCTTGAATTCTCTGCCGTCGGAGTCGGTGCCGGCTGCCTCCATTGCGCTTGGACTGGCCATGGTGCTGGTCTTTACACGGTTGCCTTGATATGGTGGCCACAACGCTATTATGGGATACTGTTGAGGAACAGCTTTGGGTATGTGCCGGATCCACACCGGTGTGCTTTGCTTTATATCGTTTTATTTTAACATTCTCTGATAATGAACACAGCAGGAAGTTAAATCAATTCTTAGGCGTGTTTTAGTGAGCTAACCTAGGTGTTTTCAATTTTCAAATTTCAAATTTCTTATTTCCACTAGCCCAGCGTCTCTCCTCCGATATCCACCAGTCGTCTGCCACCCGTTGCCGTCGTCAGCCGTCCTCCGCCACACTCCGACCTCCGTTTTGACGCCGTTTTTTACTGGGTAATTTGTCGGCTCAAGGTGTTTCATATTCTGGGCTTATTTTTTCGAGTAAGACTCTTATTTGACGTTGATCTACAAGCCGCTCACAGTCGTTTTCGCCTCCATCCGTTGCACGTTCACTGGTCAGAGCCTTTTTGCGATCAATACCCATTTACTTAGTGTCGAGATTAGTTGCATCTCTACATTATTTTGCACTGAGCAGTTTCGGCAAGATAAGGCGCTCGCTACTTCTATCTTTTTGCTTGACTCTTTTGGTGGATTTCTTCTGTCACTGCTGTTGAAACTTTGAGCTCTTGTTCTGGAACTTTATTTCCATGGGTGATACGTAGTCTCAGTTTACTTCTTTTAGCCGGATGTATTAAAAGACAGAAGCTCATGCTTCTATCTTGTTTACAGATCTTTTCTCCGTTTTCACTGGTTTTCGTAGCCATCCGTCGCTTCTCCTTCGCAGGGCGTACGTCCAGATTAGTTCGTCAAATATCTGGGTTTTTCATTTCAACAGTCTTTATCACATGCCGGGTGTTGGGGTCCTCCTTTCTCTCCAGCAGAGTCCTTCGATCCAAGTTCCTCCAACCACTGCAGCAGCGCATTCTCTGTCATCTAACCCTTCTCATCATGATGAGATTCGTACTATCTTCATTATGGGTCTGCCTAAAGATATCAAAGAGAGAGAGCTGCAGAATTTTCTGAGATAGCTTCCGGGTTTTAAAGATTCGCATTTGAGCTTCAAGGGAGATAAGCCCAAGGGCTTCGCTCTCTTCTCAACTGTAAATTTTGCAGTCGCTGCTAAGGATGTACTTCAGAAAATGGTTTTTGACGTTAAGTTGAGGTCCCTTTTACACATTGAGATGGCAATGAAGAATCTTGCTATTGAAATAGAGTAGTTACAAATTTTGTTGCATTTGACAAGGATGGAGGTTTTCCTGTCCCTCTAGTTCTGCCATTGCCAATTCCAGCTTCTGTAGCATCTCCTAGTGTTCAGGTGCCTGTTAAAGCGGTGTGTTGTGATGGTAAATCTGTTGTTAATGGTGTACAAGAAGGATCCAGGGAGTCAATCACAATGGGGGGCAGTGTTGACAAGTCTGGATGTTTCACGTTATTTGTTGAACATTTACCAGAGAAGATTCATTGAAAGAGGTTTGGATTTTTATTTTGCTCTCATGGTCGGGTACTTGATGCTTTTATTCCTAATAAAAGGAATTTAAAAGGAGATCGTTTTGGTTTTATTCGCTTCGCATCATTCGAAGAAGCAAGGAGAACGATCTCAAAAATGAATGGATCTAGTATCGACGGTAGCAAAATTGGTGTTTCTTTCGCTAAATTCAAACCTCAAAATTCCTATTGGAGAAAGTCTTCGACAAATGTTCTTCACAAGTCCGGGATGGAAGATGATTCCATGAAGAATCATTATAAAGTTGAAGGTGTTATAGATGAAGAAAAACTGCAGGTGTTGAGCAATTGTCTAGTGGGGTGATATAAGGATTTTGTCAAAATTGGTCATCTCGCTAGACAAATGCAAGCGAATGACCTCACTGGCTTTACCTTAATGAGAGCTGCTGGAAATGCAATTTTAATGATTTTCGAAGATAATGCTTCATTGAGAAGTGTGAAAAACGACAAATCAAAGTTCTAGCAGAGTGGTTCTCCATTGTCGAAGTTTGGTCAGAGAGTTTGGTAATGGAGTGTCGTCGAGTATAGTTAGTTTGCGAGAGTGTTCCTTTTCACGCATGGAATTGGGATACTTTCAAGAACATTACGGATAAGTGGGGTCTTTTACTAGCTATCGACGAAAGTTGTCAGTCTCCATCATCCTTTGATCGGGCAAAAATTCAAGTCCTCACAAAGGCTGATGCGAGAATTGATGTGATGGTTGAATTGAAGGTTGGTGACAACTTCTTCAAGGTCATGGTGCATGAGATAGAGCCTTCATTCAAACCGAATTCTTGGGCTCCTAAAGAAGACGAGTCTCTTTAGATCTTGTCTCTTCATTCGTGGTTTTGTTTTAGTCTATATGATTGTAGGTGTTGCTTTTATTTGTTTTATATTTTGTGGCGTTGTTTTAGTCCTACTGTTGGTGGTGTAATTAGAAGTATGGTGATTTGATTGTGGCTTTAGATGAGGGTATTTGAGGTTTAGGTGTTTGTTGTAATGGGGTATATCACCATGAGAGGATATTCTGTGGTGTCTTTTGTATCGAGTATTATTATTAATAAAATATGAGGTACTATTTTCTTCCTTCTAATGTTCGTTAACATACTTTTAGTAGGAGAACGAATATGAAGGGAGTTTTTAATGAGACCTCCAACTTTTATAAAAAAATATCGTTTTATTTTAGATAAGTGGAGCTTTTCCGATTAAAATCAGTCTGAGAATATAATAATTCTGGAAAAATGAAGTGGGCCATACTTTTAAATTGGACTTGATCACGTAAGGCCTGGTGGAATTGAAAATACACATCCCTTATCCAAGAATTTATATTCCCCTAACATCTCTTACGTTATCTTTTTTTTGAGTCGCGCTTAAAATTTATAGGATAAACTATACCATATACCATCTCATTATACCCTCTTTCCATTTTAACCATAATATTTTAATTTTTTCAATAAGGTCACTCAACTATTTAAATGCATTCAATCAGGTTACTTGTCGTTAACATTTAACGTAAGTGTTGATTTGGTAGTTAACAAAATTAGTATAATTACACATTTGGCCACTGTTACTTATATATTATATCAATTTGGTCTTAATTTTAATAAATTAATCTTCGAATCAGATCGTGCCACGTGTTATTAGTGCCAAATATCATGACAGATGTCATCCTCTTGTGGAAAGAATATCAAAACTGCTTAAATAAGGAAGAAGAGAATCAAACCTAGGTCTTGGGTTTGAAATAAATGTCTACCAACCACTAAACAAGCAAATTACTTGGTTTGAGATAGACTAGATATAATATATATTTTATATATTAGTATAAACTTAAATTCCTATATTTTAACTTAAATATTTTATTTTTAAATATTTTATTCTTATTTATAACTTAAAATGAATATTTTGATTTTGATTTTAAAATGTATATTTTATTTTTTGTTTTAATTTAAAGATATATTTTATTTTTATCTTAATTTTAAAATATTATAAGAATAAAATATAAATATTTAAGGTAAAAATAAATTATTTTTTTATGTTAATAAAATTTTAAAATATATTTTTAAGTTAAAATAAGAATAAAATATATTTTTTAGTTAATATAAGAATAAAATATATATATATATATTAGTTAATATAAGAATAAAATATATATTTTTAATGTTAAGATATATAAAATAATAAAAATTTTAGACTATATATATATAGCATATGTAGTGCATTTTTAACTAAAAGGTTTGTTTTGTTTAGAGGTTAGATTGCCAATTAAACTCCCAATGGTCCCAGGTTTGAATCCTTACTTTCCCTATTTCATCTCATTTTTTGTCACCCTCTGGTTGGTGCAAAATAAAATTATTAAATTAAAATAAATTAAATCCTCCAATCGAATGGTGACACATGGTATAACCAAATTTGAAGATTAAATTTATTTTAATTTATTAAAATTAGGATTAAATTGATAGAATATATAAGTAATAGTGACCAAATGTGTAATTATAGCAATTTATTAACTGCCACATCAGCACTTCCATAAAATGTTAACGGCGAGTGGCCTGATTGAAAACATTTAAATAGTTGAGTGACTTAATTGACAAAAAATCAAAATGTTCATAATGAAAAGAGACTATAGTTAGGTAATCTCTGGTATAGTTTACACAAATTTATATGCATGAATTAAGTAGTTTATGTGGTGAAAAAATTATTGTTATTCATTGAAGATTCGGGTTTATAGGTGGCAATTGGGTAGGGAAAAATCGAAAACCGTGGAGATCAGAACCAACAGGGATGGGAAATAACTAAATCTTCACTCAAGGAAATGGAGTTGGGGGAAGTTTTATCCCCGAAGCTCAAATGAGATGGTGACAGGGATTGCTATATCCAAACTATGAGGATAACTGAACCTTAGTCATGTGAATAATCGTGACGATCCTCGTAAAATATCCGTAGGGATCCCTGATATTTTACAAAATTTTAAAAATATATTTATAATAATTTACCTATATACCCTTAATATATATTTCAATAAAAAATTATATATGATAAGATTGTGAGATTACGTGTTGTCACTGTTACATCTCAAAAGAACTAAAATTGAAGTTTAGATTTTTTTTCTCATTTAACATACATTGATTTGTTGAGATTGAAAATGGTTAAGATTGTACATATACATTGAGTTTTAGATTAATATTGACTTTTAAAATTTTTATATTATAGATAGAGATCAATTTGAGATAATCTGATATATTTTACAAGTTTTAGGTGTTGCATTGATTTAAAAAAATTTGTTTGTTTTTTGGGATGAAGATTAACCGTAACCCGCAGGGATCCGTAAGGGATAGGTATGGAGATAAAAAAAATCTCCGAAACATATAATGAGATTCCCCAAAAACGTACCCGCAAGTGTTGGGGACAGATTGTGTAATGCAAAATCATCCCTGCCCCGCCTCGTTACCACCCCTATTCGGGTTTGAATACCATAAATGCCAAAAGTATAATCCTTCAATATTAAAAGATCGAGAGTTATCTTTGAACATATATTACCTTAAATTTATCTATATCAATAAAAAATATTAAAACACGTTATTTATTACCATTTGTCGGCCTCTAACAAGGGTGTTAGCAATTAATATTATAACAATAATTAAATTATATATCTAGATGTTTTAATACTACAGAATAAAATAAAATTTTAAAAAACGAATGCGATTAGATTATAGGCTTGCTTACATGTCAAGATAAGCATCAGAGGTGAGTAATACTTGACCTCATTGGAAAAATCAATTTTTTCGATTCGATCTGATTTAAAAAATTCGAATTGAATTGACTTTGGCTTGTAATTTCACAAACTCGAGTCGACTTGAAAAAAAAAATCAAGTTCAAATCGAGTTATAAAATACAACTCAAATAATTAAAAAAATTTAATGAGTAGATTGATTTTCAAGTTTGAATCGAAGTTTGAGTTGAGTCTCTTGACTTTGTATAATATTTGTAAATCAATTATGAAAAAAAATACGCACAAAATATATATGTAATGTATTTGATTATAAAATATAATTTGAATTAGAATCAAATAATGACATAATATTGTAAGTATTTATAATTAAATTTAAATAGAAACTCGAAAATTTGATTCGACTCGAAAAAAATTCAAATTAACTCTGAGTTATAAAATAAGTTTTATCAACTCGAATAACTCAAAATTTTTTTACTTAACTCGACTTGATCGAATGTTGAGCCTAATAAGGACGATGGTGAGCAAGGCTAGGAACACAATAAAATATTAACCTGCGTGTTGAATAGTCATCGCAAGAAAATCGGTTCACTTCGATTTTAGTCCCTTGGTTATTGGGATTTATTATTTAGTTTAACTATTTTAATTTGTTAAACATTGATTTACTTTTGTAATATTATATTAATAGGTTCAAGTTGATAAACATCATCTGTTGCTATAGTTGAAGTGATGTCATGAGATTTTGATTATTGATATTGTTAGAGTTTGTGAATCGAATTTTATTTTAATTTGGTCAAACAAGTATGTGGTACAACTCCCCCCACAATATAGAAAACGAAGATTTATGGTGATGTGAAGATCTTCCCCATGGACACTGTTGAATATCCAGATCATGCAAGAGTATATTAACTTTTTAACTCGTCAAATAATTAATCATATAAACAGATAATAAGAATTGTGGTTATTGCAGACACATATTTAGAATCCGTACCAAGTGTTATAGCCATGAATCCTTTATAGATTGAACATTATAATGGATTTTTCTCTTTTCTTTGTTCCTTAGCCACCAACAGCTAGGGTTTTTATAATTTGTTTTGGATCAATGGGCCACCAACAGAATCTCAGTCAATCATCGGCGAATTTCTAAAAAAATCACCCTATTAATCTTTATTTCCCTGTCATACACCCTTCCAGGTTTATTTTTCGATCTAACACCTTTTACAAAAAGATTGATGTGACGGCACGTGAGTTAAGACGCGACCCATGTACCGTGCCTTATGCTGACATGGTGTCACGCTGGGTAAGGCGCGGTGCATGGGCCGCACATTTGCTTTAAATCCGACCCCACCCGACCGTTCACACCCCCATCTCACCCCTATAAATATATTTATTCTCAATCATTTTCATCACACCAAATCCTCTCAAATCATCTCAAATACTTTGAAATTCTCTCACAACTCTTTAAAGTATATTTTATTATATTTAATATTTTGTTAGTATTTTATTTGATTATTTAAATTATTTAATGTTTTATTTAATTAATTTTTTTACAGTTATAAAATGGAAGGCGATATGCTTCGGTTGGATGGAAATTATATATCTAGACATTTTATTGATACGGTAACATTTTTACATTTTAATTTAAATTATTAGTAATAATTTATTTATTTAATTTTTGATTATTAGTTTATAAATTAATTTTTGTAATTATTAATATTTTTAGGAGAGCGACCGTATATTAGATCCTTTTATCCGGAACCTTAATTTAGCAATACCAACCCGTGTCTGGCTGTATTTAGTCGATGATGGATTCGGTCACATAGCTAGATATGAAGGCCATTGTATGATAGAACCAAACATTATTTCTTCATTAGTGGACCGGTGGAGACCGGAGACTCACACATTCCATCTTCTGTGCGAAGAGTGCACGATTACGTTTGAGGATATTTCCATATACTTGGGGCTTTTGGTGGATGGAGATGTGCTTTCAGGGTTGGCGCACAGTAACTGGAATACTTTGTGCCAGGAATATCTAGGAGGTGTCCCACGAAATTTTAACGGTGGTCGGATACCGTTAAATTTGTTAGATGCAAATTTTCAGAATTTGAGTGAGGACGCCTCAGAGGATCAAGTTAAAAAGTATGCACGGACATGCATACTGTAGCTGATAGGAGGGTTGCTAATGCCGGACAAATCGCGTAATTAAGTTCACTGTATGTGGTTGCGGCATCTTGGCGATTTTCATCTGGCTGGATCACTGAGTTAGGACTCGGCAGTTTTGACATTCCTGTATAGGGAGATGTGTCGAGCTACTGACTACAGAAAAAATGCTATCGGCGGATGTCTCCTTCTGCTGCAGTCTTGGGCATGGTATCGCTTGCCCTTTTTATGTTCTGTTGTGAAGAACTCAATCGTATTCTTGCTACTATTGAGGTAATTACAAAACTGATTTCATATATTAATCATTTTATCCAGTGTATAATAAAATTATTTCCTTGAATAGATGGTTGACAAGAAAAATCATCGGGATCTACCTGATTAATTATAAATAATCAGGCTACTAATAGGTTAGAAGGATGGTACAGAGGTATGTTTTTAATGTTTGAAAATATATTTTGTATTATAGTTATATAATTAGATTATTATTTTGATAAGAATTATATATATTTGTTTTAGTTTGAATGGCTCCTTATTGTAATGATGATATGAGGATGTGCATCCCACCTGAGTTAAAGGGCCTGTTAGATGTTTGGATGGCGGTGGTCCCTCTGATCTGTTATACTATTATCGAGTGGCACCCCAATGATTGCGTGCTCCGATAATTTGGTTTTGTACAACCAATTCCGGAAGCACCTAGAAATATGGACCAGTTGCATAACACAGATCGACGCGGTAAGATGGATATAGATTGGTTGGTGAAGCATTATGAGTGGGTCATGATATGTGAGATCGACATCGGCGCATTCCCTATAGATAACTCTATTTGACAGTTGCATAGGGTTATTATGAGTGGTTCAACAGTAACGGGAAATTATTTCTACTTTCTGAGGATACACAAGGACAGAGCATTCATCGACGTCGACAGAGACGTGCACCGTCACAACCCTATCGTCTCCCGACTCGTGGACGGAGAGCAAATGCTTCCGATTCATCGTTAACTGTACCACTGGATCCTTCACAGAAACCACCATCTGCAACGACGTACACCCCATAACCATATCAGATGCCTCCACCGTATTTCCCTTACCAGATGTTGCCACATCTACCGTCACAAAGTTATATGACCCCTCTTGGAGGATATTATGGTTTTATGTTCGTAGATCTAACTTGGGGTTCATATACTGGTTATTTGGCGGGTATAGCCTCATTATCGATGGCCGCCGCACAGGCACCTCCTGTAGAGTTTTCTCACTCATCGATGATTATTTTCCTGAGTTTTCCCAATTTTTTATGAGCGGTGGGATAGTCAGTCATAGACCTTTAAGGTCCTTATTCTATGGAGGTGCTACATCGTCATCAGTTCCTCATCAACAAAATGTATATGCTCCTGACGACGACGACAACAACAACAACGATGATGATGATGACAGTGAGGAGTTAGAACCAGTTATACGAAGAAATCCTCCTCGAGACAGACATCCACCGCTCATCATTCTTCTTGAACATTCCATGGTAGTTCACACCAATGTGTCGGATACAATACCTATGTTGGACAAAGGGTGGTTGCCACATTGGACCCAAAGACTCCATTACTGCTTTGATCCCAGATCCGCGATCTAAAATGACACAGATTTTTTCCCTCGTGATAACATGTGAACATAAGTTTCGGAGGAGAAAAGACCAAGAATCTATATCTTCTCCTTCAACAAGGGCAAAAGCAATTGGAAGAATGTTGCGACTACCATCTTGGACAACTGCTAATAGTAAAACTTGTTGGGAGCTTGCTTTTACTATGTGCATGATGGCTTGGCAGATCACTTTAGAGTCCAAGTTGGGATGATCTTGGTTGATCCCTCCAACACAACATGTGTGAGGACCGTTGTATACCGTTAGTTCTCATATATTATTTTTCCTCTTCCTCTTCGATACGCGAACCATCCAATTAAATCCGTTTTCACGTCAGACATAGTGACATACATACTTTTCTGTCGTAGAGCGGTCGACTCTAGACTGAACAGAATTACGGATATTGTAATTTTTTATAGCCATCATCGATTCTTCTTTGCTTGAAAACTCCATGCCTAAAGATAAATCACCATTATTTATTGATGAGTAAAATCTATAGTCACCGAGATTAGGCATATCCGCAAATTTTGGCCCGTACATTGCACCATAGTCAACTTCATACATGTGTGCTGGAGGTTTAGTTTCTGCCACATTTTTGGGAACTTCATCTACATCATCATCGGAGTTGAACTGAGGTGATTTTAGGTGAATGAATAGTCCAGTCTCAGCACTATCCGCACCTGGCTCACGAAGCGGTTCTTCTAGTGGAGATGATGGTTCCTCCATGCTATCCACATTTAGGTCGAAGAACCTACTACTTGCATGCCTTCCCCTTGAACTAAAAGACATATTAACATTGAGATCGACAAATCTCGTAGTAGAATGCCTCCCCCTAGAGCTTGAAGCCATCGTGTCAAATAAAAACTGCACAGATTGTTGCGTCGATGACATCTCCATATTAAGGTCAAAAAAATTGGCAGATGAATGCCTTCCCCTTGAACTAGACACGATGCTGCCATACGGATTATTCGTTGATCTACCTTGGTACAAATCGTAAGGAGTTGCTGATGAATGTCTCCCCATTGAAGTTAATGGGATGGCACCATGATGCAAATTTCCCATTATGGAATTAAAATCATTACACACTACTATAGTCGGGCTGTCAACTTGTTCAGCCAACCCATAGTGGGATCTTAATGATAGACCCCGAACAATACACACTTCAACAAACTTTGCATACATCTCCGTATCGGCATCTGAATAATGATTTTGAGATTCAACCTTCATTTCAACATCATCATTGTTTGATAGTTCAAACGCTGTATAAGTTAACGGAAATAATGATGTTGGAAATCTGTACTGAAGCGACGAACATTATTCTAGTACTTCCAACATGAACCTTCATTGAAATCTTCGTTATCAGCTCCTCAATAGTTATGTTTCTCTTGAAAGATATTTTAACATAATGATTTAATACTAAAACAACGTCGGTTTCATCTTCCTGAATTTATCCATCATAATAAACAATAGCTGAAATTCGCGTCATTCTTAGAGTTTGAAAGTGAGACAATCTTATATCTGCAAAAAAAAACCTGAAACAACCCTAATTAAATAAATAATATATGAATTAAAATATAACACAATAAAATTTTACACATAAACGTAAATAATTTAAATAACATAATTTTATATTATTACCGTATCGGCAAAAATATTTCAACGTATGCTCCCTCTTTCCAATTTTACAACCACAAAAATTAATTGAAAACAATTAGTACAATATTTTTTTAAATAATCATATATAATTATAAAAAATATTATAAAAAAATTATCTTACAACGAAAGATCGAACGAGCTTCTGAATCAAAGATAAGAGGATTGTCGGGTGATATTTACGGGTTGAGAGGATTATTGTTTGATGTTTTCGATTGAGAGGTTGTTTTATGAAAGTTTACGGGGGAGAGCGTGATACATGCATCACAAGGCTCACATCAAAGGAAGAAGTAATAACTCTTCCAAATGATCCACTCGTCCAAGCATTGGAAAAGAAGATCAGAACAAAAGCAGACTTACGACGACTTTTTGAATGGGATCCTGATCTTATTTAGTCAAGATGTCTTCTGAAGATACAACCTTCTGTCTCTTATCTTTCCAACGGTTCTTGAATCGCATCAATCCGATATCAGGAACTTAAGATATGGCTATTTTACTGAAGGCGGTGCATGCAGAAAATCTTATACGGGATTAATACTAGATTTTGTAAATATTACGAATTTTCAATATTTTTATTGATTATTTGTAATATAACTTAATATAGGATGATGCATTATCTTTTAGGATTAGATTTATTATTTTATTAGGAATTAAGGTTGGGTTAAAAATATTATCTTTAGTTATTATTATTTTATTAGGAATTAGAGTTAATATATATTTAGTTTATTATTATTTTATTCATTAGTTATTTATGACCTTTAGAACTCAACCCCTATATAAAGGAGGCTTCATTAAACTTTGTAATTCAAGATTTCTTTGATTAATAATACAACGAGAGTTCATTTTTGCAAGTGCTGATTGCCTTGTGCCTTCGAAGCTTCTTCTCCTTGAGTTCTTTCAAGTTCTTGTGAGGGAGATTAATCTTCACACTCCAATTTACCTTTTCATCGTGACTAGGAGGGTTGGTTAGAGCCATATTATCGTGTTTGCCTTTTCATTGCGACTAGGAGGGTTCAATAGGACATTATCCATCGATTTTCCACATATCCATCCACGTCATCAATAATCTTTATCGTTCACCTTCATAAGGGAGATCTTTTGATTTCTTGGTTATCTTATTTTATTTGCAATTCATTTATCTTTTCTTTATCTTATTTTAATCTTATTTTTATCTTGTTTCCAGCACCAAAAAGAAACCCTATCTATTGCCGCCACCTTCCCGATTCATCCCTTATTGTTCTTCATCGAGTCTAAATCTTTTCTAGGTTTGATTCTTCAATAAGAGCAACGTTCATTAACCCGCCACCGCTTCCCTATCAGAGCGTTTATTTATAGCCAAGAGGAAACGCTTTAAAGCCGAGAAGTGCATAAACAATTATACAAGGCGCGACCCATGCACCGCGCCACTCTAACGCGTGCCAGAATTGCAGGAAGGCGCGGCTCATGCACCGCGCCTTACCCTACGTGACAGAAGGCGGGACCCATGCACCACGCTTTACCCTACGTGACAGAAGGCGTGACCCATGCACCACGCTTTACCCAGCGTGTCGCCATGTCAGCATAAGACGCGGTGCAAGGGTCGCGCCTTACCTCACGTGGCGCCACATCAACGTAAGACGCGATGCATGTACCGCATTTTTCTACAAAGAGTATTAGATAGGAAAATAAATCTGAAAGGGTATTTGACAGAAAAATAAAATATAGTAGGGTGATTTTTTTTGGGAAATTCGCCTCAATCGTCAATCTATATGGAACTTCAGCTTTGTTTATTACAACAAGTACTTTTTAACTATTCTCTTCTTCCTTTTTCCATTTCCTTCGAGAAATGCGGTAGCTTGCCTCGTCTTTTCTTTACTTTTGCCATCAGTCTTTTGGGTAAACCCCAAACCCATACCCGACGGTAATATCCCTTTTTACCTTTCTTATACTTTCTTCATTCTTTTTATATTATTAACACTAATTAAAATATATACTCGTTATGTAAATGTAATTATTAAAATTTAAAATCTTTTTTTTAAATAAAATCCAATATATTTATTACATATAATAATAAAGTGGCTACACTAGGTCCAGACCCATTTATGAGATTTTGATGGTCTTTGAGAAAACAAAAAAAAAAAAGGCTCTTAATCAGAGATTTAAATTACATTTTATATTTGTGTCTTCGATTGTAGTTTATCGCTATTGCGGACATAAGGGATGATATTACGGCCACTGAAGTATTGTAGTTGTGAATTTTTAATAACATATACTATTATATACATAATAATTGTAGATTCAGACGATGTCATTACCATTGCATAACATTTATTGTTTTGGTTACAAAATATTATTTAAGTAATTTTTCCTACTAACAAGTGTTGAAAAAAAAAACTTGGGTGGCTCCATATAACAAGTATTGAAATGAATAGGTCCCTAAAAACAAATATTAAAAAAAAGTAAATGTTAAGAGTATGTTCATAATAACAAATATTAAATAAATGGATATTTAATAAAAAAATATTAAAAAAATTAGATTCATAACAATAACTAAATATTAGAAAAAAATTGAATTTTAAAAGTATACCCCTAATAACAAATATTAAAAAATTAGAACCTAATAGTAAATATTAAAAATTGAGCATTTAATAACAAATGTTAGAAAAAAAATATTGGCAAAAGATTGAATATATAAATTATAAAAGTAGGCCCTAATAATAAATATTTAAAAAAATTATCCATAATAAAAAATATTAGAGACATTGAACCTTTATAAAGGCATTGTAAAAGTAGGTCCGTAATTGGACATTATAACTAATATAAAATCATTTTGTATCGAGGTAATACACTATAAAATATTATGGGCTCCAGCATGTGTCCCTCCTGTCTAGGCCTAAATACGATCCTAAGTTCTAACTAGGTTTAGTTGTGTTGAGTAATGTTAATAATGAAATACATTTAGATTTATTGTATGAGTTATTATATTGGTATTTTGAAATTTTTTAATGATTTACTTTTTATTTCATTAAGATAAAAATAATTTGACTAGAAGAATAATTATTCAAATTAAATAAAAAAATAGACTAATGTGATAAAAAGGCATTAAACTATAAATTCCCCACCTCAGACCTCTTTACTTTATTATTTTCTTACAGTTATATTAATTATAAGTGTGATTTTGCAGTTTAAAACTGATTTTCTTTTTCTTCTTTCAACACTCTTCAACTTGTTCTTGTTTGCGTGCTGAGAAAAACAGTTTTGTATGAAAAGTCAGCGTCTCTCTCGCTAGCTCTTCTTCCAAAAAAACCTATTTGCTTTTGTTTCCTGTAATAACCAAAACTCATCTCCGTTATGACATCAAAAACCGAAATTATTGACAGAAATCTGAATGATTTCAACTTATGTTAGTTAATCGGTGCAAATTACTGATTAGAGTACAGAGGGGAGCTGGAGAGAAGTAAAATGGTGGAATCGGTTGTTTCTTACATGTAATCTTCTATGTTGGTGTTACCATGAGCAGTGTTTTTAGTCTACAAATGTAGAATTATCAAGGTGATTTAAACGACTAGTTCAATCCTCTGCTGCTCAACGAACAAATATGGTTCCATGGCAGCAATTCACCTGCTGTCCTCTGAGTTTTTCATCATCGGCGGCAGCCATGGAATATCATAGAGTAAACGATTTCGGTGACCCTTTCTCCACCATGAGAGATCCACTTCTTCTTCACGAGCTTAACGATTCGAGTTCGAGCTACTTTAGCAGCCCTAATTCCACCAACAATCATCATATGAATAATATCGAAGACACTTCAAGCTTTTCTGCAAGTGGTCTTGATAAAACCATGAGTTCTTGTAACATTTTTTTCTCGGGTTCATATCTCTCATGGTCATAGCTCTAGTCCACGACCTGTGCCGTCGCTGTAGCCGAGTTATCCACCAGTGATAGGTGTTGTCAGTGTTTCCCCCAGGGGACATAAGGATCCTGTTGTGCTCCCAAGCGACATGTTTAATGTAAACACCTCAATCCCGGTGCAGATCTCACACTACAACAAAACTGTTCTATATTGACCTTTTTAGCGGCGTTTTGAGAGTAAATGCCACTAACTTTAAACATATAGCGACGTTTACACTCCAAACGCCACAAAATGGTAAATTTAGCGGCATTTTTATACAAAACGCCGCGACAGAGTAATACTTTAGCTGTATTTGTATAAAAACACCGTAATAGGATTTATCTATAGTGGTGTTTTTTCAACAAACGCCACAATAGAGTAGCAGTTTAGCGGCATTTTTATACAAATGCCGCAATAGGTTCATCGATAGTGGCATTTCTAAACAAACGCCATGACAGAGTAGTACTTTAGCGGTGTTTTTATAGAAACGCCGCAATAGTATTCATCTATAGTGCCGCTTTTTCAACAAATGCCATAACATAGTAGTACTTTAGCGGCGTTTTTACACAAATGCCGCAATAGGCACTACAGCAAAATAGGTATATAAACGCATTGTTAGCGGCGTTTTTATAGCAAACGCCGCTAACTTTACACATACAGCAGCGTTTATAGCCAAAACGCCACAAAATAGTATTATTTAAAACATTTTTAGACAAACACCGCTATAAACTCATACTTTAGTGGCGTTTTTACGATTAAAACACCGCAATATATTAAACATATCATAGCGTCCGCAATTGTTGTCGTCCCATACCCTTTAATGGCATTTATAAAAAAAACGCCGCATTAATCTCATCAATTAAATGTTTTTTGTGGCATTTGAATTTATAAACGCTGCTAAGGTGATATCTTTAATCCTGCGAAACCATTTCCCCCTTTCCATCTGTGTCTTTACCTATTTTTCAATTATCCCAGACAAATCACTCCACAAAACAACTACTGCCCGTTGTCGTTCAAAGCCGTCGTCACCTCCACTGTCACGTCGTTGAACACTGTCGCGAGACTACCGCCGTCAAGGTTGAACACCATTCTCTCTTCAACTCACATCGTGAGTCTCTTCTTTTCCTTACACCACCGACCCCTAAAATCAGTTTTCATTTTTGCATGATTTTTCCTTCTTCCTGACCGACACCAACATCAATTTCCTTCCATCGACGACAGTAACAAATGTAAGAACATCTTCCGTTTTTCAAATTTCTTGCATCATTGAATCTGTTATTTAAAATCAAATTTCTTGCGTAATTTATTTTGGTTCTTGTTAAATATTATAAGAATTTAAAGATTAAACGCATTCTTGCTTTGGGTATCTTGTGCTGCTTAAGGGTGAAAATGAAATATATTTGAAATTTTTGGAAGTAATTTTGCTAATGAATTGATTGCAGATAATGCTCCAGTGAGAAGAAGCTTTATTGTTGCATCTGTTTTCTTCACCGTATTTTTTGGGATCCAAGGCCGTTCGTTTAAGCTCGGATTGTCGTATCAGGTGAACCCCTCACCTTGTTAAGTATTTTTGCTTTATCTGGATTGAGTTTTCTGTTTCTAGGATTTGTTCCTTTTCTTAATTTAAACATATTCTTTATGAATTATGATCCTCATATTTTTCATTCTTTAACTTCACTTCCAATGTTACTTCATTTTCTTAGATATTTTCCCTTTTTATGTTTATTGTGTGAACTTCTATGGTTTTCCCGTGATGCATTTTTTATTTACCATTTTAATTTCAGTACAAGCTGTTGTTTTTCTGTTTTTTAAAATTTACGAGGATTAACCTTTGCTTTTTTTTACTAAAAATTATGTTCAAAATATGTCCTGTGTTTTTATGGAAAGAATGAGAAATGTTTATTCTTTTGGTTTTGTAGTGGATCTTTTATTGAACGCATAATTGTTTTGGATGTCAATGCATCAAGTAGATCATTACTTTCTTTTACCTTTTTTTTCTCACCAACTGCTGACCTAGAAGACTTCATTTTGAGCAAACATTGTGATTGGAAGTTTCATATGAAAGTGATTTCTGAGTTTTCTGTTTTTTACATCATTAGATCTTTCATAGGTTTTAATTAGTTTCTATTAATCTTACTCTGAGTACATCAGTTGTTTAGATGATTAATGAAACTCATCTTATAAGAAAAACTAATGTCTGAATGATTAAATTGTTGTTTGATGAATTGATTTTCTTTAGGCTAATGATGATTTTTAAATATCAAATTGTTGTTTTGGGTTTTTTTTTGTTCCTACAAGTAAATTTGAACTTGTTCTAGGATTTAATTTGGGATTACTTGGGTATTTTGCTTCTAACCGATGAATGATTATTTGTTGCCGCTCATACCTAAATACCGACGCAGAACAGCTACTGTTTGTTGCCGCTCGAAGCCGTCGATCCCTAGCAGCAGACACAACATCACAACAAAATTCCAAAATCCAAGTATGTTTGATTCAGATTTTGTTGTGTTCTTTTTTTAGATCAAGAGTAGTTCCTTGTGATTTTACATTTGGTTGGATTATATGTTTTACCCAAGATTCACGACAAGGAAAGGATAAAGGATATGCCTGTCTGACTGCACCACACTGGCTTTTTTGGTATTGATCAGGCGTGGTCATGGGGGATAATTTTGATATTTGCATCTCCAAATATACATTGCTATGACTCAAAGATTTCAGTCCTTAATCACATTGTCTGAATATGGAAATTGCGTGGTTTTAGTAACCTCCTAATGTGCTGTCAAACTTCACTTAGATTTTTTAGCATTGAGCTCAGAAATATTATGAGAAAAATCAGACGGAACATTAGTAGGTTTGAAAGGATATTGAACTCATAATTTTTTGCATTTTCCCCTCTATATAGAGATTATTTGTGGATTAATGGACAAAAGTGCATGCTATATGGATCTAGTGAAAATTTGATACACTGAAATCTTTAAGTTGTGGGGTGCTTAGATTTATAAGGGATTGAGTCTGTTTAACATTTGCATTAGTCTGCTTAATACAATTTTCCACTTTGAAGAGTATCGGTACCCAATGTATGGTACTGATACTTCCCTAGTTGTGGTATCGATACCGAGCTTGGGTATCGATACCCTTTCTCGATTCTGGAATTCTTATTTCAAAATGGTATCACTCATTTACCTTTGAAGTATCGGTACTGGATGAAGCAATACTGATACTACTAGCCCAGAAATCACTCCTTAAACTCGCAAATTTACCAATACCAACCTAAACCTTTCATTTTGAGTCATTGTCATGTCATTAAACTCAACTACACCTATTCAAATAAACTTATATTCATATAACACATCGTTATCTAAATGAATATTTCATAAATACGAAATGGATAAGAGTTAGATGGATTTGTCAAGGGTAACTGACGGCTATCAAAATGGAGTAAAACTTTTCTAAATTTAGCTTTTAAAAATTCAATCCAGGAGAATATGATTCTTTTCCCTTGTAAGAAGTGTACTAACATTAATTGGCATATTCGTGGAGTTGTCTATGAGCATCTCATTATTTTTGGCTTTGTTTGGGGCTATAAGAAATAGATATTCCATGGAGAGTGTACACCTCATAGATCTTATTCCGTGAGTTATTCTGCTTATCCTTCTACTTCTCATCATCGATCTGCTAGAGAAGATGACATGGAGGGTATGTTGCGAGATGCATTTAGTATGCACAATCATCACCAACCTGTTAGAGAAGATGATTGGGATCTTGGTTGTAATGATTTCAATGAGATTGGAAGAAATGGTTGTAGTGAAGAGCCAAATGGAGAAGCAGCAAAGTTTTATAAGTTCCTTAATGAAATGAATGAGCAACTTTATGAGGGATCAAAATATTCAAAACCCTCATTTTTCATTCGTATTTTCCACTTAAAATGCTAGGGAGGGTGGACCGATAACTCTTTTATACTGTTACTAGAATTCTTAAGAGACATGTTTCCTTTTGCAAAAATCCCTTAATCATGCAAAGATATGAAGAGAATGATAAAGGATTTGGATCTTGGGTATGAGAAAATTCATAGTTTTCCAAATGATTGTATGTTGTATTGGGGTAATCGAAAAAATCAGGAGTCGTGTCATGTATGTGGAAAATCTCGGTGGATGAATGGGGACGTAGAAAATGTGAGTGCGGACGAAGTTGAAGCACAATCAAGAAAGAAATCGCTAAAGATTTTACGATATTTTCCTCTAATACCTAGGCTTCAAAGACTTTATATGTCTTTAAAGACTGCAGAGTCTATGAGGTGGCATCATGATGGGCAAACCGATGATGGAATATTAAAGCATACTGCAGATTGTTTAGCTTGGAAGTCATTTGACCAAAAATTTCCAAGTTTTGCAAGAGATCCTCGAAATGTCAGGCTCGATCTTGCATCTGATGGGTTTAATCCTTTTAAAATAATGAGTACTTATTATAGTACTTGGCCTGTTATGCTTGATTCCTACAATTTGCCTCTGTGGATTTGCATGAAACAATCATCCTTTATATTATCAATGATAATCCCTGGTGAAAAAGGTCCCGACAATGATATTGACATCTATTTGCAGCCTCCTATTGAAGAGTTGAAACAATTATGGGTGGGTGTCGAAACATATGATGTCTTAAAGAAGGAGAACTTTAATTTACGTGTAGCTTTATTGTGGACTATTAATGATTTCCCTACTTATGTAAATCTATCTGGTTGGAGTACCAAAGGTTATTATGCTTGTCCTTGTTGTGCTGCGCAGACATGTTTAAAGTGATTATATAATGGAAAAAATTTCTTACATGGGACATCGTCGGTGGTTAGGTGAAAATCAAAGATTCAGGTATCAAAAAAAATTTGATGGTACTGAAGAGTTTAGAAAAGCTCCTAAATAAACAATCAGGTCGGATATCTTGTCAATGTTCAAACATATGAAGTTCACTTATGGAAAGATGAATCAACCACAAAATACACGACCAAAGAAAAAGGCAAAAGAGCTTTATCATTTTGATGTTGAACAACAAAGTGATGATGACTCTGATGATGAAGATGATCCAAATGAGGTGGATTTGTGGAAAAAGAAAGTATTTTCTTTGAGTTTACTTATTGGAAGGATCTCATTTTAAGATATAATCTTGATGTCATGCATATTGAGAAGAATGTTTGTGAGAATATTATCGGGAGCATTCTCAATGTCGATAGTAAATCTAAAGATAATCTAAAGAGTGGACTTGACTTAGTTGACATGGGAATTCGGTGTGATCTTCATCCTCAATTATTCCTAATGGAAAATCTTGGATACCACTTTCTATTTTTGCAATGTCGAAGAAAGAAAAAAGAAATCTTATGCATGGTGTTGAAGGATATAAAATTACCAGATGGGTATGCATCAAATATATCTCGATGTGTCAGTGTTAAAGATCGAAGACTTTATTCTCTAAAGTCACATGATTATCATATATTGATGCAAGATTTACTGCCAGTTGTTTTACGTGGTTGCATGTCGAATAAGGTGACGTCTTGTATAATTGAACTTTCTAATATAATGAAATTTGTTTGTGGGAAAGTTCTCATGGTTGAAGAAGTTGAGAAACTGCAAGATAGAGTCGCCTTGACTTTATACAATCTAGAGAAGATATTTTCACCTTCATTCTTTACAAGTATGGTGTATTTGCTAGTTCATCTCCCTCATGAAGCTAAACTTGGTGGACCAGTTTTCTATCGGTGGATGTATTCTATAGAGAGGTACTGGATGGGTTATATGTATTCAATATATATTGCACATATCTTTTAATGAAAACTATTAATATATAGTTGTGTTTGGTGTCTAGGTTTTTATGCAAATTAAAGTCTTATTGTCGTAATAAGCGTTATCCAGAAGGATCAATTGCTAAAGGGTATTTGGCAGATGAGTGTATGACTTTTTGCTCTAAATATTTGGAAGATGCTGAAACAAGACTGAATAGACCAAATAGAAATGAAGTGTCCAATATGAATAACTTAGCTGAGACTTATTTGTTTGGAAGTTATGGTGAACTACTCGGCAAAGTTGAAATTGCACAGTTAGATGAGAAGTCTTGGGTACAAGCACAACGATATGTTCTTTTCCATCACGATTCATTAGATCATTTACGCACGCAAATTTTATAATTAAAATCGTAATGTACTTTCTCGTGACCTTTCATATTTCTCTTTCTTTAACCACATAATCTTCAACCTCAATGAGTATAAAGAATTCTTAAGACCTTAATCACACTCGAGAAGAATACATCAACGACACATTCAAAAGTTATTCACATAAATTTTTCACGAATGGTTAGGGCGTACGGTAAGCAAATAACTCCTTTCACGACAAAAAAAATTATGTACAACTCTTATTGTTTTAATATATTGATATAAATGCTAACCGATTTAATTGTCATGCATAATAGGTTTGGAGTGGGAGAGAAGTTAGTGAAGAGGTTAAATGGCTTTCTCAAGGTCCGGATAGAATTGTTAAAAAATATAATGGCATCATCCTTAATGGCTTCAGGTTCCATACAAAATCTCGTGAAAGATTAAGGACACAAAATTGTGGATTAGTTGTTACTTCTTCAACTACAAGTTATGCTAGTGCCAGAGACAACCATCCTGCAGAGGGAGATGTAGAATATTATGGAATCCTTACGGATATCATTGAGTTGGATTATTATGACAAACGAAAGGTTGTGTTATTTTGGTGTGATTGGGCTGATGTAAATATTAATTGATGAATTAAAAGAGATCAATTAGGTTTTACAATGGTGAACTTTTTTTGATTAATTCACACTGGTCAACAATTGATGGACGAGCCATATGTATTTTCTTCTCATGTCAAACAAGTTTTTTATTGTCACGATCCAATGGATGAAGGTTGGTATGTTGTACTTCGTAACACCCGTAGAGACTTGATAAACATCGGGGATGGAAGTAGAGATGACATAGAAACAAGATCATAAACTTTGCCTTTTGTAGAACAAAATTTAGATGAAACTATTATTGGTACTAGTTCACAATTCCAACGGGTCCGGGATGACATGGATAAAGATATTTATGAAAATTGGTATGACATAACAATGTAGTTAGATGTTATATCTTAATTGAGCAATTTATAATGTTATCATTTATATAAGTTGATGTCGTCGAATATATATATTACTAGCATTGTTGTCGGTATTTACTAATATGGTTGTTTGTTTATTGTAGATAATATGCCTAGGAGAAAATTAAGTGATCTGCAGATTGTTCGAGATCCTACAGAGGAGGAAGAAAAAAATAATGAAGAGTCGATTGGTGTTGGATCTACAGAGGATCTGAACACCATTGAAGAAACTGTAGAAATTGAAGGTAATGTTCTACTCCTTATTTAAATGGTGATTGATTTTCTTATTGACTTGATTTTGAAAAAATACACTAAATTATTTCTTATGTAGCTTAAAATGGTCAAAGGCGCAAAAGTAGAGGTCGTACGATAATGAAGGAATTGTACCAACTTCCTCTTGGGGACCGTGTTAGAGTTTCAAGTAACGATGTCGGTTAACCTATTAGGACAGAAGCACGTGTTCTATCAGGTTACCTAGGCGTAATTGCACGAAATGCAAGTATTCTACCGATCAATTATGAGTCATGGCGTGTGAAGCCCAATAATAGCAAAAACCATGCTATGGATTGCATTAAGGTAATAATTTCATTGTAAAAAATTATTCATTTTACTTCAATAATATATATACTTCCAACACTTGTATAAATTATAGGAGCAATTTTCGTTAGAGGTCTTAGATGAATATTTGAAGCAAGCAGTAGGAAAGAAATGGAGAGACCACAAGAGTTTCTTAAAAAAGAAATATTTTAAGAACAACCTCAGCCTTGAAGGAAAGCTGCAAAATGCCCCACCTGGAATGCTCAAATATCAATGGGAAGATACAGTCAGGTTTTGGAGTTCAAAGAAAGGAGAGGTATGACGCATTTTGGAAATAATATTATCTCTCTAAATTATTGACTTTATAATTCATGTAGAGTTCAAATTGGAGGACCGAGAACACGTTGGTATTGCTAGTAGACAACAACAAAAGTTTACTCACACTGTTGGATCGAAGAGCTTTGCTCGTGTAGTTCATGAACATGTATTCGCGTTTTAATTATGATTATTCATATAGTCATTTTAAGTTAGTAGCATATAGTTTTTAACCATTTTTTATATTCTTTCTTACTTTTTTTGTAAGTATTAATTTATATTCACCATTATAGGAAATATCGTCCGACAGTAAAGTTGGTCGAATACAACTCTTTGAAATCACATATACAAAAAAGATGGCTCTCCTATGGTTCCTGAAACTGCAGATTTTATGGTATATTTACTGGACATAAAATTTGCATTATGTTATATTGATAATATGAAATTGTGTATTTTAAATAATTATTGAATTTGTTCTACGTTCTAAACTAATTATCAGGAAAAATTGAGCGATAAAAGGGTAGAATATGAAGTTATGACTTCATCCAATGCTTCTAGTAATGCGAAGGAGATTGAAAATCAAGTTATTACTGAAGTTTTTGGTCCTGAAAGATATGGTCGAGTTCGCTGTCAGGGATCATTTGTTACTCCTATCAAATTCTTTGGATCTAGCTTGTCTCAGTACATGTCATCCCACAAATAATTCTCTCAACAAGAAGTTATTCGATTAAACAACAGTTGAGTGAATTTGATGAAAAAATTGCTCAAATGAAAGCCGAAGCTGAAGCGAAAGAAGCAACGAGAGAGCAGAGAGAGAAGTATCATTTCAGAGAAAATATGAAGAACTCCAACAACAAATTGAAGCTATGAGGCAGATGATGCAGCAGAATCAAACGAAGAATTCATCATCCTAGGTGTTTTCTTAGTTTAATGCTTACTTTATGTTATTGAAAATTGTTGAACTATATTATATTTAACTTCAATGTTTATAAACTTTGATTTATTTATGTTTTTATGTATTATTATTTAATTCGAATCTTAATTTAATTTACTATAAATTGTTGGATATTGTTACAGGTTAAATTTTGGTAATACAAAATACGAAAAAATATGCAGTTTTGATTAGCGGCGTTTTAGGGGCAAAATGCCACTAATGGAGTGCAAATATACGGCGTTTTTACGATTAAACACCGTTAAATGACCAACTTATTGTGATGTTTTTGCCAGATACGCCGCGAAATATTTATTCTATTGCGGCGTTTGTGACCACAAACGCCGCTAAATATCGAACATGTTTCTGCAAAACAATTATAAATATCAAATATATTGCGGCATTTTTATTCTAAAACACCGCAATATAACATGATCTTTAACGGCGTTTGTATACTCAAACGTCGCTAAATCACCTAACTTTTAGCGACGTTTATAAGTAGAAAATGCCGCTAAAACTTGCGGCATTTGTAATAACGGCTTTTTTGCGGGTTTTTTTTACGTCGACAACATCTTTAGCGGCGCTTTTAAATGTCACTATAGGACAAAAAATGCTGCTATTGACCACTTCTGCTGTAGTGTCATCTCAGCGGAATATGGGTATCAAGAGGTTAGGGTGATATTTAATTATCTAATTAAGCAAATAAACCATTACTATTACATATAAAATTAGAAGGAAAAAGAATTTTATAAGATCGTACTCGGAATTGATGTCAACTTGATGTTATGAATTAGGGTTTATATATTGTTATCAGGAAGTAATTAGCTTTCATGTGTATTTGTATCTTTAAGGGGCCGGAAGGAAGTGTGCATTTTATGTCTGATAACCCTGCCTTAAATTGTACAACTCAAGCAAATAGACAACAACCTTGCCTTAGGAAGATTGTTTTGTTTCCATGCAGAAAAAATCAGTCCAAGAAGGTGGTGTGTATACCAGCACCGGCAGCTGCAATCAGCCGGTCTAGTGGAGAAGTAGTTCCCTCTGATCTTTGGGCATGAAGAAATTTTGGCCAGAAACCTATCAAAGGCTCCCCTTATCCATGGTACTGTATATTACTATATTTTATGCAGTTATGTATGCTTTACTCACTCATCATGTTAAGATCATATCATCATCATTATCAAATTAAACATCCTTATATGAGTGACCCAAAACTCGAACCTTGATTTATGATGTTAAAGGATTATAACCTTCCCCTTCAATTTGCAATTGATTCCTGTAATATTATCTGTACTGCAAGGCCTACTACAGACGCAGCAGTTCCAAAGGCTGCTCAGCCAAGAAACATGTGGAACGAAGCCGAACCGATTAGAACATGCTCGTGATCACCTACACGTCCGAGCACAATCATCCATGGCCAACTCAAAGAAATGCACTTGCAGGTTCAATAAGGTCTCATTCATCAAAAGCCAATGCTACTAGAAGTACTAGTTCTCAACCCCAAAACACAGCCAAAGGAGCCAATAGCAACAATGACACAAAGAGCACATCAGTTAAAGAATAAATACCTGAATTACCCAAATCACAACAGCAAACTGAGGATTTATTTTTGCAGATTTGGATGAACTGGAACTAGAGACGGACCCTTTTAACCTGTTGTTTGGTGGTGACAACTAAGATGAAATACAAAACGAAAATAAATTCGTTGATCCATTCGGTCTGTTTGATTACAACAACAACGCTTAGTTTTGAATGAAGCCAAAAAGAGGGTTTTGAAAGTTGAATGCGGGGGATGATTTGTTTATGGTATCAGTGCCTGGAAGATTAATATAAAGAAAGGGTGGCTGCTGAACTGGGAGCAAACTCAGTGAGTCCTCACAATTAATTTTATTTTTCCTTTTGGGAATATTGGTGTGGATGATGGACACAGCCTCAGGAACACAAGGTTTCAACAAGTACGTCCCATAAGACATGACTGGGTGATAACTCAAGTGAGAAGAGGGGACTTGCCCTTGCCCGCCTTTTTCTTTCACTTTTCCTCCTCCTTTTCCCTGTTAAGTGGAACAAATTATTTAGCTCGAGCCTTTCTTTTCTTCTCATAATGGGTGATCACTGTTGTATTAAAATCCCAGGAAAAGATTAATAAATTCCTTGGATTGGATATGAAGAAAATAAATAAATAACAAATTATTAGAAAAATAAAATTTGTCCACATGGATTTACCTAACATAAGAAACAGATTTAAGCATGTTTAAATATAGTATTATTTTTAAAATATAAAGTTCAATGATAATATTCTCGACTTAAATTCTATTGATAACGCATGTTTTTGTAATATTTTTGTCGGGTTAAAACACATGATACTTGGTACAATAAAGATATTTTGAGAATTCAACTAGAATATCTTGAAATTTATGGATAAATTAAAAATTTAACATGCATACTTAAACATATTTGAATTTATATTATTTTTACATAAAATTATAACAGCAACATCAATTAAACTTAAGTTCGATCAATATAATATAAATTAATTCAATCTAGTTCAAATCAAGTCAAAGAACCTTATCTTTTTAAACAAATAAACATTTAGTGTAGGGATTTGCACTCGTTTTCGTACCGGTATTTGTAGCATATAATTAAAGTGATATAATATCAATTATGTAGACACCTATTTTTATTTGGGTCTCAAAAAAATATAATAATAATAATTATTATTATTATTATTATTATTATTAATTACACTAATTTACATATTACAGGCTCTCACCCGAAGCCCATTACATCAAGCCCAACCAGATTACTAGCTAACCTATTACAACCCACTCAGCAAACCCAGTTGCAGGATGACCCGATTACATCAAACCCAAGATTCGAACCAGATCCAGACCCGACCCGTGACCATCCCAACTGTTGCTCCTGAACACCAACACGCCCACCATGCCAATCACCATACCCTACTGCCAGTCACTCCGGTGTCATACCTCTCTGCCACCAACAAGGTCGCCCTCTCCTCCAAAGCCTGTCACCACCGAACAGAGAAGAAATCAACAAAAGATTTTTTTTCGGTTTTATAATTCTATAATGGGTATATAACCCAACTGAAAAACAATGTAAACCAGATTTTGATGAGCAATAAAAAAAACAATTTAAGGCAAAAAAAATCTTTCTGGTTCTTTCCTTTTCAAAAAAAAAATATATATATATGCAATAATAAAAAAAGAAAAAGGGGAAATGTTACCTTCAGTCGGATCTTCGCCTGCGATCGGGACATATTTTCCAAGATCCGAACGGTGTGAAGCTACGCAAGAACGAGGAGAACAACATAATGGAAAATCGACTCGATCGGCGGCGGACGACAGCGGATCGAAGAGATAAAGGCTGAATAGTTTCGATTAGATTTGTGGAGTTTGAGGCCGATTCTCGCGAAACCGACCCTATATTAGAGATGGAGAGATCGAGATGGACCTCCCGGTGTAATTTGGTGGTCATCGCCCACAGGCGGCGGCGCGACGGCGGACAGCACGGCGACCAGCGAAGGTGAGTGGTCGACCACCCACCAGTTTTCTAGAGAGAGCGGGCTCTAAAAATAATTTTTAAAAAATGAAATGAAAATTAAAAAAAATGTTGATATTTATAGAAAACTTAAGGGTTTAATTGCAATTAAGTCCTCCAACATTCGATGTGTTTTTGCAAAGTGATCACCTATAGGGACCAATTTCATAATTTAACCATTTTAGTTTATGCTTTATAACTTTTGGTTTAATTATTGTTTAGTCTCCCTAACTTTAGCGTATTTTTGCATGTAGTCACATGTAGGGATTGTGTTTGTGTTCCCATTTTTATGTCTGTTATATATTTTTAGGGTTATTTTCAGTTTAGTCCCAGTATGTTTAGCGTGTTTTTACATTTAGGTCACTAGATTCATCTTTTATTGTTTGTTTTGATTTAAGCTACATATTATGTTTTATTTTATTTTGATTATTTCTATGTTTTATTTTATTTTATTTATGACATTTTGTTTGCATTTATTTTAATTTAGTCACCATTTTCTCATTTATTTTATCATTTGATTCTGATATCATGTTTTTACATTGGTTTCAATTTAGTCACTTCTTACTCTTGAATATGTTTTGGGTAATTATTTGGTTTTGAGCCTTGGTTTGTGATTTATTTCATTTCAGTCACTCTTTATTTGCCTAAGAGATTGTTTTATACCTTATGTTTAGGTTCTAGATTAGCATTATGTTCGTTTTAACCATTGTATTTAGTGTTCTAAAGCTTGAGGTTTATTTCCCATTAGGTCCTTACTATTTTATTTTGTCAATAATTTAATCATTGTATAATTTGATGTTTATTTCTTTCATTTTTCCCATGAATTTATATTTATATTTGTATGTATGTATACATTATATCATATTATGTGTAGATATATTTATTTAATATTTCTTAACCTTTGGATATTTATATATTACCGGTGTTTATTTTATTTGTGATCTTATTTAATTATTTCATTTTATAAAATGCCCAATTGTCAATATTTTTATTTTTTAAACTTGATGTTAATATTTTTAAATATTTCACTTGAACATTTTCAAGAACATTGATTTGTAGAATAGGTGTGGAAAATGGTAGAACTATGCTTCGATATAATAAATTTAAGGCAAAATGTTTTTGGACTTGAATTGAATTTATTCAAAGTTTTTCAAAAGGTTTCAAAAATAATTCAAAGTCCATTAAATTCGGATTTGAGCAAAAATATTAAGAGTTACCGATACCCCTATGAATGGGTATCAATACCCCTATGAATGGGTACCAATACCCCTATGAATGGGTATCAATACCCCTATGAAGGCTCAAACATCGAATGCAATTTTGGTACTGATACCTAGGCAAGAGTATCGATACCATAGTGCAAAGTAGTACCGATACCCCTTAGGTAGTATTGATACTACAAGGCTCCAACAGCTAGCTACGACTAGTTAAATTTGAATTTAAAAAAGGTAGTATCGATACCCTTTGAAGGGGTACCGACACCCCCTGTTCTGGATAACCTACTTTTGCAAAAACATTATCCCCAAAGGGCTCCAAAACATCCCCAAAGGCTATATACGACTTCAAACTCATTTCAAGCTATAAATACAAGCTGAGAACACTTGAAGAAGTAATAGAACAATTATCCAAGCAATCAAAAACAAGAGAAGAGTTTTTCATTCTTATTTCATCTTTCTCTTGTAAATATTTCTATTCTTGTGAGCTTAATTCTTGCAAACACCTACCTTAGAGAGGTTTTCTTGTTTACATTTCTTTTCCTTGCAAAAGGGGTTTTGGTTCTAGCTGAGCCTGTTAAAAGCTAGGGATTGGTTCTAGTTTAGCCCGTGAAAAACTAAGGAGTTGTAAATATTATCTCTTTGTCCTGTAAAAAGAAAGAACAAATTAGTGAATTTGTTGGAAAATCCTTGGTGAGGAGCTAAGGTAGTGGAGGCAGACTTGGTTGAGAAGTCGAACCACTATAAATCGTTGTGCAATTTTCTATCTTTCAATCTCCTTACTCCCTAAACACAAAAATCAATCCAACCCCTCTTGGTGAACCCTTTCGATTATCGATTTGAGCTTCCTCAAATCCCAACAATTGGTATCAGAGCTTGACTCGTTAGAAGGCTTAACATCCTTGAGACTATCCTCGAAGAAGCTCTACCGATTCCCGATACAACTGAGAAGATGGATTCCACCTCCGGCTCGTTCCACATGGAAAACTCCCTACCAACCGACAAGCCTCCATACTTCAATGGAGCCAACTATCATCATTGGAAGAAATTAATGAAGGTATTCATCCAATCCAATGATCTTGATGCATGGGAGATAATCGAGAACATATACTCTTCTCCAAAGAAGAAGGAGAAGAAGTGGAGTGACAAAGAACGGAAGAAAGCTCAACTTAATGCCAAGGCCATGCACATGGTGTTTTGTGCATTTGGTCCTGAAATCAATGAAGGAATTTCTTCGTGTTCAAGTACCAAGGAGCTTTGGAATAAGCTCGAGGAAATCCATGGAAACAAGAAAGAATAACCAACAAAGGTGGTGTCTTTATTGGCTCGTGAAGAGCCCGAGGTATCTTCTAGCTCGAATGAATTAAATTCATTTTCTTTTGATGAGTTACAAGATGCCTACAATGAATTATTTTCGGAGTTTAAGACCATGAACTCCAAATATAGGAAAATGATTTCAAAATTTAAAATCGAAAATGATTTTCTTTTGAAAACAAATATAGATTTTGAAAGCCAAAATGAAATTTTGAAAAAGGATTTAGAGCTTTCAAAAATAAAAATTGAAAGTTTTGAAAAAGAAAATTTTGATTTAAAAATTAAGCTTGAATGCTTAACAAAAGAAAAAGAAATCATTTTAAATAATTCATTTAGTTTCATAATGACAATATGCTCACATTGTCATTTTCATGGTCATTTGGAACATACTTGTCCTTTGAAGAAAGGAAAAAGTTTTAAAATTAGACAAGAATGGGTTCCTAAGGGAACAAGGGCATTGAAACTAACATCCAAGGATCCAAAGCAATTTGGATACCAAAATCGAAATGAATGTCTCTTGTAGGTGTGTGGGAGAAATGGTGATGAAAGTGATGATATTCAAGATGCTCTAGCCACACATGAAAAAGGAATGGGTAACCTCTAAGCTTAATGCTTTTATTTTTTGGTTATTTGATTGCTCATTTGATTTTAATTATGCATGAGTTTTTTGTTTTAAATGATTATGCATTATTGTTTTAATCTTATGTATGTTAAAAAGGTTTTATGATGAACATTTTAAAATTTTAATGATTTTTAATAATTTTTAGTTCACCATAATAAAATTTTGGTCAAAATTAACTTTAATGCAAATGATATCTCTCTAACAATTGATATCAACTTTTCAAATACTTTGATTTTAAATGCAAATGATATTTCTTTAACAATTGATATCAAATTTTTTTCAAATGCATAACATTTTTGAAAAGTTTTATGCATATGCACTAAATTTCAAAAATTGACATTGCATAAAGTATTTTAGACTTGGATACATTGAATTTCATGTACTACTAACTTGTTTGTTATTCTTTGTTGAAATTCAATTTTGTTTAAGTGTCAAGTTCTTAAAGCTATTTTTTTTAAATGCATTTTATTGAGTGAGAGCTTTTGATTTTTTTCAAATAAATTTTAAATGTCAAATTTATCACTTACTCTCCAATGTTATTTAAGAACTTCAAAGATTGAATTATTTTTTATATAACAAAAAGGGGGAGAAGTATGATTTTGAAAAATTTAATTTCTTAATGAAAAAGGGGGAGCTTAACATTTTCATATATTTTTTCAACAATTAGTAACAATTGATATCTTTTTAACCATTGGTATCCTTTTGTAAATAATTAATATCTTTTTCATTAAACATTTTATTAAGGGGGAGTTTTGCCTACAACGATTTTTCAAATGTTTTGTTATATCAAAAAGGGGGAGATTGTAGAGCTATGTTTCGATATAACAAATTTAAGGCAAAATGTTTTTGGATTTGAATTCAATTTATTCAAAGTTTTTCAAAAGGTTTCAAAAATAATTCAAAGTTTATTAAATTCATATTTGAGCAAAAATATTAAGAGATACCGATACCCCTATGAATGGGTATCGATACCCCCTATGAATGAGTATCAATACCCCTATGAATGGGTATCAATACCCCTATGAAAGCTCAAACATCGAATGCAATTTTGGTACCGATACCTAGGCAAGGGTATCGATACCATAGTGCAAAGTAGTACTGATACCCCTTAGGTAGTATCGATACTACAAGGCTCCAACGGCTAATTAAATTTGAATTTAACAAAGATAGTACCGATACCCTTTGAAGGGGTACTGATACCCTTTGAAGGGGTACCGATACCCCTTGTTCTGGACAACCTATTTTTGCAAAAAGATTATCCCCAAAAGGCTTCAAAACATCCCCAACGGCTATATACGACTTCAAACTCATTTCAAGCTATAAATACAAGTTGAAGACACTTGAAGAAGTAAGAGAACAACTATCCAAACAATCAAACACAAGAGAAGAGTTTTTCATTCTTATTTCATCTTTCTCTTGTAAATATTTCTGTTATATTGAGCTTAATTCTTGTAAACACCTACCTTAGAGAGGTTTTCTTGTTTACATTTCTTTTCCTTGTAAAATGGGTTTTGGTTCTAGCTGAGTCTGTTAAAAGCTAGAGATTGGTTCTAGTTTAGCCCATGAAAAACTAGGGAGTTGGAAATGTTATCTCTTTGTCCTGTAAAAAGAAAGAATAAATTAGTGAATTTGTTGGAAAATCCTTGGTGAGGAGCTAAAGTATTGGAGGCGACTTGGTTGAGAAGTCGAACCACTATAAATCGCTGTGCAATTTTCTATCTTTCAATCTCCTTACTCCCTAAACACAAAAACCGATCCAATCCCTCTTGGTGAACCCTTTCGGTGATCGATTCGAGCTTCCTCAAATCCCAACAAAAGCATTGCTTGATCGAAATAGTGTGATATGATACGACATTAAAACAAAATGTGAGCTTGAAATAAATCGATTTTACTCTTTTTTTAATTAATTCATCTTTATTTTAAGATGAACAATTCATGTTTCTAAATAGCGATTTATTTTATGAAAAAATGTCGATTTTTCATTTATATTCAATTCACGTTTTTTAAAATCAATAAGGAGGGAATAATTCTTTTACTGATAAGAAATAGACAAGATAACTTTCCCGTTGACGGATTGCTAATTTCGAGATTTCTTTTTGAGTTAACGAATTTTCCTTAACAATATAAATAATTCAAAACAAATTATTTAATCATCAATAAATGAGTCATATTTTAATTTTATTTTCGACTTATTATTTCTACCATTTTATAACAGTGTATAAGTGATGCATTACCAATTTTGGACGCTGTGGGAGTGATTATCATTCTTCACGCGTAACTAACTCCCGAACCCATTAAATCGAATTTCCGGTAAAGACAGATCAATTTTTGTCTTAAAAAACGATTTTTCTTAAAATTGTTTTAAAAGACGTTTTTAAGTATTCAACATACCTAATCCAAAAGTCGATAGCAACTCCTTATCCAATTTCATCCAAATTAATTCTAAATCACTAATTTTTCAAATTAAATTCATAATTGTTTTTTAAAAACAATATTTAATTGTTTTTTTAAATGGTTATGACAAATTACACATAAGAAAAGCTGGTTAATAATAACAACGGTCAAGACACACCCTTAGCACTTGTTTTTTTGCTTAGCAGGAAAGATTTTATTAATAAACTGTCGAAACAAAAATGACTCATTAAAAACCTACGTAAAACTATGAGGAGGACATTCAACCCAGCAGAACAAAGGAAGAACCGCACCTCAAACAACACCAACAAAGAAGCATCCTGATAAACCTGAAGCTCTCTAAAGAACCTAGTACATAATCAGAAACGAAAAATCCACCAAAGACGGCGGCAACATCTACAACAGACATAATATTACAATACAAAAAAGCACGATACCGCACAAACCAACAAACAACAAGCAAGATCCTAACAAGACAGTACAAAATATTAAACCAACACAGTAGGCTTAAAGAGCAGCACAACAACGACAAAATTACCACTGGTCATTTAATAAGTATTAACTAATTCCATCCGCCAATGCTTTGCAAAACCAGTACCATGGGCAAACATATAGTTCCCAATTCTTTTCACTAAACAATCAATCTCCACAAAAATCGAGCGGTAAAATCATGGTCTAAGAGACACTTTTTTTTTGCAAAATCAGTCCCACCAAGCTTTAAATAGCTCTTTTCTTGCCATCCTTTAGCTAAATGGTCCATCATTCCAATTTGACTTCTTGGTGCGTAAATAGAATTCACCTTTTCGATTACACGAAACCTGTCCTCTATTTCGTCAAAGATGTTCCGCCAACGCCAAAGTCTCAAATCCGATTTTGAAATCCAGATCAGTACCAACTGTGAAACGGACTCCACTGTAAGAATCGTCTTTCCCATCCATTGAGCTTCTTGAACTATTTTTAGCCTAATTTTAACTGCAAATAATTCAGAAAAAAAATTGGCCCAATTCGATGCAAAGCAAACAAGGTGTTTATACAGCAATCAACAGAACACCTTAAAGAGAATTAAATCAGATTTTCTAATGCGCTCTGACACCAATTAAGTACCTGCAGTCACACTTCAACTAACACCAGAGAAATAAACAACACTAATAAACAATAATTCTCCATTAAATAAGGATCAAACCTAGAAGCTAACACACCCAACAGATGACTAAATCACCGCAGACTTAACAAATCAGCATAGATAATTTTGAGCATCCCAAGCTAACAAAACAGACTCATAGAACCTAAAACAACAGCATAAAGGCAGACCAAAGCAAGGGAAACAATGTAAAGAACACACCAAACACAAGGCTACCACCAAGCCTTGAAACAAGAAAGATCAATGCAAACTAGATAAAGCGAGGCCATTCGACATTGCATTACTTAGCCTGGAAACATGGGAGAATTTGCAGATCCCAAATCTCTAAGCTAAACAGACGATCTCCACAAAAAAAACGACACCAATTCCATGGTTTAAGAGACATTATCTAACCATCTAAAACGATAAACAAATCAGACTCAATAACCAACAGAGCCTTCACAACCCACCCCAATTCCATTCTTCATTGCCCTCAAAGAACTTACACGACCCCTACTGTGCCCGCCATTCTTCACTGTGATAAAGTCACCTCCAATTACCCAATTTTTCGGACTGAAGCTTTTAAACCAGACAATACGTTCCAAAAGTTCACCCTGATCTGCCACATCAGAAGAAGCTAATAAATTCATAAAGGTAACAACTTCATTCTTCTCTAGCCATTTCCTTGAAAATACAATGAAATTCTGATTATATATTAATTTTTCCACTGAAAACACTGATCTATCCTAAATTAAAAGTAAACCTCTTGATCTCCCATTGGATTATACCAGACGAAACTCAAAATCATCTTTTAACCAAAGGCTTCGAATTTCCTTTTACAACATCATAACCTTCTACGTCTCCTTAAAAACGAGATGTCCACCATCTGCAGTCGAACCATCCTTCTAATTTCTGCTACTTTTACCTCCGACCCTAACCCCTTACCATTCCATGTCACCAAGCTCATCCTAATCGAGAAAGAAGAAGTTTTCAAAGTACTAAAAATCAAGAAGGGCTAAATCCCTCAATGCTAATTCCTCATTGCCTATAATTTGGATACCCAGACTCTTACCCAGATTAAGCGTCAAACTCGCCTCCTTTGTAAGCTTCTTCCACCTTGCAGTGAGATCCGAGTCCGAGAACGACCTCCCAGATTTTTCAGAGGACTCTAACTCAACCTTCTTCTTCTTAAATTTCTTTCGCAGCTTGGACTCTCTTCTTTCTATCAACCTCTGATAGAGCCTTATCAAGGAGAGAATTTAGAGACCCATATTTTTTTCATTTTCAGGGAAAACTGTCGGTGGTTCCTTTAGGGCTGTTAAACATATGGGATTACCAGGCGAAAGAACCTCATTTTCCGTTTTATTTCTAATATTGGATTTTTTTTATATATTATCGGAGATGTGATTATTCATTTCATTAAGTATTATTAAATTATCGATGTTTTGAATTAAAATGTCTTTAATTTTTTTTCAAAAATAATTTTATTCTGTCGTTGAAAAAAAAGTTTATGAATATTAAATTATAAATTTATCCTTAAATTATTTTAGATTTACAAAAAAATTCATAATTAGAATTTTATATGAAGTTTAGGGGTTAAAATAAAATTTTACCATTTCATTAAATTTATTTATCTTTTCAATTTTATAAAAAAATTTATAAATTTTATTAATTTAAATTTTTTAAAGAAAATATATAAATTAATTATAGTATAATTTAATTTGTTAAAAAACAAATATATAATAAGGACAATTTGGTAAAATATATATTCTAATAATTTTTTATTCTTTTAACCAAACACAGTAATTTTACATTCCTGTTAAACGAATCAAACACAAAATTTAATATTATTAATAATTCTATTCCCCGATAATCTTTTATTCCCACTAATAATCTTACATTTCGTGAACTAAATATACCCTTACAGTAGAATCTTCAAAGTTTACTGCTGTAGACACTTATTTTCTAATTACCTTAGACTTTACCACGGGCTTCTTAGATAACTCAACGGTGGAAATAATTGCAGCACTTCCTAGCCCCCAAAAGTTTACATCCTCTTGGGCTCAAACCGATAATGGGCTCCCATCTTCATTTCCTAGAGACACATCTTCAATTGAATCCACCACGTTATTATCAACATTTTTGTAACCATTTAAAGGCAATAAAGCATTACCTTCCAGTTTCACATAAACCAACTCATCACTCATGATGTTTATACTCTGATTTTCGTTGGGAATTCTGCTAATGATATCAAACTGCTCCAAATGTTTTTGCTTTTGCCAAGCCAGTTGGACTGACAAAATCTTCCAATCTCTTATCAATATCCGATGCATTAACTTTTTGTCTCCAGCAGAAAATTCTCTTCCCTTACCGAAGTTCCTCCGATCGTTCTTAACCTCCTCTGACGAAGACTCCGATGGGCTTACCTTGTCGTCTCCAATCTTTGTAAAGTTCTTCACCAAAAGGAACTCCTTTTGAATATCATCTGATCCATCCGAGAAACCTTTTTCTACCACCCGAACCGAATGTATGACACTGTGCTCTCTATTTCTACCGTCTCTTCAATCCTATTTTCAAGAGTAGTTGTAATTAAAACCGACACATTTTTACAATCTATTGAGTGTAGACCATTTTCACTAAGAGCTTCAAAGCTTCCCCATAACTCAGCTAATTCTCTGATATTAGGACGCCCTACTCCACTTGTTGAGTAAGACTTACACTTTGATTATAGGAACTAAGAAAGTAACAAATATTTATGAAATAAGAAGGCTTCAAATAGAATGGTTAAGTGTGAATGAATAATATGAGAAAATAGAAATGACAACGGAATAAATGAAGATGATGATATGTTTAATAGGTTTTAAAGAAATAATTTTATGGTGGTACGGTGGTATGGTGATTGAAGTAGAATAAAAGTGATGATGATTGTAATGGAATTTGAAAGTAGTATCTTAAAGAAGACTCAAAGAAGAACCAATATTAAAGAACAAAGACACATACTTTATATGTTTCTTTAAGGGATGATAATAAGAACTTTAATCCACTATCTATAAAAGAGATAGGAACCAGAAGTATCAGGATGGATAGAAAGATAGCTGACGCCACAAGTACAATTGCACTTGATAAATTGATAAAGTTCTAAAAGAACTACGAAAGAGAAAATAATCTCACAAATATTTTCATTGATAAAAAGTTGATTGTTCAATACAAATGAAATGCTAAGGCTATTTATAAGCCTTAAGGATGCATGGTGTGAATACAAGCCTTTAATGAATGAACATTCATAAATGAATGTTCATCCTTTAAGGAAATACAATGCATGGCTTATAATAAATGTATGAAGAATTAAATGAATAAATCTTCATGAATGTATCTCACGGCCGAATTCTTCCTCCCATGTGTGAACATGTTGATTCTTCTTATTTGGATGAATGTTCATAAATGTATCTTGGTAGAAATTTTTCTTCCCTTATGTGAACAAGACCATTCGACTTCTTGCATAAATATGCATGAATGGATGAACTTAAAAGTCTTTGAACGAAACGTTGCACCTTTTCATAAATGTGTTGATTCATTTGAATAGTATTTTCTGGTCCATGCATGTCTCCATTAATGCCTCCAATGCAAAGGTTCTTCAAAGGAGATGAATGGTTGTAAATCTCGTATTAATTTTCAGCCTGCACTATCTTTAGTAATATGGATATATCTCGAGCTCCCAATGTCGGATTGATAGGGGATTAACTGTCAAGAAGATTTCACAACCCAGAGATGCTTGGAACCAGTTAAAAAATAGCTCGTAATCTGACTGGCGTGAACTGTCTCCTGAATTATTATATTCACATTATGCACCTTGAATGTGTTCAGCTCATTTTAGCCTTTCCAGTTATTCTCTAATCAAGTTCAGCTCCCCTTCAGCTCATTCAACTAATCTTTGAGCTCCATTAAGCTCCCTTGAGCTAAGTGAGCTAGCATGACACTTTCAAGAGAAAATATGAGCTACCAAAGCTTGTATTTTCAATTTATGAGCTGTCATAAGTTGCCTTAGCTTCCAATGTATCCATACAAAGCATGGAAACAAGAATTTAGATAGCATTTGATCTAGGATAATGATCAATGCTTGCTGCTGTGTAGGTTATGAATGCAAATGAGCTAGGATTAAATGCAAAACATGGCATAAGCATTAAATGAGCTAAGTATAAGATAGGTATACATGAATTGAGCTAAGTAAAGATGTGAATGAATAAGTCATGCATGAATATCATATGTTATACATATAAAAACATATAATACTCAAGCATAGTCTAAAATAAGCTAAGCATATTTACGTGACATGTAATGCATAAATAAGTAGATAAGTAATAAAATAAGGTAAGACTCCCCTAGAATCAACAAGGTAGAACGTCCATAGAGTGATCATGTATTGAATTAGGTGGTTCCAACAGTGTAGAGGCGGTAGCTCTGGACACTTGAAACAATGTTTCAGACCACATCCTAACGTCAGCAAAAATCTCTTTCAAATAGGACCAGTCAAGCTCTTCCAACGCCATGAAGAGGTCGTCATCGTCAGTGGGTGTTAAAAAAACTTTTCCCACCCATTCGCTAAATCTTAATCTCACCAAGACCCCATTTATGCAATCTTTCCCTGATGCTCCTGGTATTACACACCACAGCCACCTCACCAACCAAACACCTCTTCATCTTCCATAACTCCGTTTCTACGTGACCGGTTATCCTCTTTTTCTTCACCTCCTGTTGCACTCTTGGTCCTCCATAGCCCTTTTCACTCATCATAACATTTGCTTCCTTATAGTTAAGTGTGGGCACGGTTTTATTTCTTTTGGGATATCCCTCGGACAGGTTATCAGTGTCTCTATCGATCCTCTTACCCTTCTGAATATGGACTTGTTTGGACTTTCTCCAAAACGATGATCTTGTATTGTATATTGCTAATGACACCGATAAACGAAATCTGTATAGCCTGAATTCGTTCAACCTTTCCATTGCCCTAAAAGCATATCTTCTCTATTGGAGAAACGCACAAACCCAAATTTCTTCTCAGCCCTATCCACCTTTCTTGCAATGAACGAATTGCAACGATTCTATTCTTCCCAAAAGTTTATCTTAGACCGCTCCAATGAAGTTCTGGCAGAAGATTCTGAACGAACAACGTTACCGATTCCATGCTTCACTTGATTGGATACCCGTCGTTTGATTACCAAAACTTTTAACCATTAAAAAGTTTGAAGAGAAAACTTTTAACCTATCAGTACAGTTACGTAAGTGGAGGGACAGGGACCTCTTTTCCAGTTTAATGAAATTAAGAAAACTCTTAACACATGTCAAAAGCAGCTTCTTGACATTTGAAGTTTTTGTCTTTCTTTTCTATGACTTTTTAGGTCAGATACTCGATAGACCAAAAACTATATCCAAACCAATTAATTAATATAAAATATAGTAAAATAGTGGTTATCAAATCCATCAATTTTAGTGAAAATTAAGATATCTTTGCAATGGAAGTCACTTCAATGGAAGAAAAGAACTGTCCAAAGTTGACGTCTTACACCACCGAAAATGCAGCAATGAAATGTTAAAACTGGTACATATTCCATATGTTTCATCCACTTAAGGTTAAATGCTTAACATGACACTAAACCCGTGAAAGGTAATTACATCACTGGAGTCTCGAATTTGTCACACCAAATATTCTTATATATTTTCTTACACATTGTATCCTAATTATGTTTAAACTTCAACATTTGAATCAGATTAAACTCTTAAATAAAAGATAATTTATTCCGATCTTATCCTAATTATTATTAAATTTTAATAATATCGATTTTTTTCACTCATAATTAGGATTCATTTGATTGATTAATAGAACGAGAGAAGTCGTAATATATTCATTACAAGAATACAAATGTAAATGGGGGGCATTTGTCCATTTTGGGGTTTCATTGTTAATACTATTACTCACGATTTTGAAAAGAAAACATTTATTTTTAGAAGTTTGTTGATGGCATTCACATTTCACACCCACTTAGTCCATCTTTATTTTCCTAACCTTTCAATTTTCACCATAATCTCGATATATATTTCAACCATGCATGCTTAGTATAAGCCCTTGTTTTAACTATAATTTATTTATCAACTCTCAATTTTTAAGGGACATGTTACAGATTTTTATTGATTGAAATCATACAAAACAGAATAATTGATATGGATGTCATTAAAAACCCTCTCTAGATCTATGTGAAGAAAAAAGAGTGTACTATATTAATGTTGGAAACAAAAATTCCGTATTTGTTAACATTTAATTATTATTTTTATTATTATTAATTCAAAAGATTCTCAATTATTTAACAATTAACGTGTAAATATTCTTATAAACATTATATTCGAATTCAAGACTTTTAAAGATAACAACTATCCATTTAGCCATTAAAATCATTTAGTTATTTCTAAATTTAATTATTTAAAATATATTATAAAAAATAAACCCAAACCAAGTCGTCAAATTAAAATCTATTCGCTAAACGACATAATTACATTATTGTTAATTAAAATCTATTTAATTAAAAAATCCATTAAATAAAATTCAATAACTAAACCCAGTTTAGATCCCCCAAGCTGTTCTTAAACGACATAATTACATTATCCTTAATTAACCCTAACTGACTTCGGTAGTTCCGATGACATGGAATTTTGTTTGATGCACGTCATGTCTCATGAGTAAGTAATTATAAGACCTATGAACTATATCATTATTGCAAAATCTTAATATCATTATCGATAATGATCTCAACTTTTTGCATAAAGTATTTTTTTTAAAATCACTCTTTTCCTTAATATAATAATAAGCTCCAGAGATTAAACAAAAAAAGCCTAAAGTTGTGGAAATTTAGGATACCATTCGATTCGATGTGTCGCAACCGTCTTTCGGTTGAGCATCGAAATTGGGCTTCGACTTGAAAAATGTGGATTGGAGTCGCCACCGATCATTTATTTAAAACAAATGGGTTGATCGGATACCCTATTTCTTACCTGATCTACGTCTTTCCAAAGATGTGTCGGGTTCGGGAGTCAATTACGGTCAAGGAAGGATTAGTACCCTTGAACTGTCCTTTCGGTACTACGTAATTTTCAGTTGTCTTTGATTAAGAAAATTGCAAGTTAAATTAAAAGGTAAAATTTGATCCGAATTACTTACCCTTAATGAGTTTACGAAAATACCCTTAAAAAATAAGATTTTAAAAGAAAATAATAATAATAAAAGAAAGTAACAAAACTAAAGAGTAAACCAAGGAAATAAATGAAACCAATAATAATAAACATAAAATAATTGGATGAAAAAAAATGAAATTGAATAAAATAAAATAAATGAAGATAAAATATATATACAAAAAGAATAAAAAAGATAAAGTGTTTTTTTTAAAAAAGAAAAATAATAATAAGAGCAAAGAAACTAAAAATATAATTAAAATAAATAAATAGTATAAATAAAATAATAAAAAAAAATATATAAAAATATAAAAATGTATGTATAATATAATAAAATACTAAATAGTAATAATAATAAATAAATGAAAAGTAATATACATATATTAACTAAAAAAATAGTAATCATAGAAATATAAATAAAATAAAGTAAATATATATAACGTTAGGAAAATATAGTAAAAAAATATAGTAAATAAGTAAACATAGATAAAAAATAATAATATATATATATATATATAATAATAGGAAAATAATATAATATAACGCAAAGAAAAATGAAAAAAATTATAATAAATAAATTAATAAAATATAATTAAATATATACATATATACATATATACATATAAATATAAGGGTTAAATTAAAATAAAAAATGAATTAGGGGTCAAAATTAAAAGCTAATCGAAGAAAAAAACGACAAAACACGCGGATCCACACGACCCATTTATAAAAATCCGAATAGTTTTTCAAAAACACAAGCCTCGGGGACTAGATCTACAAAAATATATCTCGAAAACGCCACCGTTCATCGGCCAAAAACACTTCTCTCAGTTTTCTTTCGAAATCAAAACACAACAAGGGTAAGGAAAAATAACATGCGAATGTATGAACTTTACCTTTCCAAAATATAAATGCTTCAAAAATTGGCTACGAGTTGCTTGTAATTTTTTGCTTGGTATTTCGTATATCCTCCTCTGAATGTGTTACAATAGTGACTTACAATGACTATTTATAATGCTTGTGGATCCTATCTTTAGGAGTTTAAATAATAGTAACTCTATCCTATTTTTAGGAGTTTGAATCCTAGCAAAATTCTATCATATTTTTAGGAGTTTGAATCCTAGTAGGACGAAAAGGTGTGTTGACAGCTGCCCCTCTTTGCCCATAGTCGTATAACGGGGATAGGGCAAAGATTAAAAGACACACTTTTCGTTCAGTGGAGTTGAAAATTGACTCTGATGTTTCAATAACTCCATGTCGAATTGAGTTACGGATGACTCCTCCATCGTGAAGTCGAGTTCATCTTGAAATGATATGAAATTGAAGCAGTAGTTCGGAATTTGAATCAGCACGTGGCTTCCCGTTACCCTTCGGTCTTCTTCTCGGTTTAAAGACCTTGGATAAGAATCGAACTCAAAAATCTTCATTGACATATATCTTTTTCTTGATTTAAGCTATGCTGCTTGAAAATGGTTGCTTGTCACTCAGGCACGACTAACCCAGGTCCTCTTCTCGACTTGAAAACCTCGACTGCAACCGGAAAGTAGTGCGATTGATGTGTCATCGAGCTGAATGGAATCGAACTCGACAATTTTGATGGCATATATCCCTTCTAGCCTTGAGTTATGCTGTAAATGATGTGCCTTGGAGCTGAGCGTAGTCAAACTCGAAGGTTTTTGTTGACAGATAATCATTCTCTGAGTTGGATATCCCTCGTCGTGAAGTTGAAATCCAATCTAAAGATGGATGATGCTTGTGTGCACGATTCCCTTCATCGTGAAGTTGAAACCGCGGGTGGCCCCTTCGTCGTGAAGTTGAGCCTGGAATTGGATATCCTTCTTCGTGAAGTTGAAATCCAAGTAAGTAGCTTTGTTTTGAGTCCAATATCCTCCGTCGTGAAGTTAAAATTGGCTCTGGAATCGGGAAATTGTTTGTTGACAACCAGCCGTCCCTTTGTTGTGAAGTTGAACTTGTGTTGTCTCGAGTCCAATATCCTTTGTTGTGAAGTTGAAATTGGCTCTGAAATTGGGAAATTGTTTGTTGACAACCAGCGGTCCCTTTATCGTGAAGTTGAACTTGCGTTGTCTCGAGTCCAATATCCTTCGTTGTGAAGTTGAAATTGGCTCTGAAATTGGGAAGTTGTTTGTTGACAACCAGCGGTCCCTTCGTCGTGAAGTTGAACTTGCGTTGTCTGGAGTCCAATATCCTTCGTTGTGAAGTTGAAATTGGCTCTGAAATTGAGAAGTTGTTTGTTGACAACCAGCGGTCCCTTCGTCGTGAAGTTGAACTTGCGTTGTCTGGAGTCCAATATCCTTCGCTGTGAAGTTGAAATTGGCTCCGAAATTGGGAAATTGTTTGTTGACAACCAGCGGTCCCTTCGTCGTGAAGTTGAACTTGCGTTGTCTGGAGTCCAATATCTTTCGCTGCGAAGTTAAAATTGGCTCCGAAATTGTGAAATTGTTTGTTGACAACCAACGGTCCTTTCGTCGTGAAGTTGAACTTGCGTTGTCTCGAGTCCAATATCCTTCATTGTGAAGTTGAAATTGGCTCTGAAATTGGGAAGTTGTTTGTTGACAACCAGCGGTCCCTTCATCGTGAAGTTGAACTTGTGTTGTCTGAAGTCCAATATCCTTCGTTGTGAAGTTGAAATTGGCTCTGAAATTGAGAAGTTGTTTGTTGACAACCAGCGGTCCCTTCGTCGTGAAGTTGAACTTGCGTTGTCTGGAGTCCAATATCCTTCGTTGTGAAGTTGAATTTGGCTTTGAAATTGGGAAGTTGTTTATTGACAACCAACGGTCCCTTCGTCATGAAGTTGAACTTGCGTTGTCTTGAGTCCAATATCCTTCGCTGTGAAGTTGAAATTAGCTCTGAAATTGGGAAATTGTTTATTGGCAACCAGCGGTCCCTTCGTCGTGAAGTTGAACTTGCGTTGTCTGGAGTCCAATATCCTTCGCTGTGAAGTTGAAATTAGCTCTGAAATTGGGAAGTTATTTATTGACAACCAGCGGTCCCTTCGTCATGAAGTTGAACTTGTGTTATCTGGAGTCCAATATCCTTCGCTGTGAAGTTGAAATTGGCTTTGAATTTGGGAAGTTGTTTGTTGACAATCAGCCGTCCCTTCGTTGTGAAGTTGAACTTGTGTTGTCTCAAGTGGCACGATATCCTCCGTCGTGGACTTGAAATTGCGGATAGCCACTTCGTTGTGAAGTTGAGCCTTGACTTGAATATCCTTCGTCATGAAGTTGAAATCCAAGTATTGTATGTTGTGGGTGGACACAATTCCCTTCACTGTGAAGTTGAAACCGTGGAGACCCCTTTATTGTGAAGTTTGGCTTCGAGCTAGATATCCTTCGTCGTGAAGTTGAAATCCACTCTCGAGCAAATTATGTTGTTTCGAGAGAAACTTTCAATCTGTCGAGTTGGTCGAAGTGTAGCTTATTTCTGTTGAGTTAAGCAACCAACATGAATCTTTAAAGGTGATTTTGAATCGAGTATCCTTCGTCTTGAAGTTGAAACTTGACTCTAAAAGCTGCAAAAAATTATGTATGTGGAAAATGATAAATATGATGCTCTAAAATGTATGCATAAGATGCATGTAACATGAATTGGTTATATTTTATCTCCTGAAAAAGGTCTGATAATTTGTATTAGGATGTTGAATCCCCAAATGATGCCCCAATATCTAAAAATACCCCAATATTTGACGTTGAATCTCCAAAGATGCCCCAAATGTTCCTCATTTCTTGCTTCAACATTGATTCTGAGCATGAGTTTTGTGTCTAAGAGTCACATGTCATTTACCAAGATCCACTCTAGAGAGACTGTCTTGTTTGAAAAAAAATGTTTTTCTTTCTCTTTTATTTTCAAAGTTCTGAAAATATCAATAAAGAGTTTCGAAAAATGTTTAATCAAAAGTTTTGAAAATATTATCTCTTTCACGGTTTTACAATTGAGACGAATCATAAAACTAGAGTTATAGCTATTTGACACGTTCCAAGATCAAAGCTATCTTTGGGAAATGGTTAAGTAAGGAAAGGATAAAAAGGTCTCAGGTTATTGTGTTTGGTCAAAGGTTTGGCATTTGATGCTCAAAGGTTTGATGGGGTAGCTTGCATGCTCCTCTACTGGAAGTGTTCTCTGACTCCCAGCTTTCATAGTCACATTTGGATTGTGCGATGCCTTATCAAGGAATTTGTGTGATCGCCTCAGTTGCACAATTTTTATATTCGAGCCGCCTTTTCAGGTTTTTAACTCGAATCCTCCTTTGGTTTTAAGACGTTATTCAGGATTTACGTCTTGAACCCCCCTTTGTTATTTTTCTCTACCATGCATTAATTACATTGTTTTTTGCAAACAAAGATTAATCCTGATGGGCATGATGAAATCTGAAGATATTCTCTTTTGTTTAGAAATCCATGTATGATTAGAAGGGACTTTTAAGGCATGTAATGTAGGTCAGGGTTCATGGTTATAAAAGAAAAGGATAAATATGCCCAAATAAGTGTTTCAGGGTGTTGAACTAAAGATCAATTCATTCTGATGCCTTCAATCTTTGCTCAAAATGTTTCTCTCTCTTGATGCTCTATGATCTTCGAGTGAAGTGATTCAGTGATTCGGGAATGATTGTGCTTGATCAATCTCATAGTTTAAAGCTTGATGTACCATTTGTCTTTAGGGAATCTTTGCATGTGTTTTTTTGTCATTTTTTCTTTTTTCTTTTTGTTCTTTCTTTTTTTTATTTTCTTATTTTTTGCTTTTTTTTTTATTTTTGCCCTTTTTGTTCTGATTGAATCTTCGCACTTTGCATTTGGTTCACCTTTTAGTATCTCATCTGAATCAATGTCTTCGCTCATGTGAGCATATTTCTTCCACCTTGCCCCCCCAGTGTGGAGGGTGATCATTGGTTAGGGTTGAATCAGAAGAAAAATACTACAGGCTCAAAAGGGGACACGAGTGATATATTTTTTCTCCTGTTGTGAAGGGATAAAGAAAGAAAGTCGTTCATCATTTCATACATGTAAATCTTCACAGAAGAGGTATCCCTAGGGGGATAGATTTTCAAGATTAATTCTATTCACATGAAAATAGTGTAATTAATGTATGATAGAATTATTTTGAATGAATTCTTCTTCTTTTTTCCTAGATGTCTCAATGTTCAGGCTCCCCGCGAGATACCCCAAGTTGGTTCTTTAGAAGAATGCTCATGTTAAAATGAACAACTCAATGCCTTGGGTTTTAATGGTAAGAAAGGTTATTTTTAGTCTAAAAAGGACAGTGATATGATCTTATTGACTCAAAGAAAGGTATGAGTGTATCAAAAAGATAAAGGCAATGTTAAAGAATTTCAAAAGGAGGTAATGTCAAAATTTCGTCTTTTGGTAATGACCACGAGTTATTTTGGGCAAAGAATCAAGGTATTTTATTCTAGGGTTTGAGACAGGGTAAGAAAGGTCTAATCTCTCCATATGTCAAAAATCTATAATTCTTGAAGAATTAAAAGAATCATTAATTCATTTAATATTCGAAGAACTAAAGATTAAAATTTGTTCAATTGCTCCACCTTAGAAAGCAACATACATGAAAGATCAAAGACGTGTTCAAACAAAACAGTCCTCTAAGTGCAAATAGTATATGCCATGCCCCCTTCTTCGGCAAGCGCCTTACAGTTTTCAGATGAATGTTTGGGGCTTCTTATGTGGTAACAGCTAACAGCTTCAACATCGTAGCCCTTAGGATATGGGGATTATTTTCTTAGATCATCTTGGCAGGCTTTGTCCTACAATCAGCTGATCAGGCTCCTACTGTATTAGTTTCAGTTTTTTTCTTTTGATGTTACAATCTTGCTTCCATGTGGTGTCATGTGGTTAAAACAACTTCATCGGATCCTCCATGAAGAAATTTCATGTTTATGAAAATGCTTAAAAATGAAATATAGATGCACAACGCAAAATGATAAAAATACATGAAATGTTCAAGGCATTGATCCAGAAAAGTGCCCATTATTATAAATAATCCTTATTTCGACAAAAATGTTTTATCTTGTAAGAGACATAAAAACAATCAAAGGTACATTCGGACTAAATCCTCTAGACCCCGAACAGCTTCCAACAGGTTGGCAAGTCTTCTGTTTTCATCTGTCACTAGTTGTATGCCTTGTTGGACCACTCTAGCTTCCCTTGCTAGGCCGTGTAGATGGCGAGCTGCCTTCTGTACTTGATCCGGGAAATCTCGGATGACTGGGTCTCTGGCTTTCACCCTTTGTTGTGCTTGCTCCCAACGGAAACGCTATTACAAACCCCCATCGAAGGGTACTATCTGAAGCTCACTCGCTTGCTTTTTGAAGCTATTGTTTTACCATCTTTCTCATGTTGTTTCTCCAGATCAGCCATTTGGATTCTCAGGCGTTGGATTCTCAGGAGTTATCCTTGACTTTATCTTGGTACCCCTTTCTCAAGTCTTCAAGCTCAAAATAGACTCTTTTCTGCTCCCTTTCCAGTTTGTCTGCTCTATCTTTCTGAGAATCGGCATCTAGTTTCCATTGATAATGTTTAGCTTCAAGTTCCTTAACTCTCTGTTTCAGCTCATTATTCACAGCTTCAAACTCTGCCTTTTCTATCTCAAGTTCAGAAGGGACAGGCCTGAGATGTTCCTCCATGGTCCGGGTGTCTTCACAGTCTGGCATCGGGATGCTATCATTCTTTCTTAATCTTCGCCACTCCATATAATCCGGAGTAAGAATATCTTTGGTAGCCACGACATCCATCCGGGATACTTTTTCCATGACTCGGCTGCCTCTTTGATCCTCTTCTTATAACTGTCACCGTGATACACAAACTCTGATGTAGATAATCCGTATGTTGCTGGGATAAACTGACATACCCCATACTGTCTAAGTGCCAACAACGGAGCATACCCAACTACACCCCAAAGTCCAAGTAAGGTCATAGTGTAAGAATCCCCAAATCGGAAAAGAACGTCACTGAGGAACAACCAGGGGGCTCTCCAAGTAATATCCCGGTCCTGAAGATGAGTGAAGACCTTCATCCATTCTTCCTTTGAAGCACCTTCATGCCATTTCATAGTGATGAACTCTCCCAATGGTGAATAGGTAGTGCTGAATCGGCGGTAGGCAACCCCGTTAGTTTTCCAGAAGTGGCTGTGAATCCAGACTTGAAGGAGCTGAACATATCCAATGAACCTTCCTCCACCAGTTCTTCTGCAATGATTAAGATACCGAAAGGTCTCGGCTACGATGGTCGGCGCTGGGTTGACTCGCCTTGGAAGTTGTTCAAATAGTTCTACTACGGCTGCGTCGATGCACCCCAAAGTCTTCGGAAAGATAATCAAACCGTACAGACCCAGTGCAAAAAGATCTATAGTCTTCCATTCATCAGGGTGGTTCTTCATTAGTTGCTTTATATGGATCCACTCGATTCCTTCCCCGTTACCTTTGTGTCGAAGTCGATCAGTCACCCATTTTTCATCAACCCCTGCAATCTTAGTTAGTCCGTTCTTGAAAGGCTGACTCTTGATGTGTTTGATATATGCCCTCTCTAGTCTGATATTTTCGTACTGCAGTAGGGTAGTATACTTTTTAATTGTGGGCACCATGTCCTCCCGGTTAAAGGTGAAACAACTATATACCGGGTTTCAAAATTGAATTAATGCTCGGAGCAGGGGCTCATCAGTCTTGACATGGAGTAAGAGGGCAATATCACCATATCGTTGGCTGAACTTTTACTTTCTATCATTCCCCCAACTGTCCCAAATATTTCGCAGTTCTTGGACATCATTTTGTTTCAGGCTGACAGATGTGTAACTAACAAGCTTTGATACATAATTTCCCTGAAGACTGTCTCCCTTCTCTTTCTGAGTCTTCTCGGACCATAGTCATGCCTCAGCGTTTTTAATCTCTTGTATTACAACACCTTTTTCCATTAATTCAGATTTATTTTGTGTTTAACAAACGTTTTTTAAGGATCAATAACCTCTTGTTATGATACAAATGCTAGAAAACAAACACAAAGGCAAAAGGATTAGTAAAATAAAAATAAAAATAAAATGACGAAAGAAAAAAAACACAAAAAAGAAAATGGTTAGGGTAAAAATATCTTAGGTTTTGGAATGTGGTTTCGGGGTAGGCTCTAATTCTCCATGGTTTCCCGGTTTAGGTTCTAAAAACGATACCCGAGTTCTCCTTGCTGGTGCCCCCTTGGGCCTTCCAGACCCTTAGTCCTAAACCCATCACAGGCTTTTGTGGACTAAGTTAAAATCGAGAGGACACATTCCCTTATGCCCGCACGGTGAATAAATTCACACGAAGACATAAGGTATATGAATCCCGAAGGCTACTTGCTAGGCCCGCACGGTGAATAAATTCACATGAAGGCGTCGCTTTCACCCCCACTTAAGACAGGGTTTAGAGCTCGGCTATAGAGCCTTAAATGAATAAGATTTGAAGGCTGAAATCACGAGAAAACGATTAGTACAACTATTTACCTGAAAATATAATCAAAAGTAAATAAAAAATGATCAAAATGTTACCTTAAAATTTAAACTTACCCTTTTCGTTAAAAAGACAACTGAAATTACCTTAGCCTGACTCACTTACCTGTCCCCAGCGGAGTCGCCAAGCTGTCGCAACCGTCTTTCGGTTGGGCCCCAGAATTGGGCTTCGACTTGAAAAATATGGATTGGAGTCATCACCGATCATTTATTTAAAACAAATGGGTTGATCGGATACCCTATTTCTTACCTGATCTGCGTCTTTCCAAAGATGTGTCGGGTTCGGGAGTCAGTTACGGTCAAGGAAGGATTAGCACCCTTGAACCATCCTTTCTGTACTACGTAATTTTCAGTTGTCTTTGATTAAGAAAATTGCAAGTTAAATTAAAAGGTAAAATTTGATCCGAATTACTTACCCTTAATGAGTTTACGGAAATACCCTTAAAAATAAGATTTTAAAAGAAAATAATAATAATAAAAGAAAGTAACAAAACTAAAGTGTAAACCAAGGAAATAAATGAAACCAATAATAATAAACATAAAATAATTGGATGAAAAAAAATGAAATTGAATAAAATAAAATAAATGAAGATAAAATATATATATACAAAAAGAATAAAAAAGGTAAAGTGTTTTTGCTCGAGAGTGGAAAATAATAATAAGAGCAAAGAAACTAAAAATACAATTAAAATAAATAAATAGTATAAATAAAATAATAAAAATATATATAAAAATATAAAAATGTATGTATAATATAATAAATACTAAATAGTAATAATAATAAATAAATGAAAATAAATATACATATAACTAAAAAACTAGTAATCATAGAAATATAAAATAAAATAAAGTAAGATATATATATAACGTTAGGAAAATATAGTAAAAAAACATAGTAAATAAGTAAACATAGATAAAAAAATAATAATATAATATATATATATATATAATAGGAAAATAATATAATATAACGCAAAGAAAAATGAAAAACAATTATAATAAATAAATAAAAAAAATATAATTAAATATATACATATATACATATAAATATAAGGGTTAAATTAAAATAAAAAATGAATTAGGGGTCAAAATTAAAAGCCAATCGAAGAAAAAAACGACAAAACACGCAGATCCACACGACCCATTTATAAAAATACGAATATTTTTTCAAAAACACAAGCCTCGGGGACTAGATCTACAAAAATAGATCTTGAAAACGCCCCCGTTCATCGGCCAAAAACACTTCTCTCAGTTTTCTTTCGAAATCAAAACACAGCAAGGGTAAGGAAAAATAACATGCGAATATATGAACTTTACCTTTCCAAAATATAAATGCTTCGAAAAATGGCTACGAGTTGCTTGTAATTTTTTGCTTGGTATTTCGTATATCCTCCTCCGAATGTGTTACAATAGTGAGTTACAATGACTATTTATAATGCTTGTGGATCCTATCTTTAGGAGTTTAAATAATAGTAGAACTCTATCCTATTTTTAGGAGTTTGAATCCTAGCAAAATTCTATCCTATTTTTAAGAGTTTGAATCCTAGTAGGACGAAAATGTCTGTTGACACGATGGTTGCCTTTTGTGTAAAATACAAGATTGGTATTTAAAATTTTAAATTAGTCATTAGTATTTTTTTTAATAGAAATGAAACTAACAAATTATATCATGGATTTTGGTTATCCTTTGAGAGAAGGTTCCAAATAGTCGAAGGAGGATTTTCTACAAGTGTAACAGTGGTGTTGTGGGAGTTTCCAATCTTCGCAAGAGCGTCCGCTATCTTGTTGGCTTTTCCAGGGATTCAATGAATATTGGTTTCCCATCTTCGTTTACGGAGCTGACAATAGCTCTAATCAGGGAGTAGTTGCTTGCATCGACGTTCTCATCCTCGATAAGTTTGATGGCTTCCTTGCAATCGGATTAGAGGAGAATTTTGTCATAAGCAAGGCTCTAGAAAAGTTTAAGACCAGTGTATGTAGATACCCCATAACTCACTCAAAAGAGGAGAGCAACGACCAATGTAGTGATAAAACTCTAGGACCCAAGCTCCATTACAGTCGAGAATGACTCCTCCGGTGGAGCTGCGGCGCAGTGTTGTCGAGACAACACCATTAGTGTTGATACACATCCACCCTAAAAGAAGTCTTTACCAGTGAACAGGTTGGAATATTCAGTTTGAATATTGTAAATGTCTATTTTAAAGTTATTCTCTTAATTTAATATACTTTATCTATAATATTAAGATTTAAAGTTTTAATCTTATAACAAGCGTCGAATTTGCCAAATAAAAATAATTCCTAATTCTCAAATAAATAAATAAGTATAGAGAAGTAGGGTCGATTCACAGGGCTAAGGAAGTTTGATAATTTCGTTTCTCGGATTGAATCAATTGCAAAAAATAAAAAATAAAAAAGGGGGATTTTAAAATAAATGAAAGTAAATAAATAAAAAATAAATACTAAATAAAAAATAATGAGAAAATAAATAAAGTAAATAAAGAAGAATTCAATAGAGATGATATAGCTTTAGGTTTTGCTTAGCCTCAATTTCGATCGTTCATTGAAATAAAATTTTCCCTTCGTGATGTATGTCGGTTACAGTCAATAGGGCCCAACACCTACATCTAATTATTCTCTTCGGTTAACTGAAATTTTCAAGTCTATCTCTGAAATCCGATCTTTGTTGGTCTAGCCACGTCTATCGCCGTTAGATCCAAAATAGTTTTAAGTTCTGGAGAAGCCCGACTCGAGTTATAGAGTCTCACCGAGAATCGAACTCAATCTTGATTCCCCTTAACGGACTGACACGAAGTTTATTCACAGGAAGTTGAATTACGACCAACCGATTTGACGTTCAAACTTCAAGCAAAATAGTCTTCAAATCAACATGCACCTTTTGAGTTGAAGATGTGATAACTTTTAATAGAATGGACGATTACCACTCCTAGTTTCGAGAGAATCAAAGAATACAATCTGAATGTATGAAGATCAAGAATCAATCCTCACGATTAGAATTTTGAGTTTCACAAAATCTTTTGCTAAGTAGAAGTTTAGCCAAGCATGGATTGGATCATGCTTAGCTTTGTAGAAAGAAAATAATAAAAGAAAATAAAGAAAGAGAAGTGGATATGAAAGAAAAGTAGAACTTCAATAATGAACCAAATGAATAAAAGGTAGATATGCAGAGCTTTTGCTATTTGCTTGTGAGACAATATCAAACCAAGTTTAGTTTCCTCGTGATAAGCGATTGGCGGAGTGTGAGTTTTGTTTTTCTCTCGTTTTGTATCGTTCACTATTTTTTCTTCTTCAAGCACTTATTTTTCTTCTCATTTTTTTATTGTTTCTTCTTCTTTTTTCATTTTTTTCCGAAATTCCTCCCTTTTTTACTTCTCTCTATTTTTTTTAACTCCGTAGTCTCGACTCATCAACGTAACTTTAAACTAGAGGTAACATCAATCATAGCAAAACAGTCACAAGCTTATATTTAAGCAACACTAACAATTCTACCACAAGGTTAAAAGCTTTCATCAAATTATTTCATCAACTCAAATCAATTATTCATGCATAACAAGATCAACTCAAGCTTATAAACAAGGGATCATGAAAAAAATAACAAGTCAACCATGGAAAGTAATAGTCATAAGCATCGAGATATCCCATCAAACCAACATGAATAAGCAAGGTGAAATTCTCACTCTACCCCCTCACTTAAAGCATATTATCTCAATACAAAAATTGAAAGCATAAGAGAAGGGATAAAGATACTCCCCGTGTTTAGTGGATGACTTGTTTGGTGGTATAGAAACATTGGCCTTTATTTGAATCAACGTCATGTCCATAATTCTAATCTCGATCAGATAATATCAGTGTACCTAAAAAATATAAAGAAAAATAAATAACCAAATAACAACAACAACAACAACAATAATAAAATGAGTTGCCTCCCATTAGAGTGTTTTTGTTTAACGTCGTTAGCTCGACGACTTGGTTCAGACTACAATTTCTTCGAGAATGATTTCTGCAATCATACAAGCTTGGTGATTCTCATAGAAAGGCTTCAACCGATGACCATTAACCTTGAAACAAGTTCCTGAATCATATTGAATTTCAATTATGCCATGTAGAAAAACTTGAGTCACGACAAAATGTCCTAGCCACTTCGTTCGTAATTTTCCTATAAAAAATTTCAATTTAGAATTAAAAAGAAACACCATTTTACCAATAGAAAAAGATTTAAAAGAAATTTGTTGGTCGTGAAATCCTTTTGTCTTATCCTGGTAGATCTAGGCACTATCATATGTGTTCCTTCATATTTCTTCAAGTTCTTGAATATGAAGTTTTTGAGTTTCACCGACTGCATCTATCTCCATGTTGTATTCTTTAATCGCCCATTAAGCTTTGTGTTCCAATTCAGCCGGTAGACGACACAGTTTACCGAAAACTAAGTGGTATGGGGACCTGTAGATGGGACCTTTATAAGTGGTGCAATATGCCCATAAAGCATCGGTTAACTTCAATCTCAAACCTTTTCTGGTTGGTTTCATGATCTTATCAAGAATCAACCTAATTTATTGATTTAAAACTTTTGCCTGACCATTCGTTTGAGGATGGTAAGGTTTGTTGATTCTTTGTGTAACTCCATATTTATTCACGATTGCTTTTATAATTCGGTTAACAAAATGTGTCCCGCGATAATTGATTATCGCCATCGGTTTGCCAAACTTGGAAAAAATAAAATCCTTTAAAAATCGACAGTGGTTTTAGCATTGTTATTATGAGTATCTCTAGATTATACTCATTTAGAAACAAAAACAGTAAGAACAATGTTCCCAAAAGATGAAACGAAAAGTACCATATAATTAATTCCCCATACATCAAAAATTTCACAAACATGAATTAGATTAAGGGGCATTTCATTTCTTCGGCTTAAATTACCTACATGTTGACACTTTTTACAAGATTTACAAAAAACATAAGTTTCACAAAAAATAGTTAGCCAGAAAAACCCATATTCTAATACCTTATGTGCATTTCGCTTTGGACCAAAATGGCCTCCACAAGAATAAAAATGACCAAAATTAAGTATAGAATTTACCTCACTTTATGCTACAAATCATCGAATTACTTGATCGGAAGAATATTTCCATAGGTATGGATCATCCCATATATAGAATCAAGATTCACTTTTAATTCGACTTACCTCACAACGTGATAGATCTGACGGTAATATTCATGTTGCTAAGTAATTACCATATCTGCATACCATGGGAGTACACTATGTGCCAAATACAAGTGTTCTTTAAGGAATTCCTGTTTTATTGGTGCATTACTTACTGAGATAGGTAATCAGTTAAGGTGATGGGTAACTAAATTTTCACATCTTTTCTTGTCTTTAATTTCTAGATTAAACTCTTGAAGGAGTAAAATCCATCGAATTAAGCGTAGTTTTGCCTCCTTACTCAGTAAATATTTCAAAGTTGTATGATCAGAAAAGACAATAATTTTAATTCCCAGAAGATAAGAGCGAAACTTTTCTAAAGCAAAAACAATAATAAAAAACTCTTTTTTCCGTTGTCGAATAGTTTTGTTAAGTCACATCCAAAGTTGTAGATGCATAGGTGATGATGTGTTGTTCCTTTATGATCTTTTTTCCTAGCACAATTACTACGCTTTCATCGCTCGCATCATACATGATTTCAAAGGGGTAATCTCAGTTAGGTGATTGAACAATGAGAGCTGAAATCAACCTTTCTTTAAGAAATTTGAAGACCTTTTTGCATTCTAGACCAAAGTCAAAGATCTTTTCCTTTTAGGAAATTACAAAGCGCCTGTGCTATTTTAGAAAAGTCATTTATAAATCTTCGATAGAAACCTACATGACCAAGAAACGAGTGAATCTCCCTCATAGTCGTGGGGTATGAAAGTGAGCGAATAATGCCAGTTTTAGCTTTAGAAAATTCATTAATAAATTACACAGCGTCTGTGCTATTTTATAAAAGTCATTTATAAATCTTCGATAGAAACCTACATGACCAAGAAACCAACGAATTTCCCTCATAGTCGTGGGGTATGAATGTGAGCGAATAATGTCAGTTTTAGCTTTATCAACTGCAATCCCATTAGAAGAAACGACATGACCTAAAATTAATTAATTATCAACCATAAAATGACATTTTTCATAATTTAAAACAAGATTAAATTCAAGGCATCACTTCAGGATTTTCGTCAAATTTGACAAACATTCACTAAAAGAATTATCGTAAACTGTGAAATCGTTCATAAACACTTTGATCCCCCTTTTGGCGTAATCATAAAATATACTTACCATGCACCTTTGGAAAGTGACAGGTGCATTACAAAGATTGAATGACATCCGACCATAAGCAAAAGTGCCAAATGAACAAGTAAAGGTGGTATTTTCTTGATCTTTTGGTGCCACGGGGATTTGAAAGGAACTTGAAAAACCATCAAGACAATAATAATGAGACTTTCCACCTAAACGTTCAATCATTTGATCAATAAATGGAAGCAGAAAATGATCTTTTCTATCTAAAGAGTTTAATTTCCTGTAATCGATACAAACTCTCCACCAATTCTGAACACGTGTGGGGACTAACTCGCCTTTTGAATTCTTAACTGCTGTAACTCCAGTTTTCTTAGGGATCACATTGACTAAACTTACCCAATTACCTTATGCAATACGTTCTCAATGACTCATTCGGGATAAACCATGGATCTAACAGCTAGCTTAATTATAACACCCATAGCTCATATATATCTCGATATACGAGTCAAAGATGTCACATCAACTTGACAAACATTCACTGAGCATAAAGGCTTAAAATCTATTTTTTTAGCTTTAACTATTTTAACTTAAAACTTTTACTTTAATCATATAAAATCGTAAAATAATGTTTAAAAATTAAAAACGAATCCAATTTCAGTCAGTAACTAGGCAGTTCAGTGCTGATCATAACTATATAACACTGCCTAAATATTGCTTAATTTAAAAACCATTTAAAACATAACATTAATACTATTCATTCATAAATATGATTATATGATTATAACTAAAATTAGCCAAAACTAAAAATAATCATAGTTTACTATTACAGGCCCTTTTAAAATAAATTTAATAAAGCATACCATCAAATGTAATGTAAATTCCACTAATAAGTCAATTATAGGATGTATTACTAATTCTGTAGGTAGGTTTGGCTTCCAAAAGATGCTCAGAAAGCTCTTCATTTCACGTCCTTTTCTATATTCAAACCTACACATAAAAATCATCATGTGCTAAGTAAAACTTAGTGAGGCAGTAATATAGTTAGTCAAGTCGTTTTCCTCTTGAAAACCTGAAAATCATCATCTAATGATTTTATCAAAAATCATGTAAATCAACATAAAAAATCATAAACAACTCATGTTCTTTTCGTTCGAACATATTTAAGAACTTTCATTTCAATTTCATATTCCTTTATTTCATATTCTTGTCATAACTTTCACATTTATTTTTATAGCCCAATGTATATGTAAGAGAATGCAAGGTATGTGAGTCAGACGAGTGTGTGAAATAAACACTTCAATGTTTTCATCAAAATCAGAAGATATAAGCACACACAATGCTATCACATCGGAATCATAATATGCACACAAAGTGCAATCACATCGAAGATATACTAGTGTACCCACTGGTAACACCACAATATATCATAATCATAACACTCCACCTCATGGTTTGCCAACTGTACCTATAACTCTTAATGCAACATACAGTGGGCTTTCAGATCATATCATATTCACTTATAGATCAACATTTCAATTTAGAACCATTCTCAAATCATTATTACTAAAATCATCGCTTGGGCAGTTTATACCCAACAATTATCGGTTATATAAAATACTTTAGGCAATTCATACCCAAAAATCAATCTAAAATTTCATTCGAATAACTTTTAGAAAATATCATATATATAAATATTGGCTAATTCACACCCCAAACAAATCATTCATAAAACACACTTAAAAATTATTCCGTTTATACCATTGGAAACTAGACTCTAATAATAATCTAATCAAATAAGTCAATTCTTCTAATTCAACTTGTACAATTTATAGCGAATTTTTAAAGTTGACTTACATAAGTTGTTTTGAGCAGATTCTGCTGCCCTATTTTCTAACCTATCCTCGATTAGAAATTCATATATATTTGTACACTACTTGAAATCAGTAGCAATTTGTTTTAAAAGAAACTAGACTGATATAAAAATTCAATATATAAAGATCATACTCTAATTATATCTGTATAATTTATAGTGATTATCTAAACTTACTTTTCGAATCATGATTTCTAGGCACTTTCCTTAATTAGCATCCTTAACTCATTCCATACTTCTATTACTTACCGAATGAATATATATATATATGTGTGTGTGTGTGTGTGTGTGTGTGTGTGTGTGTGTGTGTGTGTGTGTGTGTGTGTGTGTTTGAATCAAAATTCATGTAACACTAAGAGTCACTTATTAAAGTAGTAAATCCGACACTGGCTCATCGCAAGCCATTGTTTGTTCGATAACATAAATACAAATTAAATGCATTCACCTTTGCCTCATTATCAAACCTTCTACATGATAATCCCACATTTTTTTCTTCCCTTTCGAGTTACTTGGATCACTAGATTTATATTGGTCTGATGTCGTTATATAATAACATAAAATATTCAAACTATATGTTAGTATAAAACTAACATAATATAAGCTTAAATATTAATTCAATAGAAATATCATCAATATTTAAATCGATATAAAACTAAATCATACTTCCATCATAAATTCAAACTCAAACATACTTTTTAAATTCCATATATATTTATTTCCATCATCAACCCTTCAACTTTTTCTAATTTACAAAATCAAGCCACTAATTATGAATTTTCCTAGAATTCACCTTAACTTTTTCATTAAATTCATAATAACCCTTCATCATTATGATCATTCCATATTAATTTTTCTAAAATTTCCAGCACCTTATTAAAATATTCAAACCAAACACTTAAACATTCAAATGCTTACAATTTCATCATAAACTTTCATAGACTTTTCAAATTCGACCATTTATTTTAATAAACTTGCAAATTGCTCCCAACTTGTAATCAAACTCCAAAAATTAGCATACTAATAAAATTTCCAAAATTGTGCTATTTTGCCCAAATGGTACTTTCACATTTAATAAACTTGAAATCAAATCTCTAAACTTTAGAACTTTTCGAATTCCACCACTAAAATTTGCCAAACTTATAGTTTGGTTCCAACCAACTTCCAAATTTAAAATTCCAGCATGTAATCATTATAATTCAACATTTTATCATTCAAACCATAAATTTTCAGTATGATAATCTAACTTTCCCACAATTACCTTATAATAATGTAATTTTTTAAACTTTACGAAACAGTCTCTAACAACTCAATCGATATTCAACTTCATCCAAAACACAAATCCAAGCACATACAATCATTGTTATACTCAATCTAAGCCCTTAAAATATATTTATATATTTTCCCATATTTCCTCTATATGGCCGAAACTTAGGGGATTAATTTCCCAAGATCTAAATTTTGATTCCGACATGGATTCATCACCCAAAATTCATTTTCATTCAATTTCAACCATTCTCAATCAATTTCATATCAAAGTATTCAAATTTAACATTTTCCTAAAATTTCCCATAGTGGCCGAAAATTTCACTTTAATCCCCCAATGATTTCAAATCAATTTTCATGCTTGATTTCCATTCTATAACACTACTGCCATCTAAATTCAACCTTATTTCATTAAATTCACATTTCCCCTTCATCCACCGAATGCTCAACTTCCCAAATCAATCATGAAACCATGAGATTTTACTACCAAAATCTAATTAAAATGGACCAAAAATTAAAAAAACTCACCTTTGGCTATGGAGGTTCGATAGCTTTCTGGATGAAAGAAGTTGATTTCTTGAAAATTCTAAGCAAATATCTCCTAACTTTGACTTTTAAAAGCTAATTAAATTGATTTTTTAATTCAATTTAATCCAAAAGTCTAAATTACCCTTAATGAATCCCTATTTTTACCTCCATGACACTCCATTAATTCTATTTTAATATTATTGAATGGATGTAAAAATCTCATCTCTCAATTTCCCTTTTTGACCATCCAATTTTCCAAAATTTAATTTTAGTCACTAAATTGCGTTATTCCACTTTATAGAGCAATTTTCACCAAATTCCACAATCCAACTTGAATTTTACAAACTAAAAATATCCATATAAATTTGATCTGATTATCTGAATATACTTCCGATCTTTGTTCTTTAATAAACTTTTATACAAACTCTAAATCAAAATTCTAAAATCTATTAAAATAATTGTTTTGGTGTGAAATAATTATTTATAGACCCAAAATATAACTTTTAAAAATTACATATTTTAGGTCTCTTCACTTTTACAAAGTTTATACTTTAGCCATCAAACTTTCAAAATTTACATTTTAGTCACTAGTTAAAATTTGAGGTATTTCATCCTGTTTCATTCAAAGGCTCAACATCAACTAAGTTCTAAATTGAAAGTGGCATAACGTTAATCGATGCACCTAAATCACACATAGTATGTTTTATACCCACCTTCCCAATTTTACAAGGGATAACGAACATACATTGGTCTTTATACTTAGGTGGAATCTTATGTTGAAAAAAAAAAGATACATTTTTGCCTAAGTTGACTTTTTCATTTCCGTTAAGCCTTCATTCACTTGTGCGAAGGCCCTTAAAAATTTAGCATGCCGTGGAACATTTTTGATCATGTCGAGAAAAGATATGTTTATCTTAACTTTACGAAATACATCAAGTATTTCATTTTCTTTGGCTTATTTATCACACTTAACTAGTCCGGTGAAAAATGATGTGGAACGACGTAAGGGGTGACGCAGGAGATGGCGTTGACGTTTTTGTCTCTTTTTTCTTCTCATGGGTTCTTGCGTCAAATGCTTTGGGTGGATCATTCTCAATAACAATGCCACTTCGAATGGTCGTTGCATTGGTTTTTTTTTTCTAGGATTAGGCTCTTTCTGTGATGGTAACTTCCCTTGAGACTCCAATCGTCCCACGATTTGAGCTAGTTGACTCATTTGTTTGTCCATCTCTTGTAAGTGTGCTTTGGTTCGGTTATGAAACTTCTCCTAAGATATCACCTTACGCTCCATAATTGTTTCTAATAATGACTTTGGTGGTCGGTAATGCTGAGGTGGATGTGGTCTCAGTTGATATGCTTGATTTAGCCTCAGATTCTGCCTATAGTTAAATTCCAAATGATCTAGCCATCCCAGATTGTAGGTATTGGCGTGAGGATTATAGGGTCTTTGAGGAGGTCCCAAAAAATTTCCCACTACATTCACATGAGTTTTTGTATCTTCTTGAAGCATTGGACAATAGTTCGAGAGGTGATCCGACATCGTTTAGATTACACATAGCCTTGTTTGTCTTGTTTTACCTATAATGAGAGATTGAACCACATTAGTAAACTTATCAATTTTATCCTGTAGAAAATGAGTAATTATCTCATGAACCCTTCGTGAGGGTTCATTAGATGGGAGAAACTGTTGAGAGTTCGCGGCCATAGTTAGATCTCTGGCTTCGACGGGAGTTATGTTGACGAGAGCTCTTCCACTTGCTACGTCAATCATCTTCATCTCCATAGGAAGTAATCCTTCATAGAAGTATTGGAGAAGAGTTTGTTCAGTTAATCCATTTTGCGGGCAGCTAGCATAGAGCTTCTTGAACCGTTCCCAATAGGCATAGAATGACTTGTTATCTTTTTGATGAACTCCTAATATGATTCTCCTTAATTCGCTTGCTTTCTCTGTAGGAAATAACATGTTAAGAAAAATTCAATTCAGATCAGTCCATGTAGTAATAAAATTTGGCAGTAAATAAAAATAACCAATCTTTAGTGAAATCAACAAAGGAAAATGAGAAAGCGCAAAGTTTAATTTGATCCTCAAATACTCCTTGTGGTTTCATGCTGGAGAAAACCATGTGAAATTCAGTGAGATACTTATGCGAATTTTCACTTGGTAATCCATGAAAGGTAGGAAGAAGATGAATTAACCCCGTCTTGAGTTCGAATAGAGTTTTGCCTTGAGGGAAAATGATACATAATCATTGTTATACCGCAGGAGCTGCGACTAGCTCTTGAATTGTTTGATCAACTATCAGAGTTGGTTCATCATATGCAAAGTTTGTTTCGAAGTAGGGAGTGGTGTCTCGAATTGGATCATATTACTATTGGCGTTATTCCTATTGTCTCTTTTGCCAGAGTGTTTGTCCGTGTATTCTCTGTGAAAACGTTTCGATATCTAGTTTGTAATCTACTAGTTCTCCTAGGTTTTTTCCTAGTCATAAATCAAAATAAGAAACAATATTAGTAAATTTACCTAAATCCTCGACAACGGTACCAATTTGACAAGCATCAAATTCGCAAAATAAAAATAATTCCAAATTCTCAAATAAATAAATAAAGTAGTATAGAGAAGTAGGGTCGATCCACATAGACTAAGGAAGGTTTATAATTTTGTTTCTCATAATGAATCAACTACAGAAAAATAAAAGAGGGGTTTTTAAAAATAAATGAAAGTAAATAAATAATAAATACTTAATAAAAATAATGATAAAATAAATAAAGGAAATAAAGAAAAATTCAATAAAGATGATACAACCTTATGTTTTTCTTAGCCTCAATTTTGATCGATTATCGAAATAAAATTTTTCCTTCGTGATGTACGCCAATTACAGTCAACAGAGCTCAACTCCTGCAGCTAACTCTTCTCTCCGGTCAATCGAAATTTCCAAGTCTATCTCTGAAATCCGATATTTGTTGGTCAAGTCACGTTTATCGCCATTAGATCCAAAATAACTTTAAGTTCTGGAAAAGCCTAACTCGAGTTATAGCATCTCACTGAGAATCGAACTTGATCTTGATTCCCCTTAATGGACCGCCACTAAGTTTGTTCACAAGAAGTCGAATTACGACCAACTTATCTGACTTCCAAACTTTAAACACAACATTATTCAAATCAACATGCTCCTTTTGAGTTGAAGATGTGATAAATTTTAAGGGAATGGTCTATTTCCACTCCTAGTTTCCAGAGAATTAAAGAATACAATCTGAAGGTATGAAGATCAAGAATCAATCTTCACGATTAGAATTGAGTTTCGCAAAACCCTTTGGCTAAGTAGAAGTTTAGCCAATCATGGATTGGATCATGCTTAGCATTGTAGAAAGAAAATAAAAAAAAGAAAATAAAAAAAATAAAAGTGGAGAATAAAGAAAAGCAGTCAATAATGAATAAAGGAAAAATAAATTCCAATATGTTTTTCAACTGTTGAACCTAAGGGGTATTTAGAACATAAGAGTTCTACGTAAATAAAGTAGCTAATTCATAAATAAAAGATAATGATATAATCAAACTAAAAATGCTATTAATTGTTGTAAATAACTAATTCCTAAATAAATAAATAAAATTAATAAAATAATCAAACTATCCTAAATTTACAATGTTTATCACAAAAGATAAAAATAAATATTTAAGTCTTAAATTCATGATTGAATTCTCTTCATCTTTTGGATAACATTGTCTTAGGTAAATTCTAAATTAAATATTCAAAATAATTTTGCTCGTCTTCTAGAAGATGATAACTGGATCGTCGAAATCTGCTGGTTTTTGGGCTAATTAATCCAATGAGGGATCATATTCAAAATAAACCCAAAATAAAGATAAATCAATAATATTCAACCGATAAATGAGAAATAAATAATAATAAAAATATGTAATATTAAACTGTCATCATCCTATTTAAAAGATTTAATATTTCATATTATTATATTAATTAATTGATAAATAATGTAATAACTGTCGAATATTTTTTTTGTAATTTTGAGATAAATACTGTTACATTGATATATCAAACGTGTAGTGTGACCATTCGGCCTTTAGTCGACCCTATGATATTTGTATGTGCTGCCCACCCATGACCATTTGGATAAAGACAAATATAGTACTTATACGAAGGTATAGATAAAATTATAAATTATTGGTGGGTTAAAATGAATAAAATACACTAAAATAATTTAAATTAAACTATCAATTTTAAGAGGGACTAACAGCAATATTTTTTTCGTTTTAATCAGGAACAAGTCATTGTAGAACCAATAGATATGCATGGTTAGACCTATCCGTTGATTGAATTAATCAATTGCTTTGTCTTGAGTTGAGGGTTATTATCAAATCCATTGATAATGGAAACTAATATTTTCACGAATAAATGTTTTTAGATTTAAAAAAAATATTTCTGATTATAATTTTTTTCATTAGTAATATGTTAAACATTAATTTACATATTTATAATAAAATATTATTTGATATACTCGCGAGGGACTCATTTGAAGCAGTCCAATATTGGGAAGAAAATAAATATGCATGGATGAATTAATTTACCTTATGTGACAAAATAATAATTATTGAATCGAATTTAACCACAAATTTACAACTAATAATTTACAAATTAATAATTAACATGCTAGTAAAATAATTAACTACTTAATGTATATTAATGAGTGTAAACGAGCTTAAGTATTATTGAGCTCAACTCGAACTCGAAAACTATAAGAGTGAGCTCAACTCCACTCGAAAACTCACAAGCTAAAAATTATCAAGCTTAACTCAAACTCGAAAATATATTATTAAAACTCGACTCAAACTAAAAAAGACTCTAATTATAAAAAAAACTAAAGAACTCGATTAAAACTCAAAACTCAATTGAGCTCGATTTTGAGCTCAATCTTCCCCTGAAGCAAGCTACTATGAAAGGTTCTCACCCTCAAAAAATAAATTTAATATCACGTAAGCCATTAGCCTATGTATCAGATATTAAACTAATAAACAAAAACTATACTTGATTTTAGCCAAAAGGCCGAGAAATATATACTTAAAAAAGGCGTTAGTCCACTCGTTTTATAACTGCTCTGCAGCGCTTTAACTCTCTTCAACGTCCGGTGTGGGATATAAATTCAAAAGGCTTTGGAGTCCTAAAGGGAGCTCGATTCTTCATGAAAGAAACGCATAATTTACAACTTCGATGACATTGTTAATTGGTTTTCATTAAACTTTGATGACATTGTTAATTGGTTTTCATTAAACTTCGATGACATTGTTAATTGGTTTTCACTTAATCTTTGTACTTTGAAGTAGCAGAAGAAGAGGAAAACGAGAACTTGTTCGTAGTCTCTGTTATCACTTCATCATCGTTCCCGTACTCTTTACAATACCCTTTTAATTCCTGCAAATTTGACCTTCTTTATAAAACTCAGATGAAATTCTATTGAGATGGAAATCTAACCATGAGATTGATGCCAAAAATGAGGGGGAAACGAAAGTTAACAGAAAAGAAAATTTTGGTCTAAACTGAGGACTGTAGACAGTAGATAGCAGCTAAGGCTTTCTGTTCTACCGGAGAAATAAAACAGAAACAAGACCCTACCTGCAAAATAATGGTTTGTTGGAAGTATATGGTATTGTTTCTCTTAGATCTTTGATGGCCGAGAGAAGAAAAAGACATGGTCTCACTGCAAAAAAATGGAAGGACATATATGAATGAGTTTAGCATGATTTTTTTGTTGGAGTGCAGCTGCAAGTAACTGTAGACACCAATTTTCACCCAACAACTCTATCCCCGAAATTCTCGGCACTAAATCAGCAAGGATGATTTTTTAGTTCGAATAGAACTCTAAAACTGAAGCATTTGAGTCCAAATGAGACTCTAAATCTATCTAAAAATAGCCAATCACTTGGCTATTTAAACACATATAAATCAACAAGCAAAGGGGGGGCGGCACAAAGAGAAAAACACAAAAGGGGTGCCACGTGAATATCAGCTTCTTCTCTCTTTGATTGTAAAAGGCTCTTATCTTTTAATATCTAAAATGGTCGAGGTCAATGAAAGCGATGGAAGCAAGAGTGAAGATCAAAACACCGATGGAAGCTGGAAGTGGGGGCACGACTAAGGGAATCAATACCGTCATCTTCTTATTCTCTTACGCCACCATGAACCAGCAATCGTAGCTCGCCCTCATCTGGGGACACGACCCGGCTCCATTCAAAACCCAAGTTTCCCACGTGATTTCGTCATTGAATGAGCAACGGTCTCACGCCGAGGCATTGTTAATCTATGCAAGCAATCCTACCCCGATGCCCTATGCCTCCGCCTCGTGTATATCCTTCAAGCCTACAATCAACCCAAGGCTCGTGCCATGGCCGCTATTCTTCTCCCCGAGCTTGCTTCCAGTATTTTTCCGGATAATGGATGGCTGGAGCTCTTGCCGTTTATGTTTCAGATCTATTTCCAGCAATGATGAGTTCCAGTAGACGGAGACTTACGAGAAGGACCGTCGACCGTGCCACTCCGAAGAAGACTCAAACAAACCGAGACTGTTGAGGAGCTGAGGCAATGTGGCGGTGAGCTTGCAGTCGCTTTTCTGGGAATATGCAGAATGTACAACCAAGGAGAGGGGCCCACGTTTGTTTGGCTTTTAGTTGCGTGAGTTTAAACAAAAACCCATGCTTTTGAACTTTGGGTAAATTCAACATATGGTCATTCATCTATTATGGGTTTTTACTTCTTTTGTTTATTACTTTCCATTTTTTAATTTTTATTTTATTTTTCCTTTTGGTTTATTTAATATTTATTTAATATTTCTTATCTAACATTTTTTACTTGTTAGGGGAATTTTTTTAATCGATCAAGGTAATTATTCGAATCTATGTTTTAAATTTAAATTTTTAATTTTCGCTACTAAAGACAACCGACAAATTAATTGGTACCGAAAGGGCGGTTCAAGGGTGCTAATCCTTCATTGACCGTAACCGACTCCCGAATCCGACACATCTTTGGTAAAAAGTAGATCAGGTAAGAAGCAAGGTATCTGATCTACCTATTTGTTTTAAAATAAAAGATCGGTGGCGACTCCAATCCACATTTTTCAAGTCAAAACCCAATTTCGGGCCCCAACCGAAAGACGGTTACGACAGCTTGGCTACTCTGCTGGGGAAAGGTAAGTGAGTCAGGCCGAATTAATTTTTGGTTGTCTTTTTAAGCGAAAATTATAAGTTTAAATTTTAATTTAATTCTTCGATTCTTATTATTTATCTTTGATTATTTTTTTTCGAGTAAATAGTTGTACTAACAGTTTTCTAATGATTTCAGACTCTCAAACTTGTTGTTCATCTAAAGGCTCTATACCCGAGCTCCAAACCCTATTTAAGTGGGGGTGAAAGCGACGCCTTCGTGTGAATTTATTCTCCGTATGGGCATAAGGGAATGTTTCCTCTCGAGTTTAACTTAGTCCACATAAGCTTGTAATGGGCTTAGGACTAAGGGTCTGGCAAGCCCAAGGGGGCGCCAGCAAGGAGAAATCGGGTACCATTTTTTTTAGAACCCAAACTGGGTGACCATGGAGAATTAGAGCCCACCCCAAAACCTCATTCCAAACCCTAGGCTGCTTTGTTTCCTGCTTTATTTTCTGTTCAAAGCATGCGAACTAGACAAATATGCGGTTAGGATTTGTTTGAAATTAGCATGCGGGATAGAGATCATGTCTGGGTAGGAATAATAAGCATGTGGGGGTATATATCATGTGGGGTAGGACGTTTCATTTTCATCATTTTTTACTATTATCCTTATCTCACTAACCCTTTTCTTTTATTGTTGCTCTTTGGCATTTTTTTATCATTCGAAAGAGGTGTTGATCCACCAAAAGCGTGTTTGTTAAACATGAATAATCTGCATTAATGGACAAATGGGTTGTAATACAAGAGATGAAAATATAGATGATAGTCTACAAGACGACTATGTGTCACATTCAATCCAGAAGACGTGGTGCCCACAATTGAAGAGTATATCACTCTGCTGCATTATAAAGGACTCATAATGAACCGGGTCTACATCAAACACAACGAAAGCTTATCTTTGAAGAACTGACTGTCATAGGTTGCAGGGGCAAGATGAAGGTTATGTATCTTGGAAGTCCCTTTAAACACGACAATGGAAAAATGATAGCCGAAATTGGAGACCATTGCTGGCGAATTCAAGAAATAGACTAATGAACTTCACAGAGTTCCTATCAATTAAGGGCTCCAATGACGAATTCGTTGCGAATAGGCTCAACAAAAGTAAATGCTCGATATGCGGTCATTCGAGACTTCTTGAACCAGTACAAAAAACAACTCAATAGTTTCACGGTTCATCTAGAGAGGCCAGAGCGGTTCGACAGGTTATTCAACCGGTGAAAGACGAAAGTAGAATACTAGTCAACATGTCAGAAGCTGTCAGGATATTTTTTTTTCTTAAAAGATAAAACATTTTTGTCCCCAATAAGGATTATCCATAATAACAGACACATTTCTTGGATCAATGCCTCGAACATTTCATGCATTCTTGTATTATTGCATTCTTGCATTTTTGCATCTTCATCTACATTTTTAAGCATTTTCATAAACATGAAATTAAGTCACGGAGGATTCGATGAAGTGGTCTTAACCACATTACACCTCATGGAAGTAAGATTTTTCAGTACAAGGGGAGTTGGATCAGCTGATTGTAGGACTAAGCCTGCCAGGATGATCTGAGAAAAGAGTACCCATCTCCTAAGGGCTACGATGTTGAAACTGTTGCCACATAAGGATTCCCAAACATTCCTCTGAAAACTGTAAGGCACTGAAGCGCAAGATCCAAACTCTGATGGATTCAGGGGCATGGACAGCCGAAGAAGGGGGCATGACATATACCATTTTGCACTTAGAGGATTGTTTTGTTTGAACACGTCTTTGATATTTCATGTTTGCTTAATCTTTTAAAGGATTGAATTTATGCTACTTTCTAAGGTGGATCAATTGAACAAATTTTAATTTTTAGTTCTTCGAATATTAAATGAATTAAGGATTCTTTTAATTCTTCAAGAATTATAGATTTTTGACATATGTCAAGATTAGACCTTTCATATCCTGTCTCAAACCCCCAAAATGAAATACCTTGATCATTACCAAAAAGACCAAAATTTGACATTACCTCCCTTTGAAATTCTTGAACATTGCCTTTACCTTTCTGATACACCCATACCCTTCTTTGAGTCAATAAGATCACACCACTGTCTTTTTAGACTCAAAGTTGACCTTTTTTTTTACCATTAAAACCCAAGGCATTGAGTTTGTTCATTTGAACAGGAGCATTCTTCTAAATTGGGCCATTTCACAGGTAGCCTGAACATTGAGACATCTGGGGAGCAAAAAAATCATTCGAAATAATTCTATCATGCATTAACTACACTGTTTTCATGTGAATAGAATTAATCCTGAAAATCTATCCCCCTGGAGATACCTCTTCTGTGAAGACTTACATGTATGAGATGATGAACGGCTTTTTATTTATTTATCCCTTCACAACAGGAAAAAAATATATATCCCTTGTGTCCCCTTTTGAGCCTATAGTGTTTTTCTTCTGATTCAACCCTAACCAAGGATCACCCTCCACACTTGGGGGCAATGTGGAAGAAATCTGCTCACATGAGTGAAGACATCAATCCAAAGGAGATACCAAAAGGTGGACCAAATGACAAAGTACGAAGATCCAATCAAGAACAAAAAAGAAAAGAAACAAAAAAACAAAAAAAGAAAAGAAAAAAGAAACAAGAAACAAGAACAAGAATAAAAAAGAAAAAGGGACAAAAAACACATGCAAAGATTCCCTAAAGACAAATGGCACATCAAGCTTCAAACTATGAGATTGATCAAGCACAATCATTCCCGAATCACTGAATTACTTCACTCGAAGATCATAGAGCATCAAGAGAAAGAAACATTTTGAGCAAGACAAGATTGAAGGCATCAAAATGAATTGATCCTTGGTTCAACACCCTGAAATACTTGTTTGTGCCTATTTATCCTTTTCTTTCATAACTATGAACCCTGGCCTACATTATGTGCCTTAAAAGTCCCTTCTAATCATATATGGATTTCTAAACAGAAGAGACTATCTTCAGATTTCATCCCGCCCATCAGGATTAATCTTTGTTTGCAAAAAACAATGTAATTAATGCATGGTAGAGAAAAATAACAAAGGGGGGGTTCAAGACGTAAATCCTGAATAGCGTCTTGAAACCAAAGGAGGGTTCCAGTTGAAAACCTAAAAAGGCGGCTCGAATATAAAAATTGTGCAACTGAGGCGATCACACAAATTCCTTAATAAAGGCATCGCACAATCCGAGTGTGACCATGAAAGCTGGGAGTCGGAGAACACTTCCAGTAGAGGAGCATGCAAGCTACCCCATCAAACCTTTGAGCATCAAATGTCAAACCATTGAGCATCAAATGAACAAAATGCCAAGCCTTTGACCAAACACAATAACCTGAGACTTTTTTATCCTTTCCTTGCTTAACCATTTCCCAAAGATAGCTTTGATCTTGACACTTGTCAAATAGCTATAATTTATTGAATGATTAACATTGTAATTAATTCTTTGATATTCGATGAACTCTAGTTTTATGATTCGTCTCAATTTTAAAACCATGAAAGTGACAATATTTTCAAAACTTTGGATCAAACGTTTTTCAAAACTCTTTTAATTGATATTTTGATAACTTTGAAAATAAAAGAGAAAGAAAAACATTTTTTTCAAACAAGACAGTCTCTCTAGAGTGGATCTTGGTAAATGACATGTGACTCTTAGACACAAAACTCATGCTCAGAATTAATGTTGAAGCAAGAAATGAGGAACATCTGGGGCATCTTTGAAGATTCAACATCAAATATTGGGACATTTTTGGATATTGAGGCATCATTTGGGGATTCAACATCCTAATACAAATTATCAGACCTTTTTCAGGAGATAAGATATAATCAATTCATGTTACATGCATCTTATGCATACATTTTAGAGCATCATATTTATCATTTTCCACATACATATTTTTTTAAAGCTTTTAAAGTCAAGTTTCGACTTCAAGACGAAGGATACTCGATTCAAAAGAACCTTTAAAGATTCATGTTGGTTGCTTAACTCAGCAGCAAGAAGCTACACTTCGACCAACTCGACAGATTGAAAGGTCGAAATTCATATTCAGATTCGACATTTCCAATAAAAATTTTGTCTCGCTTGAGACATTCTCATTTAATGCAGATGATTATCTCACTTGAGATTGCTTTTCTTAAAACATACTTTGTCTCACTTGAGACTGTTTTACTCGAAAGAAGGCATTTAATTTCACTCAAGATTGTTTTTAAAGAAGATTTTATCTCACTTGAGATAGTTTCACTTGAAACAAAATTTTTTCTCCCTCGAGACAGTTTCTCTTGAAGCATAAACATCGAACACATTTCCCTTGAAATAAATTTCATCTCTCTTGAGATAGTTTCCCTTGAAACAAATTTTGTCTCTCTTGAGACAGTTTCCCTTAAAACAAATTTTGTCTCTCTTGAGACAGTTTCCCTTGAAACAAAATATTTGAATATGTTTTCTTTGAAACAAATTTCGTCTCCCTTGAGACAATTTCTTTTGGAACCAAGTTTTGTCTCTCTTGAGACAGTTTCCCTTGAAACAAAATCTTCGAATTTATTTCCCCTAAAACAAATTTTGTCTCCCTTGAAACAGTTTCTCTTGAAACACAAAATCTTCGAATTTATTTCCCTTAAAACAAAATTTTGTTTCCCTTGAGACCGTTTCTCATGAAACAACAGATACATTTGAGACTATCTCTTTCGAGACAACTTCTCTTGAAACATCATCTGAACCTTTACACTCAGCTCATGCACATACTTGAGATGGTCGAGAAGCATTTCTCAAATCAAAAATAGAATGTGCACATCAGATTTGAACATTTGAAGAATTCAAGATCAGAGATCAGAACTTGAAGATTCAAGAATCAAGATTCTAGAAAGGAAACCGGAGATCGAGATTTCTCTCAAGGGCCCAAAAATAACATATGTTGCATATGCATTTTACGTTGCATCCATCTCATCACATATATGCATAACTTTGCAGGTTCCAGCTAGAGCCAATTTCAACTTCATAGCGAAGGATATTGGACTCCAGACAATGCAAGTTCAACTTCACGACGAAGGGACCGCTGGTTGTCAATCAACAAAATTTCATTCAGAGTCAATTTCAACTTCACAACGAAGGATATTGGACTCCAGACAACGCAAGTTTAACTTCACGACGAAGGGACCGCTGGTTGTCAACAAACAACTTCTCAATTTCAGAGCCAATTTCAACTTCACAACGAAGGATATTGGACTCCAGACAACGCAAGTTCAACTTCACGACGAAGGGACCGCTGGTTGTCAATCAACAAAATTTCATTCAGAGTCAATTTCAACTTCACAACGAAGGATATTGGACTCCAGACAACGCAAGTTCAACTTCACGACGAAGGGACCGATGGTTGTAAAAAAAACAACTTCTCAATTTCAGAGCCAATTTCAACTTCACAACGAAGGATATTGGACTCCAGACAACGCAAGTTCAACTTCACGACGAAGGGACCGCTGGTTGTCAACAAATAACTTCTCAATTTCAGAGCCAATTTCAACTTCACAACGAAGGATATTGGACTCTAGACAACACAAGTTCAACTTCACGACGAAGGGACCACTGGTTGTCAATCAACAAAATTTCATTCAGAGTCAATTTCAACTTCACAACGAAGGATATTGGACTCCAGACAATGCAAGTTCAACTTCACGACGAAGGGACCGCTGGTTGTTAACAAACAACTTCTCAATTTCAGAGTCAATTTCAACTTCACAACGAAGGATATTGGACTCCAGACAACGCAAGTTCAACTTCACGACGAAGGGACCGCTGGTTGTCAACAAACAACTTCTCAATTTCAGAGTCAATTTCAACTTCACAATGAAGGATATTGGACTCCAGACAACGCAAGTTCAACTTCACGACGAAGAGACCGCTGGTTGTCAACAAACAACTTCTCAATTTCAGAGTCAATTTCAACTTCACAATGAAGGATATTGGACTCCAGACAACACAAGTTCAACTTCACGACGAAGGGACCGCTGGTTGTCAACAAACAACTTCTCAATTTCAGAGCCAATTTCAACTTCACAGCGAAGGATATTGGACTCCAGACAACGCAAGTTCAACTTCACGACGAAGGGACCGCTGGTTGTCAATCAACAAAATTTCATTCAGAGTCAATTTCAACCTCACAACGAAGGATATTAGACTCAAGACAATACAAGTTCAACTTCACAACTAAGGGACGACTAGTTGTCAACAAACAATTTTCCAGTTCCAAATCCAGTTTCAACTTCACAGTGGATGATATTGGACTCGGAGCAATGGAACTTACCTTGGATTTCAACTTCATGACGAAGAATATCCAATTCCAGGCTCGGCTTCGCGGCGGAGGGGCTATCCGCAACTCAAATCGACAGGGAGTTATTCTTCAACTCCACTAAACGAAAATTTGTGTCCTTCTATCTTTGTCCTATTTTTCGTTCCACGAAAAAGGACAAAGAGGGGCAGCTGTAGACACTAATTTTCACCCAACAACTCTATCCCCGGAATTCTCGGTACTAAATCAGCAATGATGATTTTTTAGTTCGAATAGAACTCTAAAACTGAAGCATTTGAGTCCAAATGAGACTCTAAATCTATCTAAAAATAGCAAATCACTTGACTATTTAAACACATATAAATCAACAAGCAAAGGGGGGGGGGGCACAAAGAGAAAAACACAAAAGGGGTGCCACGTGAATATCAGCTTCTTCTCTCTTTGATTGTAAAAGGCTCTTATCTTTTAATATCTAAAATGGTCGAGGTCAATGAAAGCGATGAAAGCAAGAGCGAAGATCAAAACACCGATTGAAAGATAATGACGGAGTTTTAGAGGAAGACGAAGAGGAAGAAAGCTGGAAGCAGGGGCACGACTAAGGGAATCAATACCGTCATCTTCTTATTCTCTTACGCCGCCATGAACCAGCAGTCGTAGCTCACCCTCATCTGGGGACACGACCCGACTCCATTCAAAACCCAAGTTTCCCACGTGATTTCGTCATTGAATGAGCAACGGTCTCACGCCGAGGCATTGTTAATCTATGCAAGCAATCCTACCCCGATGCCCTATGCCTCCGCCTCGCGTATATCCTCCAAGCCTGCAATCAACCCAAGGCTCGTGCCATGGCCGCTATTCTCCTCCCCGAGCTTGCTTCCAGTATTTTGTCGGATAATCGATGGCTGGAGCTCTTGCCGTTTATGTTTCAGATCTATTTCCAGCAATGATGAGTTCCAGTGGACGGAGACTTACGAGAAGGACCGTCGATCGTGCCACTCCGAAGAAGACTCAAACAAACCGAGACTGTTGAGGAGCTGAGGCGATGTGGCGGTGAGCTTGCAGTCGCTTTTCTGGGAATATGCAGAATGTACAACCAAGGAGAGGGGTCCACATTTGTTTGACATATATCATATATGGAAAATGAATATAAAAGACATTATTTGGCTTTTAGTTGCGTGAGTTTAAACAAAACCCCATGCTTTTGAACATTGGGTAAATTCAACATATGGTCATTCATCTATTATGGGTTTTTACTTCTTTTGTTTATTACTTTCCATTTTTTAATTTTTGTTTTATTTTTCCTTTTGGTTTATTTAATATTTCTTATCTAACATTTTTTACTTGTTAGGGGAATTTTTTTAATCGATCAAGGTAATTATTCGAATCGATGTTTTAAATTTAAATTTTTAATTTTTGCTACTAAAGACAACCGGCAAATTAATTGGTACCGAAAGGGCGGTTCAAGGGTGCTAATCCTTCATTGACCGTAACCGACTCCCGAATCCGACACATCTTTGGTAAAACGCATATCAGGTAAGAAGCAAGGTATCCGATCTACCTATTTGTTTTAAAATAAAAGATCGGTGGCGACTCCAATCCATATTTTTCAAGTCCAAACCCAATTCCGGACCCCAACCGAAAGACGGTTACGACAGTAACCTTCGAAAATTCACTTCTGTTTTACTGATTCCCATGTCTATGTTTGTCCTGTAACCAGGTTTGCCAATTAAAGAATCTAAATGATTGACTTAAATGTAGATTATGTGCTTATTAATTGAAGTTGTTGAACTTTCCGTTCCAATGCAGGGACATGATACGGGCTATACGTGCTTGTAAAACTGCAGCAGAAGAATGTGCTGTTGTAAGGAAAGAATATGCAGCTATTCTTGAAAATGATCAAAACTATAGGCACCGTAACCTGGCAAAGCTCATGTTCATTCACATGCTTGGGTATCCCGCGCATTTTGGCCAAATGGAGTGCCTGAAGTTGATTGCATCTTCTAGATTTCCAGAGAAGAGGATTGGATATCTTGGTCTTATGTTGCTTCTTGATGAAAGACAAGAGGTTTTGATGTTGGTGACAAATTCATTAAAGCAATATCCTACATGTAGACTTTCTCAAGTTTAATTTGTTCTCATTTTCTTTTCCCTATTACCATGTGAATACAAAGGTTTTGATGTTCGTAATTTTGTAAATACAAAGGTTAAAAAATTCATGTGAATCCATGACCACATGCCACGTGACTGAGACCTCAAACTTTATTATGTAATTATGTTCCTACATCATGAATAGTGTGATATTTGTTCAATAATATTATGCATTCTTCATAAGGAATACTACATTTAGGGTTTATGATTAGTCAAAATAGTTGAAATGTTCATTCTTCAATTCAGGAGTTTAGGAGAAATATGATTAGTCAAAATAGTCAACTAGAAAAACAACTGAAATGTTTATTCCTAAATTCGGGAGTTTAAGGTTTAGGTTTTAGGGTTTATTACAAATACATTAATTAATCGACTTGGTACCGATTTATGAGGTAAGTACAATATAGTATATTGATATTAAATGCTCAAACCTTTGATATTTATGATATTTGAACCCGAAACCTCAAAATATAACAACAATTTAAAAAATTAGTTATTAACAATATTATCATTAGGAATATATTAAATATTTGTCATTAGATAAATAATTTTTTATTAATTTAAAATAAATATAAGAATATTTATTCAAAAATAATTTTTAACCATTTTTAATTTTTCTATTGTTTGGCTATTTTTTATTTTATTTTTCTACGTTGTCTAGTACTTGTGCTGTAAAAAGTTAAAAAAGAAAGAAAAAAATCAATCAAACAGGTGTAATTTAACATGTGCTTAATTATATGGGCTTTTATTTTTCTTTTAGTAATATATAATGTAACAATTGAACTTGGGCTGATTAATTAAAAAAAATTAAAATTTGAAGGTAGTTGTATTATAGATTTTTTAATATATTTTTAAAATTTTATAATTATCAATAGTGTATTTTTAATATATTTTTAATAATGTAATTTTAAAAATCTAAAATTATAATATAACATTTTTTTCGAACTGCTCACGAGCTTTCCGAGTTGAATATCGAGTAGCTCATTTCGGCTCGTTAAGAAGTCGAGTCGAGCTCGAGTCGACTCCATTCGATCCGAGTATTTATCGAACCTTGATCGAGTCGATCTCGAGTAACTCGCGATCTGTCTCGTTTCATTTACAACCCTATCTATTAACGTAACTAAAATGTAAGACCTAACCGCCGTTTCTCTTATGTTTCTTATATCCCAGACCTTTCTTATACACGGCCAGCCGCTCCCTCAAAGCAATGACAACGCCGCCCGACTGCCGGACTACGACGTCTCTTTGACTCGACCACTCACCACGACGGTGGGAAAACCCTAAACCACCTCTAAGAACCCTAAAACTCATAAATCTTTATATTCCCTCAATCGAGACTCACCCAAACAATGTCGTCGACCACCAACAGCGGTGGCCGGATGAACCCTACCAGACTCAAAACGACATCGAAAGTTTAGATCTCCCCTCCTAACAATAAATCGAAGACCGAGAACCCCAAAAGTGACTCCAAAATACCCACAAACTTCACTCGTTACTTCATCTCCCTATGACTCCGGAAAGCTCTGATGACTCTCAGGTAACAAACACTCACCCCCCCTCTTTCCCTCTCTTTCCCGTATGCTCGAAATATTAGAAAATGGGCTGCTTTGCTTTGAATGAAAATGGGAAACTGGGGAAAACCTTATTCGTGTTCTTGCCTTCTAAAAAATATTGATTATGAATAAAAAATATTATTTTATTGCTCTCTCTATTGATTTCGAATTGGGGGGGGGGGGTGGAGATCCCTTTAAAAGTGTTGATTTTGGGTTTTTATAATCCCGTTTACATGAAAATCCTAAATAATCCATAAAAAAATAACATTTTTTACAATTTTCTTTTTTGTTTCATGCATCCTGGCCGATCGACGAAATCTGGTAGGTTACTGGTAGGACCTTTGGTGGGGCTCGGTTGTTTGCTGGACTGTGGAAAGAACTGGCAGCAAACTTTGGGAAGAAGTTAGGGGCGTTTGGATCACGGCATTTTTTATTACTAAGAATGAAATCCTCATTCTCTCGTTTGATTGGTCGGTAATCTTATTTCTAATAATATTTTATTACAAACAGTGGATTTTTTTAGGTATATTACCGAGAATGAGATTATTCTCATTCTTATAAGTATTTTTGGATTACCGACGTTTTGGATTAAAATGTCTTTAATTTTTTTCTCTTAAAATTATCATTCTTTTGTTGTTGAATAATAAAAATCTACAAAGATTAAATTATAAATTTATCCTTAAACTATTTTAGATTTGTAAAAAAAAAATAACTCATAATTAAAATTTTGTATGAAGTTCAAGGGTTAAAATAAAATTTTACCTTTTTATTAAATATTTTTATCTTTTCAATTTTGTAAAAAAAAATATATAAATTTTATAAATTTAAATATTTTTTAAAGAAAATATATAAAGTAATTATAGTAATATTATAATAAAATTCAATTTGTTAAAAAATAAATATGTAATAAAGACAATTTGATAAAATATGCATTCCAATAATCTTTTATTTCCTCAACTAAACATGATAATCTTATATTTCTACTAAATCAACCAAACAAAAAATACAATATTCCTAGTAATCCTATTCTTTGATAATATTTTATTCTCACTGATAATCTTTATTCGTACTAGTAATTTTATATTTCGTAAACCAAACGCATCTTAGAGTTTATAAACCCTTATTCCGGGGTTAATCTAGACTGTGGATGCCGACTTAATCCAATGGTGGTGAAGCTGACGGCTGATTGAGAACCCTTAAGGAGTGATTAGGTTTCTTCTTTTGTACGTGGGCTCCATCAGATTTGAGCTTCCTTGGTTGGGGTTGATTTGTGTAATGTTTTGTCTGGGTTAAATCCGATTGGGCCTTGTTTCTAACCTTCGAATTGGACCGGTAAACATAATCACTAAGGATTAGTTCTATTTATTGAATTTAACATATACATACATTTATATTTTAAATAATATTATTTTTTTATATACGTGTAATGCATATATATATATAATGCAAGTAAATGAACATATATATGATATATATGTATGCCCCCATTAGCACATAGCAATGAATGTAATATATGCACATATATGCCTATACACACATATGGTTACACACATATGGTTAACATATATATGATTCATATATGACAATATATATATATTCACACACATCGAACACAAACATATAAAAAATCAAATTAAATAATAATACTAATAATAATATATACGTATGTATATGTAAAAATTTAAATAAAAACCTCGGAAGAATGAGTATCTACAATTGTCCCTCTTTACTTATTGTTATGTAAACAATAATAGGACAAAGATAAAATGATACAAATTTTCGTTCAATTTTAACTGATTTTTGAACAAATACAAAAATGTTAATATGTTCTATGTAACACCAATTTCCTGTATACGTTTCCGTACACAAGTCACAGGTGTCACATGTCTTTTAAAACATTTATCATTTTTAAAACCCATAAAATTTTGTTTCGAAAATAAAACAAAACATTTTAATATAATAATAAAACATTCTTTGTAACATATTACAAAGATTATCACTTTAATACATTCCAGAACATTTTTCTTAAGTTTAAATACATATCAGCTATGTAACATCCTCAATACCGAGTTAGTGACTAAATTGTAAAAACTTTAGAATTTGGTGATTAAAGTAGGATAATTGAATAGTTCAATGACTTGTTTGAAAATATTTTATGAAGGATTTTTAGTAATTGTTAAAGGAATTAAAGGGAAAAATGGTCAATTGATAAGAAATATTTTTATCTCCCTTTTATAAGATAAGGAAAATCATGTGGGAAGAGGGAAAGAGAGTTACAGAGTTATATTCTTCTCCTGTCTTCTTCACGCGTGGAAGATAATAGTCAAAGGTGAGTTTCTGGTTAATTGATTTCTTGTTAAATTTAAAGTCGGGTTTTGATTATTAGGTGATAATTACGCTTAAGGAGAGCTTAAATTGTCTTGAACAATAATATGAAGAGAATAAAAGGAATTAAAGAAAAGAAGGGAATAAATGAAATCTTGTAAGAGAGTTCTCTAATGAAGTTTGAGATTGAATTTGACTTGTCATCAATCTAATTAACATGTATGAAGTGTTAGAATTGGATTTAAAACATGTTAAAAATGTGGGTATGATTCTTGAATTTCATAAGAAGGAGAAGATATGGAGGTTAAAGATGAGATGAATAAGTATTAATGAGTTTAAGTATATGGATGTGAGTTGGAAATATGTAAGGGGATGAAATATGAAGTTTTTGAACTAAGTTGAGTAATTTTCGTGCATAAAATGTGAATTCTGGGCTGGTGTGTATTGATACATATTCAATATGTACCGTTACATCAAGGGTAAATTTCCAGAAAATGTTCAAAGTGTACCGATGCACAGGAAGTGTATCGATACACCCCTTAAAAATGAAAACATTGAATGTAATTTGTGTATCGATACATAGGTAGTGTATCGATACACATGTTAAGGAATGTACCGATACACTATGGTGTGTACCGATACACTTATAAAGGAAAAGGAAATAATCTTTCTTTTAGTTTAAGAAATGAAAGATTTGAATACGCCAAGCGGAATATTGATATGTATAATGTATGATTGTGTAGATATCGATCGAGAGCAACGTCCGGGCAAGTTGACAAGAAATAGGCATCGAGATGAGATAAGAAAGCGGTAGGGACTAGTGAGGCCAGGTGAGTGCATATTATTTAGTATATGATATTTAATGGGAAATAAGACTTGCGACAAGTCTATTTCCAATAGTAAAATGCATGAATTCATAGATAGAGTATGTTTTTGCTATGATTTATATGTGTGTATGAGTATATGTGTTGATATGTTATTATGAATGTTACATGATTTGTATAAGTACATGTTAGTGTGATAAGTCATGTGGAACAGTACAAATGATCTATATGATTATATAAGAATATGAAATAAGCTATGTGATAAGGAAGTAAGGAATGAAATGAACATGTGACATAAGCTATAAGCTAAAGAATCATTGGATACAAATATATGTGATCATAAGATAATCAAGTATAACTTAGATTACATGGTATAAGTGATTATACAAGAAAGGTTATGAGACTTTATGAGAATAGTTTGTAAACTAGGGGATATAAATATAAATGATGATACCAAACTATAAGATAAGTGTTATAGGGAAGCATTGTATACTTAAAAGAAACTATTATATAAAAGTCATGTGAATTTGAACTAAATAAATAGATTAACTTAGTATATAAATAATATTATATAAGTGATATAAATTATATGTTATAGTATAGGTTACATAATCTGTATAAATTCATGATAGTGTAATAAATCATATGACTGAGTATAAATAATTATGTGAGTAAATGGAAAAGTGAGACAATATATTATATGAGTAAATGGAAAAGTGAGACAATATACGCATTTACTTATAGGATAATATGAGATTATATGAACATATAGTATAATTTTATGAGAAAGACTTAGGTGTTATGGGATTTAGGTATGAAAATAATCTATGTATAAGTGAATTACGTAAACTATGTGAGTATAAAAGTACAAACCATAGATTATATGATACGAATAAGTTATTATATGTACATGATGTATGTTATGAGATCTGATCTATGTGATTACGGGAAAATGATGTTAGCTATAAGAGTATATGTACATGTGAATGATGTGGAAATAAACTACGAGACTATGTGTGATCTTATGAAAATGTGATAATGAGCTATGTGAAAGAACTATGAGATTATGTGTATATGTGAATGTGTGATAACATAAATATTAATGCCCATGTTATGTGTCATGAGAGGTAGAGGTATAGTTGGCATGCCAAGAGTTGAGGGTCTACCCGGTCATTCGAGACATATATGTATCCTTTGGAACATCTATGAGGTCCTTTAGGAAACATGGTCCTTAGAATATGTATATGATTCTTAAGGAATTTCTATGTGGTTCTTATGGACATTTTATATGACACTTCGGTGCATTTCTATGTGGCATTTCAGTGCAATTCTACGTGGCAATTCGATGCATTCATACGAGCTGTGGTGACAACATTAGTGCACAACCTCTATAGACTCACATATCTATAGTTCTCACATGTGTACATGGGCTAATAAAGAGACAACTTTGGATACAACGTATATAATATATATATGATGTGTAATATGAATGGTATGATATGGTATATGTGTGTTATGGGTGATTGCATCTGTTACATGATACACATGAATGCATGTTAATGTATATGTGAATGAATATAAATGACTTATATGATGATATAAGAATCTGTTATAAAATATATAATATGAATGTAAGAGATCATATGAACTAGAGATAAGAGATATGAAGGATAATAGAATAGAAGTATGATAAATACATAAATGATTACATGTATGTGTGTATGTATGTAATGGTTATATGAAAAGTATATGAGTTGTATGATATGATAGCACAAAACATGCATTCATTGTAGAAGTTATAGTTTGTATTATATGTTTTATATGCCTCACTAAGTCATAGACTTAGCGTGGGAATGTTTCACACGTAGGTTTCGAGAAAGTTAAGGAGCAAGACAAGTTAGATTATTCTTTCCAAGGATCAGATCAGAAATGTAGTTAAATATATGTATTTTGTTACATAGAATGTAGTTGGCATGTAGTCTAAATATTGGAATTGTATAAGCTCTATTATGTTTTGTAAAACCCATTTATTTTTAATTATTGTAAAATATTCATTTTATTGAATTATGAATTTGGATTTTTCATTCACATGTAAAGGAAAATGCTTTGAAAAGTCAATGTGACACCTTGGACTCGGACCCGGGTCGAATACGGGTTGGAGGTGTTACAAGCTAATTATCAAAATAGACATAATTGTCATACTGTTACTGATAAGTCAATCTTGGGTTGATGATCGCTGCTGCATTCCTTACTCGGCTAGTCTTTTCTCTTACCTACGCAAGAAATCAACACACGCTAAATATTTACTTAGTGAGGCATAATATAGTAAAGGAACTGTAATTCATACATAAGTATATCATGGCTATTGAAATACGAACTAAATCGTATACTTCATAAGAATCAGTTAAACCCTCTCAGTTAAACCAAGTTTCTTTCATATAATCATCGAAACTATTCTTAGTATTCCCAACATACCTATCTTTCTGAATATTTTTTTCCCAATTATCCTTTATTTTCCCAATGTATGTCAAATGAGAATGTAGGGTACATGCATTACACCGAAGTGCTGAAATGGTCATTCACCTTTTATGAATACCATGAGTGTTACCTTTTATGCCGATAATGCGCCGTTATGCATTTAACAAAATCGATCGATAACTTTCATACACAAGGTATGTTGAAATGGTAATTCACCTTTTATGAATACCATGTGTGGCACCTTTTATGCCGATAATGCACCGTTATGCATTTAACAAAATCGATCGATAACTTTCATTAGTAGCACCTTTTATGCCGAAATGCACCTATGACACTCAATTCACATACAATTGGCTTTTAAGCCAAAAATCACAGATTTTGACATTTATTTTTGCAACATCGATAACCATTACATAACATCAATATTCATTCATTCAATCATTTTAGAGCAGTTCATACTCTAAAACTTATTCATAATATCATTCCCATACACATTATAAAAATATACCAAAATGCCGTAAAGAATACATTTAGCAAAGCATTCGACGTCGACTCATCGCGAGCCTTCCTCCTTTCATATAACTACAAAAAATGTACTCACCTGATATGCCTTACTAGTATGCTGTAGTGATGTCCAACTACTTGAAAACTTTATCCTTGGCCTTTTTTTTCTTGACTCAGGAGCTTGGTTATGATCTACACAAGCATTCATTAAGTACATATACCATACCAATGTTAGTATACTCTCGAATATTTATACTTTTAATAATACTCAAAAGTACTATTATATTCAATTTCTATCAAAATTCAACCTATCTTAAAATTTCCAGATTTAATAGTATCGGTACCCCTACCATGGTATCAATACTTCTATACTATGGTACTGATACTCCTTTTAGTATCGATACCATTTCTGCATTCTGGAATCAATGGTATCGACACCTTCCTTTTAGTATCATACCCACATCAATATCGATACTAATTGCATAAGTATCGACATTGTTCATCGTATTTCCCCAAATTTAAACATATAGTATCGGTATTGTTCTTCCAATACAAATACACTTACCCATATTTTACATTTTTTCATCTCGATTTTCACCCAAATTTCGTTTAAATCTCTTACTTTTACCTCTAACAATACTATTAAACTCATCATTACTTAACCCAACTAACTTTCCTTCATTAATATTCCTATAACATCCAAATTCTCTAAAAGACACTCCAAACTAAGAATCACAGTACTTTTTCATACATGTTTGTAATCACTCTTAAGGCTTATAATCTCTTATTTACTTCTTGACAAGTCAAATATACTTGTAAACTTCAATAAAAACTTATTTTTAAACATATCACTCTTTAAACCCATTTTTTTCAACCAAAAACAAATAAATCATCCATCTCTTGGTTTTAAAATTCCCTTTTTCTCACTTAAATAACCCTAATATAATAAATTTTAAATCCATTTCCCTCCAAAAGATCAAAATACCCTTTCATTCTTCCATTCTTACTAATTGGTCTTAACACAATTTCCTAAATCATTTCTTATACTATACCATTTATTCAATTTGATCCTCTAAATTTTAAATCATTTCAATATAGTCACTAACCCTATATTCGGGTTATTATAATTCTCCCCCTTAGGAAAATTCATCCTCGAATTTAAAGAAGTACATGATACGAAGAGGTGTGGAAACTGCTTCCTCATATTCTCATATTCTCCTTTCCCAAGTAGTTTCTTCTACTTTGTGGTTTTGCCAAAGCACTTTAACTAAAGGAATCTTCCTGTTAAGCGTTCATTGTTTTCTCTAGCCAAGATTCGCACTGGTTTTTCCTCATAAGTTAAATCTAGTTGGATCTCTATTTCCTCAAGTGTGATGATATGGGATGGATCTGATCGGTACTTTTTGAGCATCGACACGTAAAAAACATTATGGATCTTGTCCATATCAGGAGGAAAAACTAGTTGATATCCTACCGGTCCGATCCTTTTCAAAATCTCATAAGATCAAATGAATCTCGGACTCAGCTTTCCTTTGCGCCCAAACCATAATACTTTCTTTCAAGGCGATACCTTTAGAAATACTTTATCTCCCACTTGGAATTCAATATCTTTTCTTTTCAAATCAGCATAAGATTTCTATCGATCAGAGGCTATCTTCAGATTATCTTGGATAATTTTCACCATCTCCTCCACTTCTTTCATCAAATATAGGCCAACCTGGTCTCGATCTTTTAATTTAAACTAATTTAAATGTGTTCTACAATTTCTCCCATACAAAGCTTCATATGGGGCCATCTTAATACTCGATTGATGACTGTTATTATAAGAAAATTTCACTAAAGGCAAATACCTTTCCCATGATCCTTTGAACTCAATCACACATGCACTCAACATATCTTCCAATACCTGAAAACTTTGTTTTGCTGCCCATCTATCTGGGGATGAAAAGTTGTGCTGAAATTCAATCGAGTACACAATGCCTCGTGCAAGGTCTTCTAAAATCTTGAAGTAAACCTTGGGTATCTATCAGACACTATCGATATGGGCACTCTATGCAACCAAACTATTTCCTTTACATACAATTTTGTATATTTATCCATTGAGTAATCTACCCGAACTGGAATAAAGTGAGTTGTCTTGGTCAATATGTCTACAATTACCCATATCGAGTCCTTTTTACTTGGTGACAAAGGTAGCCCTGAAACAAAATCCATTGTAACTCGTTCCCACTTCCTCTCAGGAATGGATATCGATTGTAGCAATCTGGATGGCACTTGATGTTTAGCTTTCACTTGTTGACATGTCAGGCATCTCGCAACAAACTCTGATACGCCTCTTTTTATGCCAGGCCACAAATAACGAGTCTTCATATCCTGATACATTTTATTCCTGGCTGGATGCATAGTCAAAGGACTATAATGTGCCTCAGAAAGAATATTTTTCTTCAGTTCATCATTATCAGGAATACAAAGTCTTCCACGATAATATAAACATCCATCAGCCCTCATTTCGAAATCTTTGGCCTAATCTTTTTCTACTTGCGCAATTCTTGCCAAGCATTTCTCATCTTGACCTTAAAGCTCTTTTACCTGGTCCAAAAGCATCGACTTTAACTTAAGTCCATTAATCAAGGCACCATCTTCTTTTAAAGACAACACGCATCCAAAGCCCGTAGAGCGGCAAAAGTCTTTGGGCTAAGTGCATCCACTTCCACATTAGCCTTTATGAGATGATAATCAATGATCAAATAAAAATCTTTTAAAAGCTTTATACATCTTCTCTGTCTCAAGTTCAGTTCTTTTTGAGTCAGCAAGTACTTTAGACTCTTCTGATCTGTAAAAATATGACACCATTCACCGTACAGTTAATGACGCCAAATTTTTAAAGCAAACACTACCATTGCCAATTCCAAGTCATGTGTCAGGTAATTTCTCATGAGTTTTCAACTTTCTTAAGAAATAAGCCACGACTTTTCCATCTTGCATAAGTACACATCCCAACCCAATATAAGATGCATCACTAAAGACTACATAGTTTTTTCCTAACTCAGGTTGTACAAACACTGGGGCTTCAGTTACAATTCTCTTTAGCATTTCAAAACTTTCTTGACAATTATCCGACCAAACAAAAGACACATCCTTCCGTAACAACTTAGTTAGCGGCAAAGCTAACATTGAGAAGTTCTTCATGATTCGTTTATAATAACCAGCAAGCCCCAAGAAACTCTAAACTTCAGGAGTATTCTTTAGGGGTTTCCAATCGACTATATTTTGAATATTTTTAGTATCTACTATTATGTCTTATGCGGAGACTATATGACAAAGGAAAGCAATTTCAGCTAACCAAAATTCACACTTGGATAATTTGGCATACAACTTCTTTTCTCGAAGTATCTGAAGAAGCACCCGAAGATGAGCATCATGTTCCTCTCTTGACTTTGAATACACCAAAATATCATCTATAAATACCACCACAAATTGATCTGAGTAAGGTTGGAATACTCGATTCATCAATTCCATAAATGTTACAGGAGCATTAGTCAATCCAAATGGAATCACCACATATTCGTAGTGTCCATACCGAGTTTGAAAAGCTGTTTTTAAAATATCCTTTTCTTTAATCTTTAATTGGTAGTATCCTAACCTCAGGTCTATCTTAGAGAACACTGCTGAGCCCTTCAATTGATTGAATATATCATTAACCTCGGAAGAGGATACTTATTCTTTAACTATTGGTAGTCGATGCATAATCGCATAGACCCGTCATTCTTTTTCACAAAAAGCACATGTGTTCCCCAAGGAGAAACACTGGGTCTCAAAATCCCTTATCGAGTAGCTCTTACAATTGGGCTTTTAGCTCTCTCAACCCCGTTGGAGTTATTCGATAAGGATCCGTAAAAAAAATTTTGGTACCTAAGTAAACCTCAATCTTTGAATTCCACCTCACGATCTGGAGATAAACCCGTCATTTTCTTTGCAGTCATGGCTAATATCACATTGGATGGTGATTTTTCTTTTTCGCCAATCACTACAATTTTTAAGCCTTCCACATCCTTAAAAAATAATCGCTTCTTGTGAAAATCAACACATCCATGATATGGAGACAACCAATCAATGCCCAAAATGATTTCAAACTCATCGAAGGGAAACTCCATCAAGTTTGCTGGGAATACAACCCCATGAATCTTTATCGAACATTTTCTACATACCCGAGTTACTCTCGCATTGTGACCCATAGGGTTTACCGCTACCATCTCACTAAAAATTAGTTCTAAAGGAATTTCTCTAGCTCTAACCAACTTTGTACTAAAGTATATGTGTGTAGAACAGGGTCAACTAAAATAAATACAAGTTCATCAAAAAGATGGAATGTACCTGTTAACATCTCCGGGTCATCCCGATCCTTATTGGTCTTAATATTATAAATTCTGACGACTGTCCGAGTCTCTTATCGCGACATTGATTCAGATTGTCCCCTGGATATACCCCTTCTTCTACTTCTATTAGAAGTTGCCATCGATCTCTCAGATTACGCTGAATTATCCCCAAATTTGTTAGGACAGTTTCGGACAAAATGACCAATTCCACCATACTGGAAACAAGCTCCATTGAGAAATCTGCATCTCCACGGTGGAATTTACCACATGTATAACATGTAGTTCTTTATCCAAATGCTCTACCCGAGCTAGCAGCAAAAGACTAGGATTGTTTAGTTTTTTGTGAAGCTACAACAGAACCATCTCTATCAGTATATCAAAAACTCTAGATCTTACCTCTCTTAGCATGATGGGGAGTTGAAGGCGCTCTAATTCTTTTCTCTGTCTGCATACTCTACATCGTTGCTAGAGTCTTGTCTTGAGCTCTTTCAATCGTCTTTGTTCGGTTTACAACTTTTTGCAAGCAAGGCAAGTTCAAAGCCAATATCATATCTTTCAACTTTGGCCTCAAACCTTCAATGAACCAATCACGTCGAGCCTTGTCATTGGAAACTACCTCAGTAGCAAAACTACTCAACTTGTTTTATTCAACCTCGTACTCATGTATTGCTCGATCACATTGTTTCAAATTAAAGAATTTTAGCAGCATCACCTGCCTAAATTGCTCACCAATATACCTGTTCTTAAATTCCTCTTGAAAGAACTGCAGGTCACTTGTTCTGAAGGTCCATACATCGTGGTATTTGACCACCATACTCAAGATGATCCACAAAGTAAAGATACAACTCCATCCAACTTTTTAGAATCTGAGCATTGAAGACTTTCAAGCATTACCATAACATCAATTAGCCATAAATCAACCTCCATAGGGCTTTTATCCTCTTCTCCCTGAAACTTAGGAGCTCTTAAACTCCTTTGGAATCAACATCCTCGGTGGTGGAGTAGCAGGGGAAGGTGGAGGAGGTTGGAACTGTGTCAAGATGGCATCGATATCTTGCATAAAATCTCCAAACTCTGGCACGTGCATACCCTGATATGCCAATACACTAGTGTTCTCGGATGGAATCGGATGCTCACTATTCACCTCATAGCTTTGGCTACCGATCATTCTCTATTTTCTCGTTCAGCCGCTCTTCACGAGTTTGATGATTTTGACATCTGCTAGGGCATACATTATATAAAAATACTAAAGTTAGCAAGGAGTGACATCAATCACACTCTAATGACACCATATCAGTAACCTTGACAATCTTAGTGGCATGTAACCTTTTTTAAAGTCAAGTAAACTTTGTTTTGGCCGAGAATCGGCTAAACCTGTAGCTCTAATATCAATAAATATAACACCCATTTGCTGTATGCATTTTCGTACACAAGTCCATGTCTTTTAAAAACATTTACCATTTCGTAAAGCCATAAAATTTTGTTTCGAAATAAAACAAAACATTTTAATATAATAATAAAACATTCTTTGTAACATATTACAAATATTATTATTTTAATACATTCTAGAGGATTTTTCTTAAGTTTAAATACATGCCAGCTAATTATCAAAATAGACATAATTGTCCTACTATTACTGATGGTCAACCTTGGATTGATGATCCCTGCTACACTTCTTACTCGGCTAGTTTTTGCTCTTACCTACGCGTGAAATCAACACATGCTAAGTATTTACTTAGTGAGGCCTAATAATGTAAAGGAATTATAATTCATATGCAAGTATATCATGGTTATTGAAATACAAACTAAATCATATGCTTCAAAAGAATAAGTTAAAACCCTCTCAGTTAAACTAAGTTTCTTTCATATAGTGATCAAAACTATTCTTAGTATGCCCAACATACCTATCTTTAAGAGTATTTTTTCCCAATTATCCTTTATTTTACCTAATGTATGTCAAATGAGAATGTAGGGTACATGCATTGCACCAAAGTGCTAAAATGGTCATTCACCTTTTATTAACATTAGTGATACATTTTCTGCTGATAATGCACTGTGCATTTAACAAAATCGATCGATAACTTTCATACACGAGGTATGTTGAAATGGTAATTCTCCTTTTATGAATACCATGGGTGGCACCTTTTATGTCGATAATGCACCGTTATGCATTTAACAAAATCGATCGATAACTTTCATTAGTGGCACCTTTTATGACTCTCAATGCACATACAATGGGCTTTTAAGCCAAATTCACAGATTTAGACATTTATTTTGGCAACATAGATAACCATTACACAACATCAATATTCATCCATTCATTTTAGAGCAGTTCATACTCTAAAACTTATTCATAATATCATTCTCATACACGTTATGAAAATATACCAAAATGATGTAAAACATATATTTAACAAAACATTCGAGGTTGACTCATCGCGAGTCTTCCTTCTTTCATATAAGTACAACAAATGCACTCACCTAATATGCCTTACTAGTATACTGTAATGATGTCCAACTACTCGACAACTTTATCCTTGCCCTTTTTCTTGCTTGAATCAAGAGCTTGGTTATGATCTACACAAGCATCCATTAAACACAAATACCATACCAAAGTTAGTATACTATCTAACATTTATACTTTTAATTATACTCAAAAGTACTATTATATTAATTTTTATTAAAATTTATCCTATCTTAAATTTTCCATACTCAATAGTATTGGTACCCCTACATGGTATCGATACTTATATACTATGATACCGATGCTTTCTTCAGTATCGATACCATTTTTGCATTCTGAAATCCATGGTATCGATACCTTCATTTTAGTTTCGATACCCACATCAGTATCGATACTAATTGCGTCAGTGTCGATATTTTTCATACTATTTTCCCAAATTTAAACCTATAGTATCGATACTGTTCTTCTAGTATTGATACCCTTACCAGATTTTCCATTTTTTAGCTCGATTTTTACCCAAAATTTGTTTAAATCTCTTACTTTTACCTCCAACAATACTATTAAACTCATCATTACTTAACCCAACTAACTTTCCTTCATTAATCGTCCTATAACATCCAAATTATCTAAAGAACACTCCAAACTAAGAATCACACTACTTTTTTTATACATGTTTTTAATCACTCTTAAGGATTCTAATATCTTATTTACTTCTTTACAAGTCAAATATACTTGTAAACCCCAATAAACTCATATTTGAACATATCACTCAAAAACCCATTTTCTTCAATCTCAAATAAATAATTCATCTCTTAATTTGAATCCTCTTTAAACATTCGTTAAGCTTCCACATCACTTAAGGTTTCAAGAACAAACCAAAAACGAAAGGAAAAACTAGCTAGATGAAGCCTTATCTTTGGCTATGGAGGAGAGCACGAGACGAGCAAAGAGAAAAAGAAGAGAACTTGGCTTTTCTCAAAATTTTCTCTTTTTCTCCCTTAAATAACCCTAATATAATAAATTTTAAATTCATTTCCCTCTAATGGACAAAAATACCCTTTCATTCTTCCATTCTTCCATTCTTACTAATTGGTCTTAACACAATTCCTAAATCATTTCTTATACTTTACCATTTATTCAATTTAATCCTCTAAATTTTTAAATCATTTTAATGTAATCACTAACCCTATATTCTGGGTATTATATTCTACTACAACTTCAGGGTAGGTCGGATTTGATTTGTTTCGTTACTCTTCAAGGAAGGTTAGATCGAGATAGATTTGGTCTACTACTTTTCAGGGTAGGTCAAATCTAGAGGAAAAAATAAGATCTGCTCTGCTTCTCTTCAGGGAAGGTCAGATAGCAAATCAAACATTATAAATTGTCGTTAGATAACTAGGGATTTGAAAATGTCATCATTCAAGAAATTTTGGAAAACCAATTTCTCCTGTAAAGGTCTATCTCATATTCAAAAAATATCAAGGTCTGTCTTGAATATCATGACTCGTCAACTCCTCCACCTTGGGGATTTTGTTTGATGTTCTCCATCTTTAAATTCAAATTCTCTTCTTAAAGTTTTGATGTAATGAATCATTAGTTTTATCAAAAAAATCAGTAAGATTATTATCTTAATGCATAAATTTTTTTCCTAGATAATATTTTCATGAATTTAGTAATGTGATTCATGCAAAAAGTCAAAATGAATGCGGTAGTGCGATTTGTGCAAAAAGTTATCATAAATGCGGTAGTGCGATTAATGCAAAAAGTCCTCATGAATGCGGTAATACGATTCATGCATAAAATCCTCATGAATACGGTAATACGATTCATGAGAAAAGTTCGCAATAGAGATGAAAAGTATGAGTGAATGTGGTAATGCTCTTTATGAATAAAGTCCTCATGATTGTGGTAAAATGATTCATGTGAAAAGTCATCAATAGAGGTGAAAATGTCATAAATAAAATCCTAATGAATGCGGTAATGTGATTCATGTAAAAAGTATTCAATAGAGGTAAAAAAGTATGGATGAATGAGGTAATGCAATTCATGCGTAAAATCCTTATAAATGTGGTAATGAGATTAATGCGAAAAGTTCTCAATAAAGATGAAAAAGTATGGATGAATGTGGTAATATAATTCATGCATAAAATCCTCATAAATGTGGTAATGCTATTCATGCAAAAACGTTGAAAACATTTTGATATTTCGATATAACAAATTAAGATAAATGAATTTTAAGATTTTCCAAAAAGATTTTCTAAGTATATTCGATATAATTATTCGAATATCAAAATATTACTCCAAATATTTCAAAAGTCATTTTTAATCATTACTCAAGTGTAAAATTAAGTTTTAATCTTAAAATTATTTTGAAATAATTTTACAAAGTATTTCGAACCATTTCAAAGTCAAAAATTCCAGAATGTCCAGAGGGAACCGATTCCCCCCCAAGGGGGTACCGATTCCCCCCTGAATGGTTTTGCTCCGAGAAAAACAGAATGCTTGGAGGGAACCGATTCCCCCCAAGGGGGTACCGATTCCCCCATGTTTAACGGTCGAAATATTTGAATTTTACACTTAGGGAACCGATTCCCCATGAGGGGGTACCGATTCCCCCCACGCTCCAAGCTATTTTATTAATTGATTTCACACTAAAACGGGTCTATTGACTCCAGTAATCATCCCCAACGTTCAGAATCATTTGAAGGTGTATTTAAACAAGCTTAGAAGCCATTGATCAACAACAAGAAACAAGTATCAACAAGAATCAAGAGAGAATCAAAGAGAAAGCATCAAACCTAAAGTTTGAGCATTTTCAAGCCTATTTCATTCAATATTCATTTTTTCTTTCAAGAACACTTATTGTGCTCAATTGTATTATTCTTGAGTGTTCTTTCTTTGTTCTAGAATTATGCAAACATCTTGCCTTGTGAGGATTTTATTGTAAGTTTGCAAAATTTGTATTGTTCTCTTTGGGAGAGAGTGTTCTCAAGAATTTGGGGTATAATTCTTGAGGGATTTGTAAGGTTACTCTTTGTCCTCAAAAGAAAGACAAATTAGTGAATTTTTGGAAAATCCTTAGTGTGGATAGCTAAGGTAGTGGACGTAAACTTTGGTTGAGAAAGTCGAACCACTCTAAACCGCTGCGTAATTACTTTCAATTTTCTGCACAAGCTTCCACCGGAATTTTTATTTGCCAATTCACCCCATCTTGGCCATATTCATAGATCGATTAACTCAACAATTAGCATCAGAGCTTGACTCATTTGAAGGTTTAACCACTTCTTGAGTAGATCCGGGAAGAGTTACATCGATAATCAAAGTCATTAATGGCCTCCACTTCAAACGTCGACTCCGGTCTCGATTCGATGCCCGTCAACAAGCCTCATTTCTTCAATGGAGCTAACTATGTCTATTGGAAGAATAAGATGATGTATTTCATTCACGACAGTGACATGGGAGCATGGAATGTTGTAGAAGACGGATATATCAAACCTCTCACTCATCCAAGATTGTGGAGTGAAGGAGAGACAAGAATCTTCCAGCTCAACTCCAAAGCTATCCATATCATATTTTGTGCTCTTGGACCAGATGAATAAGGAAGAGTTTCATCTTGTACAATCGCCAAAGAAATATGGGATAAACTACAAGTCACTCATGAAGGCATCGACGAGGTAAAAGAATCTAAAATTAGTCTTCTAACACATAGCTATGAAAATTTCAGGATGAAACTAAATAAAGATATTAAAGCTATGATGGATAGATTCTCAACTATTGTCAATGGTCTCAAATCATATGGAGAGATCATTCCTAACGAGAAGCTTATGAGAAAGTTAGTTTACTCACTTCCAAAATCATGGCAATCCAAGAAGACGGAAATCATCGAGGCTAAGAACCTAAAATCCTTAACTCTTGAAGAGCTAATCGGTTCTCTCCTCACTCATGAAATGATGCTTGAAGATGAGGTGGACCTCAATAAGATTGAAGAGACACCAAAGGAGAAGGAGAAGAAGAAAAACATTGGAGTTGCTCTCAAATCCATAAAAGATGAGAGTGATTCGGATGTAGATGACGATGACGAGGAAATGACATTGTTTGCCAAACGGTTCAGAAAAATTATGAGACCTTACCGAGGAAGAAAATTCAAACGAAATGAAGGCCTCAAAAATGAACCAAAAAAGAAGGACGTAATCATTTTCTATGAATGCAAAAAACAGAGGCATGTCAAAAATGATTGCTCACAATTGAAGAGAAAGGGTCAATCAAAGAATAAGCACAAGGCTCATGTGCCTACATGGAGCGATGAAGAAGGTTCTGATAAAGAGGAACAAGAAGTAGCAAACTTGTGCTTGATGGCATTCGGGGAAGATTCTAAGGTAACCTCTAACTCTTCTGATTTTGATGATTTATCTTATGATGAGCTATTAGAGGAATATAATGGGTTGGCTTCGGATTATGAGAAATTGTTTTTAAAATATAAAAATGATATTTCAAAAATGAAAAATCAAAATAAACTCATATCCAAAACCAACAATGATCTTGAAAGTAAAATCAAAGATTTGCAAATCAAACTAGAAGAGTTTGACAAAAAAAATTTGGATTTGCACAATTTATTTTCAAAGGTCAATGATGATCATCAAAAGAAAATTGATGATCTTAAAACCTCTTTTGATAAAGTTGAAACAAAACATTTTGAAAATGGAGAAAATTCAAAATCCAACTTTGTTAGAAAAAAGTTTTAAAAACTACAATCATAGAGGTCCCCGAAGAACCTCTAATGGAAAAATCGTTAGAAGTATATGGGTTCCTAAAGAGCTCATTACTACTAAAGATAATGATATCCTACACAAATGGATACCTAAGGGGACTAGGATTTTGGAAACTAATTGTTGAGTTAATCGATCGATGGAATCGGCCAAGAGGGGGTGAATTGACAATAAAAATTTTGGTGGAAGCTTTTGTAGAAAATTGAAAGTAATTGCACAACGATTTACAGTGGTTCGACTTTATCAATCAAAGTCTACGTCCACTACCTTAGCTATCCACACTAAGGATTTTCCAACAAATTCACTAATTTGTTCTTTCTTTTGAGGCCAAAGAGATAACCTTACAACTCCCTCAAGAATATACCCCAATTCTTGAGAACACTCTTTTCTCAAAGAGAAGATTACAAATTTGCAAACTTACAAGAAAAAAACCTCACAAGGCAAATATGTTTGCACAATTCTAGAACAAAGAAAGAACACTCAAGAATAAATAAAATTGAGCACAATAAGTGTTCTTGAAAGAAAAATGAATATTGAATAAAAAATAGGCTTAAAATGCTCAAACTTGAGGTTTGATGCTTTCTCTTTGATTCTCTCTTGATTCTAGTTGCTTGATGTTTCTTGTTTTGATCAATGGCTTCTAAGCTTGTTTAAATACACCTTGAATCACTTCTGAACGTTAGGGATGATTAGTGGAGTCAATAGAGCCGTTATTGTGTGAAAACAATTAATAAAACTGGTTGGGAGCGTCGGTGCATCGATGCATGACCATAGTGCATCGGTGCATCAGTGTAAAATTCAAATATTTTGACCGTTGGAACACTTAGTGCATCGGTGCACCAAGTGTGCATCGATGCATAAAATGCATTCGATGTTTGAAAATAGCCTGAGTGCATCGGTGCATTGCTTGTGCATCGAAGCATGAAATGTATTCGATGTTCAATTATTCAATGGTGCATCGATGCATGGATTGATGCATCGGTGCATGCCTTTGAAAAATTGATTTAAGGCTTGATTTTGGTTCAAAATACTTTGTGAAAATTGTTTCAAAAATAGTTTAAGTACAAAGCACAATTTTACACATTTAGTAAGGATTAAAATTGATCTTGAAAGACTTGGAGTAATAATTTGATATCCGATTAATTAATTCGAATATACCTTAGAAAATCATTTGTAAAATCTTAAAATTCATTAAACTTAATTTGTTATATCGAAATATCAAAATATTTTCAACAATCTCCCCCTTTTTGATATAACAAAACACTTGAGTAATTTTAAGATTTTCTTTGAAAAACTATTTTGAAAATCAAGTTTGAAATTACTCCCCTTACTATAACATTTCTCCCCCTTTAAAACATTTTACACTTCTCCCCCTTTTTGTTAAATCAAAAAGACTCTAAAATAACTTTACACAAGGTTTTGAAAAACTTAGCCAATTTATATTTAGAAACTTAAAGATTAAGCTGCTAAGATCAAAGATCAAAAGAGAGATTAGCCATTAGTTTCATAATCAATATTTATAATAAAATGTGAAATTTCATAATTCGTCATAATGCAACTAATATGTAAATGATGCAAGAATTAAACCAAACCAAATATTTATAATAAGTTCAAACAACCAATCATTCAACTCCAAAAACAACAAAATGTTTAATCAATCCAAGTTTTAAGTTTAATCCCAAATACAATCAAACTAAAATAAGTCTAATCATCCATAGAAGGATCGGGAGGCAGAGGAGGAAATCGGGCTTGCATATCAAGAGAGAGAGCATCCATGCGTGCAAGCGTCTCCCTTTGAAACTCCATCTGACGAGCTTCCAAAGTGTCTAAGCATTGATTTACTGCTTCGTGAGTAGCAGTCAAGTGGGATTCGATGGAAGCATAACGTAAATCAAATGTCTCAAAAAACGAACGAAAATATAGAGGCATTTGATCTTCTTGTGGAGATAGTTTCAGTGCAAGCTCGTCATCGGGTACGTGATCATCGATGTCTTGCATAAGTTGTTGAAATTCAGGATCATCGTCAGAAGCTGGAGCTGGAGGAGGAGGAGGAGGAGCACGAGAGGAGCTAGGAGCAGCTCGTGAGGAACTAGCTCCCGGAGTTTGCTTTCCGGGTCTAAAAACCCATTGATCGGTTACCTTGTCTTGTTTCCAATCCTCTTTCTTCAAGGATGTGAGATTGATTGGGTTTTGGAGAGGAATAGGATTTTCAAGAGAGACATCCAAACCGAGTTTGATAAAGAGATTACTAAGAAAATAACCATAAACTAATGTTTCAACATGTTTGGATGGGATAATGTTTACGGTATCGACTAGAACACTAAAGATAATCTGGGAAGATTTATTTTGATCTTATTCTTAATACAATACATCCACCATAAATCCCTAGCACGAAGAGTGGAGTACCTACCCGCTGATGGTCGAAACCACCATGAGATCATTAAATGAAGAAAACGATCGTGATGAGATCGAAGGGTACTAACACTAGCGTTTGGGAGATATGGATAATCCACAGTTTCTTTTTCATCATAGACACCATCGTCATCTAACCCAAATTTTGAAGCTATAGTTGCGGAATCAATAAGAATATATTATCCTAAAAGGTAGGATCTAATTCCTATAGTTCCACATTGAGTTTCGTTTTGAATACAAACTGCATTAAAATAGAAAATGCGGACTAATTGATGAAAGATGACAGGTCTAAGAGAGACTAGTTTATCAAACTTCCATGTTCTAAGAATCGGGAGGTATTCAAATTTAAAGTCTATCATGGCTTGTAGAGATGGAATTCGTTCTTCCCTAATTTTAAAAGATTAGAAAGAATCCATGTACCTATGGTGCAATTCTTCTCTCCGACGTTCAGGCATATTAAAGCAAGATCCTAATAGGCTATTAGGAGGTTGAGGAACGGGATTAGAAGGTTGGTTTGAACGAGAATGACTTGATTAAGTTCTAGGGCATTTAGGGTTTGACATGATTAAAGGAAATCGGAATAAGGAATATCACTTGCAATTTGAAACACATATATGCACAATCAATCCCAAAACTCAAATGAGTCCTCAATAATTCAAGGTTCTCTAAACCATATCCTAATGAGCATGTTTTGAAAACTATTTAAAAATAATATTTGATAATTAGAATATAGTTTTCATGAAAAAAAACAATTAAATAAAAAAATACTAATTTTCGAAATCATAATTTTTTTTAAATTTCGAAATTTAAAGAAAAATCTTGAAAAATTGTTTGTTTTTTACGAAATTGGTAGTAAAATATAGTTTAGAACCAACAAACAATTAATTCCGGATATAATGTTCATCCTAGAACTAATCAAAACTAGTTCTAAAATCAAAAATCAATAAAATAGAGGTTTTTGAAATATTACCTTGAAAATTCGGATTGAGAAGGATGAGGAGTTGTTTTGCACGATTTAATGATATAAGCATATTTTGAAGATGAAAATCATGAAGAAACTGATGATTTTTTTGATGATTTTGAGCAAGATGAGGATTTAGAGTGAGAGAGGGATGAATGACTGGAGAGTTTTTAGTTTTAGGGTTTGAGAAAATAAAGAAAATAAGGCATTTTAACCCAAAACCCAACAGATGCATCGATGCATGACCCTGTGCATCGATGAACATTCAAGGCGTGCATCGGTGCATCAACATGATGAATCGATGCACATTCAAAGGGATGCATCGATGTACTGTTAAGTGTATCGATGTATGAAGCACATAAATGTCAAAAATCCATTTTAAACAATCAAATTAATTAGATTTAGTGGTATTGGCAACTTATATATTGAAGATTAATCATGTTCAATCAATCAAATTAATCCTTTAAATTTCATTTGAACACAAAATTAATTTTTATCAAGCAACATAAACTCCCCCTAACTAATAGCAAAGAATGCATTCAAAAATATCATTATAAGCATTTTTCATTTATTCTTAAAAGTGCTAAAATTATTTTAAACACTAAGTGAAGATAGGATGGTCAAACCTAATTCTCTCCTAAGTGTCCAAAATCTTTCCTTGTCTAAAGGCTTTGTAAAGATATTCGCTAATTGATGCAAAGTATCAACAAATTCTAGAACTACATTTTCCTTAGTGACATGATCTCTAATGAAGTGATGTCTTATTTCAATGTGCTTAGTTCTAGAGTGTTGGATGGGATTTTTAGTGAGACAAATAGCACTAGTATTGTCACACTTGATAGGAATAGTACCTACTTCAATTCCATAATCAAAAAGTTGTTGTTTCATCCATAAAACTTGTGCACAACAACTACCGACTGAAATGTATTCCGCTTCAGTGGTAGATACTGCAACACAATTTTGTTTCTTTGAAAACCAAGAAATCAACATATTTCCAAGGAATTGGCAATTACCAGAGGTGTTTTTCCTATCTAATTTGCATCCTCCATAATCCGCATCAGAAAAGGCATGCAAGCTAAAGCTAGAGTCTCTAGGATACCAAAGTCCTAAACTAGGAGTGTCCTTAAGGTATCTAAAGATTCTCTTAACATTTAGTAAATGTGATTCCTTAGGGCATGATTGAAATCTAGCACATAAGCAAACACTAAAAATAATGTCCGGTCTACTTGCAGTTAGATACAGTAAAGATCCAATCATTGACCTATATAATTTAACATCTACACATTTACCTCCTTCATCTAAGTCAAGCTTTGTTTAAGAGCTCATTAGAGTGTCATGAGGCTTGCCATTTTCCAGTCCAAATTTCTTGAGCATATCTTTGACGTACTTAGCTTGATTGATGAAGATGCCATCTTTTCTTTGCTTGATTTGGAGTCCCAAGAAAAATGAGAGCTCCCCCATCATGGTCATTTAGAATTTGCTTTGCATTAGCTTAGAAAATTCTTGGCAAAGAACATCATTAGTAGAACCAAATATTATATCATCAACATAAATTTGAACTACTAATAAATCTTTACCTTTATGCTTTAAAAACAATGTAGTGCCAACCTTCCCTTTTGAAAAACCTTTTTCAATTAAAAAGTTTGACAATCTTTCATACCAATCTAGGAGCTTATTTTAAACCATAAATTTCTTTTGTCAATTTAAGAACATGATCCAGAAATTTTGAATCTTCAAAACATAGAGGTTGTTCCACATACACTTCCTTTTTTATAAAACCATTTAAAAATGCACTTTTAATATCCATTTGATATAATTTAAATTCATGAAAACATGCAAATTCTAATAACATTCTAATTGCTTCCATCCTAGCTACGGGAGTGCATGTTTCATCATAGTCTATGCCCTCTTCTTGAGTATACCCTTGAGCAACAAGTCTAGCCTTGTTTCTCACTATATTACCACTCTCATCAAGCTTATTCCTAAATACCCATCTAGTACCTACAATAGATTTATTACTAGGCCTTTCAACTAATGTCCATACTTTACTTCTCTCAAATTGATTTAACTCTTCTTGCATAGCTATAATCCAATGTTCATCTTTTAATGCTTATTTGATGTTCTTAGGCTCTATGCATGAAATAAATGCAACATAATTACAAATATTTCTAAGAGAAGATCGAGTAGTTACCCATTTGGATGGATCACCTATAATTTCACAATCATTGACATAGTTGTACTCTCTTGGATAAGAAATTTCCCTTTCTTCAATGGTTGGATTCTCTAAAGGATCATGAGTTTCCTTATTTTTCGTTTCCTCCTTTGATGATGATGATTCTCCAACGTCATGTCTAACGTCATTTGCTTGTACAATACCTACATCATCATTAACACAAGAATCCTTAATCGGAAAGGGATTATCATCGAAAAAAACATGTATAGACTATTCTACAACTAAAGTTATTTTATTAAATACACGATAAGCTTTATAATTTAAGGAATAACCCATAAAAATTCCTTCATCACTTTTAGCATCAAATTTGCCAAGATTTTCTTTACCGTTGTTTAAAACATCCAAAAGGATGAAAATAACTAATGTTAGGCTTTTTATTTTTGAAAATTTCATATGGAGTTTTATTTAAAAATTGACTAATCATTACTTGATTAATAATATAACAAGCGGTATTTGTGGCTTCCACCCAAAAATATTTTGGCAAATTATTTTCACAAAGCATGGTTCTAGCCATTTCTTCTAAAGTTCGATTTTTCCTCTCAACAAGTCCATTTTGTTGAGGGGTTCTAGGTGCTGAAAAATTATGGCTAATACCATTAGAATTACTCATTAAATCTAAGATTTTCAAATTCAGTGCCATGATCACTTCTAACACTAGTGATAGAATAACCTTTTTCGTTTTGGATTACTTTTGAAAATGTGATGAAATTTTCTAATGCTTCATCTTTAGTACTTAAGAATAGAACCCAAATATATCTAGAATAGTCATATACCAAGACCAATGCATATTGTTTTCCACCCAAGCTAGTAGTCCTAGTTGGCCCAAAAAGATCTATATGGATCAATTGTAATACTCTACTAGTTGATACATCATTAATGGATTTAAAAGAAATTCGCTTTTCTTTTCCTTTAGCACAAGCATCACATATTTTATCATTATCAAATTTAAGCTTAGGCAACCCTCTTACTAATTCTTCTTGAATTAGCCGTTGCAAAACACTCATACTAGCATGTCCTAGTCTCCTATGCCATAACCAACTATCATGTTCATCCTTAGAAACTAAGCACAAATTAGTCATATAAATAGAGTCTAAATGCACAATGTATATGTTTTCTATTCTATGACCAACAAGCATAATCCGATTATATACAATGTCAAAGACTTTACAACCATTAATTTCAAACATGACATTGAATCCCTTATCGCATAATTGACTAATACTCAATAAATTATGATTTAATCCATTCACATATAACACATTTTTAATTTGTATGGAAGAGATATTACCTATAGTACCAATACCTTCAATGTGACCTTTTGAATTATCACCAAAAGTCACTTCTCCTCCATTTTTTATGTTAAGCTCTATGAACCGGATTTTGTCTCCGGTAATGTGTCTCGAGCATCCACTATCAAGATACCATGAATTTGGATTTGTTTCCTGTGCCTTGTAGCAATGCTCTTTTTCCTACAAACATAGATTAATTTCTAATTTTTGGTACCCAAATTCTTTTGGGTCCATATTCATTAGTTTCTAAAATCCTTGTCCCCTTAGGTATCCATTTATGAAGGACATTTTTATCTTTAGTAGTAATGAGTTCTTTAGGAACCCATATACTTCTAATGATTTTACCAATTGAAGTTCTTTGAGGACTTCTATGATTGTAGTTTCTAAAACTTTTCTTAACAAAGTTGGATTTTGAATTCTCACCTTTTTCAAAACTTTTTGTACCAACCTTATTAAAAGAAGTTTTAAGATCATCAATCTTCTTTTGATGATCATCATGAACATTTGAAAGTAAGTTATGCAAATCAGTATTTTTCTTTTCAAAATCATTAATTTTGATTTGCAATTCTTTGATCTTACTTTCAAGCTCATTGTTGGTCTTGGATAAAAGACTATTTTTCGTTTTTCAATTTTAAAATATCATTTTTGTATTTTGAAAATAGAGTCTTATAATCTGAAGCCAAATCTTTATAATTCTCTAATAACCCATCATAAAATAATTCATCCGAATCGAATGAGTTAGAGGTTACCTTAGAATCTTCCCCGATAGCCATCAAACACAAGTTTACAACTTCTTATTCCTCTTCATCGGAACCTTCTTCATCGCTTCATGTAGCTACATTAGCCCTGTGTTTCTTTTTGGATTGACCCTTTTTCTTCAATTGTGGGCAATCATATTTGACATGCCCCGACTTTTTTCATTCATAGCAAATGATCGGGTCTTTCTCCTTCGATTCAGTTTTAAAGACTTAATTGCGTTTGAATTTTCTTCCTCGGTTGGGCATCATCAACTTTCTGAATCGTTTGGAAAATAATGCCATTTCCTCATCATCATCATCGTCATTTGAATCACTCTCATCTTTTGTGGATTTGAGAGCAACTCCAATGTTTTTATTCTTTTCCTTCTCCTTTGGTGTTTCGTCAATCTTGTCGAGGTCCACTTCATCTTCAAGCATCATTTCATGAGTGAGCAGGGAACCGATTAGCTCTTCAAGAGTTAAGGACGTTAGGTCCTTAGACTCGATGATTGTTGTCTTTTTTGATTACCACGATTTTGGAAGAGAGTAGACTAACTTCCTCACAAGCTTTTCATTTGAAATGATCTCTCCATATGATTTGAGACCATTGACAATCGTTGAAAATCTATCCGTCATAGCTTTGATATCTTCATTTGATTTCATCCTGAAATTTTCATAGCTATGCGTTAGAATGCTAATTTTAGATTTCTTTACCTCATCGGTACCTTCATGAGTGACTTGAAGCTTATCCCATATTTCTTTGGCGGTTGTACAAGATGAAACTCTTCCGTATTCATCTGGTCCAAGAGCACAAAATATGATATGGATGGCTTTGGAGTTGAGCTGGAACATTCTTGTCTCTCCTTCACTCCACAACCTTGGATGAGTGAGAGGCTTGATGTATCCTTCTTCTATGGCATTACATGCTCCCATGTCACTTTCTTGAATGAAGTACATCATCCTATTTTTCCAATAGGCATAGTTAGCTCCATTTAAGAAATGAGGCTTGTTGACGGGCATCGAATCGAGACTGAAGTCATAATTTGAAGCGGAGGCCATTGATGACTTGATAATCGATGTAACTCTTCCCGAATCGACTCAAGAGGCGATTATACCTTCAAATGAGTGAGACTCTGATACCAATTGTTTAGTTAATTGATTGATGGAATCGGCTAAGAGGGGGTGAATTGATAATAAAAATTTTGGTGGAAGCTTTTGTAGAAAATTGAAAGTAATTGCACTACGATTTACAGTGGTTCGACTTTATCAATTAAAGTCTACATCCACTACCTTAGCTATCCACACTAAGGATTTTCCAACAAATTCACTAATTTGTTCTTTCTTTTGAGTCCAAAGAGATAACCCTACAACTCCCTCAAGAATATACCCCAATTCTTGATAACACTCTTTTCTCAAAGAGAAGATTATAAATTTGCAAACTTACAAGAAAAAACCTCACAAGGCAAATATGTTTGAACAATTCTAGAACAAATAAATAACACTCAAGAATAAATACAATTGAGCACAATAAGATTTCTTGAAAGCAAAATGAATATTGAATGAAAAATAGGCTTAAAATGCTCAAATTTGAGGTTTGATGCTTTCTCTTTGATTCTCTCTTGATTCTAATTGCTTGAATTTTCTTGTTTTGATCAATGGCTTCTAAGCTTGTTTAAATACACCTTAAATCACTTTTGAATGTTAAGGATGATTAGTGGAGTCAATAGAGTCGTTATTGTGTGAAAACAATTAATAAAACTGGTTGGGAGCGTCGATGAATCGATGCATGACCATAGTGCATCGGTGCATCATTGTAAAATTCAAATATTCTGACCGTTGGAACACTTAGTGCATCGGTGCACCAAGTGTGCATCGATGCATAAAATGCATTCGATGTTTGAAAATAGCCTGAGTGCATCGGTGCATTGCTTGTGCATCGATACATGAAATGCATTCGATGTTCAATTTATTCAATGGTGCATCGATGCATGGATTGATGCATCGGTGCATGCCTTTGAAAAATTGATTTAAGGCTTGATTTTGGTTCAACATAGTTTGAGAAAATTGTTTCAAAAATAGTTTAAGTACAAATCACAATTTTACACATTTAGTAAGGATTAAAATTGATCTTGAAAGAATTGGAGTAATAATTTGATATCCGATTAATTAATTCGCATATACCTTAAAAAATCATTTGTAAAATCTTAATATTCATTTAACTTAATTTGTTATTTCGAAATATCAAAAAATTTTCAACACTAATGAATATGGACCCAAAAGAATTTGGTTACCAAAAATTAGAAATTAATCTATGTTTGTAGGAAAAGGAGCATTCTACAAGGCACGGGAAACAAATTCAAATTCATGGTACCTTGATAGTGGATGCTCGAGAGACATGACCGGAGAAAAAAGTCGGTTCATAGAGCTTAACGCCAAAAATGAAGGAGAAGTGACTTTTGGTGATAATTCAAAAGGTTACATCGAAGGTATAGGTACAATAGGTAATAGCTCTTCCATACAAATTAGAAATGTTTTATATGTGAATGGATTAAAGCATAATATTTTGAGAATTAGTCAATTTTGTGATAAGGGATTCAATGTCATGTTTGAAACTAATGGTTGTAAAGTCATTGACATTGCATCTAATCAAATTATGCTTGTTGGTCATAGAATAGGAAACATTTACATGGTGCATTTAGACTCTATAGATATAACTAATTTATGCCTAGTTACTAAGGATGAGCATGATAGTTGGTTATGGCATAAGAGACTAGGTCAATCTAGTATGAGTGTTTTACAACGGTTAATTCAAGGAGATTTGGTTCGAGGACTGCCTAAACTAAAATTTGATAATGATAAAATCTGTGATGCTTGTGCTAAAGGAAAACAAAAGCGAGTTTCTTTTAAATCCATTAATGATGTATCAACTAGTAGAGTATTGCAATTGATCTATTTAGATCTTTTTGGGCCATCTAGAACTACTAGCTTGGGTGGAAAACAATATGCATTTGTCTTGGTAGATGACTATTCTAGATATACTTGGGTTCTATTCTTAAGTATTAAAGATGAAGCATTAGAAAAATTCATCACGTTTTTAAAATTAATCCAAAACGAAAATGGTTACTCTATAACTAGTGTTAGGAGTGATCATGGAACTGAATTTGAAAATCTTGGATTTGCTGAATTTTGTAATTCTAATGGTATTAGTCATAATTTTTCATCACCTAGAACCCCTCAACAAAATGGAGTCGTTGAAAGGAAAAATCGAACTTTAGAAGAAATGGCTAGAACCATGCTTTGTGAAAATAATTTACCAAAATATTTTTGGGCGGAAGCCACAAATACTGCTTGTTATGTTATTAATCGAGTAATGATTAGGTCTATTTTGAATAAAACTCCATATGAACTTTTTAAAAATAAAAAGCCTAACATTAGCTATTTTCATCCTTTTGGATGTAAATGTTTTGTTTTAAACAACGGTAAAGACAATCTTGGCAAATTTGATGCTAAAAGTGATGAAGGAATTTTTCCGGGTTATTCCTTAAGTTCTAAAGCTTATCGAGTATTTAATAAAAGAACTTTAGTTGTAGAAGAGTCTATACATGTTGTTTTCGATGATAATCTCCTTCCGAGGAAGGATTCTTGCTTGAACGATGATGTAGGTATTATAAATACAAATGATGTTAGACATGATGTTGGAGAACCATCATCAAAGGAAGAAACGAAAGATGAGGAAACTCATGATCCTCTCGAGAATCCAACCATTGAAGAAAGGGAAGTATCTTACCCAAGAGAGTACAACTATGTCAAGGATGGTGAAATCATAGGTGATCCATCCAAAGGGGTAACAACTCGATCTTCTCTTAGAACTATTTGTAATTATGTTGCATTTATCTCATGCATAGAGCCTAAGAATATTAAAGAAGCATTAAATGATGAACATTGGATTATGGCTATGCAAGAAAAGTTAAATCAATTTGAGAGAAGTAAAGTATGGACATTAGTTGAAAGGCCTAGTAATAAATCTACTGTAGGTACTAGATGGGTATTTAGGAATAAGCTTGATGAGAGTGGTAATATATTGAGAAACAAGGCTAGACTTGTTGCTCAAGGGTATACTCAGGAAGAGGGCATAGACTATGATGAAATATACGCTCCCGTAGCTAGGATGGAAACAATTAGAATGTTATTAGCATTTGCATGTTTTCATGAATTTAAATTATATCAAATGGATGTTAAAAGTCCATTTTAAATGGTTTTATTAAAGAAGAAGTGTATGTGGAACAACCTCCAGGTTTTGAAGATTCAAAATTTTTGGATCATGTTCTTAAATTGACAAAAGCACTTTATGGTTTAAAACAAGCTCCTAGAGCTTGGTATGAAAGATTGTCAAACTTTTTAATTGAAAAAGGTTTTTCAAAAGGGAAGGTTGACACTACATTGTTTTTAAAGCATAAAGGTAAATATTTATTAGTGGTTCAAATTTATGTTGATGATATAATATTTGGTTCTACTAATGATGTTCTTTGCCAAGAATTTTCTAAGCTAATGGAAAGCGAATTCAAAATGAGCATGATGGGGAGCTCTCATTTTTCTTGGGACTCCAAATCAAGCAAAGAAAAGATGTCATTTTCATCAATCAAACTAAGTATGTCAAAGATATGCTCAAGAAGTTTGGGCTGGAAAATGGGAAACCTTATGACACTCCAATGAGCTCATCAACAAAGCTTGACTTAGATGAAGGAGGTAAATGTGTGGATGTTAAATCATATAGGTCAATGATTGGATCTTTACTTTATCTAACTGCAAGTAGACTAGACATTATGTTTAGTGTTTGCTTATGTGCTAGATTTCAATCATGCCCTAAGGAATCACATTTACTAGCTGTTAAGAGAATCTTTAGATACCTTAAGGACACTCCTAGTTTAGGACTTCAGTATCCTAGAGACTCTAGCTTTAGCTTGCATGCATTTTCTGATGCGGATTATGGAGAATGCAAATTAGATAGGAAAAGCACCTCCGGTACTTGCCAATTCCTTGGAAATAAGTTGATTTCTTGGTTTTCAAAGAAACAACATTGTGTTGCATTATCTACCACTGAAGCCGAATACATTTCAGCTGGTAGTTGTTGTGCACAAGTTTTATGGATGAAACAACAACTTTTTGATTATGGAATTGAAGTAGGTACCATTCCTATCAAGTGTGACAATACTAGTGCTACTTGTCTCACTAAAAATCCCATCCAACACTCTATAACTAAGCACATTGAAATAAGACATCACTTCATTAGAGACCATGTCACTAAGGAAGATGTAGTTCTAGAATTTGTTGATACTTTGCATCAATTAGCGGATATCTTTACAAAACCTTTAGAGAAGGAACGTTTTTGGACACTTAGGAGAGAATTAGGTTTAACTGACCTATCTTCACTTAGTGCTTAAAATAATTTTAGCACTTTTAAGAATAAATGAAAAATGCATATAATAGTATTTTTGATCACATTCATTACTTTTAGTCAGGGGCAGTTTATGATTCTTGGTGAAAATTAGCTTTATGTTCAAATAAATTTTAATGATAAATTTGATTGATTGAACATGATTAATTTTCAATATATGAGTTGCCAATACCACTAGAGAAAATTAATTTAGCATTTTTAGTGTTTAAAATCAGATTTTATCAGTTTTGGTGCAGAGGGAATCGATACCCCCTTGAAGGGGAACCGATACCCCCTTGAAGGGGAACCGATTCCCCCTTTGAAGGGGAACCGATTCCCCCTGTAGGGAAATCGATACCCACTGGGGTTCTATTTTTTTTAACAAGGGCAGAACACCCCAAACTCTCAAACCCTCTCTTCTCTCTTGCTGCCGTTCCTCTCTAGACTCTCTCCCTACCTCCATATTTCATCAAAACAACGTTTTTAATCAGAATTCTCTTCAAATATCATCTCCTAAACCTGTTGGAATCATCAAAATCGTGCAAACTTCATCTAATCTCACTCAAATCCGAAAATCTTCAAGGTATTTTTTTAAAACTTCTTTTTCATTAATTTTTGATTTTAGAACTAGTTTTAATTAGTTCTAGGTTGAACTTTAGATTAGGTATTGATTGTTTAGTGATTAGAAACTAGATTTTACAACTAATTTCATCAAAAACACAAGAATTTTCCAAAGTTCTTTGAAATTTTTTATAAAAAAAACTGTTTTTCAAATTATTGTGTTTTGATTGAATTATGTTGTTGTTATGAAAACTATACATATATTGACTCTCAAAACATGATTTTTCAATAGTTTTCAAAAACTTTTCCCATTAGGATTGGTATAAAGAACCTTGAAATATTGAGGACTCAATTGAGTTTTGGGATTGATTATTTTGCATACATATGTTTTTAAAATTGCAGGTTATCTTTTCATTCTGATTATCTTAAATCATGTCTCATAAACATTCTAGGGCCTCCTCTAGTCATTTTATCAAACCTCCAAACTCACCTCCAAATCCTCCACCTATCCCACAAATTCCTATTTCTAATCTCGATGATCCAAACATGGACATTCGCAATTCTTGTTTCAATGCACCCGGTCGTAAACAAAATCTCTACTTTAGGTTTTGTCAATACTTTGAGTCCTACAAAATCCGAGAAGAACGTATCCCATCTCTTCAAGCCATGTTAGACATTAATTTCCGTCAGCTTCCTACTCTCCTAGTTTATGATTTTGAAGTCTGAGAAACCCTTTTCCAAAGTCTATCTCGATATTAGTAGTAACTTGTCAATTCAAGCTTGCATCTTCTCAATTATTTGGTTCACAACAACTTTTTCTTATTGCTTTTAACCGAATTGCCCCAGGGTTCAATTTTCTTTACCCTAGTTTCTAATTTTAAAGTCGGATAAACACTTGTCCAAAACCTATCTTGATATTAGTAGCAACTTGTCAATTCATGTTGCATTTTCTAAAGAACAATCTAATCATCTGGTGTCGTCATCTTCTCTCTTTTTACTTATTCATCTTAGAATCTTAGCAGAGATGCTTTGAAAAATGAGTAATCATATTCAGATATATGGCCCCGATGTTCTTTCTAACTCTGACACAAATACTCTATTAGAATTGTCTCTAAATAACTCTATGGTCAACTAACACATGAATGGTTTATTTTTTCAAGATTAAGCTCTTATTATCTTCATATTATAGCCCTACTATTTCAAATGAAAAAGTTATTCTTAATGTCTTCTCAATCTGAATCTTGTTATTTCACCATTATATGGGTTTTTGGTAATGCCCAAATAAGTGTATCTTTCATGGCTCTATCCTTATTTGAGTGCCAAAGTTTTTAACTTCGAATGGCATCTTCCTCGTGCCATTTACCAAACAATCTTACAGTATCAATTTTGGTACACGGAGATGTCATTAAATATCTTTCTTCTTTCTTATTTGAATATAATAATTTGAGGAATTCTTTTTATAAGGTCACATAACTAGATGCACAATGTTTCTAACAACAATACTTCAGATCCTTGTCACGAGTCGATATTCCAAAGAATCTCAAAATAAACCATGCCTTTTTTCTCATTAAGGTGATCATCTTCTTCTTGATTGATTATTGATGTTCATAAATTCATAAAGAAATATGAGACATTTATTATCAAGTCTTTTGATCTTTCAGACTTTAGTACTTAAAAATTAGAGAACATCTTCATTGATCCTATATTGCTTATGGTCTTATCTTTGTATTTGAGGCAGATAAAGTCTCATCAATTTGAAGGACCTTTTTCACTTTTCGAGAGATTGCCTTGTTTTAACATGTTTTTCTCCTTTATATTATTTTAGAATTCAAAAGAATGAAAGAATTTATAAAACAAAATGGTGCCCCTTGCTTTAGGCTCATAATTGAAACAACTTAACAGTTCAATGAATATTGAGTAAATTAAGAACTTTATTTTATTGTTATTTCCAAAAATTATAGCCTTTTGATAAGTGTCAAGATCAATGGGTTGGTTTCTTGGTTGGCCTCTTATTTTTCTAAGATTTTAACCATCAAGATGTCGTTCTTTTGCTCGATCATTGCAAGTATCATGACAAGCCCTTGTATATCAGCTTAGCATTTTAATTAGATGCTGACAAAATAAAGAAATTAACATATTCATTTGCTAAACCTTTTAGAAAAATTCCATTTCGATTATCTGAAATCTTTCATTTGTTCAGGCTTTATAGGTTTCTTTAGCAGAGGTAGTGTAGAAATATCGGTCTAAAAATAAAGTTCTCGAGTACATTTGTGAAGTTGATTATAACAAGTGTTTCTTAATTCCCTTAGTCCATCTCTTAAATAAACACATCATAAACCTTATGCACTACTGTCTTTATCGGACTACAAACACTCATTTACCTCAACTTTGGGCATTACCGCCCTCATTGAACTCATCACCCTAACCTTAGGCATTATCGCCTTTGTTGTACTCATCATCCTCACCTTAGGCATTATCGTCTTTAGTGCACTCAGCATCCTCACCTTAGGTGTTATTAAATTTATTACACTTACCTAATAATGACTTTTTGAGTACTTAGCTTCAAGTTTTCTTAATCTCTTTAAGAAGAACATTTTATAGTCTGTGTATCATTGAAGGTTAGAAAATTTCATCTTTAGATTTTAATTCCCATGCAACGGACCTGGACTAAATTAATCTACTATATTATTCCATTTTTGAAGATTATGATAATCATTGAACATCCTCAACAGAAGTGTGGTTTAATTAGTTTCGTAACTTCATACACGAGTTACTTCATTTTGTCAACTCCTACACATACATGAAAGCATTGTCTTTGTATCTTTTGTCATGAGAGGAGAAGGTTAAATCCTACAAGAAGATAGGTGTACCATTCGGGTGTAATATCTCAACATGATTAGGGTTATTATTTTACAAGGGTTCAGTCTTGCCACTTGTAAAAAACTACAAGAATATTTTATTATATTCATTAAATTTATAAAAAAATTAGAACAAAATAAAATACTTTATGTAAAGTGCAACTATGCTTGATGGTGGATGAAATGTCCTCTTCTCGATTCATATGAGAAGGGCCCACTACTCATTAAAGGTTCATGCTCCTAAGTCAATAAATTTTTGGACCTTAAGCCTCAATGTCCAACAGTCTTCAATAGTGTGCCCTAAGCTTCCTATGTGGTAACTACACATTTCATTGACATCATAACCTTCAAGAAACATTGGTTCTTTTTTCTTGGACTGAATTGGAGTCACCAGGTTTTTCTCAATTAAGACTGGGAACAATTCGTCATACATCGTTAGAATTAGATCAATCAGAGCCACTTCTCGAATAACCCTTTGATATTTGGTATGATAGATAATTAAATGAGACCCTGCCATATTGATTTTAACATTTTTCTCAGCACTTTTTCTTTTAACACTCCCCATTCTACCATTTCGAATATACATTTCAATCATTTCTACAGATGTAACTAGTTTAGTAAAGCTATTGAAGGCTTTTCCTATCAAATATCCTATGAAAAGAGCTCTCAAGGTATTCAGAAAGGGCATTATCGTTTTTTTCAGCTAAGAAGGGTGAACCTGTACCGCTATGTCCCTCCATTTTTAGCATATTATCGAAAGCTTTCATTGGACCATACTTTCGAACATGAATCAAATAGGTCTCATATTCTTCACATGTTTGTATTACACTAAGAAAGACTTGGATAAATCCTTCTAGGTTTTGATATGAATTTGGCTTAACTTATTATACCTATGGAAGCGGATCCAATCAAGTTATCTTAAAAAATAAATTAACATTTGATCATTGTTAATATATCTAGACATAATTTGACAAAACATCGTGAGATGATCAAGAAGATAACTAATTCCAGTATACATATTAAAATCAAGCATCTTAAACTTAGGTGGGAGCACTAAATCAGGTACCAAACTTAGATCTCTTGCATCTATCCCAAGAAAATCATTAGCTCTTTTTATCATTTGAATAATTTCTTCCATTTTTTCAAACGTTCTTCTTCAGGTCTCTCAACTATAGTCTTTTAAACAAAGGGAGAGGTACTCTTGGCATGATTTAACCTCATAAAGGCATGAGTAGATGCACTAGCCTGATGAATTTTTACTTTTGAAAAAGTCAGAGTGGCTATTGACAAGAAGAAAATATTCTAAATCTTCAAATTGACCACTGGGTCAACATTTCTTCCTTCTATTAACTGGGTCAATTTTCCATCATCTCATTTTGGGACTTCAAGAATTTATCAATCATTTCTTGTTGAACCTTGATCATCTGATCTTTATGATATTTCTCAAACTGAACTAACTTCGTCCATGGTCTTCATCAATCTTGAGGTGTGATAAGAGTAAATTTCACTTATTTCTCGGATCTTTATCATAAAACCCTTCAAAAATTAGCCTCATCTTTTAATTGTTGAATATATGTGAAATGCTTGAGTGAATGCTATTGCAAATACAAGATGCAAATGCAAAAGGTATTTATCTTAAAATAACTATTCCTAGAACAGTTCTTGAAGAACTGACAATGTCTCGGTATTATAGGAAAGCAAAAAAATCAAAGACTGCAGTTAAAATATAACTCTATCTTCCAACTATTCACTCTTGTAAGTAGTTGGATGATGCATCGTCTTTCAAACTATGGCACTTCAAAAAAAAAATCTTCAGCGCTTCTACTTCCTTTCCATAGAAAATTTTTGTTAAACTAGCTTGCAGCTTTTAGCTTTTTTTCCTTAGCATTAAATCTTTTTGAGTCCAGATTGTCTCCTTAGCAGATAGATTGTTTCAAGACTTGAAGTTGTTTCCACTCTGATTGTAGAAGAATCTCTGAAAATTTGTCTAACCCAACAAAAGGCAATATCGTTTCAAGAACCTTCTGATATGACTAGCTATTTCAGGGACCAATACCTTTTATGACATATCATATTTATGCAAAAATGATAACCATGCAAAAAAGGAACTAAGTTAGTAAAATTAAAGTAATAATTAAAAGGAAATAAATAAGCAAAAATAAAAGTAATAATTAAAAGAAAATAAAAAAGTAAAAAATTAAATAGATTAACTTTAACTAGTAAATAAACTATAAATACAACTCACAAAGAAATTTTAAATCCTAACCGCATGTGTTCTAATTCTCTTAGGGTATCCATAAGACTCTAGGGGTGGGCTTACTAAATTCTCTATATGAAGTTCAGTCCTAAAGAAAGGTTCCCAAAATGTCCTTACAACCTACTAAGGTAAATAAGGACTTTAATTTTGGCCCATTACAAACTTTGTGAATTAAATTCAGTTCAGGGGATCATACCGCTAAATGTAAGTCATGGAAGATAGTATTTGGACAAACATTTATAATGTTTTCCAAAGGTACTTTTTGAGACCTACACAAAGAAAACTAATATTCCTTGGTCGTGTGACATTTTCCCTACTTAGGCAAAACGGGATAAAGCCCAAGTATAAATTTCCAAAAAATTTTTCAAATTTACAAACAAACATAATGAATCATAAATTAAATAAATTCGAACTATAAATTTCCAATTTCTAAAATATATGGTAATTGAATCATGGCTCGACTCTCTAAAACATAATGAATCGTTAATTAAAATTTAAAAGTATTGATCCTAAAAATAATTGTTCCTAGAACAATTCTTGAAGAACTGACAATATCTCGGTACTATGGGAAAGTGAAAATCAAAGATTATAGATAAAATTTGGTCCATCTTCTAGTTGTTCAACACCTGCGAGTAGTTGGTTAATGTGTCGTCTTTTGTCAAACTTTAGTACTTCAAAATTTTGAGAGCTTATACTTTCTCTCCTAAAGCGAAGGCTTTTCGTTTTGGTTTATTCCCTTTAGCTACTGCCTTCAGCGTTGAATTTTCTTGAGTCCAACTTGTTTCCTCAACATGTAAACTATAATTGATTCAAGTTACTTTGCTTTGTCCACAGAAGAATCTTTGAAATTCTATTTAACCCAATAAAAGGCATTTTCATTTCAAGAACCTTCTAAATGACCAACTATTTAAGAGATTTATACCTTTGATGAAATGTCATGTTTATGCAAAAATGAAAACACAACAAAGCACGAAACATGACAAAAGAAAATCAAGTTAGTAGAAATGATAAGTAAAGTAATGTGAACTGGAAAAAAGTAATTAAATACACACATAGATGCGGTTACAAATAAATCTGATAAAGGTAGTTAAGGTCCTGACTGCATGCATTCTAGTTCTCTTAGGGCTTTCAAATGGCTCTAGCCGGGTGGGCTTACTAAATTCTTTATATGAGGTTTGATTCTAAAAAGGTTCCTAAATTGTCTTTACAACCTATTAAGGTTAATAAAGACTTAGATTCTGGCCCATTACAGACTTTGCAAATCAAATTCATCTTAGGGGATCACATCACTAAATGTATGCCACAAAACTATTATCCGGCCAGACACTTAGAATGCTTTCCAAAGATACTTTGCCAGACCTACACAAGAAAAAACTAAGTTCCTTTGTGGTGTGGTGTTTTCCCCTCCTTAGGTGAAACGGAACAAAGCTCGGGTATAAAGCTATCATATGCAACAATTCTAAATATATTCAACCAAGTGTAAGCATTAATGAGAGAAAAAAAATCTTTTTCAATTTTTTAAAAGATATAATGAATCTTAAAATAAATGAATTCAAACTCAAAATTTCCAAATTTTGAATATAGGGTAATCGACTCGTAGCTTGACTCTCAATTTTTGTTTTAGAAAACAAAATTCTCAGTGGAGTCGCCAAGCTGTCGAAATCATCCATTTGAGGGAAAAGTTGAATACTTGCAATGATGTGGTTGTTTTAAAAGATTTTAAAATGAAATGTTAGGAGTTGCCACCAATCATTTTTAAGGTGTGATTGGAACACCTAAAATTGAGTAATTTTAATAAAACATTTTATTTTATAAAAAATACCAAATTTTATCTACGAAACTAGAAAATATATTTGGAAGTTGGTTATGTATAGGGAAGAGTTAGCACCTTCAAAGCGCCCAAAAATTGGTACATAGTCGATTACCCTATATTTAAAAATTAGAAATTTTGGGTTTGAGGTTTTATTTAATTTAAAAATCATTATGAATGCAAATTTGAAAAGAATACTCATTTATTGGATTGATAACACCCACCCTCAAGCATTTATGAGAATGATAAATTATTGATCCCAATAAACAAACATTGCCTTAGAGATTAAGAAATCATGATGTACGATTTTGAAAAGGATGTTGATTTTCTTCATGAATTACAATGGTAACCCCTGAGCGTAATAGAGAAGATAAACTATTAATTCCTTCGTAAATGAACATTGCCTTATTATTTAAAATCAAGATGCAATAAAACAACCATTCAAAAACCTAATTATACTAGGTGGGTTAATTAAGGCAATCTCTAATTAAAGTGTCAATTTATGAAAATTAAAGAACCTAAAGGATGAAATCGAAATATGGAGGATCTAATATTAACCCTAATTTATTTTAACCAATTATTGAGTCGACTAATTGAAATGGTCCCTCAAGCATGTTAATGCGAGAGCTAAATCAAATTATTCCCTAAATTAAATTACTAAAGTAAAATTAAACTTAAAGTGGGGGCGGGCTCTAATATCAATCTTTATTTATTTTAACTAATTATTGAGTTGAATAATCGAAATTGTCCCTCGGGCATGTTAATGCTAGAACCAAATCAAATCATTTCCTAAATCAAAGGACTAAAGTGAAATTTAACTAAGATGAAGGCTCTAATTACCAAACCTAATCAACTATGTCAAATGAATACCTAATTAAAAAGTTCAATGACTAAATTGTGAAGAGTATAAGGTTAAGGCTCTAATTATTAACCCTAATTAATTATGAATTTTAAATCGAGTTACTTATGAAATATCACACTTTCATGAAACTAAATTTCTATATACAAATAAGTACGAGTATTTACAAATAGAGAGTCTCAGTCAATTAGCATTTAATGAGATAAGTAATGAATGAAAATTACATTTAGGAAATGTCATAACCATTTTTTCTGAAAACAATTAAGTTAAAAAACAATTATCAATCTATTTTAAAAATTGGAATTTTGAATTAATTTGATTAAAATTGAATAGGAGTCGTCATCGGCCTTTGGGCTAGGTAGGTTGAATACCTAAAAACGTCTTTTAAAACAATTTTAAGAAAAATCGTTTTTAAGACAAAAATTGGTATGCTTTTACCAAAAATATGATTTAATAGGTTCGTGAATCGATTACGTGTGGGGAAGAATTAACACCCCCACAATGCCCAAAATTGGTACTTAGTCGCTTATATATTGTTGCAAATGGTGGAAATTATAAATCAAATAGAAAGTTAAGATATGATCCATTTATTAAAGTTTAATTAATTTTCTTCGAATTATTTATTAGGGAAAATCCTTTAATTAGAAAAGAAATATCAATATTTTCTCATCCTCCGACGGGAAGGCTATCTCTTCTATTTCTTGTCTAAAAAGAGTATTCCCTCAACGATAAAAAAATGTGAATCGAATATAAATTGAAAATCGACATTTGCATAATATAAAATAAATTGCTATTTAGAGAAACATGCATTGCATTATTTAACTTAAAATAAAAATGAATTAATTAGAAAAATAAACTTAATTTATTTCAAGTTCACATTTCGTTCAAACGTCGAATCGGATCACACTACTTCGACCAAGCAATGCTTTCCATGCCCATTCTACAAATTAGTGTTCTTGAAATTATTCGAATAATATTAATAGATAAAGAAATACGATGGAAACAAATGTGATTTGAAACGTATAGAATATGATATCTATAAAAAATAGGGCTAATAATATTTATTTAATATAATACATATAAATACATAATATGCACAAATATGCATGTACATAAAGGACTAGAATAAAAACAATAAAACATTACATATCAAAATACAAACAATAAAAATAAGCATATATGTTGATTTAAGGGACCAGAATGGTACTAAAAGAAACTTGAGGGGCCGAACAATAATTAAAAATAAGCCAGAACCACAATTGAACATACTAAACAATAAAGACACTGAGAATGAAAATAATCCATAAATAATCTTGAGGACTAAAATAAATTAAACCATAAACATGAAAGAGTAAATGATAATTATACCTAAAATCATTCAATATAAAGAGCGACAATTGAAATGAAACATTTACAAATATCGTGACCAAAGTCAAATATTAACAAAATGTCATAACATATAAGGAGATGACTGAAACACAAATATTGAAATATAAGTTCTCGAAACAAAATAATAAAACTTCATTCAATGGCCAAAATGGTGAGATTACAAAGTATGTGGACCGAACCCACTATTTTCCCCTAAACTTACGAAAACAGGGGGAAGGGTGAAACTACTTCGTTTCAATTTGTGTACATAAACCCAATTTTTAGGGCTTCTCCCTCATCCCTTCCATTTTCTTTTGGTTTTAGAAATGAAAAGAGAGATAGTTTCCCAAACTCTCTCAACATGCCTTCGTCGGCAGAAAGAGGCCGCTGTTTACCGACGCCGTTTCATGGCTGTTCACGGTAGTTAGAAGAAGCAGAACCTTCCTCAAACACCATTCTTAAACTCCTTAACCTGAAACCCAACCTTATTTAACTTAAAAATCACTTTAGAGCCCTAGATTTAGGATTTACCTTTCGAAGAACCAAAGACCCGGTGACCCTCAAGTTTTTCGACGTTTTTTCGATCAAAAGTAAGGGGTTTCTCTCTTTTCTTTTCCTTTTTTTTTCCATTTTCCCTCTTTTTTCTCTTTTTGTTTTATATTTTTTCTATTCGAATCAGATTTTTTTTATTTTCTTGCTCTCTCTTTCTTTGTGTTTTTTTCTTCTGTGTTCCCCTCTTCTTTCTGTTCATGCTATGTTTTTCCTCCCCCACTGAAAAATCTCTCTGCCTTAAAAAATATCTTGCATGTGGATTTTATGGTTGTTTTCTGATGATAACAGTGGGCTCTTCGTAGGGAATGATTTCCTTATGTTTAGGGTTTAAAAATTTAATAGGTTCTTGGATTTGATGAGATTTTCTGACTGATTTTTTGTTTGGTCACTGTTAGATGGATTTGGTTCCTGACTGGTGGCATAGAACTTGTCGTCGGTAGCGGAGGAGCTGAAGAATCAGGCGCGTTCACTAAACACGCGGTAGATCCAACAGTTACCATTGGCTCGGTGACGGTGGATGTCATTGGGTTGTTATGGCTTAACCTTAATTTTAACCCAATTTAGACCATTACATCTTTCACAGATCCAACGATTGATAATGAGAAATGGTTGTGAAGAAACCAGAAACCCTAGCTGATGGCATGGGTCATACGTGGGCTGCTCTGTTAGGCCTAAGTTGGTGGGCTGCTGGGAAAATACATTGGGTTTCGGGTTGACTTGGTGTAAATAGGTCTGGGTTGGGTTCTTGAATCTATGTTGGGCTTCGGGTTGGGCCTACAAAAAATGTAATAAATATTAATAAAATAATAATAATAATAATAAATTAGAACTAGGACAAAAAGGGTTTCTACAAATGCCCCTCTTTGCATATTCTTGTGTTAACAAGAATAGAGAAAATACGATAAGACAATGAGTTTTGTCTGGTTTTTTCTTTGACTTTGAAATTTGATATTAAAGATGACAGTGCTCATCCATGTTGAAGAGATATGGTAGCTTTCAGCTAGATTGGTTTTTTTGAAAATGACGATGTTCCTTATCGTTGAAAAAGTCGGGTCAATTTGAAGATAATTTGGTGACAACACGGTTCCTACGTGATGAGGAAGTTTGATCGCCTGAGGATGACGTTGCTCCTACGTGATGAGGAGATCTGGTCGATGGATGACATTTTTCATACATGATGAGGACGTCTTAACATCTTTAGGGATAATTTGTTTCAAGAGAAACTGTATCAAGCAAGACAAAATTTGTTTCAAGGGAAACAATCTCAACTATTTATGTTTTAAGAGAAACTGTCTCAAGAGAGATAAAACTTTGTTTCAAGAGAAACTGTTTCAAGAGAAACTGTTTCAAGCTAGACGAAACTTTGTTTCGAGAGAAACAATCTCAACGATTTATCAATTTTGTTTCAAGTGAAACAATCTCAGAATTTGTGTTTCGAAGAAAAAACTATCTCAAGTGAGATGAAAACTTGTTTTTAGAAGAATCTCAAGTGAGATAAAATTTGTTTCAAGTGAAACAATTTCAAAACTTGTATTTCTATGGGAAATTGTCTCAAGTGAGACGAAATTTATTTTTAAGAAAAATAATCTCAAATGTTCGTGTCTTAATGAAGAATGCATCCAGTGAGACGAAATTTGTTTTTAAGAAAAACTGTCTCAAGCGAGACAAAATTTGTTTTTAAGAAATAAAATCTCAAGTGAGATTAATTTTGTTTCAAGAAAAATTGTCTCTAGCGAGACAAAACTTTGTTTTAAAAGAAATAATATGAAAGGCGATAGACAGTCTACTCCTGTATGTTGAGGAGATCTAGCTGCCTTTAGAAGATCTGATCGTTCACTTCAGGATGTCAAATCTATGGATGACATTGTTCCTTCATGTTGAAGACATCTGGTCATCACCAAACTTTTTTTCCCTAAAAGATCAATAAAAAAATGATGCATTTATGAATGATTACTTTAATGTTTTATGGGTGTCATGATGAAGTTTGTATTTGATTTGATTTTAATTTTGATAAAAGTGACCTTTTAAATTTGTCCTCGTGAGAGGAAAAAATGATCTTGAGAAAGGGAAAATTAGACGACGTCCTCATGAAAGGATAAAAATGGCCTTTGAGAGAAAATGAAATGAGAATTTTAGGAAAAGAAGTCTTAAGAAAGACTAGATTGATGTTTTTAGACAAACAATCTTGAAAAAAATGAAATTAGTTTCTCAAAAGAAAATATAAGAGTATCTTTATGAGAAGGAAAAACCTTTTTATTGCAATGTGATGATGAATGTATGATGTAAAGATGCAAATTTCATGTAACATGTATGTATATATTGATGTATGTTTTCTTGATCTATGATGAGAATGGTTGCATGAGCAGTCTTTATTCTATCCATGATTTGGTTTTCTTTACTCTTTGTTTGCACCAGTGTGCATCCTTGCAATTCTTAACTCATGTCAATTTCTTCTTTCCCCAGTAAATTTTTACCCCAGATAAAATCGACTTCACTTGTTAGGACTTGTGTAGGAATCCAATAGAGCTTTTATCTTTGAAAAGAGATTCCATCATTTCAAGCTTTGGAGAGTAACATCCCAATCATCATGTTAGTGACCAGAATGTAAGAATTTTAAACTCAGTGGCTGAATTAGAATAGTTTAAAAAATTCAAGGATTTATGGTGGAATTTTTATATAGGGCTTGATAGAAATTTTGGATTAGTGGAAAGGGCATTATGGTCTTTTTATTTTAAAGGATAATTATCTCCTTTATTAAGAGATAAGCACGTGGATAAGGGGAAAAGTCTGGAACCAATTCTTGCTCTCTTCTTTGTGTCCGTGAACTCCACTACCAAAGGTAAGTTTTTGTAAATTTGTTGGTTCCTTCAATTTTTGGTTTGGTATTCAAAGCTTGGGTGTTATATAAGCTTAAGGAAAGCTTGTATAGGATTAAAACAACAAGAGAGGTGAATTAGAAATGGATTTGTAAAATGGGTTTTGAAATGAATTTTTGATATGGTGTTGTTTCTGGAGTTTTAGTGATGAATTTGACTTGTCAGTGAGCAAACTAATGAGTTAGGAGTAATAGAAATGATTAATAACTTGGCTGAAATCATGATATGATTTTTAGATGTAAGAGTTTTAGTAAGATTTTGTATGTTTTAAAGTAGTAAATGAAGACAAGTTGGTTTGGATGTATAAGGTTGAGTTTAAAGGATTAATGAGGGATAAAAGTAAGAGATTTAGGAATATTTTGGTTGATTTTTGAAATGGAAATATCCATTCTGGGCATGGAGTATCGGTAATGGAAGAATAGTACCGATACTTCAAGGCAAAATCAGTGAAATTTAAATGGTAGTATCGGTACTAGTTGAAAAGGGTATCGATACTGAGTTGGGAGTATCGATACTAAAGGTATAGTATCGATATCATTTTTCAAGATAAATTTCCAGAATGTCAAAATGGTATCGGTACCAAAGGGGGTATCGATACCATAGAAGGGAAGTATAGGTACTATAGTGGTAGTACTGATACTACTACGCATGAAATGAGAAATTAAATGTTTCTTTCAACTTAAGTTATTATGTTTGGATATGAGTAATTCGAAGTACGATATTGATTTTCGATTATTTTGTGTAGTCGTTGAACAAAATTAACTTTCAGTCAACTCGATATTATAAGCTTCGATCAAAAGTTTAAGGACTTCGTTAGGACTTCAGTGAGGCAAAGGTGAGTGCAACTTCTCAATTTCATATTAGAATTGAGGAAGGCTTGCGATAAGCTAACCTCAGTGTTTTTGATCGAAAACCTTACAATTTCTTTTATGTTATATTTGCAATGTTTTATTCAATTTATATTATGTAAGCTATGTTTTATGATTATATGTATATGATTATGGAAATGTGACCTTTGAACATGTGTATCCGAAAAGACTCCATGTGAAAGTAACTATGTGAATAAGAGACACTTTGAATAATGATGGGCAAATAATTATGTGGTTAATAGCCCAAGGTATATGTATGAGGATTAGAGGTATAGTTGGCATACAAAGAGTCGAGGATTTTACGTGGTCCTTCGAGACAATTATGTGGCACTTCGGTGCAACCTTATGTGGTAATTCGGAATAATTATGTGTCACTTTGGTGCAACCCTATGTGGTCAATCAGGATAATTATATGGCACTTTGATGCAAATTACGATATGTGGTGACAACATTAGTGCACAACCTCAATGTACTCAAATACCTAGAGTTCTCAGTAGTATACGTTGGGCATTTGGAAACAAAGCTATACAAAACAAATAATATACATAAGTATACCTTATTTCTATGGAAAATAATTTGAATGTCTTTATGAAATGTTTCGATAAAATAAATAAAGATTTCATCTATAAGTTTAGTACTCTTTAGTTTTTGCATCACTAAGTCATCGACTTAGCGTGTGATTTCCTCATGCGTAGGTTTGAAGAAATCTGAAGGTTGAAGTTGTTGAGGATAACATACTCCCATGAAGATCATATCAAGACAAATTGTATGCATGTTTTATTTTTTTTGAAAGTTTGTAAACTATTGGCATGTAATACAAGTTTAATTTGAAATACTCTGATCTATTTTTGTAAACTGATACTTTTATAATTATGTAAATTATTAAAGTTTTATGGAAGTATGAATAGAATTTCATCAATTACTTTGAATTGAGTGGTTTCACATTATTAATATGAATAAAAGTTTAAAATTGTTTTTATTTGTGAATAATCTATGGTTTTTAAAGTCAATATGACACCTCGGATTCGTATCCGGGTTGGGTACATGTTAGGGGTGTTACATTTAATGGTATCAGAGCTATGATTTAATTGGTTTTAAGTTCGAAATAAAGTCACTTTTGTTTTAAAAAGTGTACATGCCAACTTTTAATTAAGTCTTTCTGATTTGATAAGGTGATTAGATTATATCCTTGCTAATATATTAATAAATTGATCTTCGGATTTTGAGGGTTCTCAAAGTGAAGTGGGAGATAGAATGGAAGAAAGTAGTAACTCACCTACTGTGAGCAGGCAGGGTTAGGAACGGGCACATCAGGGAGTGCCTGTGCAAGATCAGGGGACCTTCTTCCAGACGTTGGACGTGATTCTGATACATTTCCAACCGTCTGCTCCCTCAGCCCCTAAGATGAATGTTCCTAAGGAGATGAGAAGCCTAGGATCGCCTGAATTTAGAGGAAAAGTTGAGGAAGGTCCAATTATTATCGATATGTGGCTCAGTAACCTTAAGATAATGCTAGAGAATCTTCATTGTTCTGAAATGGAGAAATTGGATGGTGTAGTTTCATTATTGCGAGGTCAAGCTAGAATTTGGTGGTTTAATGTGCCTATGAGAGCTGCTAGGGACCAGGTTACGTGGTCATTTTCTTAGAAGAATTTAAGAATAAATACATCGGGGATCAGTTCATTCGTCAGATGAAGCAAGAGTTCATGAGCTTACAACAGGGGAATAACAATATATATGAGTTTGAGTGCAAATTCAACAAGCTGAGTAGATTTGCAGCTGAGTTGGTTCCTACGAAGAAGGACTTCTGTGATTGGTTTGTGGAGTGTAACACCCATAGCCCATAAAAATTTAAGAATACGAGCCATAGATGTCACATCAAACTGTCTAATGATTATTATTCACAGTTACTTATTTTTTTAAACACTCATAGTTTCAACTTTTTATCAACTATTTTTATCTACTTGAATTTCCATACCATTTAAAAACATACTATTTTATTTACTATATAATTTTAGGCATATTAAAATACTAATAAGCTAATCTAATCAAATCAAATTAAACAGTCATAATTTACTATTATCAATCATTTAGTCAAAATTGATAAAGCAGATAGATAACATAAATATACATGCCACTACTAGTCGAAAAAAACTTCAACGATGTCTTACTGATACTGGTATTATAGATGATCTGCACATAATGCTTGAAAGTCTCCTCATAAAACATATGTATCTCAATCAGACCCTACGCATGAAAATCATCACGCGCTAAGTATAACTTATTGAGGCAGTAATATTAAAGGTGAGAACAAATAAATAAAATATCAAAAAATATATAAATTTATAATAAAATAAAATAAACAAACTTTCAGAATTTCAAACCAGATATCTCATGCTAAACTTTATCTGAAACCTGAAAAGAATCATCTGATGATTTTCACAAAATCATAATAAATCATATCAGACAAAATAATAAGTCCATATTCTTTTGTAATCAGACACTTTTCAAAACTTTCGTATTTCATTTTTTATAGCCCAAAGTATATTTTAAGAGAATATAAGGTACGTGAGTCAGACGAGTGTGCGCAATACATATCTCAGATCCTCAGAGTCAGAATATATAAGCACATACAGTGCTATTGCATCGGAAATAATAATATGCACACAAAGTGCATTTAGATCAGAATATATATATATTAGTGTACACTCCGGTACACCACAATATATCAGAATTAGAACATATAATCACTCCACCTCATGGCATGCCAATTGTACCTTTAACTCTCAATATAACATACAGTGGGCTTTCAGTTCATTTCGTAATCATTTGATAAAAATCATATCAGAATCATAAATATATTTAAATTAAATTCGTAAAACAGGACATGGGCAGTTCATTCCCAAAATAATTCAAATAACATTTCTAAAATCATCGAGAAAATATTTCATCATTAACAATAAATATCATTCTTTAAAATCATTATAAAAAGAATTCATTCGAATACCTTTTTCAGAAAGTATCATATAAAAACGTATTAGGTAATTTCATAACCAAAATAATCATAAATCCTTTATATGTCATTATGGAAATATTCAATGATTAAAATAAAACCATACTTTTAAAAGATAATATGAGGTTACTTATCGCAAGTCTTCCTCAATCAGAATAATTAAATAAATAAACTGCATTCACCTTTGCCTCACTAAAGGACTTGTATATAATAATCCTAGTCACAATCTTTGTCCTTTCCTTTCGAATCGTTCGAATTGCTAGATTTATCGTAGTCTAACAATACCAAATTATAACACAAAAATTGTTCGAACTACATATTAGTATCGTACTAATATAAGCTCATTTAAACATTTGAAAATCTATAAAATTAAATCGATAAACTCAATCGGTATCAACCAAACTCATAACTCCATTATAACTTCAAACTTCTCGAAACACTTATTCAATTTCATAAATAATTATTGCCAACATGATTCTTCAACTTTTACCAATTATAAAATCAAACCACATATTTTAAATTCTTTCTAGAATTCAACTCAACTTTTCCTTTAATTTTATAATAACTCTTCACTATTATGATCATTTCCCATTAAATATATAAAATTTTCAGCAACTAAAATAAAAGTTCAAATCAATACTTCAACACTCAAAAGCTTACAATTTCATCCTAAACTTTCTTAGACTTTTCAATTTCAACATTACAACTTGATAAACTTGAAATTCAATCCCAACTTAATACTTAAACTCCAAAATTAGCACACTTTCCAGAATTTCCAGAATTATTCTAACTAACCCAAATGTTACTTTTACATTTTTAAAAATTAACACCCAAGTCCCACTATTATCAAGGTTTTTTGAATTCCAACCTAAAAATTACAAATTTTGCAATTTAGCTATAATCTACTTACCAAATTAAATTTCCAGCATTTCAAACACCAAAAATCAGCATTGAACCTTTCAAAAATTACATTCTTGCAATAAAGTCTCACAATTCTCAAAACTTAGAAACTGATAGGAAAGCGGTGGCGGGTTAATGAACGTTGCTCTTGTTGAAGAATCAAACCTAGAATGCTCTAGGCTCGATGAAGAACAATGGGGAATGAATATGGGAAAGTGGCGGCAGCATCAAGTAGGGTTCTTAGGGTTTCTTTTAGGTGCTGGAAACAAGGTAAGAAACAAGATTAGAACAAGATAAAGATATTGAAAATAAAGTAAGATAACCAATAAATCAAAAGATCTCCCTTATGAAGGTGAACGGCAAAGATGATTGATGGTGTGGATGGATATGTGGAAAATCGATGGATAATGTCCTATCGAGCCCTCCTAGTCGCAATGAAAAGGAAAACATGATAATATGAATCTAACCAACCCTCCTAGTTGCAATGAAAAGGCAAATTGGAGTGTGAAGATTAATCTCCCTTACAAGAACTTGAAAGAACTCCAGGAGAAGAAGCTTCGAAGGCACAAGGCAATCAACACTTGCAAAAACGAACTCTCGTTGTATTATTAATCAAAGAAATCTTGGTTACAAATTTGAATGAAACCTCCTTTATATAGGGGCTGAGTTCTAAAGGTCCTAAATAACTAATGAATAAAATAATAATAAACTAAACATATCTTAACTCTAATTCCTAATAAAATAATAATAACTAAAAATAATGTTTAATTCAACCTTAATTCCTAATAAAATAATAAATCTAATCCTAAAAGATAATGCATCATCCTATATTAAATTATATTACAAATAATCAATAAAAATATTGAAAATTCGTAATAATTACAAAATCCCGTATTGGATTTTCTGCATGCACCGTCTTCACTAAAATGACTATATCTTGAGTTCCCGATATCAAATTGATGCGATTCAAGAACCGTTAGAAAGATAAGAGATAGAAGGTTGTATATCCAGAAGACATGTCGACCAAATAGATGAGGATACCATTCAAAAAGTCGTCGCAATTCTGCTGCTGTTCTGGTCTTCTTTTCCAATGCTTGGACGAGTGGATCATTTAGAAGAGTTATTACTTCTTCCTTTGATGTGAACCTTGTGATGCATGTATCATCCTCCATTTTTTCAAAAAGATTCGACCTCGAATCTGAAAAATTAAAGGGAACAACATTACAATAGTTTAATAATTCATTCACATTATGCTTACCGAATAGATATGCATTGAATCTTCGAGACTTTGTTCTTCTAATAGGTTCGAGTAGAAACATTAGTCCAAAGAAGCATGTATTATGGACCCTGGTGCATGTATCATTCTCCCACTCCTCAAAAGGATTCGTCCTCGAATCTTTGGACTCTCATAAATTGTGACTCTTCATTGATATGGCATAGTGATTAGGGCTTTCAGGTGGTAACCCGTCAGGAGGGTCACCTAGCACTATTTGAAAACTCTTGGCGATAGAAGATAGTGTGGGCCAGTCTCGTGTTGCTTTTACTTTCTTATCATTTACGTGGATTTCCTGTGCATGAATTATAAAGCCTATGGAGTTGTGTAAATCTTGTTTTGTCATTAAGATGGCATCACGACTAAGGCTTTCCTGTATGTAGCCTTTTTGTAACAAATCTAACTTTTTGGTTTCTTCGAGATTGTATGTTTGATGAGGTATGATGGAACCTTGAATTAGATTAGTTTGGTGTTATTTTCCTTTTTTCGGTGGTAATTCGTTAGGTGGATCACCTAACACTTCTCGAAAATCCTGTAACAAAGATGAAAACACACTAGGCAAATCCTTGTTAATAATAAAAATCGAAACAATTGATTCCCTAAAGCGAACAATGATGGAAGGTTATTTGTAAAGAAGGTTCTCTCTCAATTCTTTTATGCTCACACATAGATTTTGAGTCACCCTTTTCTTTTCACAATTAGGTTCACTAACCTCCCATGGGTCATTATTCTTTTGGCTTTTGTAACTAGTGACCTCTTCTTCTTTTGCCTCTTTCTCATCTTTTTCTTTTTCTACTTTCCCTACCTCCTCACAAATTTTCATTTGATCTTTAGGAGCTAGAAGTGTGTCATTCTTTGCTGGTCGTTCTTTCTCCTTGTCAGGTTTGTCATCTCTTGGCTTTTCCAAAGAAGATGGATTAGAAGATGAGGAGGGATTTGAAGGAGTACTTTGGTAAGAGGATGAAGTACCTTGGTAATGTTCTCTGAATCGGGATCTCCTTTGGATTTTTGCTTCGATTGTCATTGCTTTCTTTAGTGTATCTTCAGGGTTTTCGTACCCATGTAGATCAAGAAGATTAGTGATGTTTGAGTTTAAGCCGATGACGAATCTTAACATGGTGACCTATTCTTTTTCGGTTATGTTAGCCCTATTGAGTAAGGATTGCATCTCCTTGTAGTAGTCTTCAACTTAACTTCTACCTTGTCGAAGTCAGTGTAGTCGTAGTTTAACTTCTCACATATAATGTGTCAGTAGGAATCGCTTCCTTGTTTGCATCCACCAAGTTCGAGCATATCCTTCGAATTGCATGGTGATGAGGGGAACTTGTTTAGCTTGGGGGAAGTCATGGTATGAGAACATGAGATCAAATTTTCCTTCCTAATCGATGTTCCTGTCCATATCGTTGTCTTTTTTGAAAGACAGGATCTTGAACTTTGGTTTTGCAAAGAGTTTGGGTGCTTGGAAACGTGGTTGTTCTCGCCTGTGTACCAAAAGTTCAACATTGTTTGGTCTTGGATTATGGTTTGGTAGATCTAGTTGTGGTTCTTGTCGTTCTCTCAAGATTTCATCAAATCTTTCAACTTGAGTCATGAATCGGGCAAGTGCGGCTAAGATAGCCGTAAGTTTTTTGTTGTTATTGTCGTCCATCCTGAAATCATAACACTCAAAAGAAAATTTTAAAGTAAAATAAAAATAAAAGAAAGAAAATTCAACAAAGCAAGAAACCTGACAAGTCACTCCAAGAAAGTAACACAACGAGAGGCAAGTAAGCCAATATTGTACTCTTTAAAACTCACTTTACCAAGTAGTCTTCCACAGTTCGTATCGGAGTTTGATTACTAGCAAAGGCGATAAGAAAAACTTAAAAGCTCTAAGAGGCCAAACAAAGGTTAGACTCCAACAGAACGAGAATGAAAAGAAGGAAGAAGTATGCAAACTCTTTAGTCCTACTAACTCAAGGAAGATAATGTGTTAGATAATGCAAAAGAACAATAAAAAGGAAAAACAAAAGAACCTAAAGCACTAAGAGTCAAAGAAAAAAAAGAACCAACCCAGAAACCTAGAAAACATTGGATCAAATTGAGCCACGTTTTTGAGGGGGTTATCGGTGTCCAATAATTTTGGAAAAAATCTTGAATGTATTTCGATGCGTCAAGAAACTACCTGTAAAATTTCAGAACCAAATACCTTTAGTAGTATCCAGTAGACTCTGTTGAACGGTGAGTCCTCAAACAATCTGTTTTTCTTGATCGCTTTGTTCGAAGGTGTTATTGATCTCCAAAATTTCGGATTTTTTGTGTGAATGATCATCAATATATTAAGTTTCAATCTGAAAATTTTCACTACGAAATTAATTCTTTATAATTTTCAAGAAATTCGACAAGATTGTAGACCGAATCTGCCGATGAAACTTGAATGATGTATTTGAAGCTCTAATGAACTCTGATTGAGGTGAATTTTGGACTGGAGATTACTCTTAGGATGAATATGATATTTGGAGAAAAATAAGCCCTAAATTCCTTCGTTTGATATTTTTTGAAATTTTTGCTATTTTTTGCCCTTTTTTATTTTTTTAAAAAAATAGCAAACTAACAAGAAGGATTTAAATCTAAATAAAATTAAAGAAAAAGAACCTAAAACAATGAATTTTCTCTGAACTAGCTCCGTTGGGGTACCTTGACGTTTTGTGTACAAGAACAAGCAAGATTGCTCACTTCTTTCCAAGAATCTGCCCAAATCTGATACAAATTGATAGGGAAGCAATGGCGGGTTAATGAACGTTGCTCTTATTGAAGAATCAAACGTAAAAAGCTCTAGACTCGATGAAGAACAATGGGGAATGAATATAGGAAGGTGGCGGTAGCAAGTAGTGTTCTTAGGGTTTCTTTTAGGTGCTGGAAACAAGGTAAGAAACAAAATTAGAACAAGATAAACAAAAGATAAAGAGATTGAAAATAAAGTAAGATAACCAAGAAATCAAAAGATCTCCCTTATGAAGGTGAACGGTAAAGATGATTGATGGTGTGGATGGATATGTGGAAAATCGATGGATAATGTCCTATCGAGCCCTCCTAGTTCCAATGAAAAGGCAAACACGATAATATGACTCTAACCAACCCTCCTAGTCGCGATGAAAAGGCAAATTGGAGTGTGAAGATTAATCTCCCTCACAAGAACTTGAAAGAACTCTAGGAAAATAACTCTAGGAGAAGAAGCTTCGAAGGCATAAGGCAATCAAAACTTGCAAAACGAACTATCGTTGTATTATTAATCAATGAAATCTTGGTTACAAAGTTGAATGAAGCCTCCTTTATATAGGGGTTGAGTTCTAAAAGTCCTAAATAAATAATGAATAAAATAATAATAAACTAAACATGTCTTAATTCTAATTCCTAATAAAATAATAATAACTAAAAAAATGTTTAACTCAACCTTAATTCCTTGTAAAATAATAAATCTAATCCTAAAAGATAATGCATCATCCTATATTAAATTATATTATAAATAATCAATAAAAATATTAAAAATTCGTAATATTTACAAAATCTCGTATTAATCCCGTATAAGATTTTCTACATGCACTGTCTTCACTAAATTGATCATATCTTGAGTTACCTATATCGGATTGATTCGATTCAAGAACCGTTGGAAAGATAAGAGATATAAGGTTGTATATACAGAAGACATATCGACCAAATAAGATCATTATACCATTCAAAAAGTACTCGCAAGTTTGCTGCTGTTCTGGTCTTCTTTTCCAATGCTTGGACGAGTGGATCATTTGGAAGAGTTATTACTTCTTCCTTTTATGTGAACCTTATGATGTATGTATCAGAAACTAGCTCTTTTTATTATTTATTCTTCTAAATTGTTCCAAATGAACTCTTAAATCACTAAGAATACTTCTAATATTATTTCTAGACCATAGGAAAAATTTCAATATTTTCCCATAATTTTCCTTGTTTGGCCAAATATAACTAATGAAAAAAGGGAAAAGATTCATGATGTGATCATAACCACATCAATGTATCCTGAAGTCATGCCTAAAGGACCTATCACTCGTGCAAAGGCAAAACAATTCAGGGAAGTACTTTCTCATAAGTACATTCATGCTTTTAAATCTTTTAATGAGAAAGAACCATTAGATATTAGATAATAGGTTGTTTAATATATTACATGTTGATTATTAAATAACCTATAGTACACATCTTTATCTTATACACATTAATATAGTTCTTGTACTTAACTTATTCTTTTTGTTATGTGTGTAGGTACATTCGGCCACAACTTGGGGGATATCTTGGAGCTAAATGGTGAAAGCAACAACAAGGAAACTTACATGGGATCGATTAGGAGAGCATAAAGAACATTTGGTGAAAAGTTGTCTGAAGATTTGAGCTACAAGATGATTTCAATTCAGCTGAGGAGCTGCACCATCATCATCACCACTTAGGACACTTCAAATATGTCCTAAGTCAAATTTTATGAAATCGTATCTTTTCGTGAATATTTGCCACCTCAAGAGGTACCTTTCCACAAGGAGCGGCCATAATGATCATCATGTTACAACTCACCTATGACTAGCTCACCTCCAGCTCATTCACCCTAGAACTAACTCAAACATGAAAGGTTACCTTTTAATAATTGTGACCTTTCATGAATGATGCTTCCCATGAAGATGCCCTTTCATAAAGGTGCACGTTGGTGAAGAGATTACATCCATTGGAGGCCTAAATCATGAAGAGACATGAGACAAAGCACCATACATATTCAGCCACATCCACATGCCTTGCACATGAGAGCTTTGGGCGCTAAAATGAACTAGCACATCATTATTCAGCCAAGGAGGATGACTTTGGCTCCAAGATAAACAAGCACAATAATGTTCGACCAAAGGGAGGTTGATTCATGCATGGTTGAAACATCATTCCCCTTTATGAAGTATTAGCCGAACCAACACCAAGCCTATGGGCATATCTATTCACTTAATTAATTAAGTACTTTCATAAGAGTTATGTACCTAACCGAATCATTAGGTGACTATTCACCAAGCCCTCTCATTTCTTATAAATTGAGAGGCTTGCCTTCATTTGTACTCATCTCATTTCATAATATAAACAAACCTTTGTGAGTTAAATCTCTCTTCAAAGTTCTTTAAGAACTTTATGGATTAAGAAAGTATATTTCTTATACTTGTGGCGTCATTCCTTCACCTTGATTCGTAAATTCCTAGATTTTATATCTAGTGGGTTGAAGATGCTATTACCACCTCTCAAGAAAGTTTATGAAGTTGGGGTTGTGCTCTTTAGCATTGCTTCTTATTTGGCGTGTTTGAGATAAAACATCATTACCATCTTCCATACAGCATCAACACCATCAATCATCTTCCATCAAGGCCACCAATAACTTCATTATAATTCCGCAACTATCTCTTTTCTTAATTTTATTCCATTAATTATTTACTTATTCATTTCTTGTTCCATTACTAATATCAATTCTTATAATCTTTTTTGCAACCATACTTATAACTCAAGGACATCAGTACTTGCCATTCCTAGATCGGGACAACAATAAGGCTATCTATTCACTTCCATTGAAGAGTGTAGATTCAACCTACATCAAGTGGTATCAGAGCATAGTTGGATGGACAATAAAAGTGTCATTGGTGTGCAACAACAAAAGAAAAAAGAAAAGAAGTTCAAAAAGTAAATCAAGGCTCCTACAACAAACAAAATAGTTCAAAAACAAAAAGAAGAAAAAGAAAAAGAAAAAGAATTTCAAACAAAAAAAAGGTAAAGCCAAGGAAAAGTGTTCTACCATTACAAGTCAATCAAGGAGGCATATCTACACTAGAGAAGATAACCTTATTGTGTCTTGTGAAAGGGTATAGTAAGTGTTGTTTCTTTGGTTGTAAGTCACCTCTTCCTTTCTTTATTTTTATTTCATTGTCTTCAACCTTTTCCTTCTTTTCATTACCTTGAATCCTTTCTTCTACCTATCCATTTCTTCTTTTCCTTTCCACCCTAACCTAATTTGTAGCCAACACACACAAGAAGAGAAATAACTTATCTAATCTTGAGTTAGTTCTTCAAAGGACCTAACAAGAAAGATAGAGTGAAAAAAGGCTTATTGAATAAGTGAGATCAGAAGGGGAATTGTTAAAAGCCAAATCATATTCTCGAGAGTAAACAAGAGTGTTGAGTGGAGTGATATTATCTTTTCTTTGGAGTGAAGCTTGTGAGGCTTTGAGAGTGTGCTGGTAAGATTTACTTTGTTTTATTTGTTTACTAACTATGTCTCAAGTTTCAGGACAAATTTTGGTCGTGAAAAGAGCTTTAAATATTCAATCTATGGAGGATAATCAAAGAGAGAACATTTTCACACTCGTTGTCATGTAAACAACAAGGTTTGTTTCATGATTATCGATGGAGGAAGTTGTCCCAATCTTGCAAGCACTTTAATGGTGGCCAAACTTGAACTCAAGACGACTAAACATCCCACACCATACAAGTTACAATGGCTAAATGATGGGGGAGAAGTTAAGGTCACCAAACAAGTCAACATTTCCTTTTCAATTGGAAAATACCAAGACCAAGTTCTTTGTGATGTTGTTCCAATGAATGTGTTCCATATACTCCTAGGGAGGCCTTGGTAATTTGATAAGAAAGTTGTCCATGATGGTTTCACAAACAAGTATTCTTTCTTTCACAATGAAAGGAAATTCATATTGACTCCACTTTCACCAAACCAAGTATCTGAAGATCAAGATGCTTTAAAAAAGAGAATTGAAGCTTTCAAATCCATTAAGGAGGAGGAACCAACAAAGATGAACATATATGCTGGAGGGAAAGACATTAGGAAACATTTTTATCCTACAAATCTCTAATTGTACTTAGATACAAGGAAAGCTTTCTTTTGAATAACATTCCAGAAGGATTACCTTTTTCTATTTCATCTTTATTGCAGGAATTCAAAGACTTGTTCCAAGAAGACATTCCTAGTGGATTACCACCTATTAGAGGAATAGAGCATCCAATTGATTTCATTCCCGGTGCAACCATTCCAAACTGACCAGTATATAGAAGCAATCTTGAAGAGACTAAAGAGCTTCAAAGACAAGTTGAAGAATTGATGGACAAGGGATGTATACAAGAAATCTTAAGTCCATATGTTGTTCCAATGTTACTTGTACCCAAAAAGGATGGATCATGGAGAATGTGTGTAGACTGTCATGCTATTAATCAAATTACCATTAAGTACAAACATCCTATACCAATACTTGATGATATGTTGGATGAATTGAGTGGAACCACTATGTTCTCTAATATTGATCTAAATAGTGGATATCATCAAATCAGAATGCGAGAAGGAGATAATGGGAAGATTGTATTCAAGAAAAAATAAGGCTTGTATGAATAGATGGTGATGCCTTTCAGTTTAATCGATGCTCCTAGCACCTTTATGAGATTAATGAATCATGTACTCTGGCCATTCATCAGTAAGTTTTGTGTGGTTTACTTTGATGATATTCTGATTTATAGTCATAACTTGGAAACACATGCGCAATATTTGAGGTATGTTCTTGAAACCCTTCAAAGGGAAAAACTCTATGCTAATATGAAGAAATGTGTCTTTTGCACTAACAGTTTATCCTTCTTAGGCTTTATTGTAAGTTCACTGGGACTTGAAGTTGACCCTGAAAAGATTAAAGCCATTCAAGTGTGGCCAATGCCCACTTCAATCAGTCAAGTAAGAAGTTTTCATGGTCTTGCAAGTTTTTATAGGAGTTTTGTGCCTAATTTCAGTTCTATTGCCGCCCCCTAAACAGAGATTATTAAAAAATTATATATTTTCATGGGGAAATGAACAAGAAGATGCCTTCAATGAAATGAAGGGATGTTTAACAAAGGCACCTTTACTTGCACTACCTAACTTTGATAAGACTTTTGAAGTGGAATGTGATGCTTCTAGAATCGGACTTGGGGCTATTTTGACTCAAGAATGACGACCTATTTATTACTTTAGTGAAAAATTGAATAGTGCTTTGCTAAATTATCCAACTTATGAAAAAAAGATGTTTTCTCTCATAAGGGCACTTGATGTTTGCAGCATTATCTTTTACCAAAGGAGTTCATCATACATACCGACCATGAAGCCTTAAAGCATGTCAAGGGCCAACACAAGTTGAACAAGCGTCATGCCAAATGGGTAGAGTTTTTGGAGTCATTTCTATATGTTATTCATTACAAGAAAGGTAAAGACATCATTGTAGTCGATGCTCTCTCAGAAGGTATATACTCCTTAACACTCTTGATTCAAAGTTAATTGGTTTTTCATATATTAAATATTGTTATGCTACTGACCATGACTTTGAAAAAAAGTATAAGGCTTGTGAAAAAGGTGCCCATGATAAGTTTTATAGGCACGAAGGGTATATATTCAAAGAAGGGCGTCTATACATTCCTCAAGGGTCCCTTCGAGAAGTACTTGTTCGAGAAGCACATGAAGGAGATCTCATGGGTCATTTTGGAGTAAGTAAAACCTTGGAAATTTTGAAGTAACACCTTTATTGGCCTAAAATGAAGAGGGACGTTGAAAGAGTGTGTGACAGATATGTCACTTGCAAAAAGGCTAAATCAAAAGTTATGCCTCATGGTTTTTACATGTATTTACCTATTCCACAAGAGCCATGGGTTGACATATCAATGGACTTTGTATTGGGACTTCCAAGGACAAAGAATGGGCGAGACTCAATATTTTTTATAGTGGACCATTTTTCCAAAATGGCACATTTCATACCATGCCACAAGACCGAAGATGCAACACATGTGGCCAACTTGTTCTTCAAAGAGATCGTGAGATTACATTCTGTTCCACGAACTATAATCTCCGATCGAGATGTCAAATTACTTATCACAGCATATGGGTAACATGTCACCCTCAAACATATGGGTAAACCAAAGTGATGAACTGAGTGCTATCAACCTTATTGAGATCTGTCATCAAGAATAACATCAAGGCATGGGAGGAATGCTTACCACAAGTTGAGTTTGTATACAATAAGACTATCCATTCAACAACCAAGAAGTCACTATTTGAGGTAGTGTATGGAATTAATCCTTTGACACCTTTAGATCTTCTTCTTTTTCCTCAAGAACACATAACCAACCAAGATGGCAAGAATAAGGCTGAGTTCATTAAAAAAGCTTCATCAGCAAGTTTGAGACAACATAGAGAAGTGAACAAGGCAATATGAACAGCAAGCAAATAAGGGACGCAAGCATATAAAGTTGGAGGAAGGTGATTGGGTTTGGGTGCATTTAAGAAAAGAACGATTTCCTTCACAAAGAAAATCTGAGGTGTTACCAAGGGGAGATGGACCATTCCAAATCATCAAAAAGATCAATGATAATGCATACCAATTGGATCTACCTGGTGAATACAATGTAAGTGCAACTTTTAATGTTTCAGATCTTTCTCTATTTGAAGACAACAACGGTTTGAGGACAAATCGCTCAAAAGAATGGGAGAATGATATGATCATAACCACATCAATGGATCCCGAAGTCATGCCTAAAGGACTTATTACTCGTGCAAAGGCAAAATAATTCAGGGAAGTACTTTCTCATAAGTGCATTCATGCTTTTAAATCTTTTAATGAGAAAGAACCATTAGATAATAGGTTGTTTAATATATTACATGTTGATTATTAAATAACCTATAGTACACATCTTTATCTTATACACATTAATATAGTTATTGTACTTAACTTAGTCTTTATGTTATGTGTGTAGGTATATTCAACCAACTTGGGGGCTATCTTGGAGCTAAATGGTGAAAGCAACTGCAAGGATACTTACATGGGAACGTTTAGGAGAGTATAAAGAACATTTGATGAAAAGTTATCCGGAGAACCGTGAGCTCATAACTGGATTGAGCTGAAGATTTGAGCTACAAGATGACTTCAATTCAGCTGAGGAGCTGCACCATCATCATCACCACTTAGGACACTTCAAATATGTCCTAAGTCAAATTTTGTGAAATCGTACCTTTTTGTGAATAGTTGCCACCTCAAGAGATACCTTTTCATAAGAAGCTACCATAATGATCATCATGTTACAACTCGCCTATGGCTAGCTCACCTCCAGCTGATTTACCCTAGAACTAACTCAAACATGAAAGGTTACCTTCCAAAAATTTTGACCTTTCATGAATGATGATGCCCATGAAGATGCTCTTTCATCAAGGCGCACATTGGTGAAGAGATTACATCCATTGCAGGCCTAAATCATTAAGAGACATGAGACAAAGCACCATGCCTATTCGGGCACCATCCATATGCCTTGCACATGAGAGCTTTGGACGCCAAAATGAACCAGCACATCACTATTCAGCCAAAGAGAATGTCATTGGCGCCAAGATGAACAAACACACCACCATTCGGCTAAAGGGAGGTTGATTCATGCATGGCTGAAACATCATGCCCCTTTATGAAGGATTAGCCGAACCAACACCAAGCCTATGGACATATCCATTTACTTAATTAATTATGTACTTTCATAAGAGTTATGTATCTAGCCGAATTATTTTGGTGACTATTCGGCCAAGCCCTCTCATTTCTTATAAATTGAGAGGTTTGCCTTCATTTGTACTCATCTCATTTCATAATATAAACAAACCTTTTTGAGTTAAATCTCTCTTTAAAGTTTTTTAAGAACTTTATCGATTAAGAAAGTATATTTCTTATACTTGTGGCGTCATTCCTTCACCTTGATTCCTAAATTCCTAGATTTTATATCTAGTGGGTTGAAGACACTATTACCACCCCTCAAGTAAGTTTGTGAAGATCAGGGTTGTACTCTTTAGCATTGCTTCTTCTTTGGCATGTTTGAGATACAACATCATCACCATCTTCCATACAACATCAACACCATCAATCATCTTCCATCAAGGCCACCAATAATTTCATTATAATTCCACAACCATCTCTTTTCTTAATTTTATTCCATTAATTATTTACTTATCCATTTCTTATTCCATTATTAATACCAATTCTTATAATCTTTGTTGGACCTATACTTATAACTCAAGAACTTCAGTACTTGTCATTCCTAGATCGGGACAACAATAAGACTATCTATTCACTTCCTTTGAAGAGTGTAGATTCAGCCTACATCAATTCCATTCAATTTCAAGCATGAATTCATCTTCCTTGCATCATTTTCATTCTATTTTAACCATAACAACATCAAGTTGAATCCAAATCCTAACACTTCCATAAACCCTAATGAAGCCAAACCTTATTTATGCATGTACAATTGATTTTAATCATCATACATGCTTTAGAAATAATCACTAACACCAAAAACATAAAAATCCTTCATCAATTCTTCAAGATCACTAAACCTCCTTAAAACCTAATCATAAAACCTCATCACATAATCATCTTCACCTTGAAATATTTGTACCAAATGATAGAGAATTTCATATGGATTAATTCTCTATCTAATAGCTAAACTCAAAAATCAAGTAAATAACTTCAAAATTCAAACTAAAAATATTTACCTTGCAAGCTTGAAGGTTTCGGCCCTTGGAGGAAGAAGAAGCTGGAAATGTTCAACAATTCTTGAATATTCTAATGTTAAATAAATCCTAACACATGGCTTAATATAATATAATGGAATTTTTTATTCAATTTAATAAGAAATTCCATTTTTGTTATTAATGAAACTTAAAAATTACCAATTTCCATTGTCATATTTTCTATTAAAATATTCCTTGATCAAAGATGAATCAATATGACTTTGACTTTTGAAATGGGCCATGTAATTTTCAAAAATTGCATTTTAGTCACTAAAATTCCATTGTTTCGATCAAAACTGGAAAATTACATTGTTCTGAGCCAAATTTCTCTGATATAAAATATTAAAATAATATTTCCAACCATTTTATAACATCCTTCAAATTTTTCGTAAAATTCTAATTTGATCAGAATATCCAATTTCAATACTGAACTTTACTGTTTTATAGCTTTTAACACAATTCTCGTACCAAAAATCTGATTCCTACTAAAATCTATGTTTTAATCCAAACTGTTCATTTACAAGCTAAAGTATATAACTTTTAAAAATTACAATTTTGGTCTCTAAACTTTTCAAAGTTTATACTTTAGCCACAAAACTTTAAAAAATTACAGTTTAGTCACTAGACAAAATTTGGGGTATTACAATTCCTTCCCCCTTAAAGAAAATTCATCCTCGAATTTTCTATACGTATCTATATACCTGCATTAAATAGATGAGGAAACTTTTCCTTCATATCTTCTTCCCATTCCCAATTTGCTTCATCAACTTTATGGTTTCGCCAGAGAACTTTTACTAGTGGAATCATCTTATTTCTCCGTTCTTTGACTTAATATGCTAGAATCTTTACTGGCTCCTCTTCGTATGATAAGTCCGTCTGAATCTCAATTTCCTCCGGTGTAATCACACGTGGAGGATCTGATCGATACCTTCGAAGCATCGATACATGAAATACATTATGAATCTTATCCATCTTTGAAGGTAACGACAGCCGATAAATCTTGGACTCTATTTTCCTTTGTGCCCGAATCTCAGGATTTTTTCCAATGTGACACTTTAAGAAATATTTTATCACCTTCTTGATATTCAATCTCTTTTCTCTTTAAATCAGCATAAGATTTCTGTCAATCAGCAGCTATCTTGAGATTATCTTGAATTACTTTTACTTTTTCTTCCACCTCCTTAATCAGATCTGAACCAATTACATCTCGGTCTTTTAATTCATACCAATTCAGTGGCATTTGACATTTTCTTCCATACAATGTTTCAAAAGGAGCCATTTTGATACTTGATTGATAACTGTTATTTTAAGCAAATTCTGCTAAAGGAAAATACTTTTCCCATGATCATTTGAAGTCAATAACCAGGTCTGGGTTGGGTCATTGAATCTCTGTTGGGCTTCGGGTTGGGCCTACAAAAAATGTAAATAAATATAAATAAAATAATAATAATAATAATAATAATAATAAATTAAAAATCAGACAAAAATGGATTTCTACAATTGCCCCTCTTTACATATTCTTGTGTTAACAAGAATAGGGAAAATACGATAAGACAACGAATTTTTGTTCGGTTCTTTCTTTGGCTTTGAAATTTGATATTAAAGATGACACTGCTCATCAATGTTGAAGAGATCTGGTCTCTTTCAGATAGATTTTTTTCCGAAAATGACGATGTTCCTTCTTGTTGAAGAAGTCAGGTCAATTTGAAGATAATTTGGTGACAACACGGTTCCTACGTGATGAGGAAGTATGATTGCCTAAGGATGACGCTGCTCTTACGTGATGAGGAGATCTAGTCGGTGGATGACATTGTTCATACATGATGAGGACGTCTAGCCGTCTTTAGGGATAATTTGTTTCAAGAGAAACTGGCTCAAGCAAGACAAAATTTGTTTCAAGAGAAACAATCTCAATTGTTTATGTTTCAAGAGAAATTGTCTCAAGAGAGACAAAACTTTTTTTCAAGAAAAACTGTCTCAAGAGAGACAAAACTTTATTTCAAGAGAAATTGTTTTAAGCGAGATGAAACTTTGTTTCAAGAGAAACAATCTCAACGGTTTATCAATTTTGTTTCAAGTGAAATAATTTCAGAATTTGTGTTTCGAAGAAAAACTATCTCAAGTTAGACGAAAATTTGTTTCAAGTGAAACAATTTCAAAACTTGTATTTCTATGAGAAATTATCTAAAGTGAGATGAAATTTTTTTTTAAGAACTATGCATTTATGAATGATTATTTTAATGTTTTATAGGTGTCATGAAGAAGTTTGTATTTGATTTGATTTTTATTTTGATAAAAGTGACCTTTTAAATTTGTCCTCATGAGAGGAAAAAATGATCTTGAGAAAGGGAAAATTAGACGATGTCCTCATGAGAGGAGAAAAATGGCCTTTGAGAGAAAATTAAATGAGAATTTAGGAAAAGTTGTCTTAAGAAAGACTAGATTGATGTTTTTAGACAAACAATCTTGAAAAAAATGAAATTAGTTTCTCAAAAGCAAATATAAAAGTATCCTTATGAGAAGGTAAGTATCGGTACTGTAGTGGTAGTACCGATACTATTAAGCATGAAATGAGAAATTAAGTGTTTCTTTCAGCTTAAGTTATTAAGATTGGATATAAGTGATTCGAAGTACGATATTGATTTTTGATTATTTTGTGTAGTCGTTGAACAAAATCAACTTCCAGTCAGCTCGACACTATAAGTTTCGATCAAAAGTATTAAGGACTTCATTAGGACTTTAGTGAGTCAAAGATGAGTGCAACTTCTCAATTTCATATTAGAATTGAAGAAGGCTTGCGATAAGCCAACCTCAATGTTTTCGATCAAAAATCTTTCAATTTCTTTTATGTTATATTTGCAATGGTTTATTCAATTTATATTATGTAAGCTATGTTTTATGATTATATGTATATGATTATGGAAATGTGACCTTTGAATATGTGTATCTGAAAAGACTCTATGTGAAAGTAACTATGTGAGTAAGAGACACTTCGAATAAGGATTGACAAATAATTATGTGGTTAATAACCCAAGGTATATGTATGAGGATTAGATGTATAGTTGGCATGCCAGGAGTTGAGGGTTTTATGTGGTCATTCGGGACAATTATGTGGCACTTCGGTGCAACCTTATGTGGTACTTCGAGATAATTATGTGGCACTTTGGTGCAACCCTACGTGGTCCTTTGAGATAATTATGTGGCACTTTGGTGCAAATTACGAGTTGTGGTGACAACATAAGTGCACAACCTCAATATACTCAAATACCTTGAGTTCTCAGTAGTATACGTTGGGCATTTGGAAACAAAGCTATACAAAACGAATAATATACATACGTATACCTTATTTCTATGGAAAATAATTTGAATGTCTTTATGAAATGTTTCGATTAAATAAATAAAGATTCCATCTATAAGTTTAGTACTCTTTAGTTTTTGCCTCACTAAGTCATCAACTTAACGTGTGATTTACTCATGCGTAGGTTTGAAGAAATCTGAAGGTTGAAGTTGTTGAGGATAGCATATTCCCGTGAAGATCATATCAAGACAAATTGAATGTAGGTCTTATTTTTTTTGAAAGTTTGTAAAATGTTGGCTCGTACTATAAGTTTAATTTGAAATGCTCTGATCTATTTTTGTAAACTGATACTTTTGTAATTATATAAATTATTAAAGTTTTATGGAAGTATGAATAGAAGTTCATCAATTACTTTGAATTGAGTGGTTTCACATTATTAATATGAATAAAAGTTTAAAATTGTTTTTATTTGTGAATAATCTATGGTTTGAAAAGTCAATGTGACACCTCGGATTCGTATCCGGGTCAGGTACGGGTTAGGTGTGTTGCTTTTAATGGTATCAAAGCTATGGTTTAATTGGTTTTAAGTTCAAAATAAAGTCATTTTTATTTTAAAAAGTGTACATGCCAACTTTTAATTAAGTCTTTCTGATCTGATAAGGTTATTAGTATGCTATCATTGCTAATATATTAATGAATTGATCTTCGGATTTTGAGGGTTCCCAAAGTGAAGCGGGAGATAGAATGGAAGAAAGTAGTAACTCACATGCCCCGAGTAGGCAGGGTTAGGAACAGGCACATCAGGGAGTGCCTGTGCAAGATCAGGGGACCTTCTTCCAGACGTTGGACGCGATTCTGACTTGTTTCCAACCGTCTGCTCCCTCAACCCCTAAGATGAATGTTCCTAAGGAGTTGAGAAGCCTAGGAGCCCCTGAATTTAGAAGAGAAGTTGAGGAAGGTCCAGTTGTTGCCGATATGTAGCTCAATATCCTTAGGATAATGCTAGAGAATCTCCATTGTTCTGAAATGGAGAAATTAGACAGTGTAGTTTCGTTATTACGATGTCAAGCTAGAATTTGGTGGTCTAATGCGACGATGAGAGCTGCAAGGGACCAGGTGACGTGGTCATTTTTCTTAGAATAATTTAAGAGCAAATACATCGGGGATCAGTTCATTCGTCAGATGAAGCAAGAGTTCATGAGCTTAAAAGAAGGGAATCACACTATATATGTGTTTGAGTGTGAATTCAACAAGCAGAGTAGATTTACAGCTGAGTTGGTTCTTACGGAGAATGACTCTTGTGATTGGTTTGTGGAGGGTTTAAGGCCTCGATTGAAAGAATTAGTATTGGCACTCAATATCTCTTCATTCCAAGAGGTAGTGAACAGAGCTAAAGCACTGGAGCTTGCTCAAAACGAGAGGTTTGTGGAGCAAAGAACACAACGGAATAAAAGTGCTGGTGCATCGTCTAGTGCCTCCCAATAAAACAAAAGTAGAGGTTTGAGTCCTCGACCTCAGACTAGAGTAGAATCTGAAGCATCCTCAGGTAGATGATCAAATCGAGGAAGAGCCAGACAAACTCATTCAGTTCAATCAAGAGTGGATAAGCCAAATCAATGTCAGCACTGCGGGAAACATCATAGTGGCATATGTTGAAGTGTCTCCGGAGCTTGCTTTAAGTTCGGAGAGGCAGGACACTTTATTCAAGACTTCCCATTAATGACTGGAGAGCCTACCCAAACAGAAAGATACACTGCTGTACCGATAAAAGGTAGAGGAATGAATCAGTCCGAGTTGACCACTCAACCTGAAGTGCGCTTCACCGCTCGAGTGTATAATTGAAATACCAGTGAAGATTGTGATGATCCTGAAATAATTTCAGGTACTTTTCAGATAGCTGGTAAATCTGTTTTATTTCTGATTGATCCAAGATCGAATTATTCTTATGTTAGTAGTAAGTTGGTGAAAGATTTGAGAATTTCGTTAGAACCTATTCGTAGCAAGGTGATTGTGACTAATCCATTAGGACATAGTGCTCGGGTGAGACAAATCTGTCGAGGGTGTCCTATATGGATTCAGGGAATTGAATTCCCTACTAATCTAATAAAATTACCCTTTGAGGAGTTCAAGGTTATCCTTGGTATAGATTAGCTTTATCATTATCACGCCAATGTGGATTGTCGATTTAAGAGAGTTATGTTGAAGAGTCTTAATGGATTGGAAGTTAGTGTGGTCAGTGAGAGAATCAATCCCTTAGCTAAGTGATACAATGATGTCGGCTCAGAAATTAATGCTACAAGGATGTCAAGATTATCTCGCAAATGTAATCGATACTAGAGGCAAAGAAAGGAAGCTTGAAGATATTTCGACAGTCAGAGAGTTTCCAAAAGTATTTCTGGAAGAATTACCTGGTTTACCTCCAGATAGGGAGGTTGAATTTCATATTGAAGTTATGTCAGGATCAGCACCGATTTCAATGGCTCCTTATAGGATGGCCCCAAAGGAATTAAAAGAGTTAAAGATTCAATTGTAGGAGCTTTTAGATAAAGGATTTATCGGACCTAGTGTGTCACTTTGGGGTGCTCTAGTTTTATTTGTAAAGAAGAAAGACGGTTCGATACGCCTTTGTATTGATTATCAGCAACTTAACAAGGTGACCATAAAGAACAAGTGTCCTCTTCCAAGGATAGACGATTTATTTGATCAAATCAAGGGAGCTGCAGTGTTTTCAAAAATTGATTTACGCTCAGGGTATCATCAGTTGAAGGTTCAAGAAAAAGATGTTCAAAAACAGCGTTTATGACTCGGTATGGTCATTACGAATTTGTACTAATTCTATTCGGGTTAACTAACGCACCTACAACGTTTATGGACCTGATGAACAGAGTTTTCCAACCGTACATTGATCAATTTGTGGTCATTTTTATTGATGACATTTTAGTGTATTCAAAGTCAATGGAGGAGCATGATGTCCATCTTCGTATGGTTCTTTAAATGTTACAAGACAAAAAGCTTTATGCAAAGTTCTCTAAGTGCGAGTTTAGGCTAATTGAAGTGGCATTCCTTGGAAACTTGGTTTCTCTAGAGGTAATTCAGGTAGATCCTTAGAAAGTTCAAACTGTGTTAGAATGGGAAATTTCGAACAATATGTTAGAAGTTCGGAGTTTCCTGGGTCTCGCAAGTTATTATCGAAGGGTTGTTAAGAACTTTTCGATGATATCTCCGTCTTTAACCAAATTATTAAGAAAAATGTGCCTTTTGAGTGGACTCCTGATTGTCAAAAGAGTTTTGTAGCATTGAAGAAAGTTTTGACATAAGCTTCGGTGTTAGTGCAAACGGAATCAAACAAGGATTTCACGAATTTTAGTGACGCTTCCCATAATAGTTTGGGATGTGTTTTAATGCAAGATGGAAAGGTAGTTGTTTATGCTTCAAGGCAACTTAAGCCCCATGAAAAGAATTATCCAACGCATGATCTTGATTTAGCAGCGGTGTTCTTTGCATTGAAAATTTGGCGACATAATTTATATAGTAAGCGTTGCTATATTTTCACCAATCATAAAAGTTTGAAGTATTTGTTGACACAAAAGGAGTTAAATTTGAGGCAAAGAAGATGGATGGAATTACTTAAGGACTATGATGCAATTATAGATTATTATCCCTGGAAAGCCAATGTAGTAGCTGGTGCTCTTAGTCGGAAGACTTTTGCCGCTTTGCGTAGTTTGGATGCCCGAATCGTGTTAAAAGATAATGGTGCATTGATGGCTGAATTAACGTTGAAACCGTTATTATTAGAGCGGATTCAGGAGTTTTAAATGAATGATTAAAAATGTTTAGCTTGGTTTGAACAATTAGACAAGGGTGAACTCAAGGACTTTTATGTAAAGTCGAATGGGTGTTTACATTTCAAAAATCGAGTTTGTGTTCCCAATGATAACGAGTTGAAAAGAGATATATTGTATAAAGCACATTGTAGTCCTTTAACTATGCACCCAGGAGGAAACAAGATGTATCAAGATTTGAAAGAGCATTTTTGGTGGCTAGGCATGAAAAGAGACATTACGGAGTTTGTATCAAAGTGTCTTAATTGTCAACAAGTAAAAGCTGAACATCAAGTGCCTTCGAGATTATTGCAACCGATCTCAATTCCTCAATGGAAATGGGAAAGAAATACAATGGATTTCATAACATGTTTGCCCTTATCGCCAAGTAAAAAGGATTCAATTTGGGTAATTGTGGATCGCCTCACAAAGACTACGCATTTCATTCCTGTGCGAACCGATTTCTCTATGGAAAAACATGTTGAATTGTATATCAAGGAGATAGTGTGACTTCATGGTTTTCCAATTTCAATAGTTTCTCACAGAGATTCCATATTTACTTCGAGATTTTCAAAGTCTTTGCAAGGAGCTTTGGTTACCCGATTAAATTTTAGCACTGTTTTTCATCCTCAAACCGATGATCAATCTGAGCGAACGATTCAGATTCTATAAGATATGTTGAGAGCGTGCGTGATTGAATTTTCTGGATCGTGGGAAAAATATTTGTCGCTTGTGGAATTTGCATATAATAACAGTTATCAATCAAGTATCAAGATGGCACCGTATGAAACATTGTATGGTAGAAAGTGCAGGACGCCACTTAATTGATATGAATTAAAAGATCGAGAGGTTCATGGCCTAGACTTGATTAAAGAAGTTGAAGAAAATGTTCAGGTGATTCAGCACAACCTTAAAGTGGCATCAGACAGACAAAAGTCATACACCGATTTGAAAAGAAAAGAAATTGAATTTCAAGTAGGTGATAAGGTTTTCCTCAAAGTATCACCTTGGAAGAAAGTACGTCGTTTTGAGAGTAAAGGAAAACTCAGTCCTAGGTTCATTGGACTCTATGAAGTTTTGAAAAGATTTAACACTACAAGAAATTTTGATTGTTTCAACAAAATTATTTATCATTAAAATTACTAAATTTGTCACAATATATTTATTCTGACCAATTTTATTTATTACCATGTTTGTTAGAACAACCTTGTCATTTAAAGTATATTGTGTCAAAATTGTGTTCGTTACCATTGTATAGTATTTATTATAACAATGAAATTTTGTTACTATAATTAACTTATCGCAATAAAATATTTATCACAATCAATTAATTATTTCGTCATGAGAAATATATTTTGTCATAACTAACTTATATTTAAACATCAAATATAAAGGGTTTTTGTGACGAAAATACATAAGGCAACAAAAATTATTTTGTCACGGTTGTTATTTCGTCACGAAATGTAACTTACAGAGACAGAATATTTGTTAAAATAAAATAATTACTTTATCACAAAAAGTAAATTTCGTCACAATTAACTTAAATTATAACATCAAACAAAAAAAAGATTTTGTGACAAAAATACATATTACAACAAAATTTATTTTTTCACTACTTTTATTTCGTCACTAAATATTTTTTTATAACTTTTACTGTGATTAAATAATTTTGTTACAATTTATTATTGTGAAAGAATATTTTTGTCAAAATTTTTTATAATGAGAAATTAATATTAGATATAAATTGTTATTTTGATTAAATAAATTTGTCAAATTTTTATTTTAACAAAATATTGTGACAAAATAAATTTAACATAACTTTTTATTTTGATTAAATTTAATATTCAATATTCAATAATCAAATGAAAGTTTCAGATGACTAAATTTACCGTGTTATTGTAACTAAATAAATTTGTTACAATTTATTATAGTGATAATGAAAAAATGTTATTTGTCATAAATTTTTATATTTAGAAATTAATATTTATTATAAATTGTTATTATAACTAAACAAATTTGTCAAAAAATAACATAATTGTTATTTTGAGAAAATATTATGATGAAATAAATTTAACATAACTTTTTATTTTGATTAAATTTAATATTCAATATTCTATAATCAAATGAAAGTTTCAGATGGATTTGTAGAGCAGTTTTTACCATCCTCTTTGCAATTCCCTGCAAGTAGACCAAAGCCAATAAAATGTTAATTTTTTTCTGTTTTTTTCAGAATCCTTATTTTAGGATGAGATTCAATATTCTATAATCAAGTGAAAGTTTCAGAGGTATAAGAGAAAATATTACAGTTCATGACATTAAACATTGAGGCAGAAACTTACACTTCGTGGATGATTCTGAACTATACCAACAGCTTCTTGATTGCTTAGGTGCTCCCAGAGCCCATCAGATGCAAATATCACAAACTGATCATGTGGCTGCAGCTGGTGCACTGATATAGATGGATGTGCACTCAATATTGGCTTTTTGAAAGGTTCGCGAAGGCAGAATTTAGGATATAAAGGCTCTCTGTTGATCTAGGCCTTTTTCATATATGCATCACCAATAGATCTGGAAATGTGAAAGGTTGAGAATTCTATCAATAAAATTATCAAGAAAAAGAAAAGGGAGGGCATAACATTCTATGGAAAACCATATCAACAAAATTACAATTCTGAACTGCTAGAAAATAGAAAAAGAGTATGCACTGAACTTTAGATCGCAAAGCTTTTCGGCAGCAGCCGGTAGCACGTTTTAAATACGGACTTTAGATTTAGACTCAAGACATCGAAAACATAAAATATGACTTCCTCACCCGAATAATAGTGTAGCACCCTTTTGTATATTACGTACCCAAGCTTTTCATACATCTTTATGGCTGGTGTATTAGAAGCCCTCACAAAAAGATCCACAAAATATGCTTTGTCACTGCCAAAAGACTCATTATTGATGACTGAAGAGGGAATCGGTTGAGTGTTGAAGGCTTAGTGTTGTACTATACGATAGTGTTGGTGTGGGGTTAGGCTGATGGGTGATTTTTTCCCATCGCTATTTGTATTATGGTCATGTTGTATTTTCGAGGGTTAGAGTGTTATGTTTATCTTGTGTTTCTCAGGATCAGGATGTATTGTGTATCTTATGTAATTCTGGTTTATCAATAAAATGAGGTGCTCTTTTCCTCCCTCAATTAGTTTACATCAAATGTAAACTATGAGGGAGGTTCCTAATGAGTCCTCCTATTCCTATCAAAAAAAAAAAGAGTGTATCGGGATGACATTAGAGGTAAGAGAGAAATTTTCAGTTTAAAAGCACTAGCATGTACTAAAAATATGCATCATCGTACTTGAGTATACAAGTCAGGGTGATGTCAGAATCTCATAAAAAAACTGAGTGAAAGGAAAGCACTTCGCAAAAGAAAAGTATAGACCATTACCTAATTGATGTAAGCTAAAAGCTAGATTCTAAAAACACAGGGTATAAAAACCTTATCTAAAAATACCCAAATATACATGAAACGTGTGTTAGTTTCAATGGAAGATATTGTAGTTCTACCTATACACAAAGGTATTAGACGAAGCTAAAACTTACAGCTTGCATTCATAATGTAGTATTGTTGACTAAACTTTACGACCATTCTAGCAGTTCATAGAAAGCAACAGCTAAGGCATGATGCAAATTTAAAACTTTAAAAACTTCAAATCTAGTACTCGTCCGTTATAATTCTATTGAAAAATCTAATACTTAGGTAATTTCTAATCTTGTAATGCCCTACAAGCTAACTGCAGACAAAAGTTAGTCAAACTAATTGCGAGAAAATCCAAATCAAGGGAACATTAAATTGCACACCAATCTTACATATTATCACTGATTTCTTCAAGAAGGTTCATCAGTTTCTTAGCAAGCTGCTGCCAATAATATTCAGGGGCAACGGTGACTGCCATTACGTGGTCATGCCAAGACTCATCTTGTCCCTCAGCTTTCCCCAAAACTACAACAATTTCAAAGGTATCGAATTCATATACAATACCAAACAGCATATCCAATAAGAAGCATAATCCTCTTCAATTTAAATCTTAAACATCACAACCTTCTGAAAATCTGCTATATCAATTGCTTATAGTGATAATTAAATACGGAAGGCAATGAACACCAGAATCACAAATCGATTATAAGTTTTCTAATTATAAGAGTTCAAATTCAAAATAAAAAAAAATCTAATTCAAAAAAAATAAAGAGGGAGACGGAGATCTCACTGTAACACATTATTAGTTTGCCAAGGCCTTCAGCTACTTGAAAATAATCGGGCCAACAAGCTAAATACGTCAAGTAGAATGACATACTAAAGGTGTTGGTTAAGTGTTCAAGATTAACGAAAGTGAAACGAAGGAGATCGTTGCAGCAAAATCGGTGTATCGTTGCCATCTCTCTCAGTCTTGGAAAGCCGACCGGAAATGGAAGCTTTAATGAAACGCGGAGCTGCCGTAGTTGTAATTCAAGCTTGAATCTTGAGAACCCTTACCAACGAACACCAGAGAAAACACGATGGTGGGAAGTACCTTAGGTCAGGTTTTGTGCGGAACAGGCCGGGGAATACGTTGGTGACGGCGATGAGGCGAGACGGTCGCCGGATCGACCGGAATCGATGAAAATAGTAGAAACGGGGTTAGATTATTTTTTCGAATCTTTGCGACTAAAATAATGACGATAGACGTTGTTTCACGATGGGATGATGAACGGATTTTGGTCGGCGGTCAACGACGAATTGAACGGGGTAGTAGTGGACCGAATGGTGGCCGGTCGGCGAAGATTTGGGGTGGCCGACGAGGTTTCGGTTGGGGTTTTAGGGATTTTACTTCACGAAATTGGGGGTGCTTTTCCCTTTTATTTTCCACTGATATAAAATGAAATAATTCCAATTGTAGTCCCTAAATTCCCTAAAATTTAAATATAGACTTTAAGGTTCTGGAACTTTCAATTTAGTCTCCAATTCATTAATTTGAGGTGTTACATTAGGTTTAGATTTCTTTTAAATAAATCCCTACTAGAGTAATTAGACATAATATTAAAAAAAACTCGTTTTATTTTTTTGCCTTCACGATGAAAGAAGAAATATAAAGTTGGAATAATGGCTTGAAATGATTAAACTGAGTGTTTTAAAAAAGTATTTATAAAATAAATAAAAATAAATATCTCTAAAGATCAGTTTCCCTTTAAAAATCAATTTTCTTTAAAATAAAATAGAGGGAAATTTCCCTCCTAAATAAAACCTAGGTGCTCATATTTTCGAGTCATCGATACCCCATTAATTTTTATTTAATTTATATAAATTTTTCAAAAAAATACCTAAGGCTCTTGTACATCTAAAAAAAATCAATTTGGCCATCAAATTATTGTTGCATTCAATGCGACCCTCAAACTTAGAGAAAAAAAAACAAGTAACATGACCCTTTAACCAACAACGTCTATCATTAACCATTATGAAACTATATAATAAAAATATTAAAAATAGTTATACAACTAAGAAGAGTATTGTAGTGAATATAAAATGATAAACTAAAGTAAACTTTACCTAAACTTAATGTAAAAAATTTAATAGGAAATTTGCCCAACTATGGTTAATATATATTGTTCAAGACTTACACGGACCGCCTTACCTGAAGGCTTAAGTTAGCTTGTTCATTCCCAATTCAATATATATATTGTTCAATTTTTTAGAAATTTAATTTTCATTTTTACTATTTTTACTATTTTATTTTTTGTGTATTTTAGATTTTAAATTTAGAATAATGATTTTTTAATAAATAAACAAGCCCCAAAACTTTTTGATAATATATTTTTGTTATTATATTTTATTTGAAAATACCATTTAATTATATATGTATATGTATATATATATATATTTGTTATTATATTTTATTTGAAAATACCATTTAATTATATATATATTATCAGAAAAAATTAAAATTTTTGAACAATTTGTTTTTTATAATAATAATTATATTTTATCATTATAATTAAATATATAACTGCAAACATAATTTTTTTTATAAAAAAATTGAATCTTTTATTAAGTTAAAAAATAATATTTTGTGATAATTTTTCTATAGCAATAAGTATTACATATAGTTACAAAACTTGTCAATATATAACATTTTTGCACCAAAAAATAGGAAGAAATATTTCTAACAGTATAAGTTTTCATAATGATTAAAATATATAACTACAAAAATAATTAATTACAAAAACTTAAATTTTATTAATTACAATATATTTTGTTACTATATAACATTTTTTACACTAAAAAATAGGGAGAAATGGTTCTGGTAGTATAATTTTCATAATGATTAAAACATATAAGTACAAAAATAATTTATTACAAAAAACTTGAATTTTATTATTTGATGTGATAATATTTTCTATGACAATAACTATAAATTATAATTATAAAAAATATCAATATAACTTTTGAAACAAAAAAGTGGAGAAAAATAGTTATGGCAATTAATATATGCTATCACTATAGTTAAAATTTATAGCTACAAATATAATTTGTCACAAAAACGTGAATATCATTATTTTTGTGACAATGTCTTTTGTAATAATTATTAACACTTATAGTTACAAAATTTGTTACTATATGACTTTTTTGGCGCAAAAAAATATGGAGGGAAATCTTTGTGACAATATATTTTGTCACTATAATTAAAACATATAACGATAAACATTGTTTTTTACTAAAAGTTTGAATCACATTATTTGTTGTGACAATTTTTTTGTAACAATAATTATAGCTTATAGTTACAAAACATGTCACTATATGATTTTGTTTGTACCAAAAATTGGATATAATCATTTGTGACTATACATTTTGTAACTATAATTAAAATATATAATTACAAACAAAATTTGTCACAACAAATCTAAATCTCATTATTAGTTATGACAAATTTTTATGTCATAGTTACTAAAACTTTTAGTTACAAAAGTTGTCACTATATGCCTTCAATTTGGCACCAAAAAATTGGAGGGAAACATTTGTGACAAAAATTCGTAATAAAATTTATTTTGTTACCATATGTTACACATGTTTGCTAATTGTGACAAATTATTATTATGATTTTAACTTTTTTCATAATTGTATATCTTTTCTTAATCTAATGCGACGATTATTTATTTTATCACCAAAAGGCTACTAATAGTGAAAAAATTAATTTTGTCACAATAGTGGAAATTTCTTGTAGTACGGACCAGCGGCATATCAATTAGCGTTACCCCCAGAATTTGAAAAGATCCACAATGTTTTTCATGTATCTATGCTTCGATGATATCGATCAGATCTTGCACACATCATAATTCTAGAAGAGATAGAAGTTCAATCTGACCTGACATACGAGGAAGAACGGGTGCAGATTCTAGCGTATGAAATCAAGCAGTTAATGAATAAGACGATTCCGCTAGTTAAGGTTCAAACTCAGTGGTTGAATTAGAATAGTTTAAAAAATTCAAGGATTTATGGTGGAATTTTTGTGTAGGGCTTGATAGCAATTTTGGATTAGTGGAAAGAGAATTATGGTCTTTTCATTTTAAAGGATAATTATCTCCTTTATAAAGGGCTAAGTACGTGGATAAGGGGAAAAGTCTGGAACCAATTCTTGCTCTCTTTTTCGTGTCGTGAACTTCACTACCAAAGGTAAGTTTTGGTAAATTTGTTAGTTCCTTCAATTTTTGGTTTGGTATTGAAAGTTTGGGTGTTATATAAGCTTAAGGAATTGTATATGATTAAAACAACAAAAGGAGTGAATTAGAAATGGATTTGTAAAATGGGTTTTGAAATGAATTTTTTATATGGTGTAGTTTCTGGAGTTTTAATGATCAAACTAAAGAGTTAGGGGTAATATAAATGATTAAGAACTTGGTTGAGATAATGATATGATTTTAGATGTAAGAGTTTTAGTGAGATTTTGTATGTTTAAGAGTAGTAAATGAAGACAAGTTGGTTTAGATGTATAAGGTTGAGTTTAAAGGCTTAATGAGGGATAAAAATAAGAGATTCATGAAAATTTTGGTTGATTTTTGAAATGGAAATAGCCATTCTAGGCATGGAGTATCGGTACTGGAAGAACAGTATCGATACTTCAAGGAAAAATCAGTGGAATTCGAAGGGTAGTATCGGTACTGGTTGAAAAGGGTATCGATACTGAGTTGGGAGTATCGATACAAAAGGTATAGTATCAATACCATTTTTCAAGATTAATTTCCAGAATGTCAAAATGGTATCAGTACCGAAGGGTGTATCGATACCGTAGAAGAGGAGTATCGGTACTATAGTGGTAGTACCGATACTACTAATCATGAAATGAGAAATTAAGTGTTTCTTTCAGTTTAAGTTTTTATGATTGGATATAAGTGATTCAATGTATGATATTAATTTTTGATTGTTTTGTGTAGTCGTTGAACGAAATCAAATTCCGGTCAGCTCGACATTATAAGTTTCGATCAAAAGTATTAAGGACTTCGTTAGGACTTCATTGAGGCAAAGGTGAGTGCAACTTCTCGATTTCATATTAGAATTGAGGAAGCCTTGCGATAAGCCAACCTCGGTGTTTTTTATCGAAAACCTTACAATTTTTTTATATTATATTTGCAATGTTTTATTCAATTTATATTATGTAAGTTATGTTTTATGATTATATGTATATGATTATAGAAATGTGATCTTTGAACATATGTATCTGAAAAGACTTTATGTGAAAGTAACTATGTGAATAAGAGATACTTCGAATAATGATTGACAAATAATTATGTGGTTAATAGCCCAAGGTATATGTATGAGGATTAGCGGTATAGTTGGCATGCCAAGAGTCAAGGGTTTTATGCGGTCCTTTAGGACAATTTGTGGCACTTGGTACAACCTTATGTGGTCATTTGGGACAATTATGTGGCACTACGGTGCAACCCTATGTGGTCATTTGAGATAATTATATGGCACATCGGTGCAAATTACGAGCTATGGTGACATCATTAGTGTATAACCTTAATGTACTCAAATACCTAGAGTTCTCAGTAGTATACGTTCGGCATTTGTAAACAAAGCTATACAAAACAAATAATATACATAAGTATACATTCTTTCTATGGAAAATAATTTGAAAGTGTTTATGAAATGTTTCGATAAAATAAATAAAGATTTCATCTATAAGTTTAGTACTCTTTAGTTTTTGCTTCACTAAGTCATCGACTTAGCGTGTGAATTCCTCATGCTAAGTTTGAAGAAATCTGAAGGTTGAAGTTGTTGAGGATAACATACTCCCATGAAGATCGGATCAAGACAAATTGAATGTAGGTTTTATTTTTTTTGAAAGTTTGTAAACTGTTGGCATGTACTACAAGTTTAATTTGAAATGCTCTGATCTATTTTTGTAAACTGGTACTTTTGTAATTATGTAAATTATTAAAGATTTATGGAAGTATGAATAGAAGTTCATCAATTACTTTGAATTGAGTGGTTTCACATTATTAATATGAATAAAAGTTTAAAATTGTTTTTATTTGTGAATAATCTATGGTTTGAAAAGTCAATGTGACACCTCAGATTCGTATCGAGGTTGGTATAGGTTAGCGGTGTTACATGGAGATTGTGTATGGACAGCTGCCCTGCAGCAGGAAATCAAAGGCCACTGCCTGGAGCTAACCACCGTGGCAATTGATGGAATATCAGACTGCCCAAGAGAGCCATGAGACACATCCATACCAAGGATGATGATTGGAACTTTAGAAACATATGGATTTAAAGGTGTTTGCTCAATTGCTAATATCGAATTCATTCCTCCAAGCTTTTCATCAATTTTAAGAAAGAAATTCGTAAGGTGTTGATCATTGACCCTAGTTGGAACCATACATTGTGACAATGCCAAACTCGGCAAGACTCATAGAGATCAGAATTTTCTTATCAGGTAAAACACAAAGGCGAAACTGCGGAACTCCAAGAAGTTTGGATGTTCTCAAACATTCATCAATTTATTCATCCTTTCAGGTGGCTTCTGTCTAGATTTTTGAACCAAGAAAGCTCTTTGCATGGTGTTCAGGGCTTTTGTATAGTGTTGCAAGGACACTAAAGAACAAAACTCAGTGGGAATATAAGTGGGATGCTTTGGCTTGCTAGAATTAATGCATGGGAAATCACCAGAATAATACAACTTGAATGTTGTGATAATGAACAAAACTGTCATACATAGTGGGCTCCACTATGTCTATTTCTCCATTTTCAGTGTTCATGCCTTTCTGCCTCATTGAAAATGGATGGCTGCTCCATTCAATGATATTGTATTACAGGATGATATGAGCCTCCAAAATTTTTCATTTCTGGCTTCAGCACTGATTCTAAGCATGAGTTTTGTGCTTGAGAGACACGTGTCAACTACCAAGATCTACTCCAGAGAGATTGTCTTGTTTGAAAATGATTTTCTTCTTCTTTTATTTTCAAAATTTTGAAAAAAATATAAATTAAAAGAATTTTGAAAAATGTTTAATCAAAAATTTGAAAAATATTGCCCCTTTATAGGTTTCAGAATTGAAACAAATCATAAAATAAGAGTTCGTTGGATATCAAAGAATTAATTACACTTTTAATCCTTTAGAAAATTATACCTATTTGACAAGCATCAAGATTAATGCAAACTTTGAGGTAGGGTTAAGTAAGGAAATGATAAGATCTATTGGGTTGTTATCTTTGGTCAAAGGTTTGGAATTCTTATTTCTTTGATGTTCACTGATCTGATAGAGTATCTTCTATGCTCATCTAGTGGAAGTGTTCTTTGGTTCTCACCTCTCACGAGCACATTCGGGTTGTGCGATGCCTTATCAAGGGATTTGCGAGATCGCCTCCTGTAAAACATATTGCACAATCTTCATATTCGAGCTGCCTTTTTAGGTTTTCAACTCGAATCCTCCTTTGGTTTCAAGATGTTATTCAAAATTTTACTTCTTGAACCCCCTTTTATAAAATAAAGATAAATCCTGATGGGTATGATGAAATCTGAAGATAGTCTCTTCTGTTCAGAAATCCATGTATGATTAGAAGGAACTTTTTTCGGCACGTAATGTAGGCTATGGTTCACAGTTACAAAAGAAAGGGATAAATAGGCCCAAACAAGTTTTTAAGGGTAATTGAACCAAGGATCAATTCGTCCTATTGTCTTTAATCTTGTCTTGCTCGATTTGAATTAGCTCGTATGCATTCTTTATTTTCTCTTGATGTTCTATGATCTTCTGGTGAATTGATTCTGGAATGATTTTTCTTGATCAATCTTATGGTTTGAGGCTCAATGAGTCACTCGTCTCGAAATACTTGATCCATTTTCTTTCTTCTTCTTTTATTTTTTCTTTTTTTCTTCTCTTTTCTTATTTTCTCTTTGATCATTATTTTTCTTAGCCTTTTTATTTCTTTGTTTTTCCCTTTGCTTTGATTTGATCTTTGCATTTGGTTCACCTTTTGGTATCTTATCTGGATTGATGGTCTTCACTTATACGAGCAGATTTCCGTCACCTTTTCCCCCAGTGTGGAGGGTGATCCATGGTTAGGCTTGAATCAAAAGAAAACATAATTCAAGCTTAAATGGGGACACAAGGGATATATATTTTCTCCTTTTATGAAGGGATAATGAAAGAAAGATGTTCATCATTTCATACACGAAAGTCCTTGCAGAAGAGGTATCCCAACGAGATAGATTTTCATGATTAACTTTTATTCACATGAAAACCATATAATTAATGCATGATAGAATTATTTCGAATTAATTTCCTTTTTTCTGCTTCTTGCTTCTAGAATGTCTCAATTTTTCAAGCTCATCTTAAGAAAATTGATGCGAGATGCCTCACGTTATGTCTTCTTATAAGAAGGTTCACGTTCAAGTGAACATCTTATACTCAATGCCTTCATGTTTTATTGGTAGAAAAATGTCGGTTTTGTGTCTAAGAAGACGATGGTGTGACTTTATTAACTCAATGAAAGGTAAGGGTATGACTTTTTGTGTCTCAAAAAAGATAAAAATAATATTTCAAAGTTTCAAATAGATATAATGTCAAAATTTTGTCTTTTGATAGTGACCATGAATTATTACGGGTATGATTTTGGACCTTTAGCTTCAATGTCCCATAATTCTCATTGGGATGCCTTGAACTTCCTATGTGATAGCTGTATATGGCATTAACATTGTAGCCTTCAGGATATGGGGACTCTTTTGGCTTGGACTGAATGAGAGTCATAAGATTTTTCTCAACCAGCGTTGGAAGTAATTCCTCATAGGTCATTGAAATTGGATCAAATTGACTCTCTTTCTCGTAACATCCTATAAGGTTCAGTCCTACGAATAGCATAATAAGCTCCCATTGTACTACTTTCAAATTCTTCCTTTTATTGTTCGAATCTTGCTTCTATTCTTAATATGTTGTTACGTGATCAGGACCACTTTCATCGAATTCTCCATGAAATAATCCCCATGTTTTCATGAATAATGCATGTGAAAATGCTTAAATAAATGCATTGCAGAATGTAAATATGCAAATGCATATGCAAAAGTGTTGATCCCAATGATAAATATCATAGAATAATTTTCATCAGAGATAAAAGTCTTCACATTACAAGATAGTCCATTTTAGAGACATGATTTTGCTTAGATGTTGAGTTTGAAATGGGTCGGTGCTTCGTCTCGGATCTTCATCCTTGAAAATGATGCCCCTCAAGCGCTCTGTAACCTAACTTCGTTAATGCCTCGTGTGGTGCTGAAGTCATGTGTCACTCCTTGGTAATTAGCGATGGAACAATCGTAGATAAGACTCTACTACTGGATTACTTCTCAGATCAATGGATCGTCTTTCCAATCCCGATCATTGCATGATCCTTAAGCAAGTTTCCTTCTTGAACTTTCTGAATTTCTTTTAGCCGTTGGTGAATATCTGCGTACTCGACTACTTGATTGAAAACTTTTATCTCTACTTATGAAAAATTTCTCTTAAATATTCCCTTGCGAATCAACATTTTCACATTATGTTATGTTGATGAAATGCAATGCAAAAAGGATGAAAATGACATAAAAAAAAAGAAATGAGTAAGCACAGGTAAGATAATTGATACATATAAAAATGTTATTCAGAGATGAATATATGATGTAAGGCTATCCAAGCTTCTTTAATAATGAAGAAGATGGCAGCCTTGTTGTTTCCCGATCTAGGAGAGACACCAAATACCACACTTGAATTTATAAGTAGTCTACACAAAAAATAAAATAAATGATTAATTGGAATAAGAAATTAAGAAAAGGAATGAATTGATAAGAATGAAGTGATAGAACTGTTATCAAAGGTAGGCTGCAGAAGTGATGTAGAAATATCCTTCAAATGGAAGATGATACAGCCCTCAATGATGATAATGGACGTTTGCCTTGATGATGAATGAAGGATATTTCTGTTGAAGAATCGGGCAAAGATAACGAAAGAACACAAGAATTTTAACGAGGTTCGACAATGTGCTTACGTCCTCAGTGCCTAGGCGGCGCTAGAAGTTTTATTAAATGTCTCATAGGTTTAGGTTACATCTCTATTTATAAAAAAAACTTGGTACATAATTACATAATTAACCTTGTACCGTACCCCCAACCCACATAATCATAACCCCCTCTACAAGACTTTCTTTGTAAGGACAATTGATGTTCGCTCACTCCGCTCCATCCCCTGTCCTCTTTACTGGTATATTTATGAGCTATAACTATCAACTTCTATGATGATGGAAATCAGGATGGTGTAGGCGAGAAAGAATGAAAGATGGAAATGCTGAAGATAGTATCTTAAATAAGTTAAAGAAGAAGAAAAACTATAGAAAGCTTAACCCTATTCTTTATAAACTTAAGTAAGAGATGGTAGGATAAGAGTTGAACTCTCTAGTTATGGAAATAAAAACTTAAAGTATCAAAGGAAATAATTGACGCCACAAACATAGAAAAAGTTTGCTTAATCGATAAAGTTCTTAAAGAACTTGTAAGAGAAAATTCTCACAAAGAGATGTTACATTCAAAAGGGTTGAGTTACAAATGAAATAAGCCTTCCTATTTATAGATATAGGAAGGGTTGGTTGAATAATCATATGCCTATTCAGCTAAGTACATAACTTAATTGAAAATGCATGATGCTTGGATGAATGTAGATGTCCTTTGGCCTTGATGTTGTTTTGGCTACCTCTTCATGTAGGAGCATGACCATTCAGTTGGGATTGAAGATACATCTCCCTTGGCCTAATGATTAGTTGCTTAATCACTTTGGCGTCAAGCTTTATACATGTGCTAGGCATGTGCTAAGGGTATGGCCGAATGTTTGTAAGGTTTGCCTCATGTCTCCTCTTAAGTTAGGCATCATTTGGCTACAAAAAGCTCACCAACGTATATCTAGGTGTCATGACATCCAATGGGCAGCAACTTGTCATGAAAGGTCACGTTGTGTGTAAGGTAACCTTTCATCATTTGAGCTACTTCCCATGTGTATGAGCTGTTCATAGGTGAGTTACAATTAGATGATTCATTAAACGGTTCCTTGTGTAAAGGCACCTCATGGAATGGAAACTATTCGTGAAAAGGCATGATTCCACAAAAATTAACCTAGGCCATATTTAAAGTACTCTGTGTGGTGGTGATAATGGTGCAACTCTCCAGCTTAAATGAGATGTCTAGCTAGCTCAAAAGTTTAGAAGGGTAGCTGACAACTTTGTCAAAAAATTATCTTGAGCTGTCTCGGAGTTGTCCTAGTCATATTTCCATAGCTCTTGGACTCCAATGCTATCTTAAGTTAGCTCTCATCATGTGGAAGCCTATGCACCTACAAAAGAAAACATATCATAAGCTAAGTATTTAAAGAAATAGATATATAAAGATGTGGTGCATACCAATAACTTCATACATCACATAATATTATCATTATAAATATAAATGTAATGTATATAAACTATTATCATAATTATTGTATAAAGAAAGAATAAGTTAGAGAAAATCCCCCTTTGATTGTTATGAAAGGTTGGAGATGCAAGGATAACCATGATGCTGAATTGAATCACATCATCTCTCCTTCTTTAAAGCGAGTTGTCATCAAATCGAAAGGTGGCTTCTCCCAATGTCCCTCCATCCAATAGATGATGTATTTTTATTAATGGTGATTTCTTTATTAGGCACTTGTTTGGGACATGTCCAAGACATATTGTTTTGAATGATTAGGTTCCTTGACATTCCAAAAGTCATCTCCCATAGCTTTCCAATTGGCATATTCATTGAATCCTCACGAGTTACGTCTATTGGGTCTTCTAAGATCACATCCTTTGAATGAATAATTGCGTCTTTTTCTTAAAATTAGACACATTCTTTGGATTTTCAAAGGTCACATCTCCTAATCTTTCAATTTGATAAATGGTGTTGCTTAGATTTCCTGTAAGTCAAAGAAAAATTATGCATTTTCAAAGTTAGAATAATCATCTTCAACCATGCTTTCTGTCCATATAAATTCTCTTATCAAGCACTTTGATGAATAAGCACTTGTTTTCATATCATTTTCCTCCATGCTTGCTGATGTTTTTCCTTTCCTCATAGCCTCAACACTTTGTTTCATTTTGATTTGGTCACTCTGAACTTGTTTTGGCATTAAAAGAGTAAGGATAATTTTCTTCCCTCCATGACTGAACAAGTATTGATTGGTGAAACAATCATGGATAGTCCTTTTGTCAAATTTTCATGGTCTTCCAAGAAGTAGATGGCTAGCGTGCATATGAACAACATCACACATAACCTCGTCCTTGTATTTGCCAATTAAAAATGAACTATCACCTATTTGTTAACGTTGAGTTCCCCTCGTTCATTGAGCCATTGTAGCTTATAGGGACTCGGATGCTACATTGTTTTCAAGACAAGTTTTTCCACCATGATTGTGCTGGCTACATTAGTACAACTCCCACAATCTATGATAACAAAATATACCTTTTTATTCACATGGCATTAGGTATGAAAGATGTTTTCTCATTGTGCATTGTCCTCCATGACTTGTGTATTCAAACTTCTTTTAACTACCATAATTTCTCCTTCAACGAGAGCCTCAATTTCTGCTTTTTCATTGGCATCTACGTGTGGCTCTTATTCTTCTTCAGGCTCAGACTCAATATCACCATTTCCAAGTAAAAGCATTGTGTTATGGTTGGGACATTTTGTAGATACATGTCCCCTCCCAAGACATTGATTTGAGCTGGTGGTAGATCTCGACGTTGATCTATCTTTTCATGAAGGGCATTAAACTCTTTACCAAAACATTCGCATCATTTCGCCAATGAGTGCTTGCATTTGCAAGTTTGGTTGTCCTACATTTTCTCTGGGACTTTGAGACATGGTTAGTGAAATAAAAAAATTGAAAACCTTACCAGCACGCTCATAAAACCTCACTTGGTCACTCCAAAGAAAATTCAGATTTCACTCCACTCACGGTCGTGTTTGCACTCGAGGATATGTTTATTGGTTTTTTCGAATCCCCTTCTGTTCTCACCCTCTCTGTTGACTTTTTCCTCTCAATTCTCTCTTATTGGGTCCTTTAGAGAACTAACCCAAGATTGAGCAAGTTTTCTTTTTTTGTTGCATCGGCTAAAAGAAATGGTTAGTATATAACATGATATGGAAAGATAGGATATAATAGGTAAGAAAAGAAAAGGTGAATAGATAGTTAATAATAAAAGAAAAAGATGATGTTTAAAGTAAAGAGAAAGATGAAGATAACTTACAACCCAAGTTGCAACACTTACTATATTCCTTCACAAGAAACAACAAGGATACCTCCTTTAACTTTGATGTTGGCAGATTGTAATGTGTTTCCTTTTGAATGTGAATTGCAACTTTTCTTTGTTGGAACTTTGATTTTCAATTCATTCTTTATTTTGTTTTTCTTTTGTACTCCTTATTTGATGTAGGAGTTCTTTCTTTTGTTTTTTAATTTTTCTTCTTTCTTTTTGTTTTGTTGCAGCACTTTGTATGTCAATCCAGCTTAGCTCTAAATACTGCTTGATGAAAGGCTATCCAAGCTTCTTCAATAGTGGAGAAGATGATAGCCTTGTTGTTTCCCGATCTAGGAGAGACACCAAATGCCACACTTGAATTTATAATTAATCTACACAAACAATGAAAGAAATAATTAATTGGAAGAACAAATTAAGAAAATAAATGAATTGATAGAATTATTATCAAAGGTAGGCTACAAAAGTGATGTAGAAATATACTTCAAATGGAAGATGATACGGCCCTCAATGACGATAATAGACGTTTGCCTTGATGATGAATGAATGATATTTCTATGGTGATGAAATGATGATAGAAATGGGGATGGTGTAGGCGTGAAAGTGGTGGAAGATAGAAATGATAAAGATAGTATCTTAAATAAGTTAAAGAAGAAGAAAAACTATAGAAAGCTTAACCCCATTCTTTATAAACTTAAGTAAGGGATGGTAAGATAGGACTTAACCCCTCTAGTTATGGAAACTAGGAACTCAAAGTATCAAAGGAAAAGATTGACGCCACAAACTTAGAAAAAGTTTACTTAATCGATAAAGTTCTTAAAGAACTTGCAAGAGATAATTATCACAAAGAGTTGTTATATTCAAAAAGGTTGAGTTACAAATGAAATAAGCCTTCTTATTTATAGATATTGGAAGGATTGGCCGAATAATCATATGCTTATTCGGCTAAGTACATAACTTAATTAAAAATGCATGATGCTTGGATGAATGTAGATGTCATTTGGCATTAGTTTTGGTTTGGCTAACTCTTCATGTAGGAGCATGACCATTTGGTTGGGATTGAAGATACATCTCCCTTGGCCGAATGATTAGGAGCTTCTTTACTTTGGCGCCAAGCTTTATCAATGTGCTAGGCGTGTGCAAAGGGTGTGGCCAAATAGTTGTAAGGTTTGCCTCATGTCTCCTCTTAAGTTATGCTTCATTTGGCTACAACAAGCTCACCAACTTGCATCTAGGTGTCATGTTATCCAATGGGAAGCAACTTGTCATGAAAGGTCACGTTGTGTGTAAGGTAACCTTTCATCATTTAAGCAACTTCCCATGTGTATGAGCTAGAGATGAGTTGGTCATTGGTGAGTTACAATTAGATGAGTCATTGAACAACTCCTTGTGTAAAGGCACCTCTTGAAATGGCAACTATTCATGAAAAGGCACAATTCCACAAAAATTGACCTAGGCCATATTTGAAGTACTCGGTGTGATGGTTATGATAGTGCAACTCTCTAGCTGAAATGAGATGTCTAGCTAGCTCAAAAGTTCATCTCAAGTCAGATATAAGCTCGGAGGGTAGCTGACAACTTTCTCCAAAAATGATCTTGAGTTGTCCTGGAGTTGTCCTAGTCATATTTCCAAAGCTTTTGGACCCCAATGCTAGCTTAAATTAGCTTCCATCATGTGGTCGCCTATGCACCTACAAAAGAAAACGTATCATAAGCTAAGTATTTAATGAAATAGATATATACAGTTGTGGTGCATACTAATAACTTCATACATCACATAATATTATCATTATAACTATAAATGTAATGTATATAAACTATTATCATAATTATTGTATAAAGAAAGAATAAGTTAGAGAAAATTCCCCTTTGATTGTTATGAAAGGTTAGAGATGCAAGGATAACCATGATGCTGAATTGGATCACATCAGTATAACACCTACCCAATCATGGTATCTACCCAAGCATGCTTTCATTAGATAGAAATCCTACCCAGACATGCTTTCTACCCAAAATGTTTTATTTTAAAGAAATTGATCTTAACTGCATGGTATCTAGTTCGCATGCCTTTATTCGAAAAGAATAAATATATTCTACGAACTTAAAGTTAAAGGTTAAGGTTTAGAGTCGTTCCTCCTTCGTGTATATCTATTTTGGCACCTACTGATAGATAGAGGTTCGCTATGGCTATACCTAGGGTGACCGTTCTACAGTTCACTATATCCATGGTTTTAACACTAGGGTGCACCCTTAGGTTACCAAACCCTCAATCCTAACTCATTATAGGCGTAAATGGATCGAGTTCAATTCGAGGGGATTCATTTCCTTATACCCATACGAGGAATAAATCCCTACGAAAGTATAAGACATATGTATCCCAGGGGTTATTTGCTAAAACTCGTACGAGGAATAAATTTTTACGAGAGTAAAAGCATTCACCCTGACTTATTTGGAATGAAGCTCGAGTCTAGAGCTCATGTTATGTAAATGATTGTGATGTATGTGAGGAGGAATATACCAACCTTTGACTCAAAAGGAAAACGAAAAAACTTGACAAAAACCTTGATAAAACTAAATAACATAAATTAAAATGTTAGTATGCTAATTCAAAAAATAAAGAAATTAGAAAAACTTTAATAAATGGATCATAAGCTAACTATAGACTCAAACTTATAATTTCCACCACTATGACAATGTGTAAGCGACTTATAGCATGACTCTCTAAAACAAGTCCCCAGTGGAGTTGTCAAACTGTCATAACCATTTTTAGTAAACAATTAAGTTAAAAAACAATTATGACTCTATTTGAAAAATTGGAATTTTGAATTAATTTTATTAAAATTGAATAGGAGTTGTCGTCGACCTTTGGGCTAGGTAGGTCGAATACCTAAAAACGTATTTTAAAATAATTTTAAGAAAAATCATTTTTAAGACAAAAAATTGTCTGCGTTTACCAAAAATTTGATTTAATAGGTTCGGGAGTCGATTACGTGTGGGAAAGGATTAGCACCCACAACGCCCAAAATTGGTACTTAGTCTCGCTTATATATTATCGCAAATGGTGAAAATTATAAATCAAATATAAAGTTAAGATATGATCCATTTATTAAAGTTTAATTAATTTGCTTCAAAATATTTATTAGGGAAAATATTTTAATTCGAAAAGAATATTGAGATTTGCTCATCCTCTTAGGGGAAGGCTATCTCTTCTATTTCTTGTCTAAAAAGAATATTTCCTCCACGATAAAAAAACATGAATCGAATATAAATTGAAAATCGACATTTGCATAAAATAAAATAAATTGCTATTTAGAGAAACACGCATTGCATTATTTAACTTAAAATAAAAAATGAATTAATTAGAAAAATAAACTCAATTTATTTCAAGTTCACATTTTCGTTCGAACATCATATCGGATCGCACTACTTCGACCAAGCAATGTTTTCATGCCCATTCTACAAATTGGTGTTCTTGAAATTATTCGAATAATATTAATAGATAAAGAAATATGATGGAAACAAAGGCGATTTGAAACGTATAAAATGTGATATCTACAACAAATAGGGCTAATAATATTTATTTAATATAACACATATAAAAACATAATATGCAAAATATGTATATACATAAAGGACTAGAATAAAAATAATAAAACATTAAAGATCAAAATACAAACAATAAAAATAAGTATATATGTTGATTTAAGGGACCAAAATGGTACTAATAGAAACTTAAGGGGTCGAACAATAATTAAAAACAAGCCAGAACCACAATCGAACATACTTTGCAATAAAGGCACTGGGAATGAAAATAATCCATAAATAATCTTGAGGACAAAAATAAATTAAACCAGAAACATGAAAGAGTAAATGATAATTATACATAAAAACATTCAATTTACAGAGCGATGACTGAAATGAAACATTTACAAATATTGTGACTAAAGTCAAATATTAACAGAATGGCATAACATATAAGGAGATGAATTAAACACAAGAATTGAAATATAAGTGCTCGAAACAAAATAATGTAATACTTCATTCAATGGCCTAAATTGTGAGATTACAATTTGATAACTCCGTAAAAAGACTACTTTTAAGGCTTTTTTTACTTAAGTTATTGTTTGTTTAAGGGTACATATAGGTCATTTTAGATGTATGTAGCCGCATAAAATTGCATTTGTGGTGGTTATGTTATTTTATTTTATTAAGGTTTTATATGAAAATGAAGGTATGGGTTTTAGTGATGTGCAAGAAATAACAAGAAAAATAGGTGAGCTGGGAATGAATGTCATGGCATCACACGTTGCTGAAGCAGACTGAAATGCCTTGGTATTTTTGGCATAGAAAACGACAAAAATATATAGCTGTATGAGGACAGCTAGCTCTGCACATGAAATGATAGTTGTAACCACCTGCTATGGGACCACTACCACTTAGAGGATAGGGTTCATGCATAAGGTGTGACTCTAGGGGTATAAGGGGTATTTTACACCCAACAATCACCGAACAACCTCATCATTACCCCTATATATTTTTATTATATATTACACCTCACAAGAGAGAGAGTGTGTGGAAGAAAGAAAGAGGTTCCCAAACCAGAAAATTATCATCTTCTCCGCCATTTTTCTTCTTCTATTTTTCTTGGTGTTCCTCCATTGGTGAAGCTCGAGGGAGTGGCGAGCTAGGCGTCCGAGAGGAGCTAGCGAGCTAAGGTGGTTCATGGTGGCCAAGGGGAGCTCTGATAGCGTGCGTCGAAGGCTTTTTCCTCCATCTCTTTGCTGTTTTCTTTCATTTATTTTAGTGGGTTGTTTGGAACAACTGATTTTCATGTTTTATTTCATGGATTATTCGAACTCCACCATGAACTAACCTTATTTGGTGGGGTTGTTTAAACTTTATTTTAATGGTAGATTTATATTTATCTTGGGTATTTTCTTGCTTTGCTTATGTATGCTTCACCATCTAGGCTTCAAAGAAGCATGAGAGTGTCCATTTCTTTGATGAAGGTTAGGTGTTCGAGAGAAACCTAAGCTAAAATACTTGTAGTATTCGAGAGAAACACAAGACAAGATCCTCATAAGCAATGGGCTATAGTGTTTTCAAATGGCTTTGAACCGGCCTAGGAATATTATAACCTAATCCCTTAGTACTCGAGAGAGACTAGGATAAGATTCCAACGACTAAAAAGGGTGTTTTTATCAATAGTGTAGGCAGCCAACATCGTAAAGTGAGAGAAAATGACATGGCATCCTATTCTGTTAGGTTCCTTTGACTAGAGATAGCGGGAACACTTTAGGAAAATCTTGTCGAGCAAGTGAAGTTTAGATAGATTAAATATGCCTGAGAGATAAGTTTAGCATCCTTAAATTATTCCCCATCACTCATTCCCAAAGTAGTTTCCCGTGTGAGAATCAAGTTATTTCATTTATTTGTTATATTTACCATTTTCCTTTGGTATGACATTTCCTTTTGTTACTCATACACATTTCATTTGCCTCGGCATAACCATTTGTGAATACAATTAGCTATACTTAATTACTTTAGAATAGTGCATAAACTTTACTCAATATCCTTCCAATCCCTGTGGAGACAATACTCACTCATCACTTTATTACTTGAGAGATTGTGTATACTTTCAAATTATTTGCGTATAATTTTATATTACTCACAATACGCAACAAGTTTTTGGCGCCATTGACGGGGATTGACAATTGGCGATGTTGAGTTTAGTTTTTGCACCGTTTTATTTCTTTTCTTTGTACATAGTTACTTGTTTTTGTGTTTACCTTTTTCAGGTGTTACGTTGTCGCATGACACAGAAAATACCCAAAGAACCATTATTTCATATTGAACATGAGGCTCATGTTGTTCAAAATCAAGTTAAGGATCCTGCAATTCTAAATGCCACGACAATTCCAAATACCGAGAATGTTGCTAGACCACAAACTATTAGAGATTACTTAGCTCCTACCTTGGATGACCTAAAACCTACTATTATAGCTCCCAAGATTCAAGCAACTCAATTCGAGCTCAAACCGGTTATGTTCGACATGTTGGACTTGATTGGACAGTTTGGAGGTACTCCTAATGAGGTTGCAAGGCAACATGTTTGAGAATTTTTGGAGGTTTGTGGCTCTTTTCGACAACAAGGTGTGCATGAAGATATGCTAAAATTGAAGTTATTTCCATATTCTTTAAAAGATCATGCAAGGCACGACTCAATGGATTACCTTCTGGATCGACAAGGTCTTGGGATGAATTGTGTAGAAAGTTTTTGCTATGACATAATCCACCCTATATGAACAACCATCTTAGGAATGTCATAGCATCTTTTCACCAAGCTGATGACGAGTTAATGTATGAGTGTTGGGACCGCTACAAAGAATTGCTTCGCAAATGTACCAACCATGGATTCTACGACTGGACTCAAGTCGTGATGTTCTACAATGGAGCCAATGTACCCACGAGGATGATGCTAGATGCTTGGACAAATGACACTTTTCTTGACAAATCACCTGAAGAGGCTTTTAGCATTCTTGATCGAATTGCTAACCATGATTACCAATTTAACTCTTTAAGGTTTGAAACTAAAAGGAAGGAATTTGGGACATTCAATTTAGAAGTTGAAGATTCAGTGTCGGCTCAACTCTCTACCATCACCAATATGTTGAAGGATTTGCAACATTCTAATGAGGTGAAAGAAGTCAAGGTTGCTAGCTCTGCATGTCTGTTATGCTGTGGCAATCACCATGAATGTGAATGCCCGAACAATCAAAAGTCCATCAACTATGAGAGAAGCTTCAATGGATGGAGTCAGCATCCCAATTTCTCATGGGAAAATCAAGGAGCTCGGAATGTCAGTCATCTCGCTCAGTAGCAGTATATGGATGAGCCCCCAGCTTTCTAAACGAATATGCCATGACATAATAAGGGGACAACATATTCTCTAGAGGCCACAATGCAAGACTTTATGGTAACTACAAAGACTCTATTACAAGATCATGGCAAATCTATTAAGAGTCAAGAAGAATTATTACAAAGTCAAGGAACATGGTTACAAAGTCATAATTTGTCTTTGAGAGTTTTGGAAATGTAAGTGGATCAAATTCCCACGGCATTACAAGAATACCAACCAGACAGATTGCCTAGTGATACTGAAGTTACTAAGGCTAAAGGCAGTGAGCAATTTAGTACATTCACCTTAGAGAGTGGTACCCATATCTACAAAGATGCTAAGTTTGGGGGGAATCACTCAAAGAACCTAGCTATGAGATTGTGCATGAAGAATCTCATTTACAAGAGGAAGCACATTTGCTAGAGAACAAAGTTGAAGGTTCAAAGAGTAAAACCAATGATGACAGGAAAAATAATGCCACGACAAAAGAAAAACCACCACTAGCAGAAGTTGATGACCAAAGGGAAGCTACAGAATTATGCCATGACAATTTTATAGGCACTGGTGAGTACTTGAAGCTCGATGAACAAGACAAAGATGAGCTTAAGGATATTTCAAATGAGACGGGTCAATCTAGCTTACTCATAGCTAGACCAGGTATGAAATATGAACCATTGGATTTCATTGAATTTACTCATCCTAAACCCCAATTAGCTACCCATTTTTCTAGGCTAAAAATTGTTAAAGCACTAAGGAATAAAATGGAGAAACAATTCCCTGATGAGAAATTATTATTTGCCACGGTATTGACGTGGTATGCTGATGTTGTCAATTTTCTTGTTAGTGGTGTTTTGTTTCCATACTTGAATAGCCAGGGCAAGAACAAGTTGATGCAGAATTATGACCACTACTTCTTCAAAGACTTTGCTACCCAAACAATTAAAAGATGTCATGGCAACGGGGAGCTAAAAGAGATCCTATTCCACTACCAATTAGTTTTATGTGGAGAACACTCAAGATGAGAGAGGACTACTGCAAATATCCTACAAATTGGGTTCTATCGACTTACACTGAAGGTGATGTTGTTATATGTGTGGAGCATTTTGGTTTATACTGGTGCTCTAATCGAACACGACAAAAATGCCATGACAATTCATGATGTTTTGGACTTTGCATCCCTTTAACCCTCTTTAATTTATGTTTTAAAAGTTTTATTTTTTTTATAAGTGTTTGTGTGTTTATTTTTCTTTTTTTTATTTCTTTATTTTTAATTTTAATATTATTTCTTTTTAGGACGAAGGGTGTTTTGGAGGATGAGTGTGATGAAATCTCACGAGTGAACTTCACATGCTACTGTAAACCAATATGCCACGGCAAATCTAGATGCAATCGAGGCTCTAACAAGACACAGTTGTGTTCATAAGGAGATGCTTCTATATTTGGCTTATAATCTTTCAGTCATCGTGGACGCAATCTTGCTAGTATTTGAGGATGCCACGACATTTGATAATATCACTCAGCAAGATAGTACACCCAAGCCAGAGGATGCTAACCCAGTCAACACGAACTATACGATGTCTGAAGTCATCTATTGGGCATGTAGAGACCTCAACGTCTAAGAATACTAAAGGCCCTAGCACACCACCTGCTAAACCCAATTCTGACCCTGACACAAGCCCTACCCCATTGAGGAAGTGCACTAGGCGCAATACTACTCACACTGCCAGCGCGACCCCACCACCATCTTAGGAAGACAAGATACCTTGCATTGCATCGTATATCATGTAGTCTAGTTTTAACTTAGTTTTTATTCAGTATTGAGGACAATATTTCTCTCAAGTTTGGGGGAGGTAGTGTTCTTTCTAGAACATGTGCAGGATAATATTAGCATAATGTTATGCCATGGCATCAGAAAATGATAGGACATCTAGATGAAATGTTTTAATGATACCCGATGATGATGAACATTTTAGGCTAGAAATTGAATGTAAATGACTGTTGAGAATGATAGAACTGACTCTAGGGCTTGATGCTTTGTGAATTATTCTTACATGATTTGTATGTTATCTATACTTAAGGAACTTATGAAGTTTTTATGAAAGAACTCTGGTTAGCCTTGGCATTAAAATGTGGTATTATGCTTAAATGATAAATGACTGTTTAAGAACTCCCTTATGTATGAATTTTGTTTAATCATGAATAAATGCTTCAGCATGGCTGTAGAGGCACACTCCATTTTTTCGTGGCATTGCCTGGAACTCTCTTAATAAATGGCAACCACGAGCATATGAGTAAATGAAAATAGTCATGGTATGACTCTACCTGACTAGCTTGGGGGTGGAAGGTATGCTCCCTTTCACCTAGAGTGTGGGATGGTAGGTGTGATGAGCTGACTCCCTTCATAGCAGCGTAAAAGAAAAAAAAGAAAAAATGTGTAGTATGTGAAAAGGGAGTATAAATGTGCTTAATGAATAAGTTAATGACGTGGCGAAACTAGGGAACTCAATTAGAAATTGCCTAAATTCGTTAAGTATAGATTAGATACAATCACGCATACACAACACTATAAAGAATCTTGACCTAGGGAAAAGTACTTGAATTCTTGATACGTTTAGCATGTTGAAGCCAATTTTTCTGAGGGTTGAAATTCAATTTTTGTCTTGTTGTCCTATTGATGAAAATTGCCATGACATTTTGATTGTGTTAATTGTTATCCATTGCTTGAGGACAAGTAATAGTTTAAGTTTGGGGGTGTGATAACTCCGTAAAAAACTACTTTTAAGGTTTTGTTGACTTAAGTTATTATTTTTTAAGGGTACATATAGGTCATTTTAGATGTATGTAGCTGCATATAATTACATTTGTGGTGGTTGTGTTATTTTATTTTATTAAGGTGCTATATGAAGAGGAAGGTATGGTTTTTAGTGATATGCAGGAAATAACAATAAAAATAGGTGAGATAGGAAGGAATGTCATGGCATCACACGTTGCTGAAGCAGACTGAAATGCCTTGGCAGTTTTGGCATAGAAAACGACAAAAAGATATAGTTGTATGAGGAAAGCTAGCCCTACACATGAAATGATAGTTGTAACCACTTGCTATGGGACCACTGCCACCTGGAGGATAAGGTTCACTCACAAGGTGTGACTCTAGGGCCAACAACCACTCGACAACCTCATCATTACCCCTATATATTTTTATTATATATTACACCTCACAAGAGAGAGAGAGAGTGGAAGAAAGAAAGAGGTTCCCAAACCAGAAAATTATCATCTTCTCCACCGTTTTTCTTCTTTCATTTTTCTTGGTGTTCCTCCATTAGTGAAGCTCGAGGGAGTAGCGAGCTAGGCGTCCGAGAGGAGCTAGCAAGCTAAGGCGGTTCGTGGTAGCCGAGGGGAGCTCCGATAGCGCGCGTCGAAGGCTTTTTCCTCCATCCCTTTGTTATTTTCTTTCATTCATTTTAGTGGGTTATTTCGAACAAATGATTTTCATGTTTTATTTCATGGATTATTCGAACCCCACCATGAACTAACCTTATTTGGTGGGGTTGTTTTAATGGTTGTTTAAACTTTATTTTAATGGTAGATTTATATTTATCTTGGGTATTTGCTTGCTTTGCTTATGTATGCTTCACCATCTAGGCTTGTAAGAGGCATGAGAGTGTCCATTTCTTAGATGAAGGTTAGGTGTTCGAGAGAAACCTAAGCTAAAAATACTTGTAGTATTCGAGAGAAACACAAGACAAGATTCTCATAAGCAATGGGCTATAGTGTTTTCAAAGGGCTTTGAATCGGCCTAGGAATATTATAACCTAATCCCTTAGTACTCGAGAGAGACTAGGATAAGATTTCAATGACTAAAAAGGGTGGTTTTATCAATAGTGTAGGTTGCTAACATTGTAGAGTGAGAGCAGATGCCATGGCATCCTATTCTGTTAGGTTCCTTAAATCTGCCTGAGAGATAAGTTTAGCATCCTTAAATCATTCCCCATCATTCATTCCCGAAGTATTTTCTCGTGTGAGGATTATCAAGTTATTTCATTTATTTGCTATATGTACCATTTTCCTTTTCCATTTGTTACTCATACACATTTCATTTGCCTCGGCATAACTATTTTTGAATACCATTAGCTATACTTAGTTACATTAGAATAGTGCATAAACTTTACTCAATATCCTTCCAATCCCTGTGGAGACGATACTCACTCATCACTTTATTACTTGAGCGATTGTGTATACTTGCACATTATTTGCGTATAATTTTATAGTACTCACAATACGCAATAAGTTTTTAGCACCGCTGCCGGGGATTGACAATTGGTGATATTGAGTTTAGTTGTTGCACCGTTTTATTTCTTTTCTTTGTACATAGTTACTTGTTTTTGTGTTTACCTTTTTCAGGTGTTACGTTGTCGCATGACACAGAAAAGACCCAAAGAACCATTATTTCATATTGAACATGAGACTCATGTTGTTCAAAATCAAGTAAAGGATCCTGCAGTTCTAAATGCCACGATAATTCCAAATGTCGGTAATGTTACTAGACCACAAACTATTAGAGATTACTTAGCTCCTACCTTGGATGATCTAAAACCTGCTATTATAGCTCCCAATATCCAAGGAACGCAATTAGAGCTCAAACCAGTTATGTTCGACATGTTGGACTTGATTAGACAGTTTGGAGGTGCTCCTCAAGAGGATGCAAAGCAACATGTTCAAGAAGTTTTTGAGGTTTGTGGCTATTTTCGACAACAGTATATGAAGATGTGCTGAAATTGAAGTTATTTCCATATTTTTTGAAAGATCATGCAGGGCATGGCTCAATGGATTACCTTCCGGATCGACAAGGTCTTGGGCTGAATTGTGCAAAAATTATTTGCTACGGCATAATCTACCCTATATAAACAACCATCTTAGGAATGCCATAGCATCTTTTCACCAAGCTGATGACGAGTCAATGTATGAGTATTGGGACCGCTACAAAGAATTGCTTCGCAAATGTACCAACCATGGATTCCATGACTGGACTCAAGTCGTGATGTTCTACAATGGAGCCAATGCACCCACGGCGATGATGCTAAATGCCTGGACAAATGAAACTTTTCTTGAAAAATCACCTGAAGAGGCTTTTGCCATTCTTGATCGAATTGCTAACCATGATTACCAATTTCCCTCTTTAAGGTTTGAAACTAGAAGGAAGGCATTTTGGACATTCAAGTTAGAAGTTGAAGATTCAGTGTCGGCCCAACTCTCTACCATCACCAATATGTTGAACGATTTGCAACATTCTAATGAGGTGAAAGAAGTAAAGGTTGCTAGCATGTCTGTTATGCCGTGGCAATCACCATGAATGTGAATGCTCGAACAATCAAAAGTCCATCAACTATGAGGGAAGCTTCAATGGATGGAGTCAGCATCCCAATTTCTCATAGGAAAATCAAAGAGCTCGTAATGTCAGTCATCTCGCTCAGCATCATTTTATTGATGAGCCCCCAGCTTTTTGAACGAATATGCCATGGCATAATGAGGGGACAACATCTTCTCTAGAGGCCACTATACAAGACTTTATTGCAACTACAAAGGCTCTATTACAAGATCATGACAAACCTATTAAGAGTCAAGAAGAATTATTACAAAGTCAAGGGGCATGGTTGCAAAGTCATAATTTGTCTTAGAGAGCTTTCGAAATGCAAGTGGAACAAATTGCCACGGCATTACAAGAATACCAACCAGACAAATTGCCTAGTGATACTGAAGTCACTAAGGCTAAAGACAGTGAGCAATTTAGTACATTCACCTTAGGGAGTGATACCCAGATCTACAAAGATGCTAAGTTTGGGGGGGGAAACACTCGAAGAACCTAGCTATGAGATTGTGCATGAAGAATCTCATTTGCAAGAGGAAACACATTTGCTGGAGAACAAAGTTGAAGGTTCAATGAGTAAACCCAATGATGACAGGAAAAATAATGCCACGGCAAAAGAAAAATCCCCACTAGCAGAAGTTGATGACCAAAGGGAAGCTACAGAATTATGCCACGACAATTGTGTAGGCACTGGTGAGTACTTGAAGCTCGATGAAGAAGACAAAGATGAGCTTAAGGATATTTCAAACGAGACGGGTCAATCTAGCTTACTCATAGCTAGACCAGGTATGAAATATGAACCTTTAGATTTCATTGAATTTACTCATTCTAAACCCCAATTAGCTCTCCATTTTTCTAGGCTAGAAATTGTTAAAGCACTAAAGAATAAAATGGAGAAACAATTCCTTGATGAGAAATTATTATTTGCCACGACATTGTCGCAATATGCTAACGTTGTCAATTTTCTTGTTAGTGGCGTTTTGTTTCAATACCTGAATAGCCAGGGCAAGAACAAGTTGATGCAGAATGATGACCACTACTTCTTCAAAGATTTTGCTGCCCAAACAATTAAAAGATGCCACGACAACGGGGAGCGAAAAGAGATCCTATTCCACTACCAATTAGCTTTAAGTAGAGAACACTCAAGAGAAGAGAGGACTACTGCAAATATCCTACAAATCGGGTTCTATCGACTTACACTGAAGGTGGTGATGTTATATGTGTGGAGCATTTTGGTTTATACTGGTGCTCCAATCAAACGCGACAAAAATGCCATGACAATTCATGATGTTTTTGAGTTTGCATCCCTTTAACCCTCTTTAATTTATGTTTTAGAAGTTTTATTTTTTTCGTGAGTGTTTGTTTGTTTATTTTTCTTTGTTTTATTTCTTTATTTTTAATTTTAATATTATTTTTTTTTAGGATGAAGGGTGTTTTGGAGGATGAGTATGATGAAATCTCACGAGGGAACTTCACAGGCTACTGCAAACCAATATGCCACGGCAAATCTAGATGCAATCGAGGCTCTAACAAGACGCAGTCGTGGTACCTGTTTATAAGGAGATGCTCCTATATTTGGTTTATAATCTTTCAGTCATCGTGGACGCAATCTTGCCAGCTTTTGAGAATGCAAAGACATTTGATAATATCACTCAGCAAGACAGTACACCCAAGCCAGAGGATGCTAACCCAATCAACACGGACTATATGACGTCTGAAGTCATTTATTGGGCGTGTGGAGACCTCAACATCTAAGAATACTAAAGGCCCTAGCACACCACCTACTAAACCCAATTCTGACCCTGTCACAAGCCCTACCCCATTGAGGAAGTGCACTAGGCGCAATACTACTAGCACTGCCAGCGCGACTCCACCACCATATTAGGAAGACAAGGTACCTTGCATTGTATCACATAGCATGTAGTCTAGTTTTAACTTAGTTTTTATTCAGCATTGAGGACAATACTTCTCTCAAGTTTGGGGGAGGTAGTGTTCTTTCTAGAACATGTGCAGGATAATATTAGCATAATGTTATGCCATGGCATCAGTAAATGATAGGACATCTAGATGAAATGTTTTAATGATACCTGATGATGATGAACTTTTTAGGCTAGAAATTGAATGTAAATGACTATTGAGAATGATAGAACTGACTCTAGGGCTTGATGCTTTGTGAATTATTCTTACACGATTTGTATGTTATCAATACTTAAGGAACTTAGGAAGTTTTTATGAAAGAACTCTGATTAGCCTTGGCATTAAAATGTGGTATTATGCTTAAATGATAAATCACTGTTTAAGAACTCCCTTATGTATGAATTTTGTTTAATCATAAATAAATGCTTCGGCATAGCTGTAGAGGCACACTCCACTTTGTCGTGGCATTGCTCGGAACTCTCTTTAATAAATGGCAACCACAAGCATATAAGTGAATCAAAGTAGTCACGGGATGACTCTACCTGACTAGCTTGGGGGTGGAAGGTATGCTCCCTTTCACATAGAGTGTGGGATGGTAGGTGTGATGAGCTGACTCCCTTCGTAGCAGCGCAAAAGAAAAAAATGAAAAAAGAATGTGTAGTATGTTAAAAGGGAGTATAAATGTGCTTAATGAATGAGTTAATGATGTTGTGAAACTAGGGAACTCAATAAGAAATTTCATAAATTTGTTAAGTATAGATTAGATACAATCACGCACACACAACACCATAAAGAATCTTAACCTAGGGAAAAGTACTTGAATTCTTGATACGTCTAGCATGTTGAAGCCAATTTTTCTAAGGGTTGAAATTCAATTTTTGTCTTGTTGTCCTATTGATGAAAATTGCCATGACATTTTGATTGTGTTAATTGTTATCCATTGCTTTAGGACAAGCACTAGCTTAAGTTTGGGGGGTATGATAACTCCGTAAAAAGACTACTTTTAAGGCTTTTTTAACTTAAGTTATTGTTTTTTAAGGGTACATATAGGTCATTTTAGATGTATGTAACTGCATATAATTGCATTTGTGGTGGTTGTGTTATTTTATTTTATTAAGGTGCTATATGAAGAGGAATGTATAGTTTTTAGTGATGTGCAGGAAATAACAAGAAAAATAGGTGAGCTGGGAAGAAATGTCATGGCATCACACGTTGCTGAAGAAGACTGAAATGCCTTGGCATTTTTGGCACAGAAAATGACAAAAAGATACAGCTATATGAGGACAATTGGCTCTGCACATGAAATGATAGTTATAACCACCTACTATGGGACCACTGCCACCTGGAGGATAAGGCTCACGCACAAGGTGTGACTCTAGGGGTATGAGGGGTATTTTGCACTCAACAACCACCCAATAACCCCATCATTACCCCTATATATTTTTATTATATATTACACCTCAAAAGAGAGAGAGTGTGTGGAAGAAAGAAATAGGTTCCCAAACCAGAAAATTATCATCTTCTCCAACGTTTTTAATCTTCCATTTTTCTTGGTGTTCCTCCATTGGTGAAGCTCGAGGGAGTGGCGAGCTAGGCGTCTGAGAGAAGCTAGAGAGCTAAGGTGGTTTGTGGTGGCCGAGGGGAGCTCTGATAACACGGGTCAAAGGCTTTTTCCTCCATCGCTTTGTTGTTTTCTTTCATTTATTTTAGTGGGTTGTTTGGAACGAATAGTTTTCATGTTTTATTTCATGGATTATTCGAACCCCACCACGAACTAACCTTATTTGGTGGGGTTATTTTAATGGTTGTTTAAACTTTATTTTAATGGTAGATTTATATTTATCTTGGGTATTTGCTTGCTTTGCTTATGTATGCTTCACCATCTAGGCTTGTAAGAGGAATGAGAGTGTCCATTTCTTAGATGAAGGTTAGGTGTTCGAGAGAAACCTAAGATAAAAATACTTGTACTATTCGAGAGAAACACAAGACAAGATCCTCATAAGCAATGGGCTATAGTGTTTTCAAAGGGCTTTGAATAGGCCTAGGAATATTATAACCTAATCCCTTAGTACTCGAGAGAGACTAGGATAAGATTTCAACGATTAAAAAGGGTGTTTTATCAATAGTGTAGGCTGCCAACATCGCAGAATGAGAGCAGATGCCATGGAATCCTATTCTGTTAGGTTCCTTTGACTAGAGATAGCAGGAACACTTTAGGAAAACCTTGTTGAACAAGTGAAGTTTAGATAGATTATATCTGCCTGAAAGATAAGTTTAGCATCCTTAAATCATTCCCCAACATTCATTCCCGAAGTAGTTTCTCGTGTAAGGATTATCAAGTTATTTCATTTATTTGCTATATTTACCATTTTCCTTTGCCATGGCATTTCCTTTTGTTACTCATACACATTTCATTTGCCTCGGCATAACCATTTGTGAATACCATTAGCTATACTTAATTACTTTAGAATAGTGCATAAACTTTACTCAATATCCTTCCAATCCCTGTGGAGACGATACTCACTCTTCACTTTATTACTTGAGAGATTGTGTATACTTGCACATTATTTGCGTATAATTTTATAGTACTCACAATACGCAACAAGTTTTTAGCGCCGTTGCCGGGGATTGATAATTGGCGATGTTGAGTATAGTTTTTGCACCATTTTATTTCTTTTCTTTATAAATAGTTACTTATTTTTGTGTTTACCTTTTTCAGGTGTTACGTTGTCGCATGACACAGAAAAGACCCAAAGAACCATTATTTCATATTGAACATGAGACTCATGTTGTTCAAAATCAAGTGAAGAATCCTGCAGTTCTAAATGCCACGAAAATTCCAAATGTCAAGAATATTGCTAGACCACAAACTATTAGAGATTACTTAGCTCCTACCTTGGATGACCTTTAGCTCCTACCTTGGATGACCTAAAACCTGCTATTATAGCTCCCAACAATCAAGCAACCCAATTCGAGCTCAAATCGATTATGTTTGACATGTTGGACTTGATTAGACAGTTTGGAGGTGCTCCTCATGAGGATCCAAGGCAACATGTTCGATAATTTTTGGAGGTTTGTGGATATTTTCGACATCAAGGTGTGCATGAAGATGTGCTGAAATTGAAGTTATTTCTATATTTTTTGAAAGATCATGTAAGGCATGGCTCAATGGATTACCTTCCAAATCGACAAGTTCTTGGGCTGAATTGTGCAGAAATTTTTTTCTACGACATAAACCACCCTATATGAACAAATATCTTAGGAATGCTATATCATCTTTTTACCAAGTTGATGATGAGTTAATGTATGAGTGTTGGGACCACTATAAAGAATTGCTTTGCAAATGTACCAACCATGGATTCCACGACTGGACTCAAGTCGTGATGTTCTACAATAGAGTCAATGCACCCACGGGGATGATGCTAAATGCCTGGACAAATGATACTTTGCTTGACAAATCACCTGAAGAGGCTTTTGGCATTCTTGATCGAATTGCTAACCATGATTACCAATCTCCCTCTTTAAGGTTTGAAACTAGAAGAAAGGCATTTGGGACATTCAAGTTAGAAGTTGAAGATTCAGTGTCGGCCCAACTCTCTATCATCACCAATATGTTGAAGGATTTGCAACATTCTAATGAGGTGAAAGAAGTAAAGGTTGCTAACTCGGCATGTCTGTTATCCTGTAGCAATCACCATGAATGTGAATGCCTGAACAATCAAAAGTCCATCAACTATGAGGGAAGCTTCAATGGATGGAGTCAGTATTCCAATTTCTCATGGGAAAATCAAGGAGCTCGTAATGTCAGTCATCTCGCTCAGCAGCAGTATATGGATGAGCCCCCAGATTTTCGAACGAATATGCCATGGCATAATGAGGGGACAACATCTTCTCTAGAAGCCACTATTCAAGACTTTATTGCAACTACAAAGGCTCTATTACAAGATCATGACAAATCTATTAAGAGTCAAGAAGAATTATTACAAAGTCAAGGGGCATGATTGCAAAGTCATAATTTATCTTTGAGAGATTCCAAATGCAAGTGGATCAAATTGCCACGGTATTACAAGAATACCAACCAGACAGATTGCCTAGTGATAATGAAGTCACTAAGGCTAAAGGCAGTGAGAAATTTAGTACATTCAACTTAGGGAGTGGTACCCAGATCTACAAAGATGCTAAGTTTGGGGAGGAAACACTCGAAAAACCTAGCTATGAGATTGTGCATGAAGAATCTCATTTGCAAGAGGAAACACATTTGCTGGAGAACAAAGTTGAAGGTTAAATGAGTAAACCCAATGATGACAGGAAAAATAATGCCACGGCAAAAGAAAAAACCCCACTAGCAGAAGTTGATGACCAAAGGGAAGCTACAGAATTATGCCACGACAATTTTATAGGCACTGGTGAGTACTTGATGCTCGATGAAGAAGACAAAGATGAGCTTAAGGATATTTCAAACGAGACGTATCAATCTATCTTACTCATAGCTAGACCAGGTATAAAATCTGAACCTTTGGATTTTATTGAATTTAATCATCCTAAACCCCAATTAGCTGCCCATTTTTCTAGGCTAGAAATTGTTAAAGTGCTAAAGAATAAAATGGAGAAACAATTCCTTGATGAGAAATTATTATTTGCCACGGCATTGTCGTGGTATGATGATGTTGTCAATTTTCTTGTTAGTGGTGTTTTGTTTCTATACTTGAATAGCCAGGGCAAGAACAAATTGATGTAGGATGATGACCACTACTTCTTCAAAGACTTTGCTGCCCAAACAATTAAAAGATGCCACGACAACGGGGAGCGAAAAGATATCTTATTCCACTACCATTTAGCTTTATGTAGAGAACACTCAAGAGGAGAGAGGACTACTTCAAATATCCTATAAAATGGGTTCTATCGACTTACACTAGAGGTGGTGCTGTTATATGTGTGGAGCATTTTGGTTTATACTGGTGCTCTAATCGAACGCGATAAAAATGCCATGACAATTCATGATGTTTTGGAGTTTGTATCCCTTTAACCCTCTTTAATTTATATTTTAGAAGTATTGTTTTTTTTTTGTGAGTGTTTGTTTGTTTATATTTCTTTGTTTTATTTTTTTATTTTTAATTTTAATATTATTTCTTTTTAGGACGAAGGGTGTTTTGGAGGATGAGTATGATGAAATCTCACGATGGAACTTCACATGCTGTTGCAAACCAATATACCACGGCAAATCTAGATGCAATCGAGTTTCTAACAAGACGCAGTCGTGGTACATGCTCATAAGGAGATGCTCCTATATTTGGCTTATAATCTTTCAGTCATCATGGACGCAATCTTGCCAGCATTTGAGGATGCCACGACATTTGTAAATATCACTCAGCAAGACAGTACACCCAAGCCAAAGGATGCTAAACCAGTCAACATGGACTATATGACGTTTGAAGTAATCTATTGGGCGTGTGGAGACCTCAACATCCAAGAATATTGAAGGCCCTAGCACACCACCTGCTAAACCCAATTTTGACCTTGACGCAAGCTCTACCCCATTGAGGAAGTGCACTAGGCGCAATACTACTAGCACTGCCAGCGTGACTCCACCACCATCTTAGGAAGACAAGTTACCCTGCATTGCATTGCATTACATTGCATCGCATAGCATGTAGTTGTTATGACCCAAGAGAATCGGAGAAGAAGAGAATCGAAGAAATAGAAATAGAGATTTAGAAAAGAAATAGAGGTTGAAGAAGAGAACAATTCATTCAATTTTCAGATAATTTCCTCTTGGTTCAGTACACCTTTTATTTGTTAACATTGTACCAATTCTAACCACTTTACCAGCTAGTAGTACAGTTGTCTAACACAATTGATTTTCCTATAGGTGTTGATGGCATGATTCCTTCCCATGAATTGGTCCATCAGGAAAGTGACTAAGCCCTTCTAATTTTGTATTCCCAATTACCCTAATTTTCTCAATTGAAATCCCTAACCCTACTTTCAATTCCCTCAATTATCCCCTGCCTTCTCCTACTGTTTCTATATCTCTACTACTCATGACAATACCCCCTCCATGAAAGGATCCTTATCCCCAAGGATCAAAAAACTAGGAATTGTGCTTTAGGCACAATATAGTTTACCCTAGTGATGTTTTCCAGCATTAAGTTCGTCCATTGCACATGATTCTGCTTCTTCTCCATATGTTTGTAGAGTACCATAGTCGGGTGGACCTTCAACTTTCCTTCCTGTCCAAACTAGGAAGGATCCAATGAGGTAACGCTTTGATCTCCAATTTTTTTTTAACAAACTACTATGAGTTATTGGTTGCACCCTCGAGGACTCGGGTAATAATTTATACGCTACAACCCCCATGCATTGTAAAATGGTTTAGGGACCAACTTCTTCTGAAATAGCAGCCTTTAAGTCTTCGAATGTCCATGAACAACCCATGGTAATCTTCCCCCACTTCATTGCATCTTTTATACGGGTTTTGTCTTCATGATACTATTTTTCTAATTCTTCAGCAACATCCTCGAACAAATCTTTTGGTGTTGAACCAGACGTGTTAGATGCAACAACAAAATATTGAGGCAAATCTTTCACCTTCAAACAATAATCTCGCCAATAAGTTCTAGTTGTAAGAGTACCATTAGCAACATGATCTTCCATTAGCTTACGAAATACATCACGGTTTTTACGCTCAGCGCGTCTTAATTGTTCCTTTTGCATCTTCTTTTTTTCTCTTCCTCCTTCTCTAAGTCATGAATGCAGTCCTGGAATATGAGCAGCCGATCAATTTTTTCAAGACGTGAGCATCTTTCATCATCCTTCAAACGATCTTGAACTTTCCTCCACTGGCTGTTTGCCTTAATAAAATCACAGGATTCCAGAACTTTTCTATATTCTGCTATATAACGCCTTTTTTCCTCTGCAGCATGCTCCATTTCCTTCCTCTCAAGATCCACTATACAGCTTTCAAAAAAATCTTCCCGATCTCTGGCGCGTTCAACAACCTTAAACCGCTTATCATTTTCAAAGAAACTTTGAGCTTTACTCCATCTCATGGATGATGTTAGTTCCTTGGACTCTTCTAGCATTTTTGTAAACTCCTCCCGAGCCTTCTTCTGTCTCATTCGCCTTTCCTCGGCTTCTAACTTTTTTCTTTGACACAAACTTACCAAGTGTGTTCAGAGTACCATACCTTTTGTCGTTAATTATTTCTCTCATTGCCTGCTCCCACGTCCAATCATATTGCACACTTACATATTCAAGAAGATATTTGAAAGCATTTTGTGCCTCCAACTTATTTGCATATACTAAAGGCTCATCATCCAGAACTTTCTCTTCTACTGGATTTACATTAACCTTTCCTGCAACTACCATCCCCTTTCTCGCTTCCTCAATGTCTTGAGCAGAAGCTCCATCTGTTTCTTGATTTACTATAGGTTTCAAGCTTTTTGTGACTACTGTGTTAGCGCTGACAGAAGGAACAGAAACAATAGAACCTCCCAAGGGAACAGTAGGTAAAGGTGACACAGACACTGCCCCAGGTACATCTGTATTAGCAGATTATGAAACAGGAATAACCGTTGGTCCAGATGTTGAATTGGGTGAAGAACTAACAACAGGAATAACTGAAACCAGGCTTAAATCCTGCAAAGTGTTGGAGCTCAAAAAAATAGTTGTAGAAGGCATCTCAGCTGCAGAGCCAATAGTAGCAACTGGAGCTTGAGGCACTCCTGAGCCTGATGGAGTTCATTGGCTAGCTACTGCCTGAGCTTGCTCACGTGCTAACTTCAATTCCTCAGGTATTGTCCACTTAGACTGCTTTGTAACCTTGTTATAATAATATTTTCTTCCCTCTGGAGTTGTGAATTCCTTCCAAACTGTGGATTCATAAACACTGAGATTGCTCCATATACCCAACTTCAATAGAGTAGAAAGCATAAGGTGCAACCTTTGATTCACACTCCAGTTCTTAGCTAAATAAATTATACTCCTTCCCATCAACAAAAGAATCAGAGAAGAAGAGAATCGAAGAAATAGAAATAGAGATTAAGAGAAGAAATTTAGAGAAGAAATAGAGGTTGAAGAAGAGAACAATTCATTCAATTTTCAGATAATTTCCTCTTGGTTCGGTACACGTTTTATTTGTTAACATTGTACCAATTCTAACCACTTTACCAGCTGGCTGTACAGCTGTCTAACAGAATTATTTTTCCTGCAGGTACTGCTGGCATTATTCCTTCCCATGATTTGGTCCTTCAGGTAACTGATTAATCCCTTCTAATTTTGTATTCCCAATTATCCTAATTTTCTCAATTGAAATCCCTAACCCTACTTTCAATTCCCCCAATTCTCCCCCGCCTTCTCCGACTGTTTCTATATCTCTACTACTCATGACAGTAGTCTAGTTTTAACTTAGTTTTTATTCAGCATTAAGGACAATACTTCTCTAAAGTTTGGGGGAGGTAGTGTTCTTTCTAGAATATGTGCATGATAATATTAGCATAATGTTATGACATGGCATCAGTAAATGATAGGACATCTAGATTAAATATTTTAATGATACCCGATGATGATGCACTTTTTAGGCTAGAAATTGAATGTAAATGACTGTTGAGAATGATAGAACTGACTCTAGGGCTTGATGCTTTGTGAATTATTCTTACATAATTTGTATGTTATCTATACTTAAGGAACTTAGGAAGTTTTTATGAAAGAACTCCGGTTAGCCTTGGCATTAAAATGTGGTATTATACTTAAATGATAAATCACTGTTTAAGAACTCCCTTTTGTATGAATTTTGTTTAATCATGAATAAATGCTTCGGCATAGCTATAGAGGAACACTCCACTTTGTCGTGGCATTGCCTGGAACTCTCTTTAATAAATGAAAACCACGAGCATATGAGTGAATGAAAGTAGTCAAGAGATGACTCTACCTGACTAGCTTGGGGGTTGAAGGTATACTCCCTTTCACCTAGAGTGTGGGATGGTAGGTGTGATGAGTTAACTCCCTTCGTAGCAGTGTAAAAGAAAAAAATGAAAAAAAAAACAGAAAACAAATGTGTAGTATGTGAAAAGGGAGTATAAATGTGCTTAATGAATAAGTTAATGCCGTGGCGAAACTAGGGAACTCAATTAGAAATTGCCTAAATTCGTTAAGTATAGATTAGATACAATCACGCACACACAACACCATAAAGAATCTTGACCTAGGGAAAAGTACTTGAATTCTTGATACGACTAGCATGTTGAAGCTAATTTTTCTGAGGGTTGAAATTCAATTTTTGTCTTGTTGTCCTATTGATGAAAATTGCCATGATATTTGATTGTGTTAATTGTTATCCATTGCTTGAGGACAAGCAATAGCTTAAGTTTGGGGGTGTGATAACTCCGTAAAAAGATTACTTTTAAGGCTTTTTTGACTTAAGTTATTGTTTGTTTAAGGGTACATATAGGTCATTTTAGATGTATGTAGCTGCATATAATTGCATTTATGGTGGTTGTGTTATTTTATTTTATTAAGGTGTTATATGAAGAGGAAGGTATGGTTTTTAGTGATGTACAGGAAATAACAAGAAAAATAGGTGAGCTGGGAAGGAATGTCATGGTATCACACATTGTTGAAGCAGACTGAAAGTCCTTGGCATTTTTGGCACAGAAAATGACAAAAAGATACAGCTGTATGAAGACAGCTGGCTCTACACATGAAATGATAGTTGTAACCACCAGCTATGGGGCCACTTCCACCTAGAAGATAAGGTTCACGCACAAGGTGTGATTCTAGGGGTATGAGGGGTATTTTACACCCAACAACCTCATCATTACCCCTATATATTTTTATTATATATTACACCTCACAAGAGAGAGAGTGTGTGGAAGAAAGAAAGTGGTTCTCAAACCAAAAAATTATCATCTTCTCCACCGTTTTTCTTCTTCCATTTTTCTTGGTGTTCCTCTATTGGTGAAGCTCAAGGGAGTGGCGAGCTAGGCATCCGAGATGAGCTAGCGAGCAAAGGCAGTTCGTGGTGGGCGAGGGGATCTCTGATAGCGCGCGTCGAAGGCTTTTTCCTCCATCCCTTTGTTGTTTTATTTCATTTATTTTAGTGGGTTATTTAGAACGAATGATTTTCATGTTTTATTTCATGGATTATTCGAACCCCACCATGAACTAACCTTATTTGGTGGGGTTGTTTTAATGGTTGTTTAAACTTAATTTTAATGGTAGATTTATATTCATCTTGGGTATTTACCTGCTTTGCTTATGTATGCTTCACCATCTAGGCTTGTAAGAGGCATGAGAGTGTCGATTTCTTAGATGAAGGTTAGGTGTTCGAGAGAAACCTAAGCTAAAAATACTTGTAGTATTCGAGAGAAACACAAGACAAGATCCTCATAAGTAATGGGCTATAGTGTTTTCAAAGGGATTTGAACCAGCCTAGGAATATTATAACCTAATCCCTTAGTACTCGAGAGAGACCAGGATAAGATTTCAACGACTAAAAAGGGTGTTTTTATCAATAGTGTAGGCTGCCAACATCGTAGAGTGAGAGCAGATGCCATGGCATCCTATTCTGTTAGGTTCCTTTAACTAGAGATAGCGGAAACACTTTAGGAAAACCCTGTCGAGCAAGTGAAGTTTAGATAGATTAAATCTTCCTGAGAGATAAGTTTAGCATCCTTAAATCATTCCCCATCACTCATTCCCGAAGTAGTTTCCCGTGTGATGATTATCAAGTTATTTCATTTATTTGATATATTTACCATTTTCCTTTGCCATGACATTTCCTTTTGTTACTCATACACATTTCATTTGCCTCGGTATAACCATTTGTGAATACCATTAGCTATACTTAATTACTTTATAATAGTGCATAAACTTTACTCAATATCCTTCCAATCCCTATGGAGACGATACTCACTCATCACTTTATTACTTGAGTGATTGTGTATACTTGCACATTATATTTGTATAATTTTATAGTACTCACAATACGCAACACAATTCACGTGGATCGAACCCGCTATTTCCACTAAGCTTGCGAAAACACGGGGAGGGGTGAAACTACGTCATTTCAATTTGTGTACATAAGCCTGATTTTTAGGGCTTGTCCCTCATCCCTTCCATTTTCGTTTGGTTTGAGAAAGGGAAAGAGAGAGAGTTTCCTAAACTCTTTCATCCTGCCTTCACCGACAGGAGGAGGTCGCCGCTTACTGGCGTCGTTTCAGGGCCGTTCCCGATGGCCTGAATAAGCATAACCTTCCTCGAACACCCTTCTCAACATCCTTAACCCGAAACCCAACCCTATTTAACCTAAAAATCACTCTATAGCCCTAGATCTAGGATTTACCTTTCGAATAACAAAATACCCGGTTACCCTCGAGTTTTCTGACGTTCTTCCGATCAAAGTTAAAGGGTTTCTTTCTTTTCTTTTCTTTTTCTAGTTTTTCCTCTGTTTCCTCTTTGTTTTGGTTTTTGTTTTTTCCTATTCGAATCTGATTTGGTTTTTTTATGTTTTCTTGATCTCTCTATTTCTTTGTTTTTTTCTTCTGTGTTCCTTTCCTCTATCTATTCTTGCTCTATTTTTTCCTCCTCCCCCACCGAAAACTCTCTCTGCCTTGAAAAAATATCTTGCATGTGGATTTTATGGCTGCTTTATGATGATAATAGTGGGTTCTTCATAGGGAATGATTTCCCTATGTTTAGGTTTTGAAAATTTTAATAGGTTCTTGGATTTGATGAGATTTTCTAACTGATTTTTTGTCTGGTCACTGTTTGATGGATCCCCCACCGAAAACTCTCTCTGCCTTGAAAAAATATCTTGCATGTGGATTTATGGCTGCTTTATGATGATAATAGTGGGTTCTTCATAGGGAATGATTTCCCTATGTTTAGGTTTTGAAAATTTTAATAGGTTCTTGGATTTGATGAGATTTTCTAACTGATTTTTTGTCTGGTCACTGTTTGATGGATTTGGTTGCTGACTGGCAGCATGGGTCTTGTCGGTGGCAGCGAATGAGCTAAAGAATCAGGCGCGTGCACTACACACGCAACATATCCAACGGTCACCGTTGGCTCAGTGACGACGGCGGCTGTCATTGGGGTATCCCCATGGTTTTGTGACCTTTCAAATTCCACTACTAATTTTACCAAATTTGCAAATTTGGTTCCAAACAACTTCCCAACTTAATTTCTAGCATAACAAATATAAAAAATCAACATTGAATCCCTCAAGTATTACATTCTTACAATAATATCCAACAATTCCAAGAACTTGTACTCTAGCCCTTTTACACTTCTAAGTTCCAAATTGATCCAAATCAATCTCCAAATCACATAGAATAATTCTAATATCATTTCTAATCCATAGGAAAGTTTTTAACATTTTCCCCCAATTTTCTTCCCTATGGGTGAACACTTCATCTCACCTAGGGAAACTTTTTATTCAATTTCAAGCATGAATTCAACCTCTTATTATTAAATTCAAGTATTTCCAATCATCACAACATCAAATTGAATCAAAATCCCATGATTCTCCATAAACCCTAACATGGCCAAATCTTATATAGACATGTACAATTAATTCTAATCATTATACATGCTTTAGAAATAATCACAAACATAAAAAATATAAAAATCCTTCATCAATTCTTCAAAATGAGTAAATCATCCTTAACCCTAATCATGAAATCTCATCACAGAATAATCTTCACCATGAAAGTTTTGTACCAAATGATAGAGAATATCATGTAGATTAATTCTCTATCTAATAGCTAAATTCAAAAATCAAGTATATAGCACCAAAAATCAAAATAAAAATCTTACCTTAGAGGAACATGAACTTTTGGCCAAATGAAGGAATAAGCTGAAAATGTGCTAATTCTCTTAGGTTTCTAGTATTTAATACTTCATACACTTGGCAAAAATTAATTTAATTGAATTTAATATTCAATTAATGAAAAATCTCAAAAATACCCTTAATAAATCTTGAAAATTACCAAATGCCATTGTATTATCTTACATTAAAATAATACTTGGTCAAATATGAATCAACTTGGCTTTGACTTTTCACTTTGCCATGGAATTTTCAAAAATTGCATTTTAGTCACTAAATTCCATTGTTTCTGTCAAATCTAAAAAATTGCATTGTTTTGAGCCAAATTTCTCTGATCTAAAATATGAAAATAATATTTCCATCCATTTTCTAACATCCTTCAAATTTTGTAAAATTTCGTCTCGATCCGAATATATGATTTCAATACCGCACTTTACTACTTTATAACTTTTAACACAAATCCCATACTGAAAATTTGATTCCTTCTAAAATCTATGTTTTAATCCAAACTGTTCATTTACAGGATAAAATATATAACTTTTATAAATTAAAATTTTGGTCCTTAAACTTTTCAAAGCTTATACTTTAGTAATTAAACTTTCAAAACTTACATTTTAGTAACTATTCAAAATTTGGGGTATTACATTATGGAAAAAAGGTTAGAAATACTATTTCTATATTTTAGAATGGTGAAATTTGACATGGATCCTTGGAATTTAGATTGATTTTCTATATTAAACTGAAATTGTTAATTAATAATGACTAGTTTATAATTTTTGAAAATTACAAGAGTAAATTGGGAAAGAATGAAATAGTTTGTTCATGTTTGACTTTGAAAATGATAAAAGGAAGATGATATGGACAAGTGACATGGTAATTAGGAAATTATCATGATTTTTAAAGGGCAAAATGATAATTTTACATTAAATGAATTTTATATTCATTTAAATGATTATTTAACAAGTGTACATGAGATAATTCTCATGAAAAATCTAGAAATTGGCCCCTTTCTCTTTAAATTACCGTGAGTTTCATTGAAAGAAAAGTAGGGTATGTTTTCTTCTTTTTCTTCATTTTAGTAAAATAATTTATATCAAATTCTCTATCATTTGGTAATAATAATATTTCATTGTTTCCATGCTTGAATAATTGGTTTAGATATTAGAGTGGACGATGAACAAGTTTGATTTTGATAAATTAAAGATAAACTTTTGAGTTAATGATATTATAGAGTTGTTTTCAAGCTTGAATAATGATTAAAATCAATTCATGAACATGTGCATGAATTCAAGTTCCTATCATCATTTTCATGTAATCTCAATCAATTCCATATAAAAAATAATCAAAATTCAATTTTTTCCCATAAACCCTAACCTTAACCAAATTGATTTAGAAGTGTATACAAAACGATATGAATTTTTAACCAATGATAGGTTAGAAATTTGGGCAGCAAATTCTGCTCAAAACAAATTTTGTAAGCTGGATTAGAAAATTCACCATAAATTGTACAAGTATGCTAAATTTTGAAATTAAATATTGAGTTGGAGTTTAATTACAAATTTATAAAGTTAGGAGTTGAAAACTGAAAGTTTAGGAAAGTTTGGGTTGAAATTTATAATGTTTTGAATGTTGAAGTATTGATTTGGGTATTTTATTTACGTGCTGGAATTTTAGTAATTTATGTGCAGTGATCATAATAGTGAAGGATCATTATGAATTAAATGGAAAGGTGTCTTATTTGTGTAAATTAGCAAAAGATGAAGGTTAAGGATGAAAATAAATATTCATGGATTTGGATGAGTATTTTGAGAAGTTCAAAATTATAATGGAAGTGTGATTTAGTTCATATCGATTTCATCTTGATTTTTATTTTATAGATTTTTGAATGTTAAAATAAGTTTATATTAGTACGATACTAATATGTAGTTCAAACATTTTGTTTTATAATTTGGTTTTGTCAGACTACGATAAATCTAGCAATCCGAATGATCCGAAAGAAAATGACAAAGCTCGTGACTAGGACTATTGTATACAAGTTCTATAGTGAGACAAAAGTGAGTGCAATTTATTTATTTAATTATTATGATTGAGGACGACTTGCGATAAGTCAACCTCACTTTGTTTATTTTCAAAGATATGAATTATGTCTTGATTTTGGAAATATATTCGTAATATTTTAATAAGTTTAATGAATGATTTTGGGTATGAACTATTCATGTCATGTTGTGCGAATGTAAATTAAATATATTTATGATTATGATATGATTTTAATTAAATGATTTTAAAATGAACTAAAAGTCCATTGTATGTTATATTGAGAGTCAAAGGTACAATTGGCATGTCATGAGGTGGATTGATTATTTGTTCTGATTCTAATATATTGTGGTGTACCGGAGTGTACACTAGTATATATATTCTGATCTGAATACACTTTGTGTGCATATTGTTATTTCTGATGTGATAGCACTATGTATGCTTATCTGTTCCGATTTTGATGATGGCACTGAGATCTGTATTGCGCACACTCGTCTGATTCACGTACCTTATATTCTCTTAAATATACTCTGGGCTATAAAAATGAAATATGAAAGTTCTGAAAAGTGTCTGACTATAAAGGAATGTTGATTGATTATTCTGCATGATCTGATTTATTATGTTCTTATGAAAATTATCAGATAATTCTTTTCAGGTTTCCTGTTAAAGAAACAACATGAGATATTCGGTTTGAACGTTCTGAAAGTTTTGTCTGTTTTATTTTAAATTATTTTATATTTTTTGATACTTTATTTATTTGTTCTCACCTTTAGTATTACTGCCTCACTAAGTTATACTTAGCGCGTGATAATTTTCATGCGTAGGTTCTGATTGAGACACAGACGTTTTGTTAAAGCCTTTCAAGCATCGTGTGTAGATCATCTATAATATCAGTATCAGTAAGACATCACTGATGTTTCTTTTGACTAGTAGTGGCATGTATAATTATGTTTATTAGCCTGCATTATCAATTATGACTATATGGTCTGTAATAGTAAATTAGGACTGTTTAATTTAACTAGTTTAGTTTATCATTATTTTGGTATGCTCGAATATATATTAGTTAAATTATTATGCTTTTTTTAAATAGTACATAATTTTAAGTAAAAAAATAGTTTTAAAAGTTGAAATTAGGAATGTTTTAAAAGAAATAAAATTTTAAGCAACTGTGAATAGTGATCATTAGTCAGTTTGATGTGACATATATGGCTCATATTCTTAAATGTTTATGGGCTATGGTTGTTACACATCATCCTTCAATTATTCCTAATTTCTTGGTTCGATCTTATTGTTCGAATATTTTACTAGACTTTATTGCCTTATAGCTTTTAATACAAATCACAAATCAAAAATTTGATTCCCACAAAAATCATTATTTGGGTGAACTATTCATTTATGAGATAAAAACAATTTTGAGAAAAGAATCACTTTGGCCCCTAAACTTTTCCCAAGTTCTATTTTGGCCACCAAACTTTCAAACTTTATATTTTAGTCACTATTCAAATTTTGGGTATTAAAAATAACAACCACCCTAAGCACAAGTCGAAGCTTCGTTATTGATCTTAATAAATGAACATTGTCGTAATTTAAAAACATGATGTAAAGTTTTAAAAAAGATGTCAATTTATTTCGTGAATCAATAATGGTAACCCCTAAACAATGACGAAGGGTACACCATTAATTACCTAAATAAATTAACATTGTATTGATTTTAAAATTGGCACGCAATCATACAATTTAATATTACACCTAATTACACTAAATGGTTAATTAAGGCAATTCTCTAACCTAGAGTGTTAAATTATGAAATTTAAAGAAATTAAGAGACTAAACCTAAAAATTTGGTCTCTAATATTAATCCTAGTTAGTTTTAACCAATTTTTGAATCGAATAATCGATAAGAACCCTCGAGTATTTAAATGGGAGGACCGAATTGAACATTCCCTAAATTAAAGGACTAACAATGAAATTAAACCTAAAGTGAAGGATCTAATACTTAATTTAATTAATTTTTGCCAAATTATTGATTTGAGAAATCGATGAGAACCCTCACACATTTAATTCGAGGACTAAATTGAATTACTCACCTAATTAAAAATATAAGGACTAAAATGTGAATTAACTAAGTCAAATCATTAAATCTAAAAACTAAAAAGAGTAGGAACTAAAATGAATATACTAAATAAGGCATAAATTAAAAAAATACATAAATTCAAAGAATTAATAAGGAGTCTATATGTAACAAAATAATAATTATTGAATCAAATTTAACCACAAGTTTACAGCTAAAAATTTAAAAATTAATAATTAGCATGCTAGTAAAATTGTAACACCCTAATCCAATCTGACCCGAAGATCCGTGGATTAAGATGTCACACGGAACCACCAAAATGGTCAACCCAAAACTTTTATTCAAAATATTTTTAAAACATCCATAATTATTTACCATAACATGAATGAAGGATCGTGAATTAAGGTTTACAAAATATGGGAGACTCCCAATAAGTACAAAATATATCCATCGAGTTTTAAATCAAAACAGAGTTATGAATCGAAATAAATAAAAGGTCCACATAAATACATGCCCTCTAACAGACTCAAGACATACTCTGAAATGGATGATTTGGAATGTATCGGTATGATAGGCTCCTTGTCCATCCTCTACTGACCTGCATATGTAAACACATTCTATACACTGAGGTCACAAGTTCAGTGCCACGATAATAACTATGCAGTACTACGTGTATACATTGCATGAACATGCCAATGCGTATAGTCATGAACATGCAAAAGTACATCAACAAACATGATATAGTTGTAGTGATGCAAAGTCATGAAGATGCGATCGGAGGAATTTTACGTACATCTTAGATAATACACTAGCCTATCTTGATACTAGAAATAATCTCGAGGTAAGGGCCAAAATTTTACGTGCATCAAAACTTATCTCAATTGCCTATTTCTCTTATTTGAGAGTTTCGGGGTGAGGATCGAAATTTTACATGCATCGAAATCTCACATCCCGAACCCATATAGGCTCTCGATTATTGAGTACAATCCAAAATTCTACGTGCATCAGATGCGTACTTGGTCAAACAATATCTGGATATTTCACATAGAAGATGATCGTCATAATACTATAGTAACTCGGGTGTCTTTACCATTTCCCAAGCGTCACACAAAGGCCACTTTTATTTCATCCTAACTTACTTGATTTCTAGGGTGAAATTAGTTACTTTAGTTGTTCCCACTTATATTATGATACATAAATTTTATACGATCTCAAAACCCCCTAGTCCAAACACCTGAATCGATTGGTAAAATTGCCCAATTCATGACAATGGTATCGATACTGTGCCAACAATATCGATACTGACCCTTGGGTATCAATACTTGGGGTGAGTATCGATACCAAAAATAGCTTCGGTGTTTTGAAAATAACTCAGTATCGATACCCCTATGGGGATTATCGATACTCTACCCTTGGTATTGATACTCCCATGAGTATTAGCACCAAAATTGGCTACTATAATCCTAAACTTGCCATCGTTGTTGATACCACCCCTTGAGTATCGAGACTAGACAACGAGTATCGATACTCCTTGAGGGAGTATCGATACTACCCTTACAAACTGCCTTTGTTTTTACACTACACGAAGAACAATATCGGTATTGTTATTCCAGTACCGATACTGACAACCTGAAGTGCTATGTTTTGGGAAAGAAATTGTATCCCAAACTCATCCATTAATTTCCCTAAGGCCAACAAATGTTATCAGAGTCTTATCTAAGATCTTAGAGGTCAAAAGGAGTCATCTTTCATGCTTACAACATCAAACATAGAATTTACCATGGATTACTCTAGAATGCTTCATGAACTTAACTAACATATAATGATCTACATGTTGTATAGACAAGTTAGAAACATGTTACATTGTTTCTTAGTTCTTGAAAACGTCCTTAACTCACACATAGTTGTTGAAAACGTCCTTAACTCACACAAGGACTAGTTTTTCCTTGCCCCTTGCCTTAGAGCTTTCTCCTTGCTCTTTCATTAATCACAATAATGAAAATGAGTTGTTAACTCATTTAGGGACCTAGGGTGATGCTAGAAACATTTTCTACAAACTAAATCTCCCCAAAATGAATAAAAACCCTAATGTTCTATAATTTTCACTAAAACCCATTTTTGGTTTACACACCCAAACCTTGCAAATGAGAGCTTGATTTGAAGCTTAGGAGGAGTAGTTTATGATTCTCACATTAGAATTCTGAATTAGGTTGTAAAAATAAAAAGCTTGAACCTTTGCCTTGACTTTGAAAAGATAAAGGTGGGAAGGAAGAGAGGAAGGAGACAAGCTTTTGTGAGGAAAAAAAGATAGGAAAATAGACAGTGATATCCTCCTAATTAATGGGAATTTAGCCTTGTTTTGAATAAATGGGTTATTTACTCATTTAGTCCTCATTCGTTGGTCCATGATTAAAAGCATCCTTTTTAACTCCTATTAGGCTCATCCTATGCCCAAACTAAAACTCACTTGGATCAAACCTTTCATAAGCTAAGAAAATTTTATTTTAAAGCCCGATGGAAAATACCAAAACTTCTAACCCAAAATTTGGGGCGTTAAAAATAATTAACAAGTTAATGTTTATTAATGAAAAAATTGAATGAAGGACTAAAACATAACAAAAATAAATATCTAGGGACCAAATTGAAATAAATCATTAATAATAGAAAAAATGACCAAAGTGAAATAATTATGAATAGAATAGCGAAATCAAAATAAATTAAAAAAAATAAAGGTCAAGTGACGAAAATATAAAAACGCGATTAAAGAAGGAGGACTTTAACAAAAAATAACCCATAAATTTAAACCTAGTTAATTACCTAACCACAAAAATGCAAAATAACATCATAATGACATGCAATTTGACTCCTATACTAACTTAAAGTATTTATACTAACTTAAGCTAACTGAACAAACCTAAACCTAAACTAAGACCTAGTCGTTGTTTCTCTTTTGTTTCTTCTCTCCAAGACCTTTCTCTATATAAGGCCAGCCGCCTCCCTCAAAATAACAACACCGCTGCTCCGACCTTCAAACTATGACGTCTCTTCGACTCGACCACTCTCAACGACGATAGATAAACCCTAAATCACCTCTAAAAACCTTAAAACTCTTAATCTCCTATATCATTCTATTCCCTTAATTGAGACTCAGTCAAACAATGCCACTGACCACCACCAACATTGGCCGGATAAACCCTACCAGGCTCAAAATGACCTTGAGAATTCAAAAATGACTCTTAAATATCCATAAACTTCACTCATTACTTCATCTCCCCATGACTCCGACGAATTCCGACGATTCTCAGGTAATGAATCATTCACCCCTCTTTCCCTCTCTTTCTTGTATGCTTCAAAATATTAGAAAATGGGTTGCTTTGCTTTGAATAAAAATAGGAAACTAGGGAAAACCTTATTCGTGTTCTTGCCTTCTAAGAAAAGAGTTGCCTGGTTATGAATAAAAATATACCTAAAAAATATTCTTGTATTGCTCTCTATTGATTTCGAAAGGAGTACCTAGGGTTTTCTCTTTTGTACGTAAGCTGGTTGGAGTTGATTTGTGTAACGTTTTGTTTGGGTTAAAATCCGATTGGGCCTTGTTTTTAACCTTCAAATTGGGCCTGTAAACAAAATCACTAAGGATTAGTTCTATTTATTGAATTTACCATATACATGCATTTATATATTTTAAATAATATTTTTTTATATGTGTGTAATGCATATATATATATATATATATATATAATGTAAGTAAATGAACATATATATCATATATATGTATGTACCCACTAGCACATAGTAATGAATATAATATATATAGATATATGCCTATACACACAACTAACATATATGTGTATTCATATATGACAGTATATTCATACACACACATATTCAACACATCAAACCTATGTGAACACACACATACAAAAAAATTAAATAATAAGACTAATAGTATATACGTATGTATACGTAAAAGTTCGAACAAAAACCACCGGACAAAAATGAGTATCTACACTCTTGAGTCACCCAAATTGTTTCATGAACCATAGTCCTATTCGACTTAGAGGATAGGCTTGACCCTAACCCTAAACCAGAACCATCTTGCTGAAATCGGCTGTCATTAACATCATTAGTGGCCGTCAAGCAACGTAGCCACTGATGTTGTGGTTTCTTCTTATCACTTCCCTCAAATACAACATCACAACACAGGAAACAAAAGGGTTCATCTCCGACCGACCTCCGTTCTCCTCGAAGGCAGCACTGAGGCGACCTATGAGCGCATCCAAGCTATCCTATTTTTGCTTGAAAGGACATGGGCAATTCCCCGGTGGATGAAGTTGGCCAAAGAAATGGCAGTTTGGTACATGAACTTTGGTTTTCCAAAAGTGGTCAAAGTATTTAAGGAATTCAAGGACGTTTGCTAAGTTGCAGCGGAAGAGAACCAAGCGTGATCGATGGTTCTTCAAGTACTGCCTGAACATGTCACGAAGCTTCTGAGATTTGTATTGTAAATTAATTGATGAATTTAATATTTATATAAAATTCATATTGCTTTTGACTATTGTAAATTAAAAGATAATTTTTAATTTGAATATTAAAGACAATAATATACTTTTGTATATTTCAAATTAAAATAATATCGATTTAAGTTGAATATTAAAAGTTATATGGTTGGATTAAATCTCTTTTGGAAGTTAATCTGCTAGGTTAAATGCAAGTTACAAGTTTTACAAGTCAAAAAGTTTCAATAATTTTTGACAAGTTCAAAAAGAAGACAAATTTTCTCTTCCACTATTTTTCTAGTGATAATCAAAAGAAATGATAGTTCGTGATCTCTACTATTGAGCTACTGTAGTTAATCATCTTGTTGTTGTATCATGGGAGACAGACGACCAACGAACTCGAGCACCAAAAGAATTACCGAAAATTTGTCTTAAGAAAACTTTGTAGTGATAGACCTCAACTATTTCCAATCACAAGATCAAATTAAAATGAGTATTTTTCTTTCTATTTTATTTTAATTTATTTTAAGAAGTTTAACTTCTTTGTTTGATTTTATCAGGTTTGATTTGTCTCAAATTGTTATTTTAAATAACAATCTCAAGAGAGGGTAAACACATTCTATCACTTTGTTTCTCTTGATTATACTGATATTTGTCTCATTGTTATTTTTTCTATGTTATTCTCGGATTAACACAATTATTTCTAACATGTTTAAAGATAGGGTCCTCGACGGCGATGATAACCACGCTGAGCCAAAGGAGATGGATGGTGCAACGGGGGTTGACATATTAACTAATTATGTTTTGGAAGGAGGGCAGGAAGTGGCCAACACCAATGTAATCTCTATATACGTAAATGGTATATGTAAATGCAAGAATGAACGAAAGAGACACTAAGACGAGAGGGCTAAGTGGTGGAGGCAAGAGGGGGTCCGCATGCCCCTAATCAACTTGTTGAAGACTGAAGATTTATATTTTATATATTAATATTACATAAGGTAAACAACATTTTATATCAAACATTAGTGTTTTCTGTTAATATTTTATTAAATTATAAATTGATATGATTTTAGTACTAAAATTCAATTTTATTTATCTATTAGTTGTAAATTATAATGGTAAATTTTAGTTTTCTATACAATTATATTACTGGGAATTCAACTCTATAATCGATGCTGCAACCTTATTACTTTCATTGGAGGCAAACAAGGCTCCTTTTTTATATTGCCGGGCTCCTGGCCCGACTTATTTATGTTTTCTTCATAACAACATAATTACATTTTTGTTTTCTTTTCCTCAAAAAAAACATTATCTTCAAGTTTAAATAAGAATATAGTTCATGTATTTACCATTTCCATTTGATAAATTTATAGTGTACCCTTGGAATTAAGGGGGGGAAATACTATAATAAAACAATCAATTTATATTGTTATGCAAGTAGTTATAAAATAAATAAAATCTTTATAAAGAGAACAAGAAGTATTGGTTGATGGGTACTTCTCATTCAATTCCCAAGTGGAAATAAACTATATCTATTTATTTTATTTGTTGTGAACAAGTGGAACTCTATATTTTAATTGGAAGTAAACTCTTGCTTGGTTTGTTTTATTGGGAAGAAGTCTACCTTTTTTATTGCTTATTAAAGCTAAAATCAATGACCTTGCTTTAGGTTAGATACAAGTCTATGAATTATTCTAAGGCAAATCAAAGAGACACTTCGAAATTATCAAACAAGACAGTTTAATATTTTTTTTAATTACGTTAATAATTGAATTTTATAACAATTTTCTTTTAAACCATTTTGATGAATAATCTAGATATTATATTTAAAAATTACAAAAAAAATATGTTAAAAAGTTAGATCACATGTCCTGTAAAGAATACATGTGTATTATGTTAGAAAATTAGGTCACAAGTCATTCAATATAATATATATGCGTGTGTGAATGTATATAAAAGGACGAGCCTTCATTAACTTAGAAAGGCCGAATTAGTGAAAAACCGAAAAGAATTTTTTTGTTTTTGTTTTTAACTTTATCTTCTTCTTATTTAAAATTTATTATTGATAAAATTTTAAAATATAATTTAAAAATCTTGATAAATTAATTTTAAAAATATGCATTTTATAATATTTAATTATTACCAAACTATAAAAATTTAATTATAATAAAATTGACAACATACATAAGGTAAATTTTTATACATAAATTTATCGATTTGAACTTTAAAATCTAAAATTTTAACTCTAAATTTTGAATTCTAAAATTAAAATAATAATATTTAAATATTAAATAAATAATATGATATTAAAATAAAGAGAAAATAACCTCAGTGACCGAAAATGTCTTATAATATACGATTTTGACCAACTTTTTTTCGATTTGTCAAAATGACCAACAAAATCGCAATGCGATCTCTAAATCGCAACGCGATCTCCAGTATCACAAATCAGTTTCCAGATTCGCAACGCAATTTTGACTATCGCAATGTGAATATGTAAATCGCAATGCGATTCTGACTATCGCAACGCGATAATACAAAATCGCAACGCGATTCTGACTATCTCAACGCGATAATACAAAATCGCAATGCGATTTTCAAAGCGCCATTAGTATCGCAACGCATATTTTATTTTCAAATTCCAAACACGAATATTAATATATCCCGTAATCGCAACTCATAACCTAAAATCCTAAATCACAACTCAGTCCCATCTCCATCTCTCACTCTCTACGGTGACATCCGTCCCCATCTCCGACGAAATCCGTCCCCATCTCCGGCGAAATCTGTCTATCTCCATCTCTCAAAGCCACACTCACAATCATTCACGGTCAGAAATGGAAAATCAACCAAATCAACCACCCAGGGTTAGTTTTTTTAATTATTTTTATTTTGAAAATTTTGCATTATTATTAGGTTTTTCATATTAAATTGATGATAAGTTTACTGGTAATTTCAATAATAGATTAACAATTTCACTTAGATTGCTTATTAAATTCATTCGATTGCTGTCAATACTGCTAAAATGTTTAGTCTTTAACCCTGTGTGAAGTTAGTATTTGTCTTTGTTTTGTCTTTTGGTTGAAGTAATGCAATTCATTCAAGTTTCAATTTTAGACAATGACTATTTGAAACCGAGAATCGCAACGCGATTTTAGTTTCGCGTTGCGATAGTCAAATTCGCGTTGCGATAGTTATTTTCGTGTTGCGATTTTAAGTTTCAGAAACTATTCTTCTTCTGCAAATTGAAACTTGAATGAATTGCATTACTTCAACCAAAAAACAAAGACAAATACGAAATTCACAGTGTTGCAAATTTAAGTTTGAAGAATAAACTACTACTATTATTGTTTTTGGTATATCTTCACAGTGTAGTTTTTGGTATATCTAACTTGGTATGTTTATTGTTTTTGTAGAACTTTTTTTTGGCTCAATTGACCTTAAGGAATAAAATAAGCCTAGTCACTACAATTGCGTCGAAGCTTTCACTTGTACAAAAAAAATTGTTTGAGGATACTTGCTTCGGGCCATGGCTGAAAGTACAACATCCGGGTGGAGAAGCTATGTTGACCCATTTATGGCTTCAGACCATGACTAGCGATCTACCCGAGAGTATAAAACATGGTAATGAAGAGATATGGTTTCATTTTCCACTGGCGTATACGCGTTTTGGGCGGGAGGAGTTTTACTTAATCACTGGTCTACGCTTCGGACACGATGATGTAGGTCGATACACTAGTTATATTACCCGCCCATCATGGTTATCCCGGGTTTTTCCTGAGCTGTCAATGGAGAAGCCGAATTTACACGTCGACGACTTGACGAGATTTTTTAATAAGAAAGATGGTTTTACTCGGATGGATAACGTCGATGTTGTCCGAGTATGCCTTTTAGTACTTTTGCATGCCGGCTTTTTAGGCAGAGATGACAGACAACCTATTCCTAAGGATTTAATATTATTGGTAGAGGACCTAAATGGATGGAACCTATTTCCGTGGGGTTCGTATCTATGGAAAGCTACCTGGAATAAGTTGTCGTCTACCTTTGATGACCGAAAAAGTTTGTGTGGCGATGGTTTCAAATACACTTTGTCAGACTTTATTTGGGCCTTTAAGGTAAGAATTTCTATATAATGTTTCCAAAATTATAATTAATTATTTAACAATTACTAATGTTTGTGTATTATATTGTTTGTAGATTTGGATATTTGAAGCTTTTCCCGGCATGCAGACATATGCATTAAAAACTTCAAATGATATTCTTAGGGCTATTCCCTGGAAGAGGAAACGGTGGCTGTTGGATTGGGAAGAGTTACTACGTTATACGACAATAAATGATGTAAGTTAACACAAACACTACTATATATAAACAAGTTATTACTAGTACACGTTTAACTTTGTTTGAGCTTTTATATTGTTAGGAGGCCAACACTTCATTACAGAGACTGACACCCACGGAGGCTGAGCTTGCCACTGATTAGTTGCAAGCTAGTAAGCGCTTTTTTGATGGCACGGATGATGAGCAGCCTCCACTTCGAGAGCCATCACCTGATCGACCATACTATACACCTCTACAACGAGAGTCATCACCTATTCCGTCACATCATCGAGGCTCTTCTCCACCATCACCTCATGATAGGCGACCAGCAAAGATGCCACGACATTTATCTCCCTCTTCTCCACCTCCACGAGATGAGTTAGGGGAGTTACGTGATGAGGTCAATGCCTTGCGTGAGGAAGTCGGTACTTTACGCGATGACAATAGTGCATGGCGTGATGAGGTATCTACTTTACGTGGTGAGGTAGCCGCTCTACGTGAGATGGTAGCATCGTTGTAGAATGAGGTTCATACTCTACGCAATGAGGTAAGTTTAAGATTTTTCATATTTAACTTGATTTACTCATAATTTCACTTAGATTAACCATTTCACTTAGATTGATTAGTAAGTTCATTTGGTTGCTGCCAATACTGCTAAACAGTTCTAAAATAACCCTGTAAAGTTAGTATTTGTCTTTGTTTTGTCTTTTGGTTGAATTAATGCAATCCATTCAAGTTTAAATTTGCAGAAAAAGAATAGTCGCAACACGAAACTTAAAATCGCAACGCGAAAATGACTATCGCAACGCGGAAATGACTATCGCAACGCAAATTTGACTATCACAACGGGATAATCGCAATGCGAAATAAAAATCGCAACGTGAAAATCGCAATACGAAAATGAAAATCGCAACGCGGATTTAGTTTCACGTTGCAATTTTTATTTCGCATTGTGATTATCTTGTTGCGATAATCAAATTTGCGTTGCGATAGTCATTTCCACATTGCAATAGTCATTTTCGCGTGCGATTTTAAGTTTCGTGTTGCGATTTTAAGTTTCAGAAACTATTATTCTTCTGCAAATTGAAACTTGAATGGGTAGCATTACTTCAACCAAAAGACAAAGACAAATACTAACTTCACAGTGTTGCAAATTTAAGTTTCAAGAATAAACTACTACTCTTTATGATGTCCTTGAACATGCACTAAACCTATATGTTGTCCTTTTAAATGTTTATATAAGTGCTTACTTCTGGAATGTTATCTGATGCATTTTGTGAACTATGATAGAATAATGACTTGGGTGAATACCGTGCAAGTTTGAAACATATTTGTCTTTGTTTTCACTATTTAATATCATGTTTGTTTATTTACTAATTTATGTATTAATTTATTTTTAGCGTCCCGATAAGGTGGATTCTTTACGTCAGGTTTTTCTTACACGACGGGGTTCACTCATCAGACGGCGTGCACGTGCCATTACGTCTTCGTTCACCCCAATAGTGTGAAGACTCCATAAGAAGAATCCCGACTCACCTGTCATCGTTCAAAAGGCCTCTCTTATCGTTCAAGAGGCCCCTATCATCCCTCAAGAGTCCTCTCCCACCGTTCAAGAGGCCCCTGTCATCGTTGAAGAGGTCCCTCCCACCATTCAAGAGCCCGATTCACACGACATAATGTGTCGAATTATTAATAAACCCTCTCACGTACCAGACATGATGGATGAGTGTTGGCTTTCGTATGAGTTACCGGCCAGTACCATTCCGGCAGATGAAATGGATAAGAGAAAACTACCGGAAACAATTCTGGATAATACCCTTTGGGCTAAGACCGCAGTTGATTTTTATCTACATGAGCGGAGCCAGGGGTGTTACGCTGACATATACAAACTCAACGATTATATGCATTTGTTGCTTGATCGGTCTTGGTGGGGTGTGTTATTAGGGGTTGAAGACAATGGCTATTTCGATGGGGGGTAAGTCTTATATTTTTCTTATATTTCATTTTGATTAATTTTTTTTAAATTTATGTAATTCACTAATATATGTCTTTTTTGTAAAACAGCATATTGATGCATGGGTGTCACGTCTTCTAATAATAAGGAAAATGAGGAAAAATAAAAAAATACGCGATATACAATTATGCCGACGTCTTTTCACGTAGTTCACTTGAAGAATCAACGAGATGAATCATATGTGTTGGGTAATGGATAAGCTAAACATTATCCTACATGGTGGGAGGTCGATAAGGTTAGTATTTATTTTTTAAATATTTTAAAGGTGTTCATAAATAAGTGCGCAATTGAATTATTACTTATGATTGCAGGTGTTTATCCCTGTTTTGGAACATAATCATTGGTTTCTCGTCGAGCTTCAACTCCCATCCCTGAAGACAATAGTATATGACAGCATGATAAATTACATATCATTGTCTGATTTGAGAGATATTATTAAGGGATGGAGCTCTCATTTGGCTAAATTCTTGGATGCAATTAATTATTGGACTTATTCTGGAAACAAGAAGCCAAAGAAGTTCAATGTTACAATTATCAGAGACGAGACCGCGCCACAACAAACGCAGGGAGCCAGAGGAGATTGTGGTCCTCTCGTATGCATGTGCTTGGAGTGTTTGACGACAGGAAGTATACAGTTTCTACCTCCCATCGATAGAGATAGAGGTGCAGTAGGCTTGTGGTTTCGGTATTTTATGGCTAGAGCGATATATGTGAGACGCTGCCTACTTGCATCCGCGTTATGAAAGTGTCCATAAACAATTGGTAAGTCAAATGCAAGTGTTGTTAAGTACCTAGAATTCAATAATTTGCTATTTGTTGGTTTTAGATGTGTAGAAAGTGTTGTTTGAGCAAATGTTTGGTTTCTGCAGGTTAATCCTGAAGTGAGCTGCGTGAAATTGATGTATGGGTGCATAAACAATTGTCTGGGGTACACTTTTTTTGATTGTTTAATTGATTCTTAAAATTTGATTTGTTTAATTGATGAGGAAAATAAGAATTATTATTATTTTTTGCTTGTTTAATTGATTTGTAAAAGTTGATTTATAAAAATTGATTTGTTTAATTGATGTGTAAATAATTCTTATTTGTGCTTGTTTAATTGATTGAAATGTAAAAGTTGATTTGTTGATTTCAATCTGCATCATATTGAAGGCAAAAGACCTGTTGAAGGTACACTTTCGCAACGCTAAACTCAAAATCGCAATGCGAAAGCCAAAATCGCAATGCGAAAGTCAATTCGCGTTGCGATAGTCTAATACGCTTTGCGATTTTCTCGTTGCGATAGTCAAATTCCAGTTGCGATAATCAAATTCACGTTGCGACAGTCAAATTCGCGTTGCGATAGTCAAATTCGCTTTGTGATAGTCAAATTCGCGTTGCGATATTCAAATGAATGTGTAATAAGTGATAACAACTGAACAGATCATAGCAATATTCAAACTCAAGTTACTAATACATGCCTAGCTAAAAATATTAAAAGTTTACACATAAAATACACATAATACAACGTTTGCATTTAATAATCACCTAAGTTAATAGTCTCAAAAGGTGAAGCCGGTTGTGATTGGGATTTTGATTTTGATTGTGAATTTGATTGCCTTTTGCTTGACATCATATGAGCTTTGGATTTTGATGAGGATCCATATTTTGGTAGAGGAAAAGATGATTGTGATGGCACTGGTGATCCATATGTCAACCTTGTATGACCACTTTTCTTGCACCGACTACATGTCGATCTCTTCTTCTCTTCACCCTTAGACGGTATATGATCGTGACTTTTTGGTCGGCCAGGTAGCCTTCTGTCCATGGCTGGTGGCAAAACTGTTTGTAAGTCATCTGGTATGTCCCACTCAGAAGAATGTGGAATAGGGTAGATAATCTCAGCATAAGTCTGTCGATATACTTCTGTAGTGTAGCAATCCATAGCGTATGCGCTTGAATCATCTGTTTTAGATGAAGAGCAACTTTTATAACATGGCCACACGGATAACCAGATGTTTGCCATTTCATACAACTACACGTCTTTGCATTTAGATCGACAAGCCCATTTAAGTTATTATCCAGTACTTCAAACAAAGTGTTTGAACATGGTTCAACTCTCCATGATGTTGACTTCAGAACACGTTTCGTTATCTTTTTTTCAGTCCATGGTGTAACACGATGTTCCAATGTTCCTGTAAATTTAAATAAATAATACTTAGTAAAATATATGATAAGTTATGAATTTAAAGAAATTATACCTGCATGGTTTCTTTTCTTGTAGTACCACTGTTGAATAGAGGCTCGAAAAAACTCCATTAACATAGTATTGGGTAATTTCCGGGAATGACGACTTAGAACGTTGATTGATTATGCACTATTAGACATCATGAAACCATATCTTGCTCCAAGTTGATGTACTCTTGACCATCTTTCAAACCCGACATCTTCTAGTGTTTGAGCACACTGAGGCAAAACACGTCTTAAACAATTTATATGCTTATTAAAATCCACTTCCCGATAAGCTTTTACAGTCTTCCAGTATGTCCATTTGTGATTTTTTATACCAACAGACCTTGATTTTAGATTTCTATACAAATGAACACCACAAAGTCCAAGAAAAGCATCTAGGAAACACCTTCTAACAGCGTTGTCAATTGAGTTTGCCCTATCGAATATGATTGTCAGATTGCTAATAGGACCTATGCAATCCCTAAGATGCCCCATAAACCATATCCATGAATCAGAGGTTTCAGATTTGCCAACCCCGTAAGCTATTGGCAATATCCCATTGTTAGCATCCATGACTACTGCTAATAAGTTTACTCCAAGGTCGAACCTTTCAAATGTGCTCCGTCAACTATAATAACTGGGCGCATGCAAGTAATAAACAAATGAATCTACAAAATAATATACACAAGAAATATAATCATTTAAATGTGAAATGCATGTAACTAACAAAAATGAGTCAATAAAATTATATTGATTTACTAACCGCAGCACCAATGGAGATAAACAGCAACTCAAAGCGTCCATCTCTATCTGTTTTGATATGAGTTACCGACCCAGGATTTTTCAGCTTTAAATTGTGACAATAAGCCAACAGTTGGGCAAACGATGCTTCTGGAAACCCCCTCAACAATTCCAAGGCATAACATTTGGCTCTCCAAGCTTGAGAATATGAGATACTAATCTTGAACCGAGCATTCATGTCAGTCATAATTTCATGTCCCCGATATACCCTGCCATTCAAAAACATTAACTCAGCCAGAAAACCACCCAACACGTTTTTGTTTGCCTGTCTATGGTGAGGAAAAACTTGGGTTCTTGAACATGTATATTTATCAATAAAAGTCCTAACTTGAAACATTTCGCAATCTTTTATCCTCTTTGCAATCATACGGCACGTACAGTTTTTGTCAATCATACACCTTGTTTCGAAACGATCTTTGCTTGATTTGTTAACTTTTAGTTGATAGCCATCTTCCACACATTTCGTATACAAAGCTATCTTCAAGTCTTTCTTTGTATCAAAACAATCATATTTCTTGATACGAATAATTTTTGTGTAACAATCAACTGCTATCTTTACCAACTCTTCTTCCGGTATCTGAAGTAATTCTGGCATATTCCAGTTATACTCCCGTGGCATTTTCTTCGGGGACTTTTCTTCAGGGATTTCTTCTTCTTCTTTTTATTCTTCAGGGTTATATGAAGTACATAATGGATGTTCAACATGTTCATTCACAATCGTAACTTCCTCCTCATTATCATCAACAACATCTTCCTCGGCAGCAGCTGTTTCATCATCAAAATTCAGGTATTAACCAATATCAAAATCATTACACGCATGGTCTGTTTCTTCTTCTGAAACATCATCAAAATCTGAGTATTGACCAAGATCAAAGTCCAGGTATTGACCAAGATCAAATTTCGAATACTGACTAGTACTCACAATTTTTTCTGTTGGCTCATCATCGTCTAACTGGTCAATACGAAAACCAGAATTTGGTGCTGAAAGTTGATTGGGGTTTGGATTAGGGAAAGGTTGTGGGTTTTGAGATTGTGTTTGGTATTGGAAATGTGGTGAAACAAAATTTGCTTGGTGATGAAATTGTGGTGGAACCATTAAATTTTGAGCACCATAAACTGGGGTTGAAAAACTTAGTTGATTACTACCCGCTACTGACCCAACTTCACTACTTCTAGGTTCAACAACATACAATGTAACATCATCTTGCGAAACACTAATGTAAGCAATGAATCGTTCAACATATTAATTGTCGGTTAACAAATAAACTTTACCTTTTCTCTGATAAGATAGCCTAAATTCACTTAAGGGCTCTAAATTCAATTTATTTGCAACACGTAACATTAGAGTTTCATAAGTTAACTTTTTTAATGACAGTTTTAGTTGAAGATTCATGGTAAAGGCATATATTGTAAAACACCATGAACATTCTCTCATGACCCTCCAAAACACAAATCTATCGAAACATGATGAACATTAGATGATTTCATTATTGTAAATTAATTTACTAAATAAACGAGCTGCGAAACTAAAACCTGTTGCTGGATGGGGAAGGATGTCGTTAGATATAGGATGTCGTTAGATATAGGATGTCGTTGGATATAGGAACGGATGTCGCCAGAGAGAGTGATAGATGGAGATGGAATGAGTTGCGATTTAGGGATTTAGGTTATGAGTTGTTGCTGCTGCGTAATTATATACCCAAAACATTTGTGTTGCGAAACTAAAACCTGTTGCGAATTTGAAATTCAGTGTTGCGATAGTCAGAATCGTGTTGCGATAGTCAGAATCGCATTGCGATTTACATATTCGCGTTGCGATAGTCAAAATCGCGTTGCGAATATGGAAACTGATTTGCGATACTGGAGATCGCGTTGTGATTTAGAGATCGCATTGCGATTTTGTTGGTCATTTTGACAAATCAAAAAAAAGTTGGTCAAAATCGTATATTATAAGATATTTTCGGTCACTGAGGTTATTTTCTCTAAAATAAATAAACATATACAAATTAAAGTTTATACACGTATTTTAGATAATTTTAAGTATATGTATTTATATAATATTTTTTTTGAGAAAGGGAAAACGAAGAACAGATGGGCCCATATCATTTAGGAGGGTGACATGTTGGCATGTAATATGTGAATCTAAGATACTGAGATCATGCACTTGCGCGCGTTTCGCGCTCTTATTTTCAATTTTCCACAACACAAATGCCTCTATTTTACTGGTTCTTCTTATTGTTAAAAAAATCAAATTTAATTTTGCCAATACAAAAGCTTTTCAATTTATTGAGAGGAAAAACGGCAAATGTTGACAATTGAAGACGCCATTGGCACGGAGAAAGCAACGCCTTTATCAGCTCTTCCTCTCTCTTCCATTGTCAAGCCTCTGTGCTTTTAATATTTAAACATATTCTTCTCATCATTCATTTCCACTGTTTCATCTCTCTCTCCTCTGACTCCTTTGCTTTTCTTTCTCCTTTTTTCCCGAGCTTCGTGGGTGACTTTCCTTTTTCCTTTTTTCAATTCAAAAACATTTCTTGTTTCGAATACGTTTATAAAGTGGTATTTACATGGCTCTTTTGTTGATTCCAAGTTGAACCCTTTTCGACTTCACTTTTGTTTTTGTCGTGTGTTCTTTTGTTCTCATTTTCAGGTAACGCCCCCCTCTCTTTTCTCTTTAAATTTTCCATTTTCTTTTGTCTCTGCCGTTAAAGCTTGGTTTTTCTTTGAATTCCCATGCTGAATGATCATTTTGATTGGTGTGTTTTAAGTTTTCTTGGTGTTTCGAGTTCTTTAAGATTTGTTTATGATCATTTCTTAGCCTTTTGGTTTTGATGGATCTAGAATTTCTGGCCTTTTTGTATATCTTTTGTAAAAACCAATTGTTATTATTATTTTTTCTGTTTTTTTCACCTTTTCTCTTATAATGAACCTGATATTGGCTTTTCTCTTGTGTTTCCATATGTGTGTCTGTTGCAGCACATTTTCCAGAAAAGCATTTCCAAGGAAGGGTCTCTGATTTGATCATTGAAATCGATACAAACTGTTGTTTCTTGCCCTGCGTACCATAATTTCATCTGAAGCTTCTTGTTCGCAAATGCTAAATTCATCAAGAGGAAGAAGCCAGACAAGGTCAACTCGATCGATGCCGTTTGCTGGTAACATTTCCCTTTTTAGTAACAACCTGTTTCTGAGTGCTAAAAAACCCGAATTTCTAATGCCATTGCTTGTGTTCGAATGCAATGCTAATATTATAACCCCTCCTATTAAAAAAATTCCTAATTTTATTTTTTGTTGGATTTTGTTTCTTGCATGTAGTCATGGAACCTGATCCTAAAAAGAAGAGCAATGTTGTTGGAAAAATCCTTATAGTTGCTGCACTTACAGCCTTATGCATTATCATGCTCAAGCAATCTCCATCCTTCAGTACTCCCACTCATGTATTCTTCTCCATTCCATCTCTTAATTTTTCTTACACTGGATAATCGATTCGATTTTCGACTATTTCTTCTCGCTATATTGAGTACAAATATATTGCAGATATCTTGATTTGTTTGATAATTGGACCAAACATGGCAAAAATTGTTAGTTACATGCTATTACTTATCCGTTTTCCCACCAGTTAAAGATCCTTCTCTTTGATGAGGGGAAGGCGGGTAAGTGTTGTTGGGGATCGTGTCCGAAATTGATGTCAGCTGAAGAGTTGAAACAAGTTTTTCTTCCATTCCACTAGTCAAAGATACTTCTTTTGTGTGGTTATGTATTTTTGTGGGGTATCTATCAGCAAATTATAGCATGTCCCTGTGCATATCCTTAAGATTTCGATTAATCGAATTGTTTCTTGATTTTGGTTAATATCATCTTCGCTTGATGAAAATTGTAACAGTTTCGTTTTGAAGCTATCTGATATCTCTGTTCTTGACTCCCTGGTTTTGATTTTCCAGTTCTCCCGACACGAAGAAGGGGCAACTCATGTTCTTGTAACCGGCGGTGCGGGATATATCGGTTCGCATGCTGCTTTACGACTTCTCAAGGAGAATTACCGAGTAACAATCGTGGTATGTTTTTGGTTTAGGAGAGTATGTAACAATCTCCTCTCTGATGTGGTTAGTCTCGGTTTCAAGGAGTGGTTTCTTTTGCAGGACAATCTTTCACGTGGAAACATGGGTGCTGTCAAGGTTCTACAAGAGTTATTTCCCGAACATGGCAGGCTTCAGTTCATTTATGCCGATCTAGGGGATGCAAACGCTGTAAATAAAATATTTTCGGAAAATGCCTTCGATGCTGTTATGCACTTCGCGGCGGTTGCATATGTCGGGGAGAGCACGATGGATCCTCTCAGGTAAGTCTCCTTTACGCTTTATTATTTGAATTAACTCCTTCCATGGTGTCTAAACTATGATGTTCTCGATCCTATGTTTGGCCATATGATTCGCAGATACTATCACAACATTACTTCAAACACCTTGACGGTCTTGAAGTCGATGGCTGCTCACGGTGTTCCAACTTTGATATATTCTAGTACATGTGCGACGTACGGTGAGCCTGAAAAGATGCCAATCACTGAAGAAACCCCACAGGCAAGTTGTAAACATGCCTAATGCTGAGTTATATTCGAGATTAACGGTTGTAATATACGGCAAACTGATATTTGTTTTGAACCAACTCAGGTTCCGATCAATCCATATGGAAAAGCTAAGAAGATGGCAGAGGATATGATTCTGGATTTCTCCAAGAGTTCAGGCATGGCGATTATGATTCTAAGGTTAGTATTTTTCTCATCTTTCCAAGTGTTTTGAGAATACAGGCATAGCAGATTGTGATATTCCAACAATATGCTCATGTTCACCACTTTCAGATACTTCAACGTGATCGGATCGGATCCGGAAGGAAGATTAGGCGAGGCTCCAAGACCCGAGTTGCGTGACCAAGGACGAATTTCGGGGGCTTGCTTTGATGCTGCTCGTGGTATCATTCCTGGTATCAAGGTAAGCTATTCGTTTCACTTTACTCATCATCTTAAGTGCCTGCTTAGTTGCTTTCTAATGATTTTGATGAAACCTTGGTGCTTATTTGTGCAGGTGAAGGGAACTGACTACAAAACGGATGATGGAACTTGCATACGTGACTACATCGACGTTACCGACCTGGTTGACGCTCACGTCAAAGCTCTCCAACATGCAAAGCCTCGTATCGTAGGGATCTACAATGTCGGCACGGGGACAGGAAGATCGGTGAAGGAGTTTGTAGAGGCATGTAAGAAAGCCACGGGGGTGGATATAAAAGTCGAGTATCTTCCCCGTCGACCCGGAGATTACGCGGAAGTGTTCAGCAATCCGTCTAAGATCAGGCAAGAACTGAACTGGACTGCTCGATATACCAATCTAGAGGAGAGTTTACAGATTGCATGGAAATGGCAGAAGGCTCATCATAGGGGATACGATTCATCGTAGATGATGGTTTTGCTCGAAGAAAGGCAGACCTCAAGCACCTCTCATTTCAGCTGTGTTTTCTTCTATGTTTTGGGCATAGAGATTAGTTATACAGGGCAGCAAAGTCATTCCGTTCTATGCATTAATATTTGTCCTTTTTATCAATTCAAAAATTTATAAATACACTTATTTTAATGTTCGAATATACTACATATCCGTTTTACGTTTTATATTCTAAATTCACAATTGCATATCGTCTCTAAATTCAAATAATATTATTGGTACATGTAATGTATAAAAAATTGATATAATAAATTTGAATTCAAATATCTAATTTCATTATAAATAAAAATAAAATATACTCGAAATTATTGGATTCTCTTTAAACCCAACCAAGGCTTTTGGGCCTAATCTATCCATCTTAATGGGCTATATAGTAAATTCTCCCTCCACTTCCCGTTCCTCACTCTTGAAACCCGCTTGAGAAATTAAAATTCAAAACCCTAGCTAGGGTTATTTTCTCTCTTCCTCAGTCTCACCGTTAGGCACTGTGAGTCACCAAAATGTCGATGTCAAAGAGTTCCAAAATGCTTCAATTCATCAACTACAGGATGCGGGTCACCATCCAAGACGGCCGACAGCTGATGAGCAAATTCATGGCTTTCGATCGGCACATGAATCTCGTTCTAGGCGACTGCGAGGAGTTCCGTAAGCTTCCTCCTGCTAAAGGAAAGAAAAACCCCAGCACCAACAAGGAACGAGAAGATCGTTGAACGCTTGGCCTTGTTCTTCTACGTGGTGAAGAGGTTATTTCGATGACCGTCGAAGGTCCACCTCCTCCCGAAGAGTCTCGTTCCAAGTCCGGCGCCGCTAATGCAGTCCCTGGCCCTGGTATTGGTTGTGCTGTTGGACGTGGGATCCATACTGGTCCTCTCGTTCAAGCGCAGCCGGTCTTGCTGGGATCGTTCGCGGCGTTGGCGGTCCTGCTCCTGGTATGATGCAGCCTCAGATTTCTCGTCCGCCGGTTCCGCAACTCTCTTTTCCGCATATGTCTTACCCTGCTCCTGGTGGAGGTCCGCCTGGGCAAATGCCACCTGGAGCTTACCCTGGTCAACCTCAAGCACCTCCGATGAACGCGGCTTGCAACCATCGGTACCGCACCAGCTTTTGGAGTTAGGCCACCTCAGTAATACCAAGTCCCACCTCCACAATTTGGTCAGAGGCTGATGGGTAGACCAATGATGACCTCCGAGGCCTGGAATGCCTGCTCCACCTCCACCATGCCCTAGAATGCCTCCTCCAAAACCAGTACCAGAATCAGCAGTAGTAGGAGTGCTTTTGATTTGGTACGACATATTTCTACTTCCGAGTGCTTTCTATGGTCTATTTTGCTGGAATAATAGATGATATTTAGCCGGCAATAACGCCTAAGAGATTAACTAGGACTAGTTTAGTCATTTATGAAGCTGAGTCTTCTAAAGATATCAAAATGCAGGTTTTCTTCATTTCATATGATTGTGTAAACACTAAACTTATGTTGCTTTGTCGGAGTATTGGAGAGAAAACTTCACTTGTGAATGTTTATCATGTTGAATTTGTATGTTTCCTTTAATTTTAATCTAAACTTTTTAGTTGCATTTTTAAGAGTACTGGTGGCTTTATTTCTATGTAGGGATTTTCTTTGAAGTATTTGTTGTTAGGGTATTTAATATTTATACGAGTTGAAGAACAAATTACATTCTTTGATACCACCCAGACTGTTAAATTTTTCTCAAGTACCCGTGACTTGCAATTATGTCTAACACATAATTGTATGCATGTACTGGACACATATATTTGCATCTGATACTCATCCTTGAATTAGTTCAAGTAACATGGATTGTTGATAGCTTGGAATAATGTGTCCATTAGTGGTTAAGTGATTTAACTTTGCGTTAATTTTGTTATTTGTAGTTCATGGATGAATCATTTATCTTTTCCATGGATGCCAGAAAAAAATTATAAAGAGAGAAAAAAAGACTATTTAGTACATTGTTTATGTATGCAACATGTTCAACATGTTAGGTAGATGATGCCATGCTCTCGGTTTATATATGTGTTTATCTTGCTTTTGACTCTTCATTTTATTTCTAAATGCAATTGTGTTCCACGTTCATGTTTCTTTATGGTTAGGATTCTTTAAGGAGGATCTTCCATGTGTATGTTCATTTTTTTTAAAAAGCATTCTCAGGCTAAACAGTAGACACATACTAGTACTTTGTTTAATAGGGATCTCAGAAACATGTCCAAAGGAGTAGGTATATGATGCCATGCCTTGTTCTCGTAGCTTTAGATTGTATTACTTTTGAGTCTTCATTTTATTTCTTGAAGTATTTGCGGTCGATATTCATGCATATACTGGACACAATTCTTTAAAGATTTTCCTTGTGCGTTGGAAATTCCTAAAAAAGTGACCATGTCCATGATGGACATGTAGTCATATTTTACACTTATATTCAAATTCGAAGAACATAGGCTTTAGATGATTTCGATACAATGTTTGACACTTAATTATTGGTTATTTATTTGATTGTTGGTGATATATGGACGTATTTTGATATATGTATCACAAGGGTCACATCAAAGGAAGAAGTAATAACTCTTCCAAAAGATCCACTCGTCTAAGCTTTGGAAAAGAATACTAGAACAACATCATACTTGCGACGACTTTTTGAATATGATACTGATATTATTTGGTCCACATGTCTTCTAGAGATATGACTGAATGTCTCTTATCTTTCCAACGGTTCTTGAATTGCATCAATCCGATATTGGGAACTAAATATATGACCATTTTAGTGAAGACAATGTATGCAGAAAATCCTATACGGGATTAATATGATATTTTGTAAATATTACAAATTTTTAATATTTTTATTGATTGTTTGTAATATAATTTAACATAAGGTGATTCATTATCTTTTAGTATTAGATTTAATATTTTATTAGGAATTAAGGTTGAGTCAAAACATTATTCTTAGTTTATTATTATTTTATTAGGAGTTAGAGTTAAAATATGTTTAGTTTGTTATTGTTTTATTCATTAGTTATTTAGGACCTTTAGAACTCTTCACATATATATAAATGAGACTTCATTCAACTTTGTAAAACAAATTTCTTTGATTAATAGTACAAGGAGAGTTTGTTTTTGCAAGTGTTGATTGTCTTGTGCCTTCGAAGCTTTTTCTCCTAGAGTTATTACAAGTTCTTGTGAGGGAGATTAATCTTCACACTCCAATTTACATTTTCATCGTGACTAGGAGGGTTGATTAGAGCCATATTATCAAGTTTGCATTTTTATTGCGACTAGGAGGGTTCGATATGACACTTATCCATCTATTTTTCACAAATCCATCTTCACCATCATCATCTTTATCGTCCACTTTTATAAGGGAAATCTTTTGATTTTTTGGTTATCATATTTTATTTTCAATTTCTTTATCTTTTGTTTATCTTGTTTAATCTTGTTTCTTACATTGTTTTCAACACTGAAAATAAACTCTAAAAGACCCTAGTTGTTGCCGTCACCTTCCCCTATTCATCCCCTTTGTTTTTCATCGAGTCTAAAGCTTTCTAAGTTTGATTATTTAACAAGAGCAATGTTGATTAACCTGTCACTGCTTTCCTATCAATTGGTATCAGATTTGGGTCGATTCTTGGAAAGAATCAAACAATCTTTCTTGTTCTTGCACAGAAAACTGCCAATGTACCCCAACAGAGCCAGTTCGCAAAAGATTCATCATTTTAGATTTCAATTACATTGTTAGAAATGTATTTATAAGTAAATTATAAAAGTGAGAAGATTTAAAAATTGTAGTTCCATTAAAATTATTGTTTGTTATCAAATATTTTGAACTTTGAGTGGATTGATAGGAGTCCCCAACCAATGGGAATGAAGATGTGAATAAACTCAAAATTATGACAAGGTGAAGCCTTCAAACATTCATAATTCATTCCAACTACCATTATTTATTTCTTTTAAGGAGGCAACTTTCTAACTTCACATTAATCACCATACTTAGCTTTTGGCTTTTATTTCACCAATAGTAATACCACTACATCCTTTCTTGGAATTACTTGCCTTTCAAGAATTATAGTATATATAAAATCCCTAAAGATTTCAATGCTTTTTTTTTATCGGGACCGATCCTTCTTGATCAAGGTAAAGGCGATAATTGTTTTCCTATTAGTGTTTTCAGTTCATTTTAGTTCGAAATTCTTGATTTTGATATTAACTAATTCAAACTCAAAATTTATTACTTTCTCAATTTAAAAATAACCATCTAAGATTCAAAATAAAAAATATAAATACCAATCGGAAAACTTATTAGATATGTCACGCAGCATGGGTAACCTCAAAAGCGTTGTCCTCTCATTGCTGCTAGTATTTTCCCTTGTGCATCTTCCATTTGATGAGAGTGTGTGGTTCTTTAACTATCATATTCATATCACAAACGTACTTTTATCTAATTTGTCACCTAACAAGTCAAATTTGTTCATGCAAGTCCAAGAACAAGGACATAGGTGACAAACTAATGGTAAAGGGTCAAGATTATACGTGGGACACCAAGATAATTTTTTTAGGGTCGACCCTTTTTTTCTGCAACGTCCGGTGGGTGGGTTGCAAGAAAATAATCAAGGACGGAGTCAGGATTTCAATTGAAAGGGGGTAAAGTATAATTGATCATAGAAAATGAGGGGTAAAGTATAATTAACCATATAAAATTAGGGTCAAAATTAAAATAAATTAAAATTTGGAACCATAATCTAATATTTACCCATATATTTTTTAATAATAAAAGAATAGTGGGGCAGTGGCCTCCTAGGACAAGGCATAGCTCCGTCCATGAGTATAACTTTCGACGCTTTCAGGGCTAAAAGAGACGATAATATATGCTTGGAGTACCATAATTCTTGCATTTAGAGAAGATGAATTTATTTCAGTAAAAATAATACCTCTTGGTGCCTGGTGGAATACATACCGTTGGTAGAATATGATCTATCGATTTGTATTCTCGTATGATTGGTGCAACAAACCCTTTTTGTTCATGTTTGAATATACATGTATTAATGGATTCAAACTACAAATATATTTTTTAATAGAATCAACTATTTTTTTATTCAAAATAGGAAATATCTCAAATTACAATAGAGATTTACAATCAAAATCGTAAATTAAGTATATAATTAGGATAGTTTTCTATAATCATTAAATTAAAATTAGCAACTTAAGATAATATAAGGAACATACAAAGAAAGATTAAAAATATAATCAAGAAACTCAAATAAAGATAGATACAAACAAATCTGATCACATCGGAAAAAAAATCATAAAAGGGGATCAAACTATTGAAAAACCATCAACAAACTAGAAATCAGACTCGAGCGACGTGAAAAACTATCCACGAACGCAAATTGGGTATCCAAATATAATTCGAGGGTCAAAAGTAGGGAAGATCAACAAGATATTAGATAAGCGCTATATTGATTAGTCGTGGCGATATCAAATCAACCCTCTGAAAATAATAAATGAAAAAAATTGTCAAACGATAAAAAAACGTGCCACAAAGACATATGAAATGTACCAAAAAGGCAGATGAAAATGTGTCATACAGACACATGAAAACATACCAAAAAGATAGATTTATTGAAAATAAAAAATAAAAGAAAATAGAGATACGATATAAAAAGAAAACAAAAATAAAAAATACTGACGGTCGACAACCAACATTAAAATTGATATCGTCGCCGATCAACAAAGACGAAGAAGAAAAGATATGAGTGACACATCAATATTAAAATAAATAAGGGTGACTTTAATATCAAACTACAAATATTTTAAAATATATAATTGAGCTCAAAATCAATCTCTCCTATGTGTTTATAAAAAAATATGAATTATTATATGATACTTTAAATAACATAATCATCTAAATAGAGATATGATCCTATTTTCACATGTCTTTGTTTTAAATGATCAATATTGATCAGTATTAATCAGTTTCTCTCTTTTTATAAACCAGGAAATCTTGTTTCTTGATGATGATGATTAAAGTTAAAAATGAAAACGAGAGCATTTGAGGGTTTGTATTATAAAAAGGGAGTGAAAAGGGACACAATAAAGAAATGATAAAAAAAGTTATTTAACCATTTGTATACAATGATATATGTGTCAAAGAGCATCTGTAGAGGTTCAAGCTACTAATATAACGTGACACGTTAATATTCTGTTACCTTAATAACGATTGTTAATGACGAATGATTGATTTGTTATAAATTGATAATATAGTGATCATTTTGTAACTTTTGAAACTTCAGTGAAAAAAACAAAAATTCACTTAAATATTAGTGACCATTTGTAGAATTTACCCTAAAAAGGAAGTTACTCCAAATGTTACCAATCTTTAGGATTATATCTATTTTAACATTAGACTTTGATTTATATCCATTTGTATAGTTACCCTAAAAAGGTAAATTACTCCAAATGTTACTAATCTTTAGGATTTATATATATTTTAACCATTGTGTTACATTAGTAATATGACGACATAACAATTTAGTGCTGATGTAGTAGTGTCATGTGTTGATGTGGAAGTCAAAAGGTTATCATTTTTATTCTATCTTATCGTCTTCTTCATTAAGATTAGCTGCTATTCTTCGTTTCGATGTCTTTTGTGATTATCTTAGAAAGCAATGAACTTGTCTTGTTATCTTCTTTCACTTTACAGGTTTATGTTTTCTAAAATAACTACAAAACTTACAAAATTAATCATAAAAAGGCGATATTTTTGTGATTTGGCACTTTCTCATATTTTAGAGATTTAAGGTGTGTAAAAATTCAAACTGTGAGAAGTGTTTTTTAAAAAAACAAACATACCTCATAACTAATCCCATTGGAGAAGATTGAAATATTATAATATTCCTTTAGATGAATTTTTATTGATTTTGAGTGGATTTCATGAAAAATAAATGAAATGAAAAGAGAGAGAAGTAAAATACAAAAGTTTTTATAATGATATTTGTTGAGTTAATCGATCGACGAAATAGCCAAGAGGGATGACTTGGCAATAACAATTTTGGTGGAAGCTTTTGCAGAAAATAGAAAATATTTGCACAACAATTTAGAGTCGTTCGACTTTCTCAACTAAAGTCTACGTCCACTACCTTAGCTATCCACACGAAGGATTTTCCAACAAATTCACTAATTTGTTCTTTCTTTTGAGGACAAAGAGTAACCTTACAACTCTCTCAAGAATTATACCCAAATTCTTGAGAACACTCTCTCCAAAGAGAAATTCACAAATTTTGCAAACTTACAGAAAAACCTCACAAGATAAGATGTTTGCACAATTCTAGAACAAAGAAAGAACACTCAAGAATGAATACAATTGAGTACAAATGGTGTTCTTGAAAGCAAAATGAACATTGAATAGAAAATAGGCTTGAATTGCTCAAACTTGATGTATAAGGCTTTCTCTTTGTTTTTCTCACAATTATTGTTGATCAATGGCTGCTAAGCATGTTTAAATACACCTTGGATCACTTTTGAAAGTTGGGGATCATTGGTGAAGTCAATAGAGCCGTTATGGAGTAATTATCATTTAAAAATCAGTTGGGAGCGTAGGTGCATCAGTACACTCTCAAGGGTGTATCGGTACACTGTGTGTATAATTGAAATATTTCGATCGTTAGTTGACCTAGTGTATCGATACACTTGGGGTGCATCGGTACACTAATTACATTCGATGTTTCAAAAGAGCCAGGAGTGTATCGATGCATTGTCTGTGCATCGGTACACAAAATGCATTCGACGTTTCAATAAAACCAGGAGTGTATCGATGCATTGTCTGTGTATCGATACACAAAATGCATTCGATGTTTTAATAAAACAATGAGTGTATCGATGCATCCAAGAGTGTATCAGTACATCCCTTTATAAAATTGATTTTTGGCTCGATTTTGGTTCGAAATACTTTGTAAAAAATTATTTCAAAAATATTTTAAGTTTAAAACACAATTTTACACTTAAGTAAGGATTTAAATTGATCTTTGAAAAACTTGGAGTAATATTTTGATATTCGAATAATTTAATTGGATATACTTTAAAAATGATTATAAAATCTTAAAATTTAATAACACTTAATTTGTTATATCGAAACGTCAAAATATTTTCAACAATCTCCCCCTTTTTGATATAACAAAACATTTAAGCAATTTTAAGATTTTCTTTGAAAATCATTTTTGAAATCAATTTTGAAAATTACTCCCCCTTACTTTATTCTCCCCCTTTTTGTTAAATCAAAAAGACTATAAAACGTTTTTAAACAAGTTTATAAGAAAAAATAGAAAATTGATATTTAGATAAAGCTTAAGCTTCTAAGATCACAATCAAGAGAAAGATTAGCCATTAGTTTCATAACTCAATATTCATAAATAACGTGCAATGATAATTGGTCATATTCTACTATGATGTAAATGATGCAAAAATTAATAAACATTAAATTCAAATTAAAAATTTAACCAAACCAAATATATAAATATAAGCATTCAAGTTCAAACATCCATATCAAACAAATACAAAAACATCAAATTGTTTTAACAATAAGTTCTATCGCATCCTAAGAAAACAAAGCAAGAAAAAGTCTAATCATCCATCAGTGGATCAAAAGGTGATAAATGTGCTCAAATATTGGCCACATCACGTGTAAGCACATCGACTCGTTCGTCCATAGCATCGAAACGATGATTTATCGCTTCGTTGTTAGCAGTTAGATGAGACTCGATGGATGTGAACCTCATGTCAAGATTCTCCATAAAAGATCGGAAGTATGGAGGCATTTGATTATCTTGTTGTGCCGACTCGTCCAGGGGTACGTGATCATCTATATCGTGCATAAGTTGTTCAAGCTCTTGATCATCGTTCGCAGCCGGTGCCAGAGGAGCTCATGAAGAGCTAACTCCCGATGTTTTCTCGATGGATTGAACCCATTGATCCTTGTCCCCGGACCATCCTAATTTCTTTAAGGATGTGAGATTTATTTGGTTCTAAAGAGGGATGAGAATATCAAGCGTGACGCTAAGCCCGAGTTTGATAAACAAATTACTAAGGAGACAACCATAAACTAAGGTTTCGACATATTTAGATGGTACATTGTTCACGATTTCTACTAGTTCACCAAAGATGATTTGTGGCAGATTTATTTTCTTTTTATTTTGGATACAATGTATCCACCAAAGGTATAGTACTCCAAGCGTAGAAATTCTACCTCTGGATGGTCTAAACTACCAAGAGATGATCAAATGAAGAAAATAATCGTGATGAGTTAAAAGTGTACTAGCACTAGCTTTGGCTTTATAGGGTGTAGCCAATGTTTCTCTTTCATTATCTAAACCTATGTTATCTAGTCCAAAGGTAGTAGCGATTGTGTCAGAGTCAATATAAACGAATTGAACTAGAAGATAAGATCGAATTCCTATGGTTTTGGTACGAGCTTCGTTTTGGACATAAGCCGCATTGGAATAGAAAATGCGGACTAGTTGATGATAAACGATAGGTTTGAGGTGAAAAAGTTTATCAAATTTCTAGGATTTAAGGGTAGGAAGATATTGAAAATTCATATCAACCATAGCTTGGATTGAGGAGATATGCTATTCCCGGATTCTATATGACTCAAATAAATTATGGTACCGATGGTAGATATTATCTCTACGACCAGGTGGGTTAAAACAAGAATTAAAAATTGTCTTATCCGGTTCATTTGGATTTGGATTTTGAGGTAGAGGTGGAATAGGAGGTCGGTTTTGGTTTGAATGACTCGATAACTACCTAGGGCATTTTGGATTAGACATGGTTAAAGATCGGAATGGGTAAGGTTACCTGCAAATTTGAAACACATGTATGCAATATAATCAATCTCAAAACTCAATATGAGTCTGTAATATTCAAGGTTCTCTAAAATAATCCTAATGGGCAAACTTTGAAAACTATTTTGAAAACAATGTTTGAAAAATCATAATACGTATAGTTTTCATGAAAACAACATAATTAAATAAAAAAAATCGAAAATTTTAAATTTTTTGAAATAAACTTGTGTTTTTGATGAAATTAGTTGTAGAATCTAGTTTATAAACATCATATAATCAATGTCTGATATCTAATTCAACCTAGAACTAATCAAAACTAGTCCTAAGTTCAAAAATCAATAAAATAGAGATTTTAGAAAAATTACCTTGAAATTTTCAGATTGAGTGGAATATAGTTATGTTTGCACGATTTTAATGATCGTAGTAGGATTTAGAGTTGAAGAGCGAATTAATTCCAACTAGATTTCATTGATTGGAGCAAGAATAGAGAGTAGGGGTTGAGAGGAGCAATACGACGACAATGAGTATTTTTAAGGGTTTTTGACAAAATTAAAGAATTTAGGGATTTTATGCCTAAAACCCGACGAGTGTATCAGTATACTCCTAAGTGTATCGATACTCATTCAAGGACTGCATCGGTACACTATCATAGTGTATCGATGCACTGTGCACAAAATGTTAAAAGCCATTTTTAAACACTCAAAATGCTAAATTAATTAGCTCTAGTGGTATTGGAAATTCATAAATCGAAAATTAAATATGTTCAATCAAATAAAATTATCCTTAAATTTTATTTGAACATACAATTAATTTTCACTAAAGATCATAAACTCCCCCTAACTATTAGCAAAGAATGAAATAAAAAAATATTATTTTTATAAGCAATTTTCAAATCTAATTAAAAGTGCGAAAAGTATTTTAAACACTAAGTCAAGGTGGGTTGGTTAAACCTAATTCTCTCCTAAGTGTCCAAAATCTTTCTTTATATAAAGGTTTTGTAAAAATATCCGCTAATTGATGCAAAATATCAACATATTCTAGAACTATATCTCCTTTAGCGACATTATCTCTAATGAAATGATTTTTAATTTCAATGTGCTTAGTTCTAGAGTGTTGGATGGGATTTTTAGTGAGATAAATAGCACTAGTATTGTCACACTTGATAGGTATAATACTAAATTCAATTCCATAATCTAAAAGTTGTTTTTCATCCATAAAACTTGTGCACAACAACTACCGGCCGAAATATATTATGCTTCAATGGTAGATAATGCAACACAATTTTGTTTCTTTGAAAACCATGAAATCAACATATTTCCTAGGAATTGACAAGTACCGAGGTGCTTTTCCTATCTATTTTGCATCCTCCATAATCCACATCAGAGAAGGATACCAAAGTCCTAAACTAGGAGTGTCCTTAAGGTATATAAAGATCCTCTTAACGGCTAGTAAATGTGATTCCTTAGGGTATGATTGAAATCTAGCACATAAGCAAACACTAAACATAATGTTCAATCTACTTGTGGTTAGATAAAGTAAAGAACCAATCATTGACCTATATAATTTAATATCCACACATTTACCTCCTTCATCTTTGTGAAGCTTTGTAGATGAGCTCATTGGAGTGGCATGAGGTTTCCCATTTTCCAATCAAAACTTGTTGAGCATATCTTTGACCTATTTTGCTTGATTGATGAAGATGCCATCTTTTCTTTGTTTGATTTGGAGTCCCAAGAAATATGAGAGCTCTCAAATCATGCTCATCTCAAATTCACCTTGCATTAGCTTTGAAAATTCTTGGCAAAGAACATCATTAGTAGAACCAAATATTATATCATCAACATAAATTTGAACTACTAATAAATCTTTACCTTTTCACTTTAAAAACAATGTAGTGTCAACCTTCCCTTTTGAAAAACCTTTTTCAATTAAAAAATTAGACAATCTTTCATACCAAGCTCTAGGAGCTTGTTTTAAACCATAAAGAGTTTTTTTTCAATTTAAAAACATGATATGGAAATTTTGAATCTTCAAAACCTGGAGGTTGTTCGACATACACTTATTATTTTATAAAACCATTTAAAAATGCACTTTTAACATCCATTTGATATAATTTAAATTAATTGAAACATGAAAATGCTAATAACATTCTAATTGCTTCCATCCTAGCTACGGGAGCATATGTTTCATCACAGTCTTTGCCTTCTTCTTGAGTATAGCCTTGAGCAACAAGTCTAGCCTTGTTCCTCACTATAATACCACTTTCATCAAGCTTATTCCTAAATACCCATCTAGTACCTACAGTAGATTTATTACTAGGCCTTTTAACTAATGTCCATACTTTACTTCTCTCAAATTGATTTAACTCTTCTTGTATAGACATTATCCAATTTTCATCATCTAATGTTTCTTGGATATTCTTAGGCTCAATGCATGAGATAAATGCAACATAATTACATATATTTCTAAGAGAAGATCGAGTTATTACCCCTTTGGATGGATCACCTATAATTTCACCATCCTTGACATAGTTGTATTCTCTTGGTAAGAAACTTCCCTTTCTTCAATGGTTGGAATCTCGAGAACATCATGAGTTTCCTCATCTTTTACTTCTTCCTTTGATGATGATTCTCCAACGTCATGTCTAACGTCATGTGTGTTTACAATACCTACATCATCATCAACACAAGAATCCTTCCTCGGAAGGGGATTATCATCGAAAACAACATATATAGACTCTTCTACAATTAAAGTTATTTTATTAAATACCCGATAAGCTTTAGAATTTAAGGAATAACCCAGAAAAATTACTTCATCACTTTTAGCATCAAATTTGCAAAGATTATCTTTACCGTTGTTTAAAACTAAACATTTACATCCAAATGGATAAAAATAGCTAATGTTAGGTTTTTTATTTTTGAAAAGTTCATATGGAGTTTTCTTCAAAATAGGCCTAATCATTACACGATTAATAACATAACAAGCGGTATTTGTGGCTTCCGCCCAAAAATATTTTGGCAAATTGTTTTCACAAAGCAAGGTTCTAGCCATTTCTTCTATAGTTCTATTTTTCCTCTCAATAACTCCAGTTTGTTGAGAGGTTCTAGGTGCTGAAAAATTATAGCTATTACCATTAGAATTACAAAACTCAGTAAATCCAAGATTTTCAAATTCAGTGCCATGATCACTCCTAACACTAGAAATGGAGTAACCTTTTTCATTTTGGATTACTTTTGAAAATGTGATGAATTTTTCTAATGCTTCATCTTTAGTACTTAAGAATAGAACCCAAGTATATCTAGAATAGTCATCTACCAAGACAAATGCATATTGTTTTCCGCCCAAGCTAGTAGTCCTAGTTGGCCCAAAAAGATCTATATAGATCATTGTAATACTCTACTTGTTGATAAATAATTAATGGACTTAAAGTAAGCTCTTTGATGTTTTCCTTTAACACTAGCATTACAAATTTTATCTTTATCAAATTTTAACTTTGGCAACCCTCTTACTAAATCTCCTTGAATTTAGTCTTTGTAAAACACTCATGCTAGTGTGTCCTAGTATCTTATGCCATAACCAACTATCATGTTCATCCTTAGCAACTAGGCATAAATTAGTCATATTTATAGAACTAAATGACCATGTAAATGTTTTCTATTCTATGACCAACAAGCATAATTCGATTAGATGCAATGTCGATTACTTTACAACCATTAGTTTCAAACATGACATTGTATCTTTTATCGCATAATTGACTAATACTCAATAGGTTATGATTTAACCCATTCACATATAACACATTTTTAATTTCTATGGAATAGGTATTACTTATAGTACCTATACCTTCAATGTGACCTTTTGAATTATCACCAAAAGTCACATCTCCTCCATTTTTATTGTTTAGCTCTATGAACCGGCTCTTGTCTCCGATCATGTGTCTTGAGCATCCACTATCAAGGTACCATGAGTTTGAATTTGTTTCCCGTGCCTTGCAGCAATACTCCTTTCCCTACAAACATAGATTAATTTTTTATTTTTGGTACCCAAATTCTTTTGGGTCCATATTCATTTGTCTCTAAAATTCTAGTCCTATTGGGTATCCATTTGTGTAGGATATCTTTATCCTTAGTAGTAATGAGTTCTTTAGGAACCCATATACTTCTAACAATTTTACCATTAGAGGTTCTTTGGGGACCTCTATGATTTTAGTTTTTAAAACTTTTTCTAACAAAGTTGGATTTTGAATTTTCTCCTTTTTCAAAATGTTTTGTTCCAACTTTATTAAAAGAAGCTTTAAGATCATCAATTTTCTTTTGATGATCGTCGTTTACTCTTGGAAGTAAGTTATGCAAATCATTATTTTTCTTTTCAAATTCATCTAATTTGATTTGCAATTCTTTGATCTTACTTTCAAGATCATTGTTGGTCTTGGATATGAGATTATTTTCATTTTTCAATTTTGAAATATCATTCTTGTATTTTAAAAATAATTTCTCATAATCCGAAGCCAACTCAGTATATTCCTCTACTAACTAATCAAAAGAATAATCTTCAAAAAAATGCCATCTCGTTTTCGAAGCCTTCATTTCGTTTGAATTTTCTTCCTCTGTCCGCCTTCATCAATTTTCTGAACCGCTTGGCAAATAATGCCATTTCCTCGTCATCATCATCTTCATTTGAATCACTCTCATCTCTTGTAGATTTGAGAGCAACTCCCACGTTCTTCTTTTTCTCCGTCTCCTTCTTTGTCTTTTTATTCTTCTTGAGGTCTACCTTATCCTGAAGCATCATTTCATGCGTGAGGAGAGAACCAATTAACTCATCGAGAGTTAAAGATTTTAAATTTTTAGCCTCGATGACCGCCGTCTTCTTTGATTGCCAAGCTTTTGGAAGAGAGTAAACTAACTTCCTCACAAGCTTCTCATTTAGAATAATCTCTCCATATGATTTGAGACCATTGAAAATCATGGAAAATCTATCCGTCATAGCTTTGATGTCTTCATCCGGTTTCATCCTAAAATTTTTATGGCTATAAGTTAGAAGACTAATTTTAGATTCTTTTACCTCGTTTATGCCTTCATGAGTGACTTGTAGTTTATCTCATATCTCCTTGGCGGTTGTACAAGATGAAACTCTCCCGTATTCATCTGGTCCAAGAGCACAAAATATAATATGGATAGCCTTTGAGTTAAGCTGGAACATTCTTGTCTTTTCTTCACTCCACAATCTTGAATGAGTGGAAGGTATGGTGTATCCGTCTTCCACGATATTCCATGCTCCTATGTCACATGCTTGAATAAAGTACCTCATTCTATTTTTCCAATAAGCATAATTTTCTCCATTGAAGAAATGAGGCTTGTTGACGGGCATTGAATCAAGATTGAAGTCGAAGTTTGAAGTAGAGGCCATTGATGACTTGAATATCGATATAAATCTTCCCGAATTGACTCAAGAGGTGGTTAAACCTTCAAATGAGTATGACTATGATACCAATTGTTGAGTTAATCGATCGACGTAATAACCAAGAGGGGATGAGTTGGCAATAAATATTTTGGAGGAAACTTTTACAGAAAATAGAAAATATTTGCACATCGATTTAGAGTGGTTTGACTTTCTCAACCAAAGTCTACGTCCACTACCTTAGCTATCCACACTAAGGATTTTCCAACAAATTACTAATTTGTTTTTTATTTTGAGGACAAAGAGTAATCTTACAACTCTCTTAAGAATTATATCCCAAATTCTTGAGAACACTCTCTCCCAAAGAGAAATACACAAATTTTGCAAACTTACAGAAAAACCTCACAAGGAAAGATTTTTGCAAAATTCTAGAACAAAGAAAGAACACTCAAGAATGAATTCAAATGAGTACAAATGGTGTTCTTGAAAGAAAAATGAATATTGAATAGAAAATAGGCTTGAATTGCTCAAACTTGATGTTTAAGGCTTTCTATTTGTTTTTTTCACAATTATTGTTGATCAATGGCTCCTAAGCATGTTTAAATACACCTTGGATCACTTCTGAACATTGGGGATCATTAGTGAAGTCAATAGAGCCGTTATGGAGTAGTTATCATTTAAAAATCAGTTGGGAGCGTAGGTGCATCGATACACTCTGAAGGGTGTATCGGTACATTATGTGTAAAATTGAAATATTTCGACCGTTAGTTGACCTAGTGTATCGGTACACTTGGGGTGCATCGGTACACTAATTACATTCGATGTTTCAAAAGAGCCAGGAGTGTATTGATGCATTGTCTGTGCATCGGTACATAAAATGCATTCGATGTTTCAATAAAACCAGGGTGTATTGATGCATTGTCTGTACATCGATACACAAAATGCATTCGATGTTTTAATAAAACAAGTAGTGTATCGATGTATCCAAGAGTGTATCGGTACATCCCTTTGTAAAATTGATTTTTGGCTCGATTTTGGTTCGAAATACTTTGTAAAAAATTGTTTGAAAAATATTTTAAGTTTAAAACACAATTTTACACTTTAGTAAGGATTGAAATTGATCTTTGAAAAACTTGGAGTAATATTTTGATATTCGAATAGTTTAATCGAATATACTTTAAAAATGATTATAAAATCTTAAATTCAATAACATTTAATTTGTTATATCGAAACGTCAAAATGTTTTCAACAATATTGCTGCAAAAGACAAGATGCGATGGCTGACAATTAACCGATAACAATAACAATCAATGACGATCAATGAAATTGACAACCTCCATAGCGGTCAAAATAATATATAAACAAAAATTTAATATTAGAATTGAAATATTTTGAGATTAATAATAAAATGAATACATACTCTACAATTTAGTAACATTTGAAGTGGCTTTCCTTAGAAAATCATAGAATGTCATAATTTTCATATCATATATGCAAATGTTGTTTTATTTAAAAAAATATTGATTACCATAAATATTATTGGAAATAACATTATCAAAGATAAACATTATTATCAACAACCAATTGATTTAGTAGGATAAAATATTAATTCTTTTTAAAAAATTAAAGAGTTTGAATTTGTGGACACAAGTTTAAAAAAAAATAAAATTTAGTATCAAATTTTATGAAATGATGTTGGGAGTTGCTATCGACCTTTGGGTTATGTAGGTAGAGTATCTAAAAACGTCCTTAAAATAATTTTAAGACAAAAAATTTTAAAGACAAAAATTAGTTTGTTTTAACCAAAAATTTGTTTTTAAGGGTTCGAGAGTCGGTTATGCGTGGGGAAGAATTAACACCCCCACAATGCCTAAAACTAGTTCATGGTTGTACGTTGTCTTAGCAAAAGTTAGATGCAATAAATAACGGTTAGTAGTTAATGGTTAGGGATTAGTAAAGTAAGTGGTAAAATAAAAATGAGTCTGGATCATAATAATGTGGGTCTTACCTCGTATCATGTCACCAAAAGATCGAATATTAGTTGGAAGTGATAAAATAAAATTATCAAATAAAATGTAAAATAAAAAACAAATAAACATGAAAATAAAATAAAATAAAAAATAGTGTGTAATCGAACATAATTAAATAATAGTGGGCATTGTAATTGAATAAAAATGCAAATAAATAAAGTCACCAGCAAATGACCAAAATGCAATAAACCCAAAATAATGCGTCAAACTTAAAATAAACAATAATGAGGATGGTGACTGAAATGAAAATTAAGGGAAATAATGGAAACAAATTCCAAACTAAAGAAAATAAATAGAATAATGACCATTTTGTAAAAAATTCTTAAAGTTCAGGGGCTTTAACCTAAAAATTTTAAACTATGGACAATGGTTACTTTGTAAATACACGACTAAGTTATAGGGACCTAAAGGGGGTTTTCCCTAAAAGTTTACTATATATACTATATTTTAACTATTTTGAGTAAAACTAAACCCTAAAAAATTTTATCGAGTCTTCCCCAACCACCATCCGCGATGGTCGAAAAACCCAAACAACTTGAAAATGAACCAAAAAACTCCAAAAGCCCCAAATTATTCTCCTTAAACTCAAATATAATAATAATAATAATAATAACGTAACCAAAAATGGTGATTACAACTACCACTCTTTGCTTATTGCTGTGGAATTGGAATATAGCAAAGACATAAAGTATTATTTTTGGTGTCACTGTTGTTCTTTAGCTTTGAGTTCTTTCATTACAACTCTTTACTGGAAATGTCAATCCACCTCATTCTGCAATGGACAAACCAATGTTTAACAAGTTCTTCTCATTATGAACTTCTTCTTTGGAAATGCTAAGACAACTATTTTTGTGATGGATTTGAACTTGGGTTGAACAAGTTCTTCTCATTATGAACTTCTTCTTTCGCTTAGGACGAGTTCTTCTCATTATGAACTCCTCATTAAAATGTTGATCCATATCCTTCTGTGATGGGTTTGAACTATCTCGAGTGAGATGATGTTGATCTAACTCTTTATGTAATGAAATCGAGCAAAGTGATGATGCTGATCCAACTCCTTATGTGATGGAATATCCAAGGCCAAACAAGTTCTTATCATTAGGAACTTATTCTCCCTTATCACATGAGTTCTTCCTATTATGAACCCTTCCATTAGGAATATTGATCCACCTCCTCTTATGATGGACAAATTAAGGTTGGACATGTTCTTCTCATTATGAACTTATTCTCTTGAAATGCTGATCCAACTCATTCTATGATTGATTTAAACATCAAGTGATATGATATTGAAGTTTGAGTCAAAGGGAAACTATCTTGAGTGAGATGATGCTAATCCAACTCCTTATATGATGGAATCGAGAGAAGTGATGCTGATCCAACTCCTTATGTAATGGAAGAGCCAAGGCCGAACAAGTTCTTCTTATTAGGAACTTATTCTCCTTTATCAGACGATTTCTTCTCATTATGAACTCTTTGCTGAAAATACTGGCCAACCTCTTTCTGTGCTGCAATAGAGAACATGTTGAGCGAGTTCTTCTCATTATGATCTCCTTATCTTAGGAATGTTGATCCAAATCCTTTTTTGGTGGAATCGAGCAAAGGTTGAATAAATTCTTCTCATTAGGAACTTATTCTCCCTCATTAAACGAGTTATTCTCATTATGAGCTCTTAAATTGGAAAAGTTTGGTCTATCATCATATGTATTTAAATTACCCGAAGGTCCTTAATTCTTTTTTGAAATCCATTTCTTTCAACGGTGACATGGTGGACTGAATCTTTGGTGAAATTATTTTATTTCTTATAACCTTGTGAAATGAAATCTTGGTTAACCTTTAAAATTCCTATAAAGCATTCAAAACTTGATGAAAAATGAATGTGTATGCTCCTATTTTTTTCAAATGCCTAATTATGCATGTATGATGTCATTTTAGTATTGCAAGCTCCACTTTCTTGTGAATCTTTGCTTCATTCTCTTTGTTGATCCTTTGTCTTTGCCGAGTCTTCATCTTATGACAAGTTTTTCCTCATTCCCCCAACAATATTGACCTTCAACATTCAATTTATTTTCCCTTGTTTCTAGTTCTGAGCATCTAAGTCTGAGTGACCTTTTTCAGGTTTCTATGATACCATTCCAGGGTATCTATCTTGTTTAAAAATTATTTTCCTTCATTTGAAAAGTTTTTTGATGAAACAAAATAATGCCCTTTCTTAAGCTCAAAATTGAAGCAAATAACAAAACATGAGCTCATTGAATATTAAAATAATCAATTGGTCTTTAAATTTTCAAAATTATAACCCTTTGACAAGTGTTAAGATTGATGGGTTGGTTTCAATTCGACTTCCTATTTTTTCTAAGGTTTTGGTCAACAAGTTTTCTCTGTCCATGTGGACATTGTGACATGACCCTCTTTCTCGGCTTGGCATTCTAAGCGGATGCAGACAAAAGTTTACAACTAGCATATTCAATTGCTAGACCTTTTAGAACACTTCTATTTAAGTTATCTGAAATCTTCATTTGTTCATGCTTCATAGACTCCTTCGACTTTGTTCAGGCTTTATAGACTCATTCGGCAGAGATAGTGTGAAATTATTGGTTTAAAAGAAAAATTCCGGAGTGTTTGTGAAATTGAATATAACAAATGTTTCTTAACTCCCTTACTCCACCTTTCATTGAAACTCTTCTCAATTCACATTTACTTTAGGCCTTACTACATTTCTTTAAATTATACTTTGTTAAGTTTGGTGTTCTTGTATTCACTAGGATTTTGCTGGGAGATTCATCTCGACAAATAGAGAATAATGTCATGATCTGAATGTAATCTTACTCATAAAGTTAGGGTTCTTGACATAGCTGATGTGCGTCATTTTTCAAGTGAATTAATTTCCTCCATTCTCAAATAAAAATAAATAAAGGAAATTAAATTGAATAGTATAGGAGAAGTAGGGTCGATCTTAGGGACTAACGAGACTGATGAATTTCTTCGTCTTTGATTATGGTCTAGGCATGATTTGCATGGAAAGTAAATAAGATGAGGGGATTTGATGGTTTGAGAATTTAAAATAAAATTGAAAGAAAGATTGTAAAGAAATTAAAGAAGAAAAAATAATTAAAGAAAATAAAGAAAGGTAAATATGAAAATTCAGTTGATTTAGGTAGCCTTGGGTAATAGTTCTAATTCAAATTCTTTGGATCATCAAAATGGATTTACCCTTCGGGATTTACGTCAGTTATCGTGTCAAACATGGGTGATCCACGCGACTAAGTTGTAAACCGAATACCCAAGTCAATCTTCAATTTTATAAAAATAGGCACAGAGAATGAAAGAAAAAGTCCAAAGTTATTGAAGTGGTATTAAATTATCTCATCAAAATTGAGTCATCACTTTTACCCGTGACTAAAAAGGAAAATTAGCTAAGCTTGACCAAAATCATACTTAGCATTAAAAATTAAAAATTCAAAAGAAAAATAACAAAGAAAGTAAAAGAAGAAATTTAATAAAACTAAAAAGAAAGAAAGAACAAGAGAATTCTATTGATTCGAGATATTGAATGATGAAAATTGCTTACCCGAGATGGATATTTAGACTTCTAAAACCTTAGAAATGTTGAAAATAAATCAAATAAATTATAAAAGATAAATCCTAAAAATATTTGAATTTAATTTTAAAAGATAAATCTAATTTTTTAAATTTGTATTGCTCAGCCGTCCTCACGTCTTCCTAAAACTTTCTAATTGGATGTTGACTGGACCTTCTAGAAGCTGTCGACTCACTACTACATCAGCATTTCATGCCCGATTTCATGCCCACTGTTCTAGTCTTGATTTTAGAACAAAAAGTACAGATTTTTCCCTTTTTAGCATATTTTCCAGAAACTATCGTCATGCAGAAAAAACATGTAAAAACACTAAATTCAGTAGAGAACATGAACAAACAGCTAGCAATTAAACAAGAAAAGTGACATAAAATAAACTTCATTCAAATTCCCCCCCACTTATCTAATGCTTGTCCTCAAGCATTTCTCAATTAACATGTATAGAGTATAGGTTACCATTCCCTAACTCATTTCACAATCCAATTGCTCCAACAAATCCCAATAAAGCACAAAATTGAAAATTAGAAAACATTTGAAGTAAGTGACTAAGGTAACAAATAATAAAAATTAGACATTCCAATTAGCAAGTTAATCTTATGATGCACAACTTGATTGCCTCACAAGGGTTTCGCTCATTCACTCTAAGTATTTAAGGATAAGAAACGATCAAGCCAAAGCAAAGTTAAACCACAACCATAAGCTTGTAAATTAATCTAATATCCACTACTTAAGAATGAATTCAATGCAAAAGTTAAGAGGTCTTTTATTCAGGTTGTAACTTGGCTAATGTTTTAGTAGGGAAATAGGCCGAAAGAAAGGGTTAATATTTGTCGAAACCAAGAACATTGAAAAATTCGTATTAAGACACAAATCAAATTAAGCACAAAGAAGAAAACAAAATAACCAAAGGATAATATATTTGAATTAAGGGCTATTTTTTTTCTTTTTTTCTACTGTTCGAAAAAGGAGGGGTTATTTTTTCTTGCTATTCGAATAGTGAACAATACATTAATTTTTTTCTTTTTTTTTGTTCAAACAAAAATTTCCAGCAGATAATATTTATTGTTTTGGCTAATTTGTTTGCGAAGAAGAATTGTGATTTAAGTTGCGAAAACAAATTCCTAAAGTTTAAAAAAGGGTGGAAAAAAGAATGGTAAAAGAAAATAAAAGGCTAAGGTTAATTTTGATTGAATTTGGGTGAAAACAAAGAAAGGTTTAGGCTCAAATTGGCTTCACTAAGGGGTAATTAAAGGGCAGGTTTTTTAAGTCGGGAGAAGATGACTCTATCATCCAAATACATTAAATCCACATGCATGTAGCCTCAAAAAGTATTAAATGACAAGTTCTAGCATACAATACAATGATTGGCACATGATAACTCCGTAAAAAGGCTACTTTTAAGGCTTTTTTCACTTAAGTTATTGTTTGTCCAAGGGTTCATACATGTCATTTTAGATTCATATAGTTACATGTAGTTGTATTTGTGGTGGTTGTGTTATTTTTACTTTGTTAAAATGCTATATGATGGGAAAGGTGTGGATGGTTAGTGATGTGTAGAAAACAAGGAGCATAGGGTAAGCTGAGAAGAATGTCGCGACATCACATGTTGTTGAAGTAGACTGCAATGGCTTGGCATTTCTAGCACAGAAAAAGAAAAAGAAATATGTTCACAAGATGATAGCTGTCAAAACACGTGTCTATTGCTAATAACTGCCTGAATGGGGTCCACTGCCACTTGTAGAGATAAACTTCACGCCCAAAGAATGAATTTAGGGGTATGATGACTATTTTGAGTACAAAATGATCTAAGAATACCCTTAGATATTTTATTTATAAGGACACCTTACAATAAAGAGATAATTCTGGAAAATTCTTAGAAAAAAGCTTGGAATCCATCATAATTTTCTCTATCTCCATTATCGTTCCTCTTTCTCCATTTTTATTGGTGTTCCTCCATTGGTGAAGCTTGAAGGAGTGGCGTAGTATCCGAGAGGAGCTCATTCTATAGCCATTCATGATGGTTTGAGGGAAGTGCTAGCCGTGCACACCTAGTGCTTTCTTCTCCAACCTTTACTCCATTATTAAAGCTTGAAACTTTATTTGGGTTGTAAGGTCGAATGAAAGATTGGGTATACTCCATGGTTTGTTTGAACCCCACCATGAACTAAGCTATATTTAGTGGGGTTAATTTGATGGATGCTTGAAACTTTATTTTAATGGTTGATGAATGTTTTTCTTTTGTTTTTACTTGTTTTGTTTATGTGTGTTTCATCTTCTAAGATTGTAGGAGGAATGAGAGTTTTCATTTATTAGATGAAGACTAGATGTTCGAGAGAAATCTAGCAACTAATTATTAAGTGTTCGAGAGAAACTTAGGAAGGATTAACATAAGCGATGAGATATATTTAATCATTATAGCCTAATCTATTAGTACTTGAAAGAGACTAAGCTAGGATTTCAACGACTAAGAGGGGTAGTGCGTAATTAATAGTGTAGGCTGCCATAGTTGAGACTGAGAGGAGATACTGTGGCATTCTATTCTACTAGGTTCTTATAACTAGAGATAGAGAGAACACTTTTAGCAAACTCCATCAAACAAGTAAAGCATTATAAGACTAAATCGACTAGAAAAATAAGTTTTCAGCTCCTTAAGTGACTCTCCACTATTCATTCCTGAAGTAGTTTCCCGTTTGAGGATTATCAAGCTATTCTATTTATTTGCTATTTTTACCATTTTACATTGCCTTGGTATTTTCATCATATTCATCATTATAAACTCCTCTTTTGCTACGACATTATTCACTCAATCACACCCCCTCACCATCATTTCATTCACTCTCACATTTCCATTGCTGAAACATCATCAATGTATATATCATTTCTATACTTAAATAAATTAGTGTAGTGTTGTGGTCAAACTCATAATTTCCACCAATACCTGTGGAGACGATACTTACTCATCACTTTATTACTTATTGCAATTGTTTATATTTGCACATCATTTGCGTATAATTTATTAGTATTCACAACATACAACAACACACTCAGAAAAAAAAAGCAAGGAACGAAATCAAAATATCATGCTCATTATAGGTTCAAGTCTCACCAAATTGGTTCAGTTAAATCAAGTACATGCATTACTTAATTATTCAAACTTATGAAAACAACAAAAAATTCGACAATCAATTAACTAAACCAACGAACCATCTTGTAACTAATCATCAACTCAATGAAAAATTAGCAATTCATCAGAAAATCAATTAAACTAATCAACTAGTCAAGGAATTAGGCAACCAATTTCAAGCATATCAACTTCAAAAAATTTCACTTTCAAGCACAAACAGGTAAGGAAAAATTCAACTTTCCTTCCCCCTCACTTATTCCATTTACAATTAAAATTAAAGTACAAAAGTGAGGGAAAAGAGTACTCCACAATTAATTATGTCCACATCCGCGGCCACGTTGAGACAATATTGGGTGCAAATAGGAGAGAATCTCGATGAGGTTGGATTCATGGAGGTGAGGTACCCTTGAACGCATTGCATTTCTTCTCGCAAGTTCGGTTGAGTACGCACCGCTTGTACAGATGGAGGATGGGTCCTCTTAAAAACATGCGCTCATGGCATGACGTGATGGTATCGGGAGGCACGATATGTGGAAAGACAGGTGTTCCGGAGAGAAGTCCCATGGAATCTAAGCACCTAGCATCCAAAGCATCCATATGAAACACGTAATTCAAATTAGCATCATCAAATGTTAAAGGAAATAATTGTTGAGCAAGATGCATAATGTAGGGGTCAAGAATTAGGGGTCGATTGGTTCACACAACCTTGTCGAATGTGTGCGCAATCCAATGCCCTAAATTTACCTTTGTCTCATTTTACATACACCATAAAAAGAACAATTCAACCTTACATCCCGAGTAATTGTATACCAAAAACCATTGAATATATCAGAGCGCTAGGTCATGAATATGCTAGTCTTTCATTGTCTGAGAGTCGAATTGTACTCCCACCAAATCGACAAGCATCTCATAGGCTATATCGGTGTCAAAGTCCTATAGAATCCAACACAAAGTGATTAAAAATTCACGGACCCCATGGAAAAGATAAAATCAACCAATGTCATCTGAAAATATTGTCCCATCAAACAAAAGGTAATAACACGATTTTGAAAAATTTAAAAGTCATAAAATTTAAAGACATTTTATTTTTTGGTGCTGTTGTTAGGGATTGGCAATGTGAAGTTAATTATTTTTTCATAGCATTTTAACTTTTATTTTTGCATAGTTTACTTGCTATTTCACTTTATTCTTCTTTAGGATTATTTGGTGTATGATCAGAAGATATTCTGACAAGCCATTAGAACCAATTGAACATGAGATTGAGAGACTTTTTAGGAAAAGAAGACATGCTCAATGTGCTCGAGAAAATATGTATCAAATTGGGAACCAGGGCATTGGTCAAGTAGAAGGCAATCAGAATGTCCAGGCATTCCCCAATGTTGGGCCTGCTGATAGGCCTCATGCTATTCGCGATCACTTGAATCCTAGAATTATGGCACCCAAAATTCAAGCAGCCCATTTCGAGCTCAAACCTGTGATGTTCAATATGTTGAATTCTATAGGGCAATTTGGGGGCATGTCAATTGAAGATTCCAGGTAGCACATTCGTAACTTTTTGGAGGTTTGTGATTCTTTCGTCCAACAAAGAGTGCATGAGAATATGCTGAAATTAAAGCTATTTCCATACACTTTGCACATCATTTGTTTATAATTTATTAGTACTAACAACACACAACAACACACTCAAAGAAACAAAGAGCAAACACCAAAATCAAAATATCATGCTCATTATACGCTCAAGTATCACCAAATTTGTTCAATTAAATCAAGTACATGAATCATTTAATTAATCAAGCTTATGAAAACATCAAAAATTTTGAAAATCAATTAACTAAACCAACGAACCATCATGCGACTAATCATCAACTCAAAGCAAAATTAGCAATTCATTAGAAAATCTATCAAACTAATCAACAAGTCAAGGAATTAGACAACCAATTTCAAGCATACCAACTTCAAAAATTTTCAATTTCAAGCACAAATAAGTAAGGAAAAATTCAACTTTCCTCCTCCCCACTTATTCCATTTTGCCCCAAAACGATAATTAAAATTAAAGTGCAAAAGTAAGGGAAAAGAGTACTCCACAATTAATTATAGTTGCATCCGCAGCCGTTTCGAGACGATCTCTGGTGCAAATATGAGAGAATCTTGGTGAGGTTGGATTCAATGGAGGCGAGGCACCCTTGAATGCCTTGCATTTCTTCTCGCAAGTTCGATTGAGTGCGCACCTCTTGTACGGATGGTTGATGAGTCTGCCTAAAAAATAAGCACTCATGGCATGATGTGATGGTATCGACAGGCACAGTATATGAAACGACATGTGTTTCAGTGAGAAGTCCCATGGAATCTAAGGACCTAGCATCCAAAGCATCCATAGGAAATGCATAATTCAAATTAGCATCATCAAATGTTAAAGGAAAAAATCATTGAGCAAGATGTGTATTGTAGGGACTGAGAATTAGGGGTTGATTGGTTCACACAACCTTGCCGAATGAGTGCGCAAACTAATACCCTAAATTTACCTTTTTCTCATTTTGCATACATCATAAAAAGAACAATTCAACTTTACTCAGGTAGGACGTAGTATCGTTACATCCCGAGTAATTGTATGCCAAAAACCATTGAATATTGGATCGTATATGTGAATATGGAGTCTAACCTTTGGCATCAAAATCAAATGTAAAATATCTAAAGTACGTGAAAGGGGTATACTTACTAACCTAAAATCAGTGATGACAGATATTTTCGAAGTGTCACGCCTTGACATCGTCAAAGTTAAGATACCTTTGCAATACCTCCTTGACTGGAACCGATTAAGTTTGACTATGATGATTGCGATCATTGAAGTGGTCAAAAACATCATCATTCATATCCTTGGATTAAGCTGAATGTTCTAGAGAGGGAGGCGTATGATGCTACCCATAAAAGTGGCGTAATGAAGAGGTGCGCTCAGATGCAAGCGAGGGCTCCAGGCTTGGTAACGATGGAACGATGGTTTGGAATGAAAAATGATTATGAAAATATTCAGAATAATCTAATACATATTGCCACATCTTGAACGACTCGATGTTTACGGGCTCAAAATTGATTTTAGGTTGTACGACATTAGCGGAGTCTACGACAAAAGATAGAACAACATCTGACATTGATTGAAAATGGGATATCGATGTGTCATATCAATGTGTCAACGGGACAACATCTGACATTGATTGACATCTGACAAAAGATGGTAGTACATCCGCTCATGAGAAAGACTGAAAAGGATTATCGTGGTATGAGATAATAAGTGGAATTGTACTCGATAGTAGCAGAAAATAACGGTTCATCCAAGTGAACCGGTTATAGCATCGATGAATGTACGTGTGGAAATGAAGCGTGACGTCCTCCTCGTCAGGCAATAGGGGCTTGGGGAGGCGATGGGTAAGCCAGTTGTGAGTCTGAACCACTCGAGACCTCTACTAAGGGTGGTACGACAAAGTGCCGACAACCTCCTCCGAGAGTGACAGGCGGTCGAGGCATGTTTCTGCTTTGATTCCTTGTATGAACTATAGTGAAAGCACAAGATTAGTGGAAAAGAAAATGGAAAAGAGTGAAGAAACTAACATTTTCCGTTCAAGAATGAACAACGATCAGTAGTGGGAGTAGAGTTCGATGACGGTTCAAATTCTTAGAAGAGTGGTGCATGGTTCTTTGTGGAGCACTGTTAAGGCTTCAAAGAAAAGTGATGATTGAAGCAATGGGGGTGCCGACACGCAATCAGAGCAAAATAAAAGTAGCAGTGGCAATAGTGGGTGGTCAGCGTGCGTTTGGAGAAGATGGAGGAGTTTTGGTTTTGTTGGGTTTACGTGAAAAGGGAGGGGATGAGTTATGATAGGAAATAATAATTTGATTTTGGTCAAAGGATAAAATACAAATTTAAAAAAGGTGGATAGTAATAGGGTGAAAATTTCAACTGAAAGCAAACGAAATAAAGTGTTTGCAATTTTGGGGGGAGATTTTATGGGGTAGACGACAATGAAGAGGGGACCAAATTTTGGGTTTTACTCACGTGCGTCGGCCCCACTTACCTTTGCTAACGTGTGCCCCTTACTTTAATGAAATGGTGAGTTTCAATTTTGGATGCAATTTTCACCCAAGCTACCCGATTTGCTCTCAAAATTGGTGTGCTCTCCTGCTATAATTTCTTTTGAAATTTATTTGCTTTAGGCATGAGTACCATTCTTGATTCGAGTTGGTTCTTCTATTGTTAATTCAAATAGCTTCCGACAAATAATTTTAAATTCTACACCGGATAACAGGGTACCTACAAAATCAAGAAAAATTTAATAATTAAATTTAAGAAAAATAAAATAATTAAAATTGAAACAAAGTGAAACTAAAATCGAAACATATTAAATTAAATTAAAAGAGAGTGAAATATGGGTTGCCTCCCATTAGCGCTATTTTTAACGTTGTTAGCTCGACGACCTGCTTAGTTCAAATTATAGGTTCTGAGAGTGACTCTTTTTCCATTTCATTCGTGTCCTCCATCGAGTTAATTTTTCCCGAGAAAGCCTTCGATCAAAATTTTCCAATTTATCCTTATAATTCTGAAGGATGTCATGAGATTTTAGTTGTACTTTTAATCTTGGCTTCGTATCCGAAATTGAATTCCTCAAACATTCCCATAATTGTTTAATTTTCACCTTTGGTATTCCAGACCCGTCGTCGACATTTTCTTCTTTCCTGGATGAATCAACAATATTAGTTTTAATTTTTTTACAATAATAGATTCAATGCTATAAACTATATCAGTAAATTTCTTCACTTTTAAAACGTCAAAAGTAACGATCTCACCATCGAATTCCATTGTGACAATTCCACGGAGAACATCAATTTTTGCATTCACCGTGCTCAGAAAGGGTCTTCGGAGAATAATTTCAGAACCAATACTCATGTGATTATCATTCATGTTTATAATAAAGAAATCGACTGTAAAATTTAAATTTTCTACCTTCACTAAAACATTTCCAGGACTCATTTGGGATAAATAACTGACCCATTTACGAGTTCAAGCGTAACTCTTGTTTCCTACAAAGGCTCGTTAGTAATCATTTTATAAACAATAAGCGACATAACATTAATCGAGGCTCCTAAATCACACATTGCTTGTTTAATTAGAAAATTACCAACTTCACAAGGTATGGCAAACATACCTTGATCCTGCATTTTTGGTGGAATTTTTCTCGTTAGGATCGTGGAAACATTTGTGCTTAAACTTACTGGTCCAATTGGCTTTCTTTTGGAGCTGCACAGTTCCTTTAAATAACGTGTATATCGTGGAACTTGTCTACTTACCTTGAGGAGAGGTATATTTACTTCAACCGAAAATTTTCAACAATTTCCCTCTCCTCAATTTTCTTGTCGCGCACTACCAGTCTCGAGGAGAAGGGAGGCATGGTTTTGTGTGATGGAGAAGAACGCTTAGAATCAATTTTAGAATGTAGAGAGGAAGAAATAGGCACAAATAATTTATCTAAAATTTAAGGATTTGGTGTTTCTTCCTCCTTGTTGATATGTGCATCCTCCTCCTCTTCCTCTAAGACCTCGGGATTGATCTAAGTTCTACTTCGAAGACTGATGGAACTCAAATTTGCGTGCGGATTCCACTCCGTTTGAGAGGAAAGTTTCCTAATGCTATAAGTTTCCCATAACCTTGGTTAGTCGACCTACTTGCTTATCCAGTTCTTGTAAATGCGCTTCAATTTTTCCTTGGAATTCCTTATTGGAATTGATTAATTCCCTTTGGGAAATAAGCATTCTTTCCATCATCACCTCTAGCAGCGTCCTTTGTACTTATTGTTTCAAAGGCTTCGGTTGATAATTTGGCCTTGGGTTTTGCGCATAGCTTAAGTTTGGATGGTCTTGCCATCCCTGATTATATGTATTTCCGTACGAATTGTACGATCTTTGAGGAGGTCCTGGGAAACTTTCTTTGGCATTGACTTGGGCATTTTCTTGAAGTATCAGGAAGCAGTCTATCTGATGAACAAACATCGTGCATATACCACAACATTTGGTCATTCTGTATTTTTCTACAACCAATGAACCCACAACTTCAGTTAATTTATCTAACTTATTTTCTAAAGAAAATGTACTTATCTCATGAACCCGTCGGATGGGTTCACTCAAAAATTGTTGTAAATTTGCTACCATTGTGGAAATTAAATCCCTCACAATTGTTTGCATCATATTTACTAAGGCTCCTCCACTTGCAGTGTAGATCGTCTTCATTTCCAAGGGTGATAATCCCTCATAGAAATACTATAATATGGTTTGTTCGTTCAATCCATGTTGCGAGCAACTTGCATAAAGCTTTTTGAACCTTTCCCAATAGTCGTAAAGACTTTCTTCGGTCTTTTGTCGGATTGAAAGAATGCTCCTCCTTAGCTCACTTGCTTTTGCCATTGGAAAATACCTATCAAGAAAAATACGACTCATATATGTCTATAATTAATCGAGTTAGGGGAAAATAAAATAACCATTCCGTAGTCGATTCGACTAAGGAAAAAGGAAACACTCTTAATTTAATTTGATCTTTGGTAACTCCCAGTGGTTTCATACTTGAACAAACCATATGGAATTCTATCAAGTACTTATGAGGATTTTTATTTGGAAGGTCAAAAAAATTAGGAAGTAAATGAATCAAATGAGTCTTTAATTGAAATGTTGTTCCGCCATGTGGGAATATAATTCATAGTGGCTTCTGAGCAGCAAGAGTTGCGACTAGCTCTCAGATCATTTGTTCTTTTTCCATTAGAATCGAATCTTTGTTATTGCTCTCAAAATTTACATCAACTTTAGATTTGGATTCTAGATCTAGATCTGAACTGAATTCTTATTCTTCTTTTCTCTTCCCTTTCTGTCGAAGCATTTGTGTGTGGATTCTTTGGGCTCTCGCTTTGATTTCCATGTCAAAATTAAGTAGTTCTCTCGAATTCTTCATGGTTATAAATAAAAGAAACTCAAGAAAAAGATTAGTTCTTATCGTTAGTCCTAGGAAACGTCTCCAATTTAACGTGAATTGTTTTTCACGTCAAATAATTTTCTTCCTTCTTGAACAAAAAAATAAATAAAGGAAATTAAACTGAATAGTACAGGAGAAGTAGGGTTGATCTCACAAGGACTAACCAGACTGATGAATTTCTTCGTCTTTGATTATGGCCTAGGCGTAATTTGCGTGGAAAGTAAATAAGATGGGGAGGATTTCATGGTTTGAGAATTAAAAATAAAATTGAAAGAAAGATTGTAAAGAAATTAAAGAAGAAAAATAAATAAATAAAATAATGAAAGGTAAATTAAAGAAAATAAAATCTTAAATTCAGTTGATTTAGGAAGCCTTGGGTGATAGTTCTGACTGAAATTCTTTGGTCATCGAAATGGATTTACCCTTCAGAAATTACGTCGGTTACCGCATCAAGTATGACAATCCACGCGACTAAGTTATACACCGAATACCCAAGTCAATCTTTGATTTCGGTTTTAGAAATTAATCAAACCAAGGTAATCTTGATAATCATCAAGATCCAAGTGCATTTGCAACCAACTCAGACAATATATTTCAATAATCGCTTCCCTGATATCAGTTCCCACTTAACAAGGCAATCTTGTTAAATTGTGTTCCTAGGAAGTCGAATGTGCTTTGAGCCGATCCTTACTCCCACATATATAACCACGAAAATAATCAAGATCGAAGTCAATCTTTAGTTTTAAAAAATTGTTTTAATTTTAGAGACTGAGAGAAAATTATGAAGTTATTGAAGTGCTATTCATTTCTCTCTTCTGAATTAAGTCATCGCTTTTACCTCTAGCTAAAAAGGAAAATTAACTAAGCATGAAAAAAGTCATACTTCGCATTAAAAATAAAAACTTTAAAAGAAAAATAACAGGGAAAGTAAAAGAAGAAATTTAATAAAACTAAAGAAAAGAAAGAACAATAGAATTATGATGATTCGAGATATTGAATAATGAAAATTGCTTATCCAAGATGGATATTTATAGTCTTCTATCACCCTAGAAATGCTGAAAATAAATCAAATAAATTACAAAAGATAAATCCTAAAAATGTTTTAATTTAATTTTAAAACATAAATCTAATTTCTTGAATTTGAATTGCACAGTCGTCCGCACATCTTCTAGAAGCTTGCTGACTGGATTGGACATTCTAGAAGCTGTTGACTCGCTTCCACATCAGTATTTCATGCCCGATTTCACACCTACTGTTCCAGTTTTGATTCCAGAACAAAAATGCAGTTTTTGGCCCTTTTTAGCATATTTTCTAGAAACTATTATCTTGCACAAAAACATGTAAAAGCACCCAATTTAGTAAAAAACATGAACAAAAAACTAGCAATTAAAAAAGAAAAGTGGAAAAACATAAACCTCAATTAGTATCCCTTTACTTTTACGAAATACCCTTGATTAGAGGATTCAAGTGTTAGAAAGTTTTCGACTTGACAACTCAAATGAAACTCGCTTCATAAAGCTCAAACATTACCTCCATAGTTTCTTCAAACATTACATTCGAAGATTAACAGCTTAATACCTTTAGTAGAGTGCCCCCAACAAAGTTAAAATTAACTTTCATTAGTTTCCTGAGTTTTTTAATTTAAAATTTCTTAAGCTCGTCAAGAAGAATATGTTATAGTATGAGTGTTAGTGAAAGCTAGGAAATTTCATCATTAGAGCTCAATTTCCAAGCAACTGACCTAAACTAAATTCATCTACTCCCCCATTCTATATGAAAAGACTATGGTCATCATCGAATGTCATCAACAGAAGTAAAAACCAATCAACTTTGCAAACCTCATATGCAAGGTGCCCCATTTTATCCACTCCTATACATACCTGAATGCCATACCCTTTGATTGTCTCTTCATGAGAGGACAAGGCTATCTTGGTCCCTGCAAGAAGGGTATGATATTCTGTTGTACCTTCTGGAGTAAGATAAAGGGTCCTTGTTTTACTAGGTTTTAATCATGTAGTTTACTAAATATTTATAACCTTAGTTATTTAAAGAGCTTTTAACTCCGTTGATATCTAGAGAATTTCAAGATTAAACTTTTCTCATTATTCACAACCTCAAAAGTTAACGTTATATTTAATATGTTCGAGCGTTAAGTGACTTACAAACTTTTAAAAAGAAAGAAGGAAAAAAGTTTAAACAATATAAAATACTTTGTCATGCAAGTACAATAAAGCATAATGGTTGATGCAATAAATTTTTCTTTACTCCCATTAGAATGCCACATCACTATTTGAAGGTCCATGCCCCCGAATCGATCAAATTCTGAACCTTACGCCTTAATGTTCCATAATTCTTGGTAGTTTTCCCTAAGCTTCCTATGTGGTAGCTACACACTGCATTAACATCATAGTCATCAAGAAATAGAGATTCATTTGGCTTAGATTGTGCTGGAGACACTTTGTTCATCTCAACCAATGTTGGGAGCAGTTCCTCATATTTCATCAGAATTGGGTCAATATGAGTCTTTTCTCGGTTAACCCTACAACATTTGGTCCCATAATTAGCTTAATAAGATCCCACTATGTTGACCTCAACTCTCGCCTCAACATCAACAATGTCATTTCCCTTTATCTTACCATGCGTGATAGCTCTTTTGATCATTTATCAACACAGGATAATGTCAAAGAAACTCCTAGTGGCAGATCCTATCACGTGATCGATATATGGGGACTTTAAGGTATTGATGAACATGATTCTAAACTTCCTTTCAGTTATTAGCAGATGCACTTTGGATAACATCCCTCCATCGCTGGGCGTACTATCGAAAGCTCTCATTAATCTTCATCTCCATATTTTTCAGCATTGTTCTATCAAAGGCCATATCAATCATGTGCTTGTATTAACGTAAGAAGGCCTGAGCTAAGTCTTTCCAAGAATATATTTGAGTATGACTTAGTTGATTATACCATCTAGAAGCGACCCCAGTTAGGCTGTCTTGAAAAAGTGGACCAACAACTTCTTATTCTCCACGTGACCAACCATTCTCCTATAGTACATGGTGATGTGGCATGAAGGGAAGATAGTCCCATCATACTTCTCAAAGTTAGGATCTTGGAACATTGATAGAAAGATTAAATCGGGGACCAGACTCAACTTTTTGGCGTCAATCCTATAAAATGACTCAGTCATTTCCCTAAGTTTCATCATCTCCTCCAAATTCTTCACCTACTGAGTGTGTTTTTCATTCATAGTTAATTCATTTAGATAAGGGATCTTATTATCAACATTTAGAATCCGAAGGATGCGTGGGGTTTTCATAACCAGACTTCCCAGTGGTAACATGTTTGCTGAACATTTCATCAATCTTATTCAACAAATCTAGTTAAGATCTAGTATATCAGTCTCAATTTTGGCCAATAAGATTTTTATCTCTTCTTGTAGTTCCTTTTGTTCTCACTCAACTTTCTCTTGTCTATATTCTATTTCCTAACTCATATTTCTTGTATTATGCGTGTGAAGTATTCTTACTACTAGTGGGGGCCAAAATCACTGTGATCATAAATCTTTTATTTTTTATTTAAGGTGTTTTATTGAATGTATGAATGTTATAATGCTTCAATAAATGTAATTTCATATAGATGCAAACACAGAGATGGACGGATGTGAATGCAAATGTAAAGTGAAAATGGAAATGCAAAATGGTGTTTATCCCAATGACAATATCATAGAACAGTTTCATTGGAGATCGAAGTCTTCACTTTACAAGGTTGTCCATTTATAAACATGCCTTCGCTTTGGCGCTTGATCTAAAGTACGTCGATGCTTTATATTGGTGATTCATCCTTAGAAACTCAATCTCTCAAGTGTTCTATTCCCATGGGCTTTTGTAGAGGCTCAATTAAAAGTGTGGCTCATCTCCGATAATGTCCCTTTGATACCCTCCAATCTTGGATGTCATTATACCCCTCAACTCTAAAGTTTAATTATTTAAGCGAGCTTCCTCATTGTTCTTTCATCGGTACATGTCTATGTATGAGACTACTTGATTAAAACTTATTTCTCCCTTTGAGACAATTTTACTTAGATATTCAATTACGGGTTAATACCTTTGCATCATATGATAATGATATTTTGCAACAAGACAAAAATGACATGAAAACAAGAAATAAGTTAGTACAAGTAAGGTAATTGTTAAAAGTAAAAAAAATATATTTAGAGATAAATTTAGCACCTACACATCATGGTATCTACCTAACATAGTTTATTGAAATGGGTCCTACCCAACATGCTTTACTTCAAGAAATGAATCCTACCCACATGGTATATTGTTATCATGTTTTCATTTGAAAATAAATTTATTCTATGAATTTAAGGCAAAAGAAAAAGGTTTAGAGTCGTTTCTCCTTTGTGTATACTGATAGGGAAGTGGTGACAGATTAATGATTGTTGCTCTTGTTGAAGAATCAAACCTAGAAAAGCTCTAGACTTGATGAAGAAAAAAGGTGAGTGAATAGGGGAATGTAGAGGTAACATCTAGGATTCTTTAAGGTTTCTTTTAGGTGTTGGAAACAAGGCAAAATGATTAGAATAATATAAATAAAAGATAAGAAATTGAAAATAAAGTAAGATAACAAAGAAATCAAAAGATTTCCCTAATGGAAGGTGAACAATAAATATGATTGATGGTACATATGGATTTGTGGAAAATAGATGGATACGTATCCTATTGAACCCTCCAAGTTGCATTGAAAAGGAAAACTCGATAATATGGCTCTAACCAACCGTCTTATCGTGGTGAAAAGAAAATTTGGAGTGTGAATATTAATCTCCCTCACAAGAACTAGAAAGAACTCGAGGAGAAAAAGCTTCGAAGACACAAGGCAATTAACACTTGCAAAAAAAAAAACTCTCATTGTATTATTAATCAAAGAAATCTATCTTACAAGGTTGAATGAAGCCTTTTTATATAGGGAATGAGTTCTAAAGGTCCTAAATAACTAATGCAAAAAATAATAACAAACTAAGCATGTCTTAATTCTAATTTCTAATAAAATAAAAATAAACTAAGAATAATGTTTTAACTCAACCTTAATTCCTAATAAAATAATAAATCTAATCCTAAAAGATAATGCATCATCCTATGTTAAATTATATTACAAATAATCAATAAAAATATTGAAAATTCGTAATATTTACAAAATCCCGTATCTCCACTAAAATGGCCATATCTTGAGTTCTCGATATCAGATTGATGTAATTCAAGAACTTTTGGAAATATAAGAGACATATAGTCATATCCCCAGAAGACATGTTAACCAAATAAGATCAGGATCCCATTGCAAAAGTATTTGCAAGTTTGTTTCTATTCTGGTCTTCTTTTCCAAGGCTTGGATGAGTGGATCATTTGGAAGAGTTATTACTTCTTCCTTTGATGTGATGCATGTATCATCCTCCCTTTCTTAAAAAATATTCGACCTTGGATCTAAAACATGAAAGGGAGAAACATTAGAATCGTTTAATGATTCATTCACATTATGCTTACCGAATATATATGCTTTGAATCTTTGAGACTTTGTTCTTATAATAGGTTCGAGTAGACACATTTGTCCAAAGAATAATGTACTATCATTATGGACTCTGGTGCATATATCATTCCCCCACTCCTCAAAAGGATTCGTGTTCGAATCTGAAAATCCAATAGAAAGAGAATTAGATGTGTTGAAAGAAAAACTTGTGAAATATTTACCAGGATCAATATGATGTGTCTTTACGCGTATTAGTCTAGGTTTCCTCTTTTTAAGGAGTGATTTCTTATAGTCTTGAAATCGTTTTTTTCATATAAGTCTTGTAATATGATGTCTAGGTTGAAATTCAACACGACGCTGACTACTGTTGGCTTTTTTATGATTGCTTCAGATATTCTCTCCATTGTTTGACTCGTGTGTGGCGAGAATGTGTGTTGAAAAACCATGTCAACTAGTTTGTTAAAGTAATCCCTTAAGTCTCCTAAGTGTGGTTCATAAATTAAGAATTCTCAAGGGACTTAAGAGTTGTGTTTAGTATGGATGAAAACTTTAAGAGTCTTACCTTGTAAAAAGGAGAAGTACATTACAGTATCATTAAAATGTGTAATAAAACACTTACTTTTAGACTCTCCTAAATCGTGACTCTTCATTGATATGTATAGTGGTTAGGGATTTCAAGTGGTAACCCGTCAAGAGGGTCACCTAGCTCCATTCAACAACTCTTGGTGATGGAAGATGGTGTGGGTCAATCCCTTGTTTCTTTCACTTTTTCATCATTTACATGATTCTCTGTGAATGAACTATAAAGCCTAAAAACATAAGCTTATCAATACAAAACACACTTCCATGTTAGCGTATAAGTGTTCTCGGTGGAGAACTTCAAGAGCCGAGCGAACATGAATGATATGAGGATTAAGAGAAGAAGAGTATATAAGAATATCATCAAGATAGATAATAACATACTTACATTTGGAGTTATTCAAATCAAGTTTCATCATTAAGATTGTGTCACGACTAAGGCTTTCCTGGATATAGAAATCTAACTTTTTGGTTTCTTCGAGATTATATGTTTGACGAGGTAAGATGGAACCTTGAAAGATTGGTTTGGTGTTGTTTTCCTCTTTTTGGTGGCAATCCACCAGGTGGATCAGCTAACATTTCTCAAAAATCTTGTAAAATAGATGAAAACACACTAGGCAAATCCTTGTTAATGTTAGAAATCGAAAAAAATTATTCCCTAAAGAGAACAAGGATGCAAGGTTGTTTGTAAATAAGGTTCTCTCTCAATTCTTTTGTGCTCAGACATAGATTTTGAGTCACTCTTTTCTTCTCACAATTAGGTTCACTCATCTCCCATTGGTCATTATTCTTTTGGCTTTTGTAACTATTGACCTCTTTTTCTTTTTCCTTTTTCTTAGCTTTTTCTTTTTTTGCTTTCCCTACCTCATAATAAATTCTCATTTAATTTTTCAGTATTTCTTTTGGTGGCATTGGCCTGAGACTTTGGTGCTTATCTTCTAGGTTCAAAGTGTATTTGTTTGCCTTACCATAATAGGTAACATCATTGTTGTATTTCCATGGTCTTCACAGAAGGATGTGAGAAACACGCATTGGAATTACGTCACACCAAATTTTGTCATAATACTTGCCCTTCTGTAGTTTGACTAGGCATTATTTGGTGACTTTCATATTGGACTCTTTATTAATGAATTACGAATAATATGGTTTTTGATGTTGTTGATAAGATAGGTCGAGTGCCTCTACCAAGTAGCTACTCACCATGTTTGCACAACTTCCATTATCAATGATTATGGAGTAAGGTTTACATTGTATCAAATATCGGGAATGGAATAAGTTGTTCTTTGAATATTAGATTTTTCCGTATCTTCAGTGCTTAAAGACCAACGTATAATCATACAATTTGGTCTGAAAATTTTTCCTGGTTCAAGCATCCTGAAAATACAACACACAATGAAACATTTAAAGTAAAATTAAAATAAAATAAAAATTCAGCAAAGCAAGAAACCTCACAATTCACTCCAAGAAAGTAACACAACGAGAGGTAAGTAAGCCAATCTTGTACTCTTTAATGCTCACTTTACCAAGTAGTATTCCACAATTCATATCGGAGTTTGATTAATAGTAAAGGCGATAAGAAAACCTAAAAGCTCTAAGAGGTCGAATAAGGGTTAGACTCCAATAGAACGAGAATGAAAAGAAGGAAGAAGTATGCAAACTCTGTATTCCTACTAACACAAGGAAGATAATGTAAAAGTACAATAGAAAGGGAAATCAAAATAACCTAAAGCACTAAGAGTCAAAGAAAAAAAACCAAACTAGAAACCTAGAAAACGATAGGTCAACTTGAACAACGTTTTTTGAAGGGTTACCGATGTCCTAAACTTTTGGAAAAATTCTTGAATGTCGTTCGATGTGTTTAGAAACCACTTGTAAATTTTCATAACCAAATACCATCAGTAGTATCTAGTAGACTCTGTTGAACAATGAGCCCTCAAACAATATGTTTTTCGTGATCGCTTTGTTCGAAGGTGTTATTGATCTCCAAAAATTCTGTTTTTTAATTATCTTCAATATATGCAGTTTCAATCTGTAAATTTTTACCAAGAAATCCTTCATTTATAATTTTCAAGAAATTCGACAAGATTCTAGATTGTATCTGCCGATAAAACTTGAATAATGTATTTGAAGGCTCTAATAAACTCCTATTGGGCTAAATTTTGGAGTGAATATTAATATTAGGATGAATATGAGATCAGGAGAAAATCAGCCCTAAATTCTTTTGTTTACAATTTTCGAATTTTTGTGAACTTTTTGTGAATTTTTGGATTTTTTTATTTTTTGACATTTTTCATTTATTTTATTTTTTTATGAAAAATAGTAAACTAAAAAGAAGGATTTAATTCTAAATTAAAACTAAACAAAAAGAACCTGAAACGATGAATATTTTGTGAACTAGCTCCCTTGGGGTACCTTGGCGGTTTTGTCTGCAAGAACAAGCAAGATTGCTTGATTTCCAAGAATCATCCCAAATCTGATACCAATTGATAGGAAAGTGATGGATGATTAATGAATGTTGCTCTTGTTGAAAAATCAAACCTAGAAAAGCTCTAGACTCGATGAATAACAAAGGAGAATGAACAGGGGAAGATGATGGCAGGATTTAGGATTCTTTAGGGTTTCTTTTAGGTGCTGGAAACAAGGCAACAAGATTAGAAAAAGATAAACAAAAGATAAGAAATTGTTAATAAAGATGAACAGTGGAAGATGAACAGTGGAAGGTGAACGGTAAAAATGATTGATGGTGCAGATGGATTTATGGAAAATAGATGGATAAATGTCATATTGAACCCTCTTAGTTGCAATGAAAAGAAAAACTTGATAATATGGATCTAATCAACCCTCCTAGTCGTGATGAAAAGGCAAATTGGAGTGTGAAGATTAATCTCCCTCACAAGAACTTGAAAGAACTCAAGGAGAAGAAGATTCGAAGGCACATGGCAATCAACACTTACAAAAACTAACTCCTGTTGTATTATTAATCAAATAAATTTGTGTCACAAAGTTGAATGAATCCTCCTTTATATAGGGGATGAGTTCTAAAGGTCCTAAATAACTAATGAATAAAATAATAACAAATTAAACATGTCTTGACTCTAATTCCTAATAAAATAATAATAAAGTAAGAATAATTTTTTAACTCAACCTTAATTCCTAATAAAATAATAAATTTAATCCTAAAAGATAATGCATCATCCTATGTTAAATTATATTACAAATAATCAATAAAAATATTGAAAGTTTGTAATATTTACAAAATCCCGTATTAATCATGTATAGGATTTTCTGGATGCAATGTGTTCACTAAAATGGCCATATATTGAGTTCCAGATATCGGATTGATGCAATGAAAGAACTATTCAAAAGATAAGAGAAATTCAGTCGTATCTCCAGAAGACATGTTGACCAAATACGATCAGGATGCCATTCAAAAAGTTGTTGTAGATATGGTGTTGTTCTGGTCTTCTTTTTCAAGGCTTGGACGAGTGGATCATTTGGAAGTGTTATTACTTCTTCCTTTGATGTGAGCCTTTGGATACATCATCCTCTCTTTCTTCAAAAAGATTCGACCTCGAATATGAAACATTAATGGGAGCAACATTAGAACCTTTTAATAATTCATTCACATTATGTTTATCGAATATATATGCTTTGAATTTTTTAGACTTTGTTCTTCTAATAGGTTCAAGTAAAAACATTTGTCCAAAGAAACACATATTATCATTATGGAATCTGGTCCATGTATCATATACCTATCTTGGTACCTACTGACAGAAAGAGATTTGGTAAGGCTCTACCTAGGGTGACCAATCTATGGTTCACTATATTCATGGTTTCGGCTCTATGGGAAAAGGGTACTCGAATTTTTCTTAATGTTGGTGCCCCCTTGGGTTTCCAAACCCTCGATCCTCACCCATTACAAGCTTCAAATGGAACAAGTTCAATTTAAGGAAATCCACTTCCCTATACTCATATGTGGAAATAAAATCCCACAGAGGTATAAAAAGTGTATCCCACAGGTAAATCGCTATAGCTCATACGGGAAATAAATTTACCACAAAAGCATAACATTCAACCCTACTTAATTGGGACGAAGCTCAGGTATAGAGCTTATGTCATGCCATTTCAAGTGCAGTGTGTGAGGAGAAACATTCAAACCTTTGACCAAATGCAAAACAAAGATAAACAGTTTCGGAAATGAAAATTCAATGAATTTGCAAACATGAATTCAAACATCAGTACAACTATTTACATAAAGAATGAAAAATAAACTAACCAATGTTCAATGAAAATGATCATAATATAATTTTGGACTCGAACCCGCAATTTCCAATACTAAGACAATGTGTAAGCGATTATTGGCTTGACTCACTAATTTGTTCTCAGCATAGTCGCCAAGCTGTTGACACCAATTTTTTAACAAAATAAAATTTAGTATAAAAATTTATGAAATGATTATAAGAGTCGCCATTGACCTTTGGGTTAGGTAGGTCGAATACCTAAAAACTTCCTTTGAATTTTTTTAAGAAAAAACATTTTAAAGACAAAAATTAGTTTGCGTTAATCAAAGATTTATTTTTAAGGGTTCGGGACTCGGTTATGCATGGGGAAGGATTAGTACCCCAAAACGCCCAAAACTGGTACCTGGTTGCTTGTATGTTATCGTATTGGTGAAATTGGTGGATTCAAGTTGAAACTTAAGATGTGATCCTTTTATTGAACATTAATAAATTTAAGTTTTTTATCAAAGTATACTCGATTATTTTCTAGCTTTTTTTTGTTCGAATGTCATATTGAATCGTACTACCTCGATCGGTTGCACTTTTCACGCCCATTATACGATAAATGTTCTTGAAAATTCACACGAGTGCCAAAATAAGCTTAGTGATAATTATTATCAAATTTTAAAGCATTTTACCATTCTAAGCAATAATATGTATTATTATACTATTCACATAATAACACGAGGACTAAAATATAAAAATATTAAAGTTATAAATCATCAACACATAGTTTAATCAAATACATGTGAATTGAAACTGGGCAAGAACTAGGGAACTCAATCTAAAATTCATAATAACATAAAATTTATGTACTAAAAGTGCAATAAAGTACTAAACATGTGGTCTAAAATAAAAATGAAGTAAATTACATATGCTAGAAATGAAATAATGCTCATAAATCAAGTGAAAGGCTAAAATGAAATAAAACAAAATATAAAGTTCAAATTATAAATAAACATAAAAGTAAATGTTGAAATTTAAAAGGACTAAAATATAAAAGTTGAATAATAAAAGAGAATAATAAATAAAACTAAAAAAATTAAAATATTGAAATATAAATAACAATAAAATAAGGTTAAGAAATTAAGATAATAAAATAAGGTTAATAAATTAATATCTAAATTTTTTTAACCCGGGCCGTAACAAAGCGGGCCATACCTCGGGGCGGGTCACCACAAGATCGTACGATGGTTCGAATGTGAAAAATAAATGTTAGCAATTTGCGGTATAAAAATAAAACAAAATAAAATAAATGTTATTATTTAGCGGTTAGTAGTGTTCGAAATAAAAATAAAATAAAAGTCAGTAGTAAGCAGTTAGTAATTTAAAAGGTCTGAATCATAATAATGTAGGTCTTACCCCAATCGAGTCACTACAAGATCGATTCAAAGTTAGATGAAATAAATAAATGGTTAGTAGTTAATGGTTAGGGTTAGTAAAGTGAGTTGCATAATAAAAACGAGTTTGGATCATAATAATATGGGTCTTACCCCAGATCGGGTCACCACAAGATCGAATATTAGTTGGAAGCGATAAAATAAAATTATCAAATAAAATGTATAATAAAAAAATAAACATATAAATAAAGTAAAAAATAGTATGGAATCAAATATACTTAAATACTAATGGGCATTGTAATAGAATAAAAATGCAAATAAATAAAGTCACCAACAGATGACCAAAATACAATAAACCTAAAATAATGTGTCAAACTTTAAATAAATAATAATGAGGATGGTAACTGAAATGAAAATTATGGAAAATAATGGCAAAAAATTCAAAATTAAAGAAAATAAAAGAATGTTGACCATTTTGTAAAAACATGCTTAAATTTCAGGGGTCATAATGTGATTTGAGTTAAAAATTTAAAATTATGTACAGTGGCTACTTTGTATGTAATACCCCAAACATAGGGTCATTGACTTTTGTGAAATGATTTAAAATTTGGTGGGTTAATTTGAATAAATTGAAAAGTACAAGGATTGATTTAGGAAATTGTGTTTACGACTTATTATTAAGAATGGAGGGGCATTATGGTCCTTAAGAAGGAAATGAATTTACTATTCATTCTTTTGGGGATATGTATTAAGGGATCAATAGGAGAAAAAAGGGGAAAAGCTTAAAAAACTTTGTTATCTACTATTTTTCTTCTTTTCGTCCCCGTACTTCCATAGAAAAGGTAAAATTTCTTCAAGTTAGGTTTTCCTTTCGTTTTTTTGTTGGTTTTGAAGCCTTAAGTGATATAGAAGCTTAAGGAAAGATTAAGAGTGAATAAAACTAAGAGATTAGTGATTTATTAGTGATTTAATAAAATGAGTTTTTAAGTGATTTGATGAAATATGGTCAGTTATTGGAGTTTAAAAGTATTTTTGACTTGTCAAAGATGTAAACAAGAGATTTGGAGCCTTAGAAGTGACTGAAAACATGTTTGAAAATTTGGGGTGATTTTTAGTTTTGAGTGTTCTTTAGAGATTTTGGATGTTATAAGGAGATTTATGGATACAAGTTAGTTTGGATAAGTGATAATGAGTTTAATGGTATGGTTCTATATAAGAGTAAGAGATTTAGATGAAATTTGGGTAAAAATCGAAGTGAAATATATAGAATATGGATAAGAGTATCAGTACTGGAAGAACAGTACTGATACTATAAGGTTAAATGGGAGGATTTGGATTAACAATATCGATATCGATTTAAAGAAGTATCGATAGTAAGGTCTAGATATCGATACCTAGAGGAAGGTATCGATGAAGTAATCAAAAATGAAATTCCAAAATGCTAGAATGGTATCAATACCAAAGTGGGTATCAGTACCATAGAAGAGAAATATCGATACTGTAGGATGAGTATTGATACTATTCAGTCTGAAATGTTAAGTTAGGATGAATTTTATTAGAATTCGAAATTAATAGTACTTTTGAGTATTATTACTTTGGATAAATGTTAGTAAGTTACTAACATCATATTTGTATGCTTGATTATGGATGCTTGTGTATATTGTAATCAAACTTCTGAGTCAAGCAAATAGAAAGGCAATGATCAGGTACCAGAATAATCGGACATCTTTAAGGCATAATAGTGAGGCATACCAGGTGAGTGCATTATTATGTAGTTATATGAGATGAGTATGACTTGCGATGAGTCAACCTCAAATATTTTTATAAAAGCACGTTTTTATAGTATTTTGAAATATTTTCATAAAGTTTATGAAAATGCATTTTACAACTAATTTTAGAGTATGAATTGCTCTAAATTGGATGAATGAACTTTTATATTGTTTTAACAATGATTGATGTTTCAAATAAATGTTTAATCTGCGAATTTGACTTAAAGGCTTATTGTATGTGCATTGAGAGTCATAGGTTTATTTTTTTAATGCACATGTTGGATTTTTGTATCAATACTATGTGTACTATTGGCACTATGTGTGCAACCCATGGAATTCATAATTAGTTTGTGAATTACCATATCGACACTATGTGTACAACCCATGGAATTCATAATGAGTTTGTGAACTACCATATCAGCACTATGTGTGCAACCATAGAATTCATAATGAGTTTGTGAATTACCATATCGGTACTTAGGTGCAACTCATGTACCATGCATTCTTATTCAACATACATCGGGAAAATAAAAGAATAATTTAGAAAAATACTGACTGATAAGTATGTTGGGCATACTAAATATTGTTTCACAGGTTATGTGAAAGAAACTTCGTTTACCAAGCTAGTTTTAAGTATTATTATGATTTATACGATTTAATTTGTATTTTGATATTTTAGGATATACTTATGATTTGATTTCACCTCATTATTATTATGCCTCACTAAGTGAATACTTAGCGTGTGTTGATTTCACACGTAGGTATTAGCATGAACGGAGTAAGGAGTGTAGCTGACATCGTAAATCAAGTAATTGTACAAAAATTATGTCTATTTTTTATATTATTAGATGTCATGTAATAGATTTCTAATAATGCTCTAGAAAGTATTTGACTTATGATGATTGTAATATTTAATATGTTAGAACTTTAAGAGTATTTTATATACTAAAAGGTAATGGATGTTTTATTATTATTACATTAAAATATTTTATGTATAGAAACAAAATTTTATTAGTTTAAAAGAAAGAAATGTTTTAAAAGTCACATGACATATGTGACTTGTGTATGGAAATGTATACATGAAATGGGTGTTACATTTGTTGGTATCAGAGCTACTGGTTTAGTCGATTATCGGTCGAAATCGGGTGTATTTTACTTTAAAAATGGTTTACATGCCACTAAGATGTCAAGGTTACTAATATGGTGTCGTTAGAATATGATTGATGTCACTCCTTACAAACTTGAGTTGTTATTATTATGTATGTCCTATTAGATGTCGGAATCTGAGAATTCGTGGAGAGTGACTGAGCAAGAAGTTAGAGAAGGGTCAGGTAGAGAGAGCACATAAGCTAATAGTGAGCATCGATCCTGCCTAAAAATGCAAGTGCATCAGTACATCAGGGTATGCTAGTGCCAGAGTTAGGAGCTTTTATACAGGATCTCGATGCAATCTTGACTCAATTTCAACCTCTTCTACCTCCCCTACTCCTCCATCATCACGGATCTTAATCCCAAAAGAGCTGAAAAGTTTGGGAGCTACTGTGTTCTGGGAGAAGAGGATGAAGGTCCTATGGATGCTGATTTATGGTTAAAAAAACGTTAAGGTGATGCTTAAAAGTCTTTACTGCTCAGATTATGAAAAGCTAGGTGGAGTTGTATCTTTACTTCGAGGATCAGCTCGAGTGTGGTGGACAAACACTACGATGTATGCACCACCTAAGCAAGTGACCTGGAAGTTCTTTCAGGATGAATTTAAGAACAAATACATCGGTGAACAATTTATACGGGTGATGCTGCTGAATTTTCTTAATTTAAAACAAGGTGATCGACTAATACATGAGTACGAGGCTGAGTATCACAAGCTGAGTCATTTTGCTACTGAAGTAAATCCCAATGACAAGGTTCGAAATGATTAGTTTATCGAGGGATTAAAGCCTAAGTTGAAAGAGATGATGTTGGATTTAAACTTGCCTAGCCTGCAATAAGTCATAAATTGAGATAAAGCTATTGAAAGAGCTCAAGAGGAGACTTTAACCGCAGAGCAGGGTATGCAGATGGAAAAAAGAGTTGGAACATCTTCAACGTCCTATCATGCTAAGAGAGGAAAGGGTTTAAGTTCCTGATGCAATAATAGAGATGGTTCCGCTGTAACTTCACAGAAGAATAAACAATCACAACCTTTTACTCCTAGCTCGGGTAGAGCATTTGAACAACAAACTACTCCATGTCATACGTGTGGCAAATTTCACTGTGGAGTATATAGATTGCTCAATGGTGCTTGTTTCCATTGTGCTGAAATTGGTCACTATGCTTGAAATTGTCTTAAGAGATTCAGGGATAAATCTGTGCAAACTGAGAAATCAATAGAAACATCTAATAGAGGCAGAGGATGAGGTAAACCTGGAGGATAATCTGAGTCAATCTCGTGATAATATGCCCGGAGAGTAGCCCAAATTTATAATATTAAGACTAATGAGGATCGGGATGACCCGAAGGTTTTAACAGGTACATTCCATCTTTTTGATGGACCTATATTTATTTTGGTTGATCATGGTTCTACACACTCTTATATTAGTACAAAGTTGATTAGAGCTAGAGGAATTCCTTTAGAACCAATATTTCGTGAGATGATAGCGGTAAACCCTATGGGTTATAGAGCTAGGGTAACTCAGGTATGTAGAAAATGCCCGATAAAGATTCAAGGGGTTGTGTTCCCGAAAAACTAGATGGAATTACCTTTTGACGAATTTGAAATTATTTTGGGCATGGATTGGTTGTCTCCATATCATGGATAGGTTGATTGTCACAATAAGCGATTATTTTTAAAGGAAGTGGAAGGCTCAGAAATCATAGTAATTAGTCAAAAAGTGAAATCACCATCCAATGTTATATCGGCAATGACTCAAAGAAAATGATGTCGGAAGGGTGTATAGCTTTTCTGGATAACGTAATAGACACTTGAATATCAGAAGCGAGATTAGATGATATTCCAATAGTTAGGGAGTTTCCAGATGTTTTTCCATAAGAATTAATGGGTTTACCTCCAGACCGTGAGCTGGAATTCAAGATTGAAGTTTACCCGAATACTGAACCTGTTTCTATGGCTCCATATCAAATGGATCCAACTGAGTTAAGAGCATTAAAGGCCCAATTGCAGAAGCTTCTCGATCATGGATTTATTAGACCCAATGTTTCTCCTTAGGGGGTACCTGTGCTTTTTGTGAAAAAGAATGATGGATCAATGTGATTATTCATAGATTATCGACAATTAAATAAGGTAACAATAAAGAATAAGTATCATCTTCTGATGATTGATGATCTGTTTGATCGACTGAAAGACGACACAATGTTCTCTAAGATAGACCTTCGGTCAGGATACCACCAATTAAATATTAAAGAGGAGGATATTTCAAAGATAGTTTTTTGGACTCGTTATGGACATTTTGAATTTTTGGTGATGCCATTTAGTTTGACAAATGCTCCTGCAACATTTATGGATTTGATAAACCGAGTATTCAGACCTTACTTGGATTAATTTGTGGTGGTATTTATCGATGATATTTTGGTATATTCAAATTCAGGAGATGAGCATGATGCTCATCTTTGTATTGTTCTTTAGACTCTTCGAGAGAAGAAGTTGTATGCCAAACTATCCAAATGTGATTTCTGGTTAGTAGAGATTGCTTTCCTTGGCCATATATTCTCCGCAGAAGGCATAAGAGTAGATCCCAAAAAGATTCAGGCTATAGTGAATTGAAAACCCCCAAAGAATGTTTCTAAAGTTTGAAGTTTCTTGGGGCTTGTTGGTTATTATCGAAGGTTTGTGATGAACTTTTCAATGTTAGCTTCACTACTAACTAAATTGTTATGGAAAGATATGACTTTTGTTTGGTCGGAGAAATGCCAAGAAAGCTTTGAAATGCTAAAGAGGATTTTAACAGAGGCATCAATACTTGTACAACCTGAGTCAGGTAAAGACTATGTAGTTTTTAGTGATGCATCTCATAATGGGTTGGGATGTGTGCTTATGCAAAAAAGGGAAAGTTGTACCCTATGCCTCAAGAAAGTTGAAAAATCACGATAGAAATTACCAGACACATGACTTAATATTGGCAGCTGTCGTGTTTGCTTTGAAGATTTGGTGTCATTATCTGTACGGTGAGCGGTGCCATATTTATACATATTACAAAAGTCTAAAGTACTTGTTGAGTCAAAAAGAATTGAACTTGAGGCAGAGAAGATGGATCAAGCTTTTAAAAGATTATGATGTGATCATCAATTACCATCCAGGGAAGGCTAATGTGGTAGATGATGCACTTAGCCGAAAGACTTTTGCAACTTTACGAGCTTTGGAAGCATGTATATCATTAAAGGAATATAGAGCCTTGATTGGTGAGTTTAAGTTAAAGCCGATGCTATTGGATCGAATAAAATATCTGCAAGGAAAGATGGAAAATGTTTGACAAGAATTGCACAAGTATAAAAATGTGAGAACAAAGACTTTGAAATCAGGACTGGTGGATGTTTATATTATCGTTGAATACTTTATATTCTAGATACTGAAGAACTGATGAAATATATTCTCTCCGAGACACATTATAGTCCTTTGACTATGCATCCAGGTAGAAATAAGATGTATCAGGATATAAATAGTCATTATTGGTGGTCTGGCATGAAAAAAGCTATATCAGAGTTTGTTGCAAAATTCTTAACACGTCAACTAGTGAAAGTTGAACATCAAATGCCTTCTGGATTGTTGAAACCGATATCCATTCCTGAGTGGAAGTGGGAATGAGTAACTATGGATTTTGTTTCAAGGCTACCTTAGACACCCAGTAAAAAGGACTCAATATGGGTAATTATGGATAGATTGACCAAGATGGCTCACTTTATTCTAGTTCGGATGGATTACTCAATGGATAAATATGCATAGTTGTATATTAAAGAGATATTTTGGTTGTATGGAGTACCTGTATCGATAGTATCCAACTGAGATCCAAGGTTTACTTCAAGATTCTAGAATTCTTTGCACGAGGCATTGGGTACTCGAATGAATTTCAGCACGGCTTTTCATCCGCAGACAAATGGTTAGTCAGAGAGAACTATTCAGGTATTGGAGTATATGCTAAGAGCATGCATGATTGAATTCAAAGGATCATGGAAAAGATATTTTGACTTTACCAAAATTTGCCTATGATAACAGTTGTCAATCGAGTTTAAGATGGCTCTGTATGAAGCCTTGTATGGGACAAACCGTCGAACACCATTAAATTTTTTTGAGCTAAAAGATCGAGATATTGTTGGCCCGGATTTAATGAAAGAAATGGAAGATAAAGTGAAATTTATCCAAGATAATCTTAATATAGCTTCTGATCGACAAAAGTCTTATGTTGATCTAAAGAGAAAATAAATTGAATATCAAGTGGGAGATAAGGTACTTTTGAAAATATCGCCTTGGAAAAAAGTATTGTGGTTTGGGCGCAAAGGAAAGTTGTGTCTGAGATTTATTGGACCTTATCAGATTTTAAGAAATATCGAACCAGTAGCTTATCAATTAGCTTTGCCTCCTGATATGGACAAGATCCATAATGTTTTCACGTGTCGATGATCAGGAAGTACCAATCTTATCCATCGCATATTATCATACCATAGAAAATAGACATCCGATCAGATCTGAATTACGAAGAATAACCAGTGCAGATTTTGGCTCAAGAAATCAAAGAACTACGTAACAAGAAGATTCCTCTAGTTAAAGTGCTTTGGCAAAATCATAAAGTAGAGGAAGCTACTTGGGAAAGAGAGGAGGACATGAGGAAGCAGTATCCACACCTCATCATATCAAGTACGTCTTTAAAATTTGAGGAAGAATTTTCTTAACAGGGAGAATTGTAATACCTTAAACATCGGGTCAGTAACTTTAGTGAAAGGATTTAAAATTTTGTTGGTTAATTTCAATAAATTGAAAAGTAAAAGGATTGATTTAGGAAATTATGTTTAAGACTTATTATTAAGAATGGAAGAATGGAGGGGCATTATGGTATTTTAGGAGGAAATAAATTTAATATTCATTCTTTTGGGGATATGTATTAAGGGATGAATAGTAGAAAAAGGGTGAAAAGCTGGAAAAAAAACTTTGGTTCTCTACTTTTCTTCTTCTCGTCCCCGTACTTCCATAGTAAAGTAAGATTTCTTCAAGTTGGTTTTTCCTTTCGTTTTTAGGTTGGTTTTGAAACCTTAAGTGATATAGAAGCTTAAGGAAAGATTAAGAGTGAATAAAACTAAGAGATTAGTGATTTATTAGTGATTTAATAAAATGGATTTTTATGTGATTTGATTAAATATGGTCAGTTATTGGAGTTTAAAAGCATTTTTAACTTGTCAAAGATGTAAATAAGAGATTTGGAGCCTTAGAAGTAATTGAAAACATGTTTGAAAATTTGGGGTGATTTTTAGTTTTGAGTGTTCTTTGGAGATTTTGGATGTTATAAGGAGATTTATGGATGTAATTTAGTTTGGATAAGTGATTATGAGTTTAATGGTATGTTGGAGATAAGAGTAAGAGATTTAGATGAAATTTGGGTAAAACTCAAAGTGAAATATGTAAAATATGGGTAAGGGTAAGGGTATCGGTACTGGAAGAACAATACCAATACTGTAAGGTTAAATGGGAGGATTTGGATGAACAACATCGATATCAATTTAAAAAAGTATCGATACTGAGGTGTAGGTATCAATACCAAGAGGAAGTTATCGATACCGTAATAAAAAATGGAAATCCAGAATGCTAGAATGGTATCGATATCGAAGTGGGTATCGGTACCATAAAATAGAAGTATCGATACTATAGGATGATTACCGATACTATTCAGTCTGAAATGTTAATTTAGGATGAATTTTATTAGAATTCGAAATTAATAGTACTTTTCAGTATTATTAATTTGGATAAATGTTAGTAAGTATACTAACATCATATTTGTATGTGTGTTTATGGATGCTTGTGTATATCGTAATCAAACTCCTGAGTCAAGCAAACAGAAAGGCAATGATAAGGTAGCAGAATAGTTGGGCATCATTAAGGCATAATAGTGAGGCATACCAAGTGAGTGCATTATTATATACTTATATGAGATGAGGATGACTTGTGATGAGTCAACCTCGAATATTTTTATAAAAGCATATTTTACAATATTTTGAAATATTTTCATAAAGTTTATGAAAATGATTTTACAACTAATTTTAGAGTTTGAACTTCTCTAAATTGGATGGATGAAGTTTTATATTGTTTTAATAATGATCAATGTTTCAAATAAATGTTTAATCTGCGAATTTGACTTAAAGACATATTGTATATGCATTGAGAGTCATAGGTTCATTTTGTTTAATGCATATGTTGCATTTTTGTATCAGTACTATGTGTACTATCAACACTATGTGTGCAACCCATGAAATTCATAATGATTTTTTGAATTACCATATCGGCACTATGTGTGCAACTCATGGAATTCATAATGAGTTTGTGAATTACCATATCGGTACTATGTGTGCAACCATGGAATTCATCATATCGGCACTATGTGTGCAACGATGGAATTCATAATGAGTTTGTGAATTACCATATTGGTACTTAGGTGCAACTCATGTATCATGCATTCTCATTCAACATACATTGGGAAAGTAAAAGAATAATTTAGAAATATATTGATTGATAAGTATGTTGGGCATACTAAATATTTTTTTGCAGGTTATGTGAAAGAAACTTGGTTTACCAAGCTTGTTTTAAGTATTATTATGTTTATATGATTTAATTCGTATTTTGATATTTTAGGATATACTTATGTTTTGATTTCACCTCATTATTATTATGCCTCACTAAGTGAATACGTAGCGTGTGTTGACTTCACACGTAGGTATTAACATAAGGGGAGTAAGGAGTGCAGCTGACATCGTAAATCAAAGGTTGCCTCATTAGTAAATGTATGACAATTATGTAAACTTTTGATATTATTAGATGGCATGTAATAGATTTCTGATAATGCTCTGTAAAGTATTTAACTTATTATGATTGTAATATTTAATATGTTAGAACTTTAAGACTATTTTATATACTAAAAGGTAATGAACTTTTTATTATTATTACATTAAAATGTCTTATGTATAGAAACAAAATTTTATTAGTTTTAAAAAAATCAGAAATGTTTTAAAAGTCATGTGACATATGTGACTTGTGTACGGAACTTATACGTGAAATGGGTGTTACATTGTAAATACGCAGCTAAGTTACCGTGACCTAAAGGGGGTTTTCCCTGAAAGTTTACTATATATTCTATGTTTTTAACTATTTTGGGTAAAACTAAACCCTAAAAATTTTTAACCGCTCCCCTCTTTGCGCTCCCATTATCCCTTCCCTCTTGCTTCTCTCAGTTGAGAGTCCACCACGCCGACCACTGTACGTCGGCAGTCGAGCCTCCACTGATTACCATTCCTGGTGGTCGAAAAACCCAAACAACTCAAAAATGAACCAAACAACTCCCAAAGCCCTCGATTCTTCCCCCTAAAGCCCTCGATTCTTCCCCCTAAACCCATATCTGAAGTTGAAATCACCTAGAAATGCCCTTGATTTCTTTTAAAACCACCTCAACTTTTGGTTCTCTAGATTTCGGTGAGGCTACGACTCCGTTGACCACCCTATGATCGAGGTAAATGAAATAACCTTATATTTTTTATACTTTTGAAATCTACACATGCATGCATAAAAACGAAAAAAGGAAAAAAATACCTTCAAAAAAATTTCAGTTTTTTTTCATTGACTCTCTCTTCCTTTTACATGTTTTTTTGAAAGGGTTAGCATATTTTTTGGCTTGATTCTATCATTATTTCCATTTTCATGTTTGTTTCTCTGTGGTGGCTCCAACGAGGCTTGTACGGAGGTCTTGGTTGTGCCCGGGTCATAATAAATGATCCTGGATCTTTAGGGTTATGTCTTGGTTAGAATCGACGTTGATGATGGCTTGACGGATGACTCAACTAGACGATGATGAGAGCCTTGGCAGTATGTGACCCTGACGGTGGTGGCTTGATGGCTGATAGCAACTAAGTTTGTTTCCCTAGTCAAGATTAATTTGGACCGTCAGATTACTCCTAGATCTGACGGCTGAGAGTGAGACGACGTTAGATCAAAGGCTGAAAACCTTATTTCATTTCCATTTCAGCATGGGCCCTATTGGGCTTCTAAAAAGTGCATTTTTTTTATAAAAAATAGTAAATAATAATATTTTTTGTTTGGGCTGTTTTTTATTACTAATAGTAATAATAATAATATAATAATAATAATATAATAATAACAAAACCAAAAATGGTGATTACATAATTTTAATGTTATTAATGAAGTATTAGGTTAGGAGAGTCGTTCTTATAATAGATCCTTGTAATATCTAGTTTAAATTATTCGATCAATAGATTAAATATCAATAGTCAAAGAAAAAACCAAGAATCTTAGTGTCTCGAACATACACACTGATGACCTCAAAACCATTGTGCATGTCATTCTATATATATTCATAAAACACTAGTTTTCTTTCGTTGGTGTATTACTTATCTATTTTTTTTTGTCTTTGTTGATCGATGGCGATATTAACTTTAATGTTGGTTGTCGACTGCCGGTATTGTTTATTGTCTTTTTCTTTTTTATATTTTATTTCTATTTTTTATTTTTTTATTTTTAATAAGTCTGTCAATATGACACATTTTTATTTGCCTTTATGAAACTTTTTCTTATGATTTTTGGCATATTTTTCAGTTATTTGGTCGTTTTTTAATTTATTTTTTTAAAGGTTTATTTGACATCGTCACGACTGATCAGGATGGCGCTTATGGATATTTTGTTGATCTTCCTTGCTTCGGACCCTCAAATTGGATGTGGATACTCGATTTGCATTTGTGGATAGCTTTTCACAACGCCCGAGTCTGATTTGTGGTTTGTAGGTGTTCTTTCAATAGCTTGATCCTTTTGTTTAGTTCGTTTGCCGATATGATCAGACCTGTTTATATTTATTTTTATTCGAGTTTCTTGATTAGATTTTTAATCTTTCTTTGTTTGGTCCTTATGTGATCTTAAGTTGCTAATTTTATTTCAATGATTATAGAAATATTTTTCTAATTATGTGATTAATTTACTATTGTGATTGTAAATATGGAAGAAGCCATTGTGCGTGCTTTATTAGGATACTAGACGGTGACATCTATAAATTTTGTTTGTAATAATAAATTTATTATTATTTTTACATGATATTTAAATTTATGTTTAATGCTTACAATTGGTTATTTCATCTCATTTTCACTCGTACATAACACAATCCGATTGCTTGCATAATAAGGGTTATAAAAATAACTTCAAGATTCAAATGATTTTTAAGCACTTTTTCTCGGGACCGATTCTTCCTCATGAAAAAGAATGAAACTGTTTTTTAATGTTATTGACTAATTTTCATCCGTAGAAACACCGTATTAATATTGATTTCACCGTTTTACCAATTCATACTCGAACTTTATTAAATATCGATTTTTTTTAAATTTGAAAATAAGCATGTATGAATCGAAATAAAAATACAAAAACAAAGAAGCCTTATACGATGATCACAAAACATATCACAGGCAGCATTGCGCTCCCATTGCTGCTAGCGTTTTTCCTGCTGCATCTTTCATTTGTTGAGAGTGAATGGTTCTTTAACTATCATATCCACATCAAAAATGATTTACCTTTATTTAATTCGTCGCCCAATCAACCAAATTTATTCTTGCACTGCAAGTCCAAAAAGAGGGATATTGGCGACAAAGCGATGGTGAAGGGGCAAGATTACACGTGGGACAGTAAGATTAATTTTTTTCGGTCAACTCTTTTCTTCTGTAACACGCGGTGGTTAAATCACAAGAGAATGTATTTCGACGCTTTCATTGCCGGTAGAGATGAGCACCGTTGCTTGGAGTATCATAATTCTTGCTTGTGGTCAGTGAGGGAACATGGAATTTATTTCAGTAATAATAATCTCACTTGGGATCTTGCATACCGTTGGTAGAACATAATCTATAATTTTATATTTTCGCTCAATAAGATTTAAGGTAAAATCCATAAAAGTTTCCGATGTATCACATTTTGGAATAAGAACCAAGATAAATTCAAATTTTATTAAATTTGATTCAATTGGTATTTAAATAGATTTTTTTATATATAATTTGCACTGAAATTTTCATTTTAGAATCTGATTCACCTATACAATTTGAGATAAATGGTGAAATTAAATCTCTTTAATGACATGTAATGCCATCTAGTCTCTATACTTGATATTATGACATTTTAGTTCCTTAAATATGATAAGATCATAAGATATATATTTGAATCATAATTAGATTGTTTTTATCTTTCAATATGATTGTATTTGATGCGAATGGGAAAATAAAATATTATATTTCAACCTTATAATATTTTTGACGTGTAAGAAATATTACGATTGATCTTGTCGAGAATGACGACGGCTAATCATATCATCACTGATACATGCACACACATCTTGTTCAAACTTAGGACTTCAATTGATGAGTTCTAAAAATGATGTTAAAATTTAATAAAAAAATTAATACACAAACTAAATTTATAAAAAAAATATGATCATATCATCACTGATTCATGCACCAGAGTCCATAATGTTGACAATGCTTTCTTCTTTGGACTAATGTTTCTACTCAAACCTATTAGAAGAACAAAGTCTAGAAGATTCAAAGCATACCTATTCGGTAAATATATATGAATGAATGTTTTAAAGATCCTAATGTTTCTCCCTTTGATGTTTTAGATTCGAGGTCGAATCTTTTTTAAGACATGGACGATGATACATGTATCACAAGGCTCACATCAAAGGAAGATGGACTAATGCTTCCAATTGATCCACACGACCAAGCCTTGGAAATGAAGAACAACATAGCAGTAGAATTGCGACTTCTTTTTGAATGGGATCATGATGTTATATGGTCGACGTGTCTTTTGTAGATACGACCGAATGTCTCTTATCTTTCCAACGGTTTTTGAATTGTATCAATCTGGTATCGGGAACTCAAAATATGCTCATTTTAGTGAAGACAACACTTGTAAAATCCCTATACGGGATTAATACATGATTTTGTAATTTTTAATATTTTCATCTTAGGAATAGTTCAAATTAAGGTTAGAAAGGTAATTTGCTTGTAATGATAAAACCTTGATAGCTTATCACATGTCATGGCCACATATCACTTTCCAGAAGCTCCATCCTAGCCATCCATCTCATCCTACAAGCTAAAGGACTTGGTCATACTTTCAAACTCCTAGTTTTCATCATCGCCATTGGATCAAACACTACACCAATGGCTCACATTCATGCCGCCAACTTCATCTAGATAAGGATTGCATTTATTTAATATTTTATTCATATTTTTATTAGTTAGTTATATTACAACAAGGACTCCTCCAAACCTATATAAAGGAGGCTCCTCCCACCATTGTAAACACATCTTTTCTTAAATACAATAAATTAAGAGTTTATCTTTTCAAGTGATGATTACTTGTGCTTTCAAAGTTTCTTTTCAAATTTATTTAGTTCTTTTAAATTTATTTTTGAGGGAGATCTTCACTTTCTGTTTTGCCTCTTCATTGCAATTAGGAGGGCTGGTTAGAGTCGATTATCGAGTTTACCTAGTGAATTGCGCCTAGGAGGATTCTTAGGACACTTATCCATCAATGTTAATCATATCCATCATCAACAACAACAAATATACATCCATCACCACTTCATTCTTCTATTTGTTTCAATTTTCAATAATCCCCTAATTCTTTCATCTTTTCTCCTTGTCGCCGCCCACATCACCTCTCTCTATCCCTTTCATTCTTTGATCAAGTCTAGAGCTTTTTAGGTTTGATTCTTCAACAAGAGTAACAATCATTTATCTTCTATCACATATCTATCAATTGGTATCAGATTTGGGATGATTCTTGGAGAGAATCAAACACTTTGATTGTTCTTATAAGCATACACATCCAAGGCACCCCAACGAAGCTAGTTTTCACAAGTTCTTTGGTTTTTGGTTCTTTTTCAATCTTTTTCAATTTAATTTCAATTATTTCTTGCTAGTTTGTTGATTTTAATTAAAAAGAAAAGAAAAAAACAAAAAACAAAACAAAACAAAAACAAAAATAAAAACTCACAAATCGCAAATGAAGGAATTTGGGGCTATTTTTTTACAGGTACACTCCTCATCCTAATAGCAATCTTCAGTCCAAATTTCAGGCCAATCAAACTTCCATAGACCCCTCAAATTCATCATTCAAGTTTTTTCGACATATTTAAGGTTCTTTAGTGACAAATTTCCATAGAGTTTTTCAGAAAGAATTTTGTGCTAAAATTTTCCAAATTGAAACTAAATCCATTGAAGAACATTAAAAAAATTCAGAATTTTTAGAGATTGGAAACGCCCTCAAAAACGTTGATCAAGTTGATCCTATAATTGATTGACATATTTAAGACTTGTTATTGACAAATTTCTTGAAAGAAGTTTGTGCTTAATTTCCATATTGAAACTAATTCCAGTGCAGAACATTCACAGAAAAGAAAGTTAGAATTTTTTGAGATTGAAAACACCCTAAAAATGTTGCTCAAGTTGATCATGCATTTTAGGCCTATCCAGGTTTAGTTTTCCAATTTTTTTCTTATTGCTTTAGGTTCCTTTGTCTTACAACTTTTTGTTCATCTACATCATCTAACACATTTTTCTCCTTGTGTTAGTAGGATTGAAAGAGTTTACATACTTCTTCTTCTTTGTATTCTCGTTCTCCTGGAGTCATATCTTTATTTGACATCTTAAAGCTTTTTAAGTAATTTTTCCCTTCTTTATTAGCGATTAAACTTTGACACGAACATTGAAAGGCTTCTTCGTAAGAATGTTAAAGAGTACAAGATTGGTTTACTCGCCTCTCAGTATTACTTCCTTGGAGTGACTTGTGAGTGTTCTTGTTTTCTTTGATTTTTCTTTTTTACTTTACATTGTTCTTTTGAGTGTTTTAACTTTCAAGATGGCAGAAGATGTAAACGTATATGAGGCATTCCGAGGCCTCATGTATGTTATTTCTTAAAAAGAACATACTTAGTGGACTTCAACAATGAATGGACTAATTTAATAGAATTCATCAATGACAAGCAAATCAAAACGTCGATGATCAACCGAGACAAGTTGAAGACAACACACACAACATCATGCAACATAGACGTACACAACCAAGATTTCAAATACCGTATCTTTTTGCTAAATCAAATATCATAATCACAATATTTGAAAGAACAATCGATCCAAATGACTACATTGATTGGGAAAGTAGAGTCGACATCATACTTTCCCACGACAATTGTCCCATGGAAGAACAAGTACCACTAATCACCTTAGAATTTATAGATTATGCTCTCACATGGTAGAGGCAAACAAAATGAAAATAATAAAAACGAAGAATTTCAACAGTCAATTCATGGTATGCACTAAAACAAGCAATGAGAAAACATTTTGTCATCGGTTTGCATCCGAACATCGTTGATCTTCTTGAGTTACATGGTTATGAAAGCCTTGAAGATACACTGAAGAAAGCAAAGACAATTGAAGAACAATTAAAAATGAAGTATCATTTCAGAAACACTTACCAAGGTACTCCATCCACTTTCACTTATTCTTCTACTCCACATTCTACCACGGATAATGAATCAAATAATGAATACAATGTTAGTAAAATATTGTAATGGAATATATCAATATTTAGTACTTGGAAACAAAAGAAGCACTCAAAAATCAATTGATGACACTTTGTGAGGAGGGTGGGAAAACATAAAAAGAAACAAACCGTGAAAAAAAGGTAAAAAAAAAGGTCACAACCCATAAAATGCATGAATATGACCCACGGGAGGTGAGCGAAAGTAATTGTGAGAAGAAAAGAGTGACTCAAAATCTATGCGTGAACACAAAAGAATTGATAAAGAACCTTATTCACAAAAAACCTTGCATCCTTGTTCGCTTTAGGGAATTAATTGTTTCAATTTCTAACATTAACAAGGATTTTCGAGAAGTGTTAGGTGACCCACCTGAAAGATTACCACCAGAAAGAGGAAAAGAACACTACACTGATCTAATTCAAGGTTTCATTATATCTCATCAAACAAACAATCTTGAACAAACCAAAGAGTTACATTTACTACGAAAAGGCTACATTCAGGAAATCCTTAGTCATTGTGCATCTCAGTAACGAAACAAGAATTAAACCACGCCATAGGCTTCATAGTAAGTGTACATGGAATCCTTGTTGATGATAACAAGGTGAAAGCAATTCAAGAATGTCCCACGCCATCTTCCATAAACAAGTTAAGATATTTTCATGACTTAGCAAGCTTCTATCGCCGTTTTGTCAAATATTTTTTCACCATTGTTGTACCTTTGATGGAAATCATCAAAGATTCGATGGAATTTAAATAGGGACCATAACAAAAAGAAGCATTCAAATTTCTTAAAGGTAAGTTATGTTTTGTCCCTATTCTTCATCTTCCTAATTTTTTCTAACACTTTGAAGATAGAATGTGATGCTTCAAGTATATACATAGGCGCAGTTCTTATGTAGGAAAGACAACTTATCAATTACATTAGTGAGAAGTTAAAATTTGTACAATGAATTACTCTACCTATGACAAAGAACTTCAAGTATTAGTTTATGCATTTTGAATGGGATTCTGATTTTATTTGGCTGACATGTATTTTGAAGATACAATCGAATGTCTCTTACCTTTCCAATGGTTTTTGAATTGCATCAATCTAATATCGAGAACTCAAGATATGCTCATTTTTAGTGCTCATTTTTATTGAAGACAACAAGTGCTGAAATCCCTATACAAGATTTAGTAATTTCCAATATTTTTCATCTTAGGAAAAATTTAAATTAAGATTAGAAAGGTAATCTGCTTGTAATGATAAAACCCTGATAGCATATCACATGTCATGGTCGTCTATCACCTTCTGAAGCTCTATATTGGCCATCCATCTCATCTTACAGGCTAAAGGACTTGATAATGCTTTCAAACTCCTAGTTTTCATCATCTCCATTTGATTACACACTACATCAATGGATCACATTCATTCCATCAACTTCATCTAGATTATGATTTATTTTATTTATATATTATTCCTATTTTTATTAATTAGTTAAGTTACAATAAGGACTCTTCCAAACCTATATAAATGAGTTCCTCCCGCCATTGTAAACACATATTTTCTTGAATACAATAAATTGATAGTTTATATTTTTAAGTATTGATTAATTGTTCCTTCAAAGCTTCTTTTTATTAAGTTATTTTCAAGTTTTTATGAGAGAGATCTTCACACTCGGATTTGCCTCTTCATTTCAATTAGGAGGACTAGTTACAGTTGATTATCGAGTTTTCCTAGTTAATTGGGACTAGGAGGGTTCGTAGGACACTTATCCATCGATTTCTATCATATCCATCATCATAATCTACACATCCATAACCACTTTATCCATAAGCTTGTGTTATCATCTACATACGAGGGGAAATTTTCAAACTCAATTTTCTCTTAATATATTTATCTTATTACATTCATTATCATTATCTTTCATTGTCTTTACATTATCTTTAACTATTTATTGTCTTAATCTTATATTTGTTTCAATTTCCAGTAACCTTTAAAACCTAAATTTTGTTTGGCCTAGTTTTCTTTTCCAAAGTCCAAACATTTTATTGAAGATGAACTTGAAGCCCGAGATATCAGCCAACTTGCAACAAACTTTCAAGCAATATTCGAATGTTTCTACGGAATAATGTCTTCTTGAAATATGGTTGGTTTTATCTTTCCAACTCATTTTGAAACGCCTCAATCGGTCATTGGGAACCCAATATATGCTTATTTTAGTGAGGATAGCGCATGCAACAAATTCAATACAAACCCAATACGGGAATTTTAATTTATTATGAATTTTGATTATTTTTATTTAATATTTGTAATTAAATTCAACTTTACAATTTCCATAATGTTTTTTTTTTGGTAATTTAGGAACTTTTTATTATTCTAGAATTTTTTTTCTTTTAATTAGTGCTTCTAGCATTAATGAAAAGATACTAGTTTTTTTAGGGTTTTTGGGAACCTATATATATACACTCTTATTTTGTAATGGGAGGATTGTAACTTGAAACATATGAGCAATAAGAGAAAACCTTTGACTAAAGGTAATTTCTTTTTGTGTGTGTTCTTTTTTTTGTTCAATTTTGATTTTTTTCTTCAAAAAAAATTATTGTTGGAGAGAAAACCGATGAACAACGAAAAAGCCTATATTCATAAATTTTGCATTCCATTAGGTCTCTCAGTGAAAATCGATGATCCTTGTTTTTATTCTTATTTTTTATCTTTATTTTATTTTCGTTTCGGTCAATCACGATCTTGTTTTTTTATTCCTCGAAAATAAAACTATGTTGAACGAGAAAAACCGAAGAATAAGGAAATTTTTTTTAGATAACCTTATGGATTTAACCCTCATTGAGGTTTTTTTTATGAAAATCGATGGTGAATCTTGAATGATTTTCCCTTTTATTTTATTTATTTCGACCCAATTTTAAAATTCTTTTTTGGTTCTTAATTTTAATTAAATAATCCAAGGACCCAGTCCATATTCTTTATAATATTTGTGTGTTTTCATACGGGTAGAGGATAATTACTTTCGTGAACCTTTAAAATTATTTAGAAAATTTTAATTTGGTCTTCTATTTATTTTGTTTTAATTACTTTTAAAAATAGACTTTTCATTCTAATTTAATAAACTTCAACTTTTTTATTAACTTATTTAAATATTATTTTCTTTTATCTTTTTAAACTTTACTTAAATTTTAATGGATTGTTCTTAGTTTTTTTTATTAACTTCTTTTATCCACTACAGCAAAACTGTTCTACAGCGACATTTTAGCAGCATTTTGAGAGTAAACAACACTAACTTTAAACATATAGCGACATTTCCATTCAAAACGTCGTAAAATGGTAAATTTAGTGATGTTTTTATACAAACGCCATAATAAGGTTCATATATAGTGTTTTTTTTCAACAAACACTACAACAGATAAGTACTTTAGCGACATTTTTATACAAACGCCGCGAAAGACTTAGACTTTCGTGGCGTTTGTGAATAAACGCCACTATAGACTTGCACCTTAGTGGCTTTTTTTTCAAATTTCACAATAGTCATGTACTTTACTGGCGTTTGTTTAATAAACACCGCAATAGTGATGTACCTTAGTGGCGTTTTTATTATAAACACCGCGATTGTGTTATCCTTTAACCCATCGGATTCCAAATCCCTAATTATTCAATTCCAAATTTCTTAAATTTCCTAACCAACGGCAGCATCACAAGGAAGTCACCCCCATGCAACCATCATCACAAGCGCAACATCACGCCGCCGTCGCCTATTTCCGGTCAGCAATAGGTATGTCGTCGTCGCCTGTTTCTATGGTTTTTGTTTGCTTGTTTAATTTATTGATTTTCAATGCTTATATGTTGTTTGTGTGTTTTTCTTGATATTTTTGATTAGAGGTTGATTTTTGTTGAATGATTGCTACTTTATTCCCTCTCTATGTATTTAACATTATAGAGTTCACATTTGGTTCATCTTAAGCCTCTCTCTTTTCAGTCATCAAAGTGAGCAACATGGGGAGTGTGATGTTCAGAGTTCTTTATGGTTCATGTTTTGCAGCCTCTTGTGCATATCTAAATTCAGTCATCTATTTCCATTGCAGTTTTCATTAATTTTATGACAAGAGATTAGAGCTTTTAGGTTACATCCCTCATGTAAATGTCTTTGTAAAAAATGCTATATGGAGGATGACACTTACCAATGGCAAAATCCTTCAATGGTTCACTGCTATTTTGGCAGAACTTACGGTGCACTACAAGAAAATATAACTTTAATGACACACGAATGATGACACACGCTAATTTATGACTTGCAAAACATGTGTGTCATAAAAAATGTCATGTTTTTTAAAATCTGAACGATTTATGATTTACAATAATGTATGTCATATTTAATAGTCATAATCCAAAAAATTTAGAAAAACACGGAGTACAGATGAATTTTGTGTGTCATCTTTAGGAATCGTATTCTAATTCCGCCCCTTATTTTTCATCCATAATTTCCCGCTTCTGCTTCCCCCTGGTTAACAAAAGTTCACGCCGTGCTTCCCCCATTTTTCTCTGTTTTCCCTTTTTGTCTTTGCAACCTCCTATTACTGGTTTGACCATTCACCACAACGCAATCGAAGGAGTCAAAAATCAAGGGTTTCCATAAGTAATCCTCTCGTTCTCTATTCCAATATTTGTGGGTTTGTTGATTTTTATTTTGTCTGATTTAATGGGTTTGATGGTTTTACTTCATATATGTTTTTTTGAATCGAGATTTGTTGCATGCATGCTTGTTTTATTTTCTATTATTTGTTTAATCGCTACTGATTTGTTCATTTCATAGGTTGTTTAAGTGGGTTATTTCAGTTTTTTTACTTCAGTGGACTCTTATGCTAGTTCTTGATCTCTTTTTGATATTTGGGTTTTGATGGATTATGTATTTTGGTTCAAAAGTGTTGAACTTTGATTGTCTTGTGATATATGTTTTTTATGCTTGTTGAAATGTTTACAGACATATCTTGTTTCACTTGACTTGAAGTATCATTATCCGACATGGACAAACCTCAAAAAGAATCCTGTATCCATTACTCACTTTTGAGTCCAAGCGATATATGTCTGAATGACCCTACAATAGTATATATTTCGAGGATTTTTGGAAGGTTGTATTATGTTTGGGATTCTTTTGTTTAAAAAAAATGAGGAGTCAGAGAGGTGCCTCTGCTTCCTAGTTCCCACATATGTATTTCATTCGCTAACTAGAATGGTTCCAAGTTTTTACCTAATTGCAATGTTTCAAATGGATTTACTTTTGGTTGCTTATGGCTGCTGGTTGTGGACTTTTCATTAGTGAAGAGGCTTTAAATATATGGGTCTGTCCTTTGTATTGGTACTTAATGTTTCACTCACATAACTTTTCCTGCCTTTTTCTTCTTTCTATGTTGTTTGGATTCTTCTTTTCATTTGAAGTATCGATATTTGACATTTTGTGTAGTACATATAGATATATGCATATGACTTCCAAATATCTTCTAAATGCATAGAAATAACTTTAAAAAATCTAATAATACATGTATTTTGACACTCATACTTACGTTCGAGTAGCATAGTTCCCTTTTTATTATTTTGCTAGTTTAACTAAACACTCCCTCTTGAAATTTAATTTTTGTTTTTTATAAATGTAGGTTGGCATAACTTTGGCACGGATGCTATCATTGGATGGAACATGACATTCCTTTGCTAAGTCTCTCTCAAGGATTGCCCCATACATAATATCCACAGTTCTCTGGGTATACTGGTTAGTGGCATCTTATCTTATTATTTATTTTAGTCGAATTTTGTAACTATATGTTGCTCCGACTTTTTATTCTTTTCTTGAATTGTTTATTTCTAACATTTTTGTCTGTCATATGGGTACTAGCATATGAATTTTAAGAATCTTCTGTCTAATATAATTGTTTCAGACATGTACTCCTATCTGATGCTCACACCCGAATTCAAGTAACGTAAAATACGATTATTAACTTAGATAAGAATACATTCTTTGAATGATGATTACGAATATAGGCAATGAGGCTTTCTCATGTTACAACCATGTGCTTCAACTTAAATTACAACAAGCACAAGACAGAGATTTTGAGGCTAACACCAAGAACGTTAGAAGATATTGAATAGGGTAACATCAATAATTTATCTAACATTGTTAGGGTTTGTTCCAGTTTCGAATAGGTTTTTTAGATTTTTATGAATGTGTCATAACCCTTGAACATTGTTCTATAGCATAGTACAAAATGAATTTGTTAGGGTTACTTTGTACTCGATAATTTGGGGTAAACATTTTGTTCTTCATATCTTACATAAATATTTCATCAATCATAAGTTATAAAGTTGTAGTTTTGCTAATACTTTATAATTATTTAGGTTGGTAAGTAATGGTCGATGGATAAAGCATGGATTTCGTATTATAGGTTATCTGATGCATATGAAGTAGGTGTAAACACCTTTCTAGACTTTGCACAAAGTAATGATCCAAATTCAGATCTTATTCGATGTCCTTGTATACATTGTATCAATTTGTGACACCACTCAATTCAGACCGTGCACTATCATCTGTTTTCCTATGGCTTCGATGAAAGTTATAAGGTTTGGTCTTTCCATGGAGAAAGATAGCCCGAGCTTGATTCTAGATGCCCTAACAAATCTATTCCTCCCGACTTTGATTATACAAGAGATATGCTACATGATGCCTTCAGAGATGTAGAAAAAGAAACCGATTCATTGAAGTCACTTCTTGAAGAATGTGAGAAGCCACTTTACGTAGGGTCAAAGTATAATGCACTTAGTGGATTATTGAAATTCCAACATATCAAGGGTCAATTAGGGTGGTCTGAGGCTAGTTTTGAAGTATTGTTAGGTGCCCTAAAAGATGTCTTACCATTAAACAATAGAATACCTAACTCCCTATATGATGCCAAGAAATTGCTAAAAGGAGTAGGTCTACAATATGAAAAAAATTCATGCATGTGAAAACGATTGTGTTATATTCTGGAAAGAACATAAGGAAGCTTCTCAATGTCCAACTTGTGGCACATCTCGTTGGAAGAAGAATACAAAAAACATACCTTTGAAAGTTTTGTGGTATTTTCCTCCCATCCCCATATATAGGAGAATGTTTTCGTCACCAGAAATGGCACAAGACTTAACTTGGCATGCACAAGGTCGGGCTAATAACGATATGATAAGTCATCCTCGCGATTCTCCCTCTTGGAAGCTTATTGATAGAACGTGGAAAGAATTAAGAAAAGAAAAACAGAATCTTAGATTAGCCTTGTCCGCTGATGGTATCAATCCTCACAAGTCATTAAGTTCCAAGTATAGCTGTTGGCCGGTTATCTTAATAACTTATAATCTACCCTCTTATTTGTGCATGAAAAGAAAATTCATGATGTAGACTCTATTGATATCAGGTCTAAAACAACCTGGTAACAATATTGATGTCTACTTGGCACCATTGATAGCATATCTAAAACTCTTATGGGAAACTAGCGTGAAGACATATGATGCTTATAAGAAAGAATAATTCAATCTAAGAGCAATATTACTTTGGACTATAAATGACTTTCTCACATATATGGTAATCTTTCGGGTTGTTACCAAAGGTTATTATGTGTGTCCAATATGTTCAGAGAATACTTGTTCACAGTGGTTGCCAAATTTGAAAAAAGTATGCTTTCTTGGTCATAGAAGATTCCTGGCACTTCAACATCCTCTTCGTAAAAGAAAAAAAGATTTCAACAATCAACAAGAGGATGGTGTTATAAAACAAACATTATTAGGTGAAGAGATTTACAACTATCTGTCGGGGTTTGAGACTTCATGGGGTAAGAAGACAACGTCTAAGAATAAAACGTCAAAGAAGGAAAAAGAAAGCATCGATGAGAGAGCTAAATTTTGGCACAATAAATCGATTTTTTTAACTTGAATATTAGAAGAAGTTTCTCGTTCGTCATCAGTTAGATGTTATGCACATAGATAAAAATATGTGTGAGAGTGTTATGGGACATTGTTGAATTTGCCTGCCAAGATGAATGATGGGTTAAGAGCACGACAAGATCTTGAGGCGATGGGCATTAAGCCTGAATTACAAACTCAATCAAGAGGGATTCGTACTTGGTTTCCACCTGCGTGCTACACATTGAATACCATGGAAAAACACCGGTTTTACGAGACCCTCTCTACCATAAAAGTGTCTGATGGGTATTGTTCAAATTTCAAGAATCTTGTGTCTGATGATGTATCAAAGATGAATGGTTTAAAGTCTAATGATTTTCATGTACTGATGCAACAACTTCTCCCTTTTGCAATAAAGGGGGTGTTACATGTGAAAGTGAGGAAAACAATCATAGGTTTGTGTCATTTTTTCAACGTGTTGTGTAGTAAATTCGTTGATGTTAATAAGCTAGGCAAGTTGCAAAGTGACATCGTATTAACTTTGTGTTTGTTAGAGAAGTATTTTCCTCCGTTTTTCGATGTCATGATCCACTTGATGGTGCATTTAGTTAGAGAGGTGAGGTTATGTGGCCCAGTTCATTTTAGGTGGATGTATCCATTTGAGAGATACATGAAAACACTCAAAGGCTATGTACGGAATCATCATCGACCCGAATGTTGTATTGTAGAATGTTATGTGGCAGAGGAAGCCTTGGAATTTTTCTCATGCTAATTAAAAAACATGAAATCAATTGGCAATCCTCATGAACGTGTTGATGAAAGAATTCGTACCGGCAAACCTTTATCACAGGGTACAGTCGAGGTTGTAAATGCTAAGCTACTTAATGAAGCTCATCTTTATATATTACGAAACACTGCTGATGTGGAGCCGTATATAAAGCAAGAACCATTGTGTCTTCTTTGTACTCTATATAATGCATTAAACTTTTTCTAACTTCTAAAATGATTCTATCTTCAAATATTATTTAGGTAACATATGTTGGAATTGAAGGATCATAACCCCAGTGCCTCTCGAAATAGTAAATGGTTGCAAACGCAGCATAGTCGAACATTTATTAGTTGGCTTAAGACCAAGGTTGATACACATTTCGCTAACGGGGAAGACATTTGTGAGAGTGTTCGTTGGTTGGCCAAAGGGCCAAGTTTTGCTGTGATGAAATATAGCAGTTTTGCCATAAATGAGTATCGGTTCCATACAACATCTCAAGATGAATCAAGAACAACTCAATGTAGTGGAGTATCTCTAGTTGCACATGCTATGCAGATTGCTAGTACAAAAGACTCCAATCCTGTGTATGGAGTTGTTACTTACTATGGTCGTATACAGGAGATATGGGATCTTGATTATCGCATATTCACTGTTCATGTTTTCATGTGTGATTGGGTTGATAGTCGTGGAATAAAAAAAGATGATTTTGGATTCACAGTGGTTAACTTTGCTAGGCTTGATCACCAATCTGAACGCTTCATATTAGCTAGTCAAGCCAAACAAGTTTTTTATGTTCAAGATCAACAAGATGTGAATTTGTCTGTTGTCGGCTTCACACCACATAAGATGTACAAGTATGGAGTAAATGGTGAAACTGATGATATGTTGGAATACCATGCTACTTTTGATTTTTCACAAGACTCCCCTTTAGTAGAACTTGATGATAATTTCTTGTGTTCATGCCCGGACGGTGAGGGCATATTAATTTAAAATATTTTGTACAAAATAAAATATTTTTGAACTTTTTGGTATGTTTTTATTTCAACATCTGTATGTTATTAATTATGTCCCAACTGCAAGAAATAGCAATGTACTAACTTTTTTTATTTGAATCATGTTGAAACAGATTGTACTTGGTACCATGGAATCGGATCAGTCTTTGAGTAACGATGAAGACTCTAAACAAAGAGGTCTGACAATAAAGGGAAAACTACTAAAGGAAAAGTTATCGTTACTTACAATAAAAAGGGTGTTTCGATTGGCGTTGAAGCAACGAAACTTGCTTCCTTTGAGGGCATGGTAGCAAGATCAATGGTGCCTATCACTTATGCCACTTGGCGAGATGTTGAACAGGAAAAAAAAAGACTTATGGCAATACATTTTGAGGAAATAAGTCAGAAAGCTAAAAAATTGCGTGGACAGCATAGATACAATCATCAGTTGAGTAGAAAAGGATATGCTGGACTAACTCTTGAGATTGTATATAGTAAATTACTTGAATAGTTTAGATATGCAGTTGTTTATGTTAATTCATTGTTGTTATTCTTTTTAATTTAGATGCAAGAAACGGGAAAGGAGGAAGACGAGATTGATAGAGCATTGTTGTGGAAAAAGGCAAGACAAATGAAAAAAGGAGGTTATGACCCGAATATCCAGATTGTTGTTGATAAAATGGTAAGTTCCTATGAACATTCCTACTTTATTTATTTTCATCTTATTGTTATAGCACCATATGAGCTTTAATCCTTTAAATATTTTGAATATGAATTTTTGTTTTCACTACAGTAAGAGATGCAGAAGTCAGAAACTTTAGAAGAGGTCAGTTGTGGAATAAATGACATGCTTACCCAAGCCCTAGGTACCCAGGAACAACGTGGGTGTGTACGAGGGATGGTCAATTTTGTAAGGCCACACCAATACTTTTACTTACCCAATACCGTGAAGAACTACTTAGATGGTGAGAAGAAAAAGATTGAAAAAAGGTTCAACCAAATTGAAGGTGCAATAGAGAAACTACAAAAAGGGATGAATCATGCTTCTGAAGACGCAAGTTGCCAAGGGTAGGGCAAAGTAGATTTTGAAGACAACCCACCCGAGGAATTACTTGTAAGTCTTATTAAATTATAGTATGAATTAAATGTAAGTCTTGACTACAACTAATATCTCTATAATTGTAGGATACTTCCTGTTATCTTGCGATTGATATTGCCTCCAATATAGTTGCCAAAGGACCGATAATGAAGCACAATGATCTATCAGGTGAAAACATTGAAGTAATGATGGAAATGAGTGTGCAAGGAGATGCTTTACTACCGTTTCCACTAGATGAGGATTTTATTTACAAGGTTAAAGATGCAGTGGGGTTCCTAGTGAAGTGGCCTAGATATCTGGTCATTCGATGCTCTGATTTGGTAATATTTTCATTTATTTAAAGAAATTATATATGTCTAATTTAAATTATATATTTATATTTTTTTTGTAGAAAAAAGTGTTGGCGTTTATGGGAAAAAATGTGTGAACGTAGATGAAGTATAAAGTAATAAAGGAAAAAAAAAACGACAAAGAGAACTTGTTGAAAAGGAAGAGGAGAAAGGAGAAGGGACACTAAAGACGGAAAAAGAGAAAGAAAAGGAAGAGGGTAAATGAGAAGGGACACTACAAAGGAAAAAGAAAGAGGAGAAAAGAGAAGGGACATCGAAAAGGGAAAAAAGAAAGAAAAGGATGAGGGAACACCGTAAAGGAGGAGGACGAGAGCACAAATGAGGACAAGGCTAAGAGTTGAAAGCAACCGTGTTTTGAAAGTTTTTGTACGTATGGTTGATATACAACTTAAAAAAGTGGAGTCCGTGAAAGTGCAATGTGAGGACGATATGTTTGGGTACGAGAGTTTCACGTACATAACTTGGGAAGATTTTGAAGTGGTTTTTACTGTGAATGAGATGATCGGTTCTGGGATTACTTGTTATATGATGTAAGTGCATAATTTTAATTTTATTCAAACACAATATATTTAATCATCGTACTTGTCTAATGCTAATATATAGGTACTTGTTTGAGGAAATCAAGAATGGGCCAAAAATATATCATGGAATTTGTTTTATGAGCCCGTCTGCAATCTCGCCATCAGGACGTAAAGAAAAATTCAAAAATAGCGATGAGGCAATTCGAAGTGTTGCAGATCAATTGTCTCTAAGAAAGGACAATGACATTGTCCTAGTGCCATATAATCCCGGGTTTGTTTTTTCATTTGATTTTTCATTTGATTATCAATATATTTTAGAAACTTAATTTGGTTTTTCGTTTTTATAGAAGACATTGGGTGTTGGCGGTGATAGATATGAAAGCAACAAGTTGTTATTATCTTGATTCCTTGGAGCCCACCAATGTCTATCAGCAGTTGAAGCAAGTTATTGATGCGTAAGTAACATAAATTATCAAAACATTATAGTATATTCTTTGATATATTTCATCAATTTTTATAGGGCAATGAAATTGTACACTGCTCAAAGTGGATCTAACAAAAGGGTTATCCTCAATTGGATCAATGTTTTGGTGAGGACTTCGAACGATCATTCCTTGTTTAAATTGCAGCTTTCAATTTGACTAATCGTTTATTGTAAATTGTTTGTAGTGTCCCCGTCAGTCGGGAGGTACCGAGTGTGGATATTATGTTTGTAAGTTCATGAAAGAGATAGTCGAGAACGGACTTCAAGTGTTGGTCAATAAGAATGTAAGCAAACTTTTCTGATACACATCTGTCATATCATACATACACATTAGTCATACAACTATCATATGGACTTGAAGTAGGATGATATTATTGGAAATTCATACGATAACATCTTATCTATTCATATTAATAAGAATTGTCATGCTCTTTTTATTTCTACTGAAAAACTCATAGTTAGATGCTATTCTAGACTTCTAGTTATCACCTTGTAGTTTGAAATATTTTTTTATTTTTATGATTCACGTTTCTATATGGAATGGAGGTTATCGTTTATAATTTGAAACAAACTTAAAAATCTTGTGAATTTAGCTTAGTGAAAGATTACATTGATGGTAAACTTCTTGTTATTTGCTTCTACTTATAGATTCTGTTGCAAGTAATGAGTGAATTCTTGAATCTAATTACACGTTTTACGCATGTGGCAATCGATACTATTTTTCGATATATGAATCAATGTCTAAAGGAACAATTTGAAATGTTCGGTGGTTGTGAAAGCATTTGACACGTACTAGCACTTAAATCCAAAATTTTATTTTGTCAAGTACTCTAGAAGTATAGGGACTCTCTTGTGGTGATAAAAGGTCAACAATTGTCGAGTTTTATGTCCTGTAGATTCAATAGTTCTAGATAATGCAATTGTTACTTTCACTTTCTTGTTGGATGCAAAATGGACAAAAATGAGATTTTATGATCAATAAGACATATTGAAGCTTTGTGAGTCTGATGAATTTAGGAAGCAAAAGATAATTCATTTTCGCACGAGGAATCATGGTGCCAAAAGTTAAAAAATTAGAGCTCTATTGTGGAAGAACATGAGGTTGATTCAGTTGTCCATGCCATTTTTTTTTATTGAAAGCGTATACATCGTTGATTTTCGCATCGTATAGTGCATAATGTTATTATTAGTGGTGATGTTGTTGTGAACAAAGTTGGTACTTTTATAATGCTATTGATTTGATGACTTTGCATAATGTTATTATGCTTCAAAGAATGCATATGTAAAATTGGTCATTTTAGTACTCTTTAATAGTTCATTATATACTTCAATTTAAATAAGTATAAATTATATACTTATTTCATATTTTTTACTTAGGTTGACGATGAGAAAGAAGAATACATGGATGATGATATTGATGATATTCGCAAAGAATGGGTATCTTATGTGGCAAACTTTATTGTGCCTTGATATTTTGTATCGACATATGATTAATACAATATTTTTGATAACTTAATGTGAATATATTGTATGCAAATGGATTGCTTATATAATATGATACATAGATTTAGTATTATGAGGCATTAAATGTGATTTAGTTTGATATTTCAATCTACAATATATTATATATATATATATATATATTATATATATAATTTACGAAATACAATCACGACAAACCAACGTTTGTCGTCTTTTTTAATGACGTGTGCTTCAATGACACGCAATGTAAGTCATACATGCGTGTCATAAATTTATGACACACAAATGTATGTCAAGCAGATTTATGACGGGGGCTTCAATGACGTGCAATGTAGGTCATACATGCGTGTCATAAATTTATGACGCACAAATGTGTTTCATCTTAATTTATGACGGGGGCTTCAATGATACTCAATGAACGTCATTAATGCGCGTCATAAATGTGTGTCATAAATGCGCGTCATATATTTATGAAACACAGTTGCGCGTCATCTGAAATTCATGTTGGTGGCTTCAACGACAGGCAAATGTGTGTCATCCGCACCCATAGATGACACGCAATGCTCGTCATTAAAGGTGTTTTTTCTACTAGTGGTGCATCCAACCTAGTAACTGCAACCAAAAGATAAAAGATCAACCTATAGAATAAGAAAGATCACTTTGATATGCCATAAGCGAAGAGAGTATACCTTCATCTCTGCTCTCTTTAGAATACCAAATTAGATTAGTTGTCGCTGATGGTGGGTGGTGTTCTGATCTGCTTAACAATTTGACGTGGAACTGTTTATGAATGTGAGATAAATTAGGTCCTAAGTGCATCCTATCGTCTAAGATAAAGATGGCTCACAAGAAACAAAGAGATCATTACAAAATTTGGGTTGGGTATTTCTTGTCAAGATCACATCATGTACCCTAATGGAGAGTGGGTCCTTTACTCCAGGAGCTCGAAATTTTTTATAAGCCATCAACTCATGTTTATGTGCATAGCGGGTATTAGGATTCATGAATTCTTTTTCCTTTCTATTCATTGTCACTTTTTTATTTCTTGCATGATTTGTTGTAGACTGTAACACTTAAAATCTTTCTTATGGTGGCATATATGAATCCCTCGCAAGTCCATTGAATCAGTACATTATTATGCATTAATCATGGTAAATTGTTTTATATCATCATTTTGAAGTATGCCATGTGGTACATTACCACCCTTTTCGACATGTATTTTGCATGCACTTTTTTGCATAGGATGTTGATGAAATTATTATCATTATTGTGATAAATATAATTTACTTTGTATTGGTTGGAGGAACCCGGTTTTACTCGTAGGGCTCTGGAGATTATTTTGTCAGATTTCATTCGGTTCAAAGGATGTTTCTATAGAAGAAAATATATTCTCATTATGGACACAAGTAAAGTCTGCTAGATCCTCCTCAGTTGGTCCGATATTGTGTGGGGTTTTGAACTGACACCTCAACTACTGGTAGGATCTTTGTAAAACCTTTAATTAGCAATTGTGAACAAAATATATTTGAGTTCCTTTTTAGTATTGCAAAGCTTTTTAATGGATAGATTTTCATGTTTATTCTATACAAAATGGAATATGAGATATGGATTTGATGTTACTGCTAAATCTATTGCAAACATGAGGTAGTAACAAAGATAAAATTGATTTATATTAGTAGCTAATGAATGTATTTTTTCTTCTGATGGAATAATCTATATAATTAATTGTTCAAAAAGTGTAGAAATTTTAATCTCTGAGATGTTCCATTGAATAGATGAACTTGTGGAATATGGATGATAAAAACAATAGAGGATGGTCAAGTGTTGAATGTTTTTACCTTGCTCTGACTCTTTGTTCTTCAAGTACTGCTACCTGACGTGTTTGATACACTTTTGGACATGGGTATATTATTGTAAAACAGAAAATTTTAATTGCATGTTATGTTCGTTTTCCCTTTTGCCTCATTAAAAGTCTTGATGAAGTAAAGAGTACACGCATCTTTAATACACATAACATATTGTATCATTAAAAGTTTTATCAAGAAAATATAATTAAAACTTTAATTATGAAAAAAATAGTACAATATGTATTTCCTTCCCCTCATATAAACATCACTTAAGATCCTTAAAACATTTTATTTATATGCTAAAAAATTCAACTGGTGAGTGTAACTACAATCAAAAGGGGACACTAAAAATAAAGCTTATAGTCTATAAACATTTTAATTATATGCTAAAAAATTCATCTTTTTTCAACTTCAAAAAGGGGTGCAAAGTTTGTACTTTCGTTGCAGGTTAGCACTACAAAGATTCTTTTTTTTTTATAATGATATGAAAAAATTTAATAAAATAACATAAATATTTATTTTCTCTAGTTCTAAAGATATAATTTTAATCTAATAGTAGGTGTGTTAACAAAATACCTATCAATTGTTAAAATTTTAACCATTTGTTGATGTTGCTATGATAGAATCGAGAAATGTATATTTTAGCTGCTTACATTTGAAATGGATATTTCAGAAATACGAAATGGATAAGAGTTTGATGGATTTTTCAAGGGTAATTGACGGCTATTGAAATGGAGTGTAAACTTTTCTAAATTTAGCTTTTGAAAATGCAAGCCATGAGAATATGATTTTTTGCCCTTGTAAGAAGTGTGCTAACATTAATTGGCATATTCGTGAAGTTGTCTACGAGCATCTAATTGTTTTTGACTTTGTTCGGAGCTATAAAAGATGGATATTCCATGGATAGTGTACACCTCGTAGATCTTATTTCGTGAGTAATTCTGCATATCCTTCTAATTCTCATCATCGATCTGCTAGAGAAGATGACATGGAGGGTATGTTGCGAGATGCATTTAATATGCACAGTTATCACCAACCTGTTAGAGAAGATGATTATGATTTTGGTGGTGATGATTTCATTGAGATGGGAAGAAATGGATGTGATGAAGAGTCAAATGGATAAGGAAAAAGTTTTATAAGTTTCTTAATGAAATGAATGAGCAACTTTATGAGGGATCAAAATATTCAAAACTCTCATTTTGTATTCGTCTTTTCCATTTAAAATGCTTGGGAGGGTGAACCGATAACTCTTTTACACTGTTATTAGAGTTTTTGAGAGACATGTTTCCTTTTGAAAAAAACCCTCAATCATGCAAAGATATGTATGTTGTATGTTGTATTTAGGTGATCGAAAAATGAGTAGTCTTGTCATGTATGTGGAAAATCTCGATGGATGAACGAGGATAAACAAAATGTGAGTGAGGAAGAAGTTGAAGCACAATCAAGAAAGAAGCCAGTAAAGATTCTGCGATATTTTCCTCTAATACCTAGGCTTCAAAGACTTTTTATGTCTTCAAAGACTGCAGAGTCTATGAGGTGGCATCATGATATGCGAACCGATGATGAATTATTAAGGCATCCTGTGAATTGTTTAGCTTGGAAGTCATTTGACCAAAAATTTCCAAGTTTTACAAGAGATCCCCGAAATGTCAGGCTCGATCTTATATTTGATGGGTTTAATCTTTTTAAAATCATGAGTACGTGTTCCCTATAATTTCCTCTGTGGATTTGCATGAAACAATCATCCTTTATCTTATCAATGATAATCCCTGGTGAGAAAGGTCCCGAAAATGATATTGCCATCTATTTGCAGCCTCTTATTGAAGAGTTGAAACAATTATGGGTGGGTGTCGAAACATATGATGTGTTAAAGAAGGAGAACTTTATTTTACGTGCATCTTTATTATGGACTATTAATGATTTCCCTTCTTATGCAAATCTATCTGGTTGGAGTACCAAAGTTCGTTATACTTTTCCTTTTTGTGTTGCGTAGACATGTTCAAAGTGGTTATATAATGGGAAAAAATCTCTTACATGGGACATCATCGGTGGTTAGGTGAAAATCACAGATTCAGATATTAAAAAAAAAATTTGATGGTTCTAAAGAGTTTAGAAAAGCTCCTGAACAAACAATCGGGTCTGATATCGTGTCAATGTTGAAACATATCAAGTTCACTTATGGAAAGATGAATCAACCACTAAATACAAGATCAAAGAAAAAGGCAAAACAAGTTTATGATTGTGATGTTGAATAACAGAATGATGATGAGTCTGATGAAGAAAATGATCCAAATGAGATGGATTTATGGAAAAAGAGAAGTATTTTCTTCGAGTTGCCTTATTGGAAGGATCTCATTTTAAAACATAATCTTGATGTCATGCACATTCAGAAGACTGTTTGTGAGAATATTATTAGGACCATTCTCAATGTCGATAGTAAATCTAAAGAGTCGACTTGACTTAGTTAACATCTAAATTCAGTGTCATCTTTATCCTCAATTACTTTATAATGGAAAATATTGGTTACCACCTTCTATTTTTGCAATGTCAAAGAAAGAAAAAGAAAGTCTTTTGCATGGTGTTGAAGGATATAAAAGTCCCATATGGGTATGCATCAAATATATCTTGATGTGTCAGTGTTAAAGATCGAAGAATTCATTCTCTAAAGTCACATGATTATCATATATTGATGCAGGATTTACTGCCAGTTACTTTACGTGGTTGCATGTTGAATAAGGTGATATCTTGTATAATTGAACTTTCAAATATAATGAAAGTTATTTGTGGGAAAGTTCTGATGGTTGAAGAGCTTGAGAAACTGCAAGATCGAGTCGCATTGACTTTATGCAATCTGGAGAAGATATTTCAACCTTCATTCTTCACAATTATGATGCATTTGCTAGTTCATCTCCCTCATGAAGCTAAAGTTGGTGGACTAGTTTTCTATCGGTGGATGTATCCTATAGAGAGGTGCTAATTGACTTATATATATTCAATCTATATTGAACATATCTTTTAATGAAAACTATTAATATAATGTTGTGTTTCGTGTCTAGGTTTTTGTTGAAGTTGAAGTCTTACTGTAGTAATAAGCATTATCTAGAAGGATCAATTGTTGAAGGGTATTTGGCAGAGGAGTGTATGACTTTTTTTGCTCTAGATATTTGGAAGATGTTGAAACAAGATTGAATAGACCAAATAGAAATAAAGTGTCCAATATAAATAACTTAGTTGAGACTTATTTGTTTGGAAGTTTTGGTGAACCACTTGGCAAAGTTGAAATTGCACAGTTAGATGAGAAGTCTTGGGTACAAGTACACCGATATGTTCTTTTCCATCACGATTCATTAGATCCTTTACGCACGTAAGTTTTACAATAAAAATCCTAATGTACTTTCTCGTGAACTTTCATATTTCCCATTCTTTAACCACATAATCTTCTTTATAGTGAGTTTAAAGAAGTCTTAAGATCTCATTCATGCTCTAGAAGAATACATCAGCGACACATTCAAAAGTTATTCATAGAAACTTTTCATGAATGGTTAGGGCATACGGTAAGCAAATAAATCCTTGCACGACACATAAATTATGTATAACTCTTCTTGTTTTAATATATTGGTATAAATGCTAACTGATTCACTTTTAATGCGTAATAGGTTTGGAGTGGGAGAGAAGTTAGTGAAAAGGTTAAATGGCTTTCTCAAGGTCCGAATAGAATTGTTAAAAAAATATAATGTCATCATCATTAATGGGTTCAGGTTCCACAAAAAATCTCGTGAAAGATTAAGGAGGAAAAAAATGTGGAGTAGTTATTACTTCTTCGACTACAAGTTATACTAGTGCTAGAGACAACCATCCTGCAGAGGGAGATGTAGAATATTATGGAATCCTTATGGATTTGAGTTAGATTGTTATGGCAAACAAAAGGTTGTGTTATTTTGGTGTGATTAGGCTGATGTAAATACTACTCGAAGTATTAAAAGAGATCAATTAGGTTTTACAATGGTGAACTTTTCTCGATTGATTCACAATCGTAACAATTGATAGACGAGCCATATATATTTTCTTCTCAAGTCAAACAAGTTTTTACTACCACGATCCATTGGATAAGGGTTGGATTGTTGTACTTCGTAACATCTCTACAGACTTGATAGACATCAAGGATGAAATTAGAGATGACATTGGAACAAGACCAGAAGCTTTACCTTTTGTAGCACCAAATTTAGATGAACCTATTATGGGTACTAGTTTATAATTACAATGGGTTCGAGATGACATGGATGAAGATATTTATGAAAATTGGTATGACATAACACTGTAGTTAGATTTTATATCTTAATTGATTAATTTATAATGTTATCATTTATATATGTTGATGTCGTCGAATATATATTAATAGTATTATTTTTTGTAGTTATAACTAATATTCTTGTTTATTTATTGCAAATAATATGTCTAGGAGAGAAGAACAGAGAGAAACAACATTTCAGAAAAATATGAAGAACTTCAAAATCAAATTAAAGATATGAAGCAGATGATGCAATAGAATCAAACGAATAATTCATCATCCTAGGTGTTTTCTTAGGTTAATGCTTTGTTTATGTTATTGAAAAATGTTGAACTACATTAAATTTAACTTGGATGTTTGTAAACTTTTATTTATTTATGTTTTTATGTATTATTACTTAAATCGAATTGTAATTAAATTTAAGATGGTTATTGGATATTGTTACAGGTTAAATTTGGGTAATACAAAATACGAAGATGATATGTTGGAAATAAGTTTTGATTAGCGACGTTTTAGGGCCAAAACGCCACTAATGGAGTGCATATTTGACGGCATTTCTAGGGGGAAATGCCGCTAAATGACCAACCGATTACGGCGTTTGTGCCCGAAATGCCGCTAAATATGCTATGGTATTTATGACTAAAAACGTCGCTAAATAACAAACCTATTGCGGGAAAACGCCTATAAATATAAACCTATTGCAGTGTTTGTGCCCAAAATTGTCGTTATATTGCAAACCTAATACGGCGTTTGTATACTAAAATGATGCTATATAACTTGACCTTTAGCGGCGTTTTAGTATACAAATTCCACTACAAAACTTGACTTTTAGCGGCGTTTATTAGTAGAAAATACCACTAACAGTTGCGGCGTTTGTATTAACGAAGCTTTTTGCAGTTTTTTTTCGCCGACAGTAGTTTTAGCGGCACTTTTAAACGCCGATATAAGACAAAAAATGCCGCTATAGACCAGTTCTGATGTATTGATCTTTCCTTTCTACTAATATTAGATTTCCTTTTTAGTTTAAATGAGTTTTTTTCTTTCTTTAATTTTACTTGTTTGCATTTATAGCATTCTACTTTTTATTCCTTTTTATATCATACATTTTAATTTTAATGTTTGTTTGTAATTCGCTTACTTACCTCTTTCTCTTTATATTATATGATTATTAAATTTTGTTTTCTTAACATTTATTTATTTTCGACAACTTGGCGACTCCGCTAGGAGCACAAGAGAGTCAAGCCAAAATCAATTACTCGATTATTTTTTGACAAAAATTGTAAATTTGGATTTTAATTTATTTTCGATCATTTTTATTTATCTTTGATTATTTTATTTTTCAAATAAATAGTTAGACTAACTGTTCTCTAATGATTCAGTTTGTTTTTTTTATAAAAGGGGACACACATACTCATTTTCCTCAAGATCTAAACTCGAGTTGTGAACCTGTTTAAATGGGGTGAAAGCGAAGTGTTCGTGAGAAATTATTCTTCGTGTTAGGCCTAGCAACTTGTCCTCGAGATTCATATACCTTATGTCTTCGTAGGAATTTATTTCTCATGTTAGAGATAAGAGATTGTATCTCCTTAAGTTTAACATGATCCGTATAAACCTGTGTTGGGTTTATGATCGAGGGTCTGGTAGGCCCTAGGGGTACCGGCAAGGAGAACTTAGGTTCTTTTCTTAGAACTAAACTTGTTGCTATGCAAGATTAGAGCCAACACCAAAGCCATGTGAACTATAAATATATTCGGTTGGGATTTTATTTATAGAAAAGTATGCAGGATAGAAAATCATGATCGGGTAGGAATAAAATCATGTGTGGTAGAAATCATGTGTGTAACACCCTCAGACTGACATGGGTGACCCAATCCAATCTGAGGTGTCATATTAGAGTCACCAGAGCGACCCACAAAAAAATACATGAGAACTTAATTTTTTTTCTTAAAACATGTAAAATCATAAAATAATTTATAATTAAAATACAAGAAAACAATTCATATATTACAAACAGAATTAAAATCATACAATTTCCAAACTCAATATAAAAATCAAATGTGCCCTACATGCCCCTAAATTATACAAGTACCATACTCGCCAACAACGCCGAAAGAACTCCCAATGTTGATGTCAATAAATGTACATGATCTAGTCATTAAGCTAAAATGGTAAGTAAAGAGTGTCTTTGGGAATCTTAATAATACAGAACTACTAGATGATGCTGAATGTCAAGCATATAAATGAAAAGCATAAAAATTTTCTTATTGATTCAAGCATCTGTAAGTTTTCGAGATGAATTGAGGTTCCATTGATATTTCTTCAGGTAACAGACAAGAAGCTTATATTTCAGAGGAAACGTTCAGAAGACCAGATTTAGGAGACTAAAATAGACGTCTAGTGTGTTCCCTCAAAACCAGAATAAATGAAATCATATTTTATAAACAATAGTAATTTATTTCAGTAAAATATGTTTTTAAAATCCCTCCATCCGAGTACTTCATGTGAAATTCTCCATGACATCATCCATAAGGACTTACCCTCGACCCCTAGGATCTAGGAGTCCAATATGAATAATGAGAACAAAAAGGATTTACCAGTTAGCTAAACCTCAAAGATTCTATAATACTAACCAATAAATACCCCAATAAAACAGTTTTATACTAAACCAATAATATAAGAAAACATAAATCAGGAGTTGGGTTTTATATATAAAATATAGAGTTTCCCTCCAACTGTACACCAAATGTAGTACCTCAGAACAAACATCCATAAGGACTTTCCCTAGACCCCTAGGATATAGGAATCTAATATGAATGATTATAGTAGAGAAGATTTACCAGCTAGTTGAACCTTAGAGTCTCCAGACACCTACCCAGAGAGTACCCAATAAAATAGATAAGATAACAGACAATAATATTAGAAATCAGGAGCTAATTGTACCTCGTGTCAGAAATCAAAAACCATATATAAGAAATCGTACTTTATATAAATCATAGAAAATATTTTTGTCAATAGGGAACACGCTAAAGGATCCAGATAATTTTCAAAGCCGTTTAGAAATTATCAGGAATAGAAAATATGAACTTACTCAAAATTGATTGGATTTCAGAATCGAGGTCCCTATTAAAAGGGTTTAATTACTAACGGTTCTAACAGACATTCAAATATTGATACTTCAGGACCATTTAGGATTTTAGGTGTATCAAAAAGGTATTTAGGAACCTTTACATCAGAATAAATTAAGATTTTAGATATAACCATAGTGATTCCATTATTTAGGCTATCAGGGGTATTTTGGATACTTTCATTTCTAGTGGATTCTTAGCAACTTAATCCAATAAGGGTGAAACAATGATTTATGGTATTCAAGATTCATGTCGATTTATCAAGAAATAGGATAAACTCAAGTTGAACAAATCACAACACTGAGATACCTTCCAACCACTCGAATCGATACACTTCAAGAATATTCACACTTTAATACTAACAACACTAATCGAACTAATCATTTTTAGAACCATTGTTGAATGGATCTTGAGGAATTATACGTATTTCGATGGTTTTTGTGTTATTTATGTATTGCAACGTCTCCAAAATGACAAACGTACTTGAGTCATCTCCATAACCTTGAGGGGCTCTACAATAATTATATTTCTCGATATTCTAGAATTATCCAATAACATTCACTTATTTCTAGGTCATGAGGATATTTAGGTCATTTTCGTACTCAATGTTACTTTGGTCCCATAGAGATTAAGGTATTTCGCAACTCAATAACTTTTTGGTATTTTTGTTCATTCCAAACATATGAACTTTTTCTAATAATTTGGTTTATTATGTCATTTCATTGTTATTTTTTCACTATCACAGGCAATCTTGGTCTTTTTTCAGCACGAGGGCATTTTCATAATTTTACTCCATTGGGCTATTTTTGTAATTTCTTATCCAATTATTCTTGGAACTCAACCTTAAAAGAAAATAGTCAGAATTTATAGATCATGAAGTCGATTACTGATCCTGAATTTCTTTATTATTGGTCATTTAATTTCTTAAGCAAGTTATCTGAGTCTTATTCAATATACTAATTTTATATTGTACTCAGTTCGAGTCTTAACCAATTTAATATCTTTTTACCATATTCAATACAAATTTAAGAATATTCATCGGGATTTACTTGAATAGACATTATAAATCATGTACTAGTCAATTACTAACATGTATAGTAAAGCGTGCATAGGGTAGTAAAGTATAATCTCGATTTTTTAGCAACAACAGTCGGTTATTTGAACTCCATTCAAATGCTCTCATACTTAATTTCAATGTCCCATAATGTCTCAATGATATAACAAAAGAATTTATCTCAAAAATAGAACTTAATCAGGAACAATATTCGAATTGAAAGATAAAACACTAAAAAACAGCTTACCAGGTTCGAATTTGATGAAACAGAATTCGAATTCAGACTCAGGACGTCAAAAAATAAAAAATAACTTTTTTGAAAAAGTTGACTTGTTGGTCAAAGTAAACGGTCAACGAGTCAAAGTCGAAGTCGAAGTCAACTGGTCAACGGCTCGATCGACACTGTTCGGCTCAAAGGCTTTAACTGCTCAGTTTGGCGAAAAAATAGACTAGGTGCGGTTAAACTCGGTGACTAAGGCGAATTGACTTAGTAATCTAGAAGACTCGATAGAAAAAACACCCACACTCAGCGGTAGCTCATGCGGCAATGACAGGGATGGGGAAGGTGGATAATTTCTCCCAACAAAACCATTCATCGAAAACAACTCAAATCAATCCATCAATAAACCAAAATTGAATAGAAATTACCAACGAAAGAACAAACTCTTACCCTCAACAGCATAAGGCGAAGAACACAATGGACGGAGATGATACTGATCGAGTTATGGTCGAAACAGAGTGGGGAACCCAATGACAATGACAGTGAGACCAATCAATGACAGGATTAACGCAAAAATAAGAAAAACTGTGACGGTGGGTTTAGTTCTCTATCGAGGCTTTGTCAGCGGGCTTAGACGAAGAGAGGTCAATCGTGTTTTTCTCGGCATCAGATGGTGAGTCGATTGGTGGCAACGATGAAGCCTACGGTCGTCTATGGTGGTCGGAATCGAGTAGAAACAAAAACAGTGGTTCTTAGGTTTCAACGAAACTTTATCAGGGCCTTTCATGATGATCGATGATGGTTATCAAAAAAATTGACAGAGGGCTTTTGACCTAGGGATGAAAAGGAAAAATGTGGCATTACGGTAAATACCACCGTCAGCTAGAGATCGTTGAATGGAGGGTAATTATTGGGGTTGGTGAGAGCTTAGGGTTTTCACGAATTAAGGATTTGGTTTCAAATTTTAGGGATTTAAAATACCAAACCAGAGAAATAAAAAAAAAATTACCTAAACCCATTAGCTATAGTAGTCTAGGCTACACGGTCAAGGATTAGGGTGATGGTTTAGCAGGTCAAAGGTTTAATCCCAACCACATACACATTTTATTATTATTATTATTATTATTATTATTATTATTATTATTATTATTATTTTCTATGGAGACAAAGAAATGTTAAATCTGGAGCTAGTCACTGAACTTCCAAAAACTTTAAAAACTTACCCCCAAGGTTTAAAGTTTCACAATTTGGTCCCCAAAATTAATTAAAACAATAAAATTGAGTGTGTTACAACTCTCATCCCCTTAAAAAATTGTCCTTGAAATTTACTCAAGTCACATAAATGCAGAAGTGAAGCTTTCAACAATTCTTCAATATCTTCAGGTAGCTTTTACAGAAGTAAGTGTCCTCTACTAATCCTTAACCAGCTGAATATACATTCTCGTCAAAACTCTCCCTCATTATAATTTAAGAATCTGAATAGAATTATCCTTATGGAAACAATCAGACCTTATCTATGAGGTAGGTTCATAGAGCGGGTAACATATTTCAACTTCATATCCAGAGTCGGGTCAAAATTTCTCGAATAAGTAACTTTCACGTTATTCGCGATGCGCTTTACAAAATTTAAACAAATTTTACTGGTATTTCTTTTATGCACTAGTCAAGTCTTAACATATAGGAAACTTAGGTTAGCTTAATACAGAGAGGAACTCGACCTAGGAGTTTTGACATAGAGAAGTACATTTATCATCTATGGGCATGTACTAACCAGACACCTTATGACAGTCTATCGGTCGATCTACCCAAAAGAACTTGACTTAACCTAGTCTCTGATACCACTAAATGTAACACCCTCAGACCGATACGGGTGACTCAATCTAATCCAAGGTGTCACATTAGGGCCACCAGAGCGACCCAAAGTAAAAATCCAGGAGAAATTAATTTTTTTGTTAAAACATGTAAAATCAAAAAATAATTTATAATTAACATACAAGTTCAAAAAATCATTCATATATTACAAATATAATTAAAATCATACAAGTTCCAAACTCAATATAAAATCGAATGTGACTTATATGCCCCCTAATTATACAGGTACCGTACTCGTCAAAAACGCCGAAAAAACTCCCAATATTGATGTTGATAATTGTACATGATCTACTCATTAACCTGAAATACTAAGTAAAAGAGTGAGCTTTGGGATGCTCATTAATACAGAACTACCAAATGATGTTGAATGACAAGCAGATAAACGACAAGCATAAAAAATTTCTTATTGATTTAGGCATCTACAAGTTTTCAAAATGAACTGACGTTCCACTGATATTTCTTCAGATAACACACAATAAGCTTATAGTTCAAAGGAAATTTTCAAAACACCAGGTTCAGGAGATTGGAATAGACGTCTAATATGTTCCATCAAAACCATAATAAATGAAATAATAGTTTATAAACAATAGTAATTTATTTCATTAAAACATGATTTTAAAATCAATGTAGTACCCTTAAGCAGAATACTTCATTTAAATTCCCCAGACATCATCCATAAGGACTTATCCTAGATACCGAGGATTTAGGAGTCCAATATGGATGACCAGAACATAAAGATTTTACCAGCTAGATGAACCTCAGAGACTCCATAATCATATCCAATCAATACCCCAATAAAATAGTTTCAGATAGAACCAATAATATAAGAAAACAAAAATCAGAAGTTAGGTTTTTATTTAAAATAAAAAGTTTCCCTCAAACCGTAAGTAAATGCAGTACCCTGGAACAAGCATCCATAAGGACTTACCCTAGACCCCTAAGATCTAGGAGTCAAATATGAATGATCAGAACATAAAGGATTTACCATTTAGTTGAACCTCAGATTCTCCATACACCTACCCAGATAGTACCCAATAAAACAAATTAGATAGCAGATAGTAATATCAAAAATCAGGAGCTAATTGTTCCTCCTGTCAGAAATCAGAAACCAGACATCAGAAATCGTACTTTATATAAATCAAAGAAAACATTTTTTCAATAGAGAATATACTAGAGGATCCATATATTTTTTTGAAGGCGCTTGGAAATTATCAAGCATAAAAATATAAACTTACTCAAAATTGATCGGATTTCAAGATTGAGGTCCCTATTAAAATGGTTTAATTACTAACGGATCTAAACAAACATTTAGAGATTGATGCTTCAGGACCATTTAAGATTTCAGGAGTATCAAAAAGGTATTTAGGAACCTTTACATCAGAATAAATTAAGATTTTAGATATAACTAAAGTTATTCCATTATTTAGGCCATCAGTTGTAATATCCCAAAATCGAGATTGGTGACTAAAATGGAAATTTTGAAACATTGAGGTCTGATTTGAAAGATTGGAAGTTCAGGGACTAAATTGGTAATGTTTAGTAGATGATTGCTAAGTAAATATTAATTGAAATAAGGGGAAAAATGGTCTTTTCTAAGGAATGATTTTATTTCTCCTTTTATATAGGAGAGAAACACGTGGTAATAGAGATAAATGAAAGAAAATTCTGGAGCTTGGTTCATCTTCTTCCTTTTCTCTTCCCGTAAGCTCCATGGCAAAGGTAAGTTGGTTTCAAGCTAGTTAATTCTTTCGTTTTAAAGTTGGTTTTGATTCTTAGAGTGATAGAAAAGATTAAGGAAAGCTTAAGATGGCTTAAAACTCAAAGATTATCAAGTTATGAGATATTGAAAATAAGAGGTTTCAAATTGAAATCTTGGAAAAGAGTTGGTAATTGAATTGGAAGTTAAATTTGACTTGTCATCGGTTAAAGTAAGAAATTCAAAGTGATAGAAACGAATTTAGAACATGTTAAGAAATTGGTAAGATTCTTGATTTTCAAATTCAAGATATAATATTGGATATTAAGGTGAGTTATAGTGATATAAGTTGGCTAGAATAAGTGTAGTTAAGTTTAAAGGGCAAAAAGGATGTTATATAAGAAGAATTAAGTAAGTTTGGGTGATTTTCGGGCTTAAAATATGATTTCTGGGCTAGGGTAATCGGTACCCATTCAACGGGAACCGATACCTCCTCAAACGAACAAGAATTACAGAATGTCATAGGGGAACCAATACCCCCCAGTTGGGGAACTGATTCCCCCTAAAGGAAAAATGTGAATATTGGTTTATTAATTTTGTTTAAGTTGCTAGTATCAAATTACAAGGTGTAGGTATCTAATAATTGTCTTAAAATGTACATTTATATAGATTCTGAGGCTAAAGCAATTCCGTAACATTTGGAAAGTAAAATTGATCAAGGGAAAGATAAGAGATCGAATTGACTAGTGAGGCCAGGTGAGTGCATACAAGTTAGTTTATGATGTTTAATGGAAATAAGACTTGCGACGAGTCTATTTCCTATATTAGAATGCATGAATTTATGATCATATGCATATGTTTGATTTGAGTATATATGATATACATTACAGTTTGTGTGAATACATGTACTGTGATCAGTTATAGGAATTAATATGAATGATTTATATTATTGCATGGGAATGTGAAATAGGTTATATGATAGGTGACCATACATGTTACATAATATATGTGATCAGTTATAAGAATCAGTATAATAGATTTATATGACTACATGAGAAGGGGATGACTTAAATAAGACTAGACTATAGAGTAATATGAGAATAATATATTAGGGAAGGGAATTGAGTATAATGATAATACCAAACTATAAGATAAGTGTTATAGAAAAGAAGTATACTTAAGAAAACTATGGTATAGGAAAAATTAAACTAAATAAATAGATTAACTTAGTATATAAATAATATTAGATATGTGACATAAATTATATGTTATGGTATAAATAATTATGAGAATAAATGAAAAGTGAGACAATATAAGTATTTACTTATAAGATAATATGAGATTATATGAATATATAGTATAACTTTATGAGGAAGACTTATGTGATATATGATTTAGGTATGGAAATGATCTATGTGTAAGTAAACTATGTGATTAAGTGACTATGTGTGAAATAGAGTAAACTAGGTAATTATAAGGTATGTGAATATGGGTATATAAGATGAGCTATATGACTATGTATTAGGTGAAATTAAGTGGTGAGAATGATGTGATAGAAAGCTATAAGAGAATATGCTATGAGAAGATATAAGAGCAAGTTATAAGCTATATAATATGATCTATGTGAGTACATGCATGTGATATATGTCACTTGATATGAACATATGTGATATGGGTTATATGACAAGAATGATATACAAGTTACATGAGAATGAGATATGAGATTATATGTTATATGATATGATAGATGATATGTGAACATATGCAAAGGACATATGTTATATGATATGAAGCGGATGATCATATGCACATAAATATATAAATTATAAGAAAAAATGCCCATGTTATATGATATGAGAGCTATAGGTATAGTTGCCATGCCAAGAGTCGAGGGTCTACGTAGTCCTTCGGGACATATATGTATTCCTTGGAACATGTGTGATGTCTTTTGAGACACATACTTGATCCTTAGCATATATATATGATTCTTAAGGAATTTTCTACGTGGTCCTTAGGGACATTTTATATGGCACTACGATGCAATTCTACGTGGCACTACGATGCAATTCTACGTGGTACTTCGGTGCATTTATACGAGCTGTGGTAACAACATAGTGCACAACCTCAATGTACTCGAATACCTTAAGTTCTCAGTAATACACATGGGCTAATAAAGAATATAATGGAAAAGAACCTTGTGTGATATTATGTGCTTGTATGTAATATATATAATGTGAGGTGATATGTATGATATAATGACGTGTATATCACTTGGTTAAGAAGAATAGATACAAGAATATATTATTAAAAGATAAAGATCAGAAATAAGATTCTTAAAGAGAATAAATAAATCCATTCGATAGGATGTTATGTATAATTATGGTGAAATGATATAATTGATTGTGATGTGTATATTGTTAGATACAAGAGCATGTGAATAAAAGATATACTTGATAATAATAATAATAATAATAATAATAATAATAATAATTGTAAAATGATATGAGTATGTATGTGTTGATGTTTTGATCCATAATATGTGTTATAGTTTAATATGGTTGCATGAAATGTGCATGGTCGGAGCTAGTAATGAGATATTATATATAAATTTATTTATGCCTCACTAAGTCATCGACTTAGCGTGTGAATGTTTCACACGTATGTTCCGGAAAGCTAGAATAAAATCTAAGAGGACAAAACAGGCCAGTATCTCCTTTACGAAGTTCAGATCATAAAAGTATATAAAAAATCTATGTATATTGTTATATTATTGAAGTTGGCATGTACTAAAGAATTGTATTGAATATGATCTGATAGGTTTTTGTAAAACCAATTGCTTTTAATTAAAGAAAAGTAGTCATTTGTTTTTGAATTGTGAATTTAAAATTTTGTTGTTTTGTAAAGAAAAATGTTTGAAAAGTCAATGTGACACCTTGGACTCGGATACGGGTTGGGGGTGTTATATCAGGGGTATTTCGGACACTTATAGTTCTAGTGGATTCTTAGTAACTTAATCCAATAAGGGTGAAATGATGATTTATGGTATTCAATATTCATGTCGATTTGTCAGGAAATCGGGTCAACTCGAGTTAAACAAATCTCAGTACTACGATACATATCAATCACTCGAATCGATACACTTCAAGAATATTCACACTTTAATACTAACAACACTAATCGAATTGATCATCTCCAGAACCATCGTTAAACATATCTTGAGAAATTGTACGTATTTTGATGTTTTTTGTGTTATTTAAGTATTACAACAGTCTCCAAGGTGACCGACGTACTTGGGTCGTCTCCAAAACCTTAGGGGCGGTACAATAATTAGATTTCTCTATATTTCTAGAATTATCCAATAACATTCACTTATTTCTAGGACATGAGGATTTTTGGGTCATTTTCGTACTCGAGGTTACTTTGGTCCTTTAGAGTTCGAGGTCTTTCGTTGCTCGAGAACATTTTGGTAATTATGTTCAATCTAAATATATGAAAATTTTCTAGTAATTTGGTTAATTATATCCTTTCATTGGTATTTTTCATTATCAGGGCAATCTTGGTCTTTTTGCAGTAAGATGGCATTTTCGTAATTTTACTCCATGTGGCTACTTTTGTAATTTCTTATCCAAGTATTATTGGCACTCAACCTTAAAATAAAATAATTAGAATTTACAGATACTGAGGTCGATTACCGATCCTAAATTTCTTTATTATCGATCTTTTTATTTCTTAAGCAAGTTATATTAGTTTTATTCAATATACCAACTTTATACCATACTCAGTTCGAGTTTTGACCAATTTAATATCATTTTACCATATTCAATATGAATTTAAGAATATTCATCGGGAATTACTTGACTAAACATTATAAATCATGCATCAATCAATTACCAATATGTATCATAAAGCATGCATAGGATAGTAAGGTATTACATCGATTTTCAAGCAACAACAGTCAGTCATTTAAACTCTATTTGAATGCTCTCACACTTATTTCGACTTCCCATAATATCTCAGCTACATAGCAAAAGAATTTACGTCAAAACGGAACTTAATCGGGAATATTATTCAAATTAAAAGATAAAACACTAAAAAATAGCTTACCATGTTCAAATTTGATGAAACAGAATTCGGATTCGTACTCAGGATGTTGAAAACATAAAATATGAATTTTTTGAAAAAGTTATCTTTTTAGTCAAAGTCAACGGTCAACGAGTCAAAGTCAAAGTAAACTAGTCAACAACTTGGTCAACACAACTTGGCTCGGTGAATAGCTCGATTTATGATAAAAACGGTCTGGCTCAAAGGCTTTAACAGCTTGGCATGGCTAAAAAAAGACCATTTTGGGCGGTTCAACTCAACGAGTTAACTCTGTGACTTAGGTGAGTTGACTCAATCATCTAGAAGACTCAAAAAAAACAACACCTACACACGATAGTGGGGTTTGGTGGCGCGTGCGACGGCGACAAGGACGGGGAGGGGCAGCTGATTCTTCCTAATGACACCATTCACCAAAAATAACTTGAATCAATTCATAAATCTACCAAAATCGATAAAAATTATCTAAGAAAGAACAAACTCTTACCCTCAATGTCGGGCGACAAATGAAGCAACAAAAGAAGATGATATTGGTAGGGTTATGGTCAAAACGGAGTGGGGAACTGATAATGATAGTGGTGAGGCCAATCGATGATAGTGTCGACATGAAAACACGAAAAGCAACGACGATGGGTTTAGTTCTCCGTCGAGGCTTTTTCAGCAGATTTATGACAAACGTTTACCTTATACAGAGAGAGGCCAATCGAGTTTTGCTCGGCATGGGACAATGTCTACTGGTGGCGACGATGCATCTTACAGTCGCATATGGTGGCCGAAATCGAGTAGAAATGAAGGTTCTTAGGTTTCAACAAAACTTTCTCATGCCTTTCATAACGATCGACGATGGTTATCAAAAAATTAACAGAGGACTTTTGACCAGGGGAAAATGGGGAATGAGGTGGTGGTGGCAGTCCACACTACTGTCGGTCATAGATCGGTGAACTGAGGGGCGGCGATTGGGGTTGGTAAGAGCTTGGGGTTTTTCACAATTTGGAGATTTGGTTTCAAATTTTAGGGATATAAAATCCCAAACCAGAGAAATAAAATATATTTTTACCTAAACCCATCAGCTACAATGGTCTAGGTTACACGGTTAAGGATTAGGGTGATGGTTTAGTAGGTCAAAGGTTCAATCTCAACCACATACACATTTTATTATTATTATTATTTTTCTTTACCGACAAAGAATGGTTAAATCTGGAGCTAAGTCATTGAACTTCCAGAACCTTTAAAAACTAACCCCCAAGGTTTAAAGTTTTATGATTTGGGCCCCAAAAATTAATTAAAAAAATAAAATTGAAGGTGTTACAATGTGGGTAGGAACTGTTATGATTTTTCATTTATTTTTAATTTATTATTATACTAACTCATTTACTTTTGTTTTTCTTTTTTCAGCTTTTCTTTTATCGTTTGCATCATTTAATAGAGTCATTAATTCATGAAGTGTTTCTTAACTTCGAATAATTTTCATTAATGGACAAAGGGGTTGTGATGTAAGAGGTTAAAAAACGTGGAGGTAAAGTTATGGTTAGAGAAGACTTAAAAAGGGGGACAGTCTACAAGACGACTACGTGTCAGAGTTAGTTAACTATGCTTCAATCAGTCTCAAGTAGAATAACATTTAGGAGCTGTGAAGCATTTGGGGCAAGCATAAGCACGAGTGCAAGTAGAACTTCTATCAAATATGGAAAAATCGCACATTTGCTTTATGTACAAGTAAGCATTAGTACAGTTCTAAAATATGTAGTACAATTGAAGACATTATGCGCAACTTTATGAAAGATTCCGAACAGGTCGAGTCTATTTCAAACCTAATGAAGATTATGAAATCTCTCTGAATGCGAAGAAAACATTGAACGTGAAGACTTGAAAGAGCGCAGAAAGTAATTAAAAGAAAAAAGAAAAACAAGCGAGTGTCAAATAATTCCTTATGATGAAGGAATTTAGTATGGAATAGACCCAATGAAAGTGAAGGTCTAATACCCATAATTCGTATACGCGAACCAATATAAGTTACATATGTCACATCAAAAATTCAAAACATTTCTTTAATTGAACTGAATAAAATTTTGTTTCATTCAAACATCACTAGTTTCATAACTTGAACAATTATTATAAAATAATTATTTAGAGAAAGATCGTAATATAATATTTTTGTTACCAATTCAAAACTAGTTTCAATCAATGATATACAGTTCTATTTTATAAAATAAATAAGATTGTCTAACACATTTGATTTAAAACCCAAATTAGTTTTTTAAGCATTGTTTAATTTCATAATATTTTATTCTTACTATTAATTATATTTAATACTAACTATATTAAGAAATTGCAGACATTGCATTCTTGTATACATGCCATATAGAACTTTTAGAACACAGTAGGATTTCATCATTGTTACCTGTAAATATTTCCTTGGTGATTGATGCCAAGCTCAGCTCCTTACTCATTTTCTTCCTTTTTCTTACTCGTAAAAATCATCACACGCAAAGTATACACTTAGTGAGGCAATTATAGTTTAGGGAAATGCAACATATAAATGTAATGGGTGACAATATTCAATGCATAATGATCATTTTATCTGTATTCCAACAATGTTACTATATATTAACATGATAGAAACCATATATAAAATTTCTTACTAATATACTTTCCATTTATTCCATAAGCTCAACAGCTTATTCACATGTTTATCATTTGTTAACCAATAAACCGTAGCCTAAAGTATAACTATATGAGGACCCCGGTATAGGAGTCAAATATTGCACCGTAGTACTGGGTCGAGCCTTGATCACCTAATAATGCACCGTAGTGCTGAGGTCGGGCCTTGCCCACTTGGCATGTACCATGTGCCTTCGCTAGACACTCTAGTACTACCTAAATTTGTAGTTGTTGGACTCTATGGCATGCCATTAATACCACTGACCCTCAATAACATACTTGGGCATGTAGTCTATTTTTATTTGATCTATCCATGACAAAGTATATTAATACCATTTAACCTTTGGGCAGTTCATTCCCAAAATAACACTTATGATAAACATCATATGTATTCATGATAACATCATATGTAATAAACAGTTATCAATGCATTCTATATTCACCTTTTACATATTTAGAATATATCAATTATATGATTACCCTAGAATTTGGGATCTTTGAACACAAACCAAATTAGCAAACAATAATGGTATCAAACGATAGCGTTTTTCGAATAAAAAATTTTTCTATTTCACGACATGATCCAAAATCCAAAGAAAATTGCTAAAAATTGAAAAATAAATATTCTGTTACCTCTAAATGGGGTACATGCCATGGGCTAAAATTGCTAACTTTTCATGAAATTTCTAATGAATTTCATGTTAATTTAACCTTATATAAAAGCTTAAATGAATTAAAAATTCATTTAATGTGAAATGTCCATTTTACCATTAATGAAACTTGATATTTACCATAATACCAAGCCACATGACCGTTATCATCTTCCAAAGTCAAATATGGACAAAATATTTTACCCTTTTCCAATTTAACCAAGCCACCTTCCAAAAATTTCAATCTTTCCATTTAAATCCAACGGCCTAAATTAAACATGGAAATAAATCCTCAAATCCATATTATTTTTCATCATTTTAACATGTGCAAATAATATTTTTTAAGCCTAATTTATCATCCTTCAAATTTTCTCGGAATTTTTCTCGATATGATTTACTAAATTCTTACCGGACTTTAACCCATTCTAGTTTGCAACATAAATGTTTTTGTCAATAATCTGATTTCCATAAAACCCCATTTTCAAAAGTAAACTATTAATTTACGGAAAAAAAATTCTTTTTGGTAAAATTACAATTTAAGTCCCTAAATTTTTCCTAATTTTATACTTTAGCCACTGAACTTTTAAAATTTACATTTTGGTTATTAACCAAAATTTTGGGGTTTACATAACGAAAGAGATGCAATCATCCGGGAGTTCCTAGGGAAAGTTCTCAAAAATGACTCATCACCTATAGGGTTTGACGAAAGAAGTCATGGCATTGAAAAAGGGCATCCAACCAAATCAAGAAGATGTGTCAAACAGTTTGAAGTTGTCTGGAGTTTTAAAAGACCCAACTCGAGTGTACCTTTAAAATTTTTGATCTCATTATAATAACCCTTTTTTTCTCAATGAATAGTATTTTATTACGATAGTCACATTTTGAATAAACACATCTAGTTCATCACGCAATCATCATGCATTTTTTCATTTTAAACTAACTTTTAACTATGCATAAATGACTAATAAAAATTATTTCATTCATAAAGAAAAAAACATTGAACCCACCACATCCACATAACACCCAATTCCAATCAAATAGAATGGAAGACAGACTTAAAGAGATCGAGGAAAACTTCACTAAGTTACAAATGGAAAGGCAGGAGAACCATAAAAGCATTATAGACACAATCACGAGAAATCAGAGTAGCTTGGTCAATCAGTTCGTGGCTAAGGAAGCAGGATTGAATTTTGCAAGCGTCCATTCGATGGGGGGATCTAAAGAACTTATGGCACCACCGCCACCACCACAAAAGTTGATAATCACATCCAGGGGTTTCAAGGGGTACCCGGGGGACTCTTCTACCATGATGCCACAGGATTCCATGACTAATCCTTTGAACAATCCGGGAGAGTACCGCATCTCAAACTTTGACGAATAGTCTAGAAAGATAGATGATAAAATAAGATAGTTAGAATACCATATGAAAATTGTCAAAGGATATGAAGGTGTCTACGGGATTGACACTATGAAACTAAGCTTAGTCCCAGATCTAGTGTTACCACCAAAGTTCAAAATTCCAGACTTTGAGAAATTTGATAGAAACAACTGCCCATTGGCTCATATAACTATGTTTTGCTTAAAGATGATGGAGCATATGGGAAATGACCAACTACTTATCCACTACTTCCAAGAGAGTTTATCGGGTTCAACTATTGCAAAAGGAGCAAGGAGTTGAGATTGGCATCAACCGAGGAATATTTTCATGTAACAGTGATGACATTCTGATAAGTTCTTATTTTATTTAATATTTTACTTTTAAATTACCCTTTAATTAATGATTTTTATGGCTTATTTGCTCATTTTAATTCATTTTCTGTACAAGACGTAAAATTCTAGAAATTGCACAAAAATGACATAATTCTGCAATTTTTTTTATTTTCAGAATCAAAGCTGGCTAGAATTCGGATTTGGATTAAACTCAAGTTTAGGATAATATTTTAAACATTATATTTTATCTTTGTATTTTAGTTTAAATAGGTTTTTAGTATTTTAATTAAGTTTTAGGATATTGTTTTTATATTTTATATTTGTTTTAAGTATTTTAGTTTAAATAGGTTTTAGTATTTTAATTAGGATTTAAAATATTATATTATTTTTTTAGGTATTTTTAGTTTAAATAGTTTTAAGTGTTTTAATTAGGATTTAAGATGTTTTAGCTTGTTTTTAGGAATTTGAAGGCTATAAATACCCTCTAAGGGTGAGCCTAGAAACATATATCTCTCATTTGAGAATAAAATCTTCTTTTTCTCTCTAGCTTTCTCTCTATTTTTCACATACTTTTCTATTATGCTAAGTATGACTTTGGTTACGCTTAGCTAATTTTCTTTCAAGCGTACTTTTCAAATCAAATCGATTTCAACATTGGTTCAGATATTGTTCTGATTAACGTTTGAAGAAATATTTGCTTATTGAAGCATATTCAACTGCCCGAGAACACACTTAGCAAAATTGTATGCTAAGAGGAAACTGAGATCGAAATCAGTTGTTATTGAAACAACACAATCCAAGTTGGCAACGAAGAATTGTTCTTGCAATAACCGATGTGAAAAATCTATTTTGATGATCCGAGAAATTTGAGACAAAGCTGAAGTCTGAGGTTACTTTCACAATAAGTTTCCATTTATCTCAATCTCTTTAATTTGTTTATTTAACTATTTTTCTTTTATTTAATTCTTATTTTTATTTTAAAAAAAACTTTTAAAAATCCCCCTTTTATATTTATTACTAATAATATTTATTATTATATTATTTTTTTCTTTTTTATTTTAATATATCTTTTTAACTTCATCTGGAATTCTATCTTCTTCTAAAATCAAGAAACAATTTTATTAAATCATAAAAACCATAGTCCCAGTGGATAGACCCTACTTATCTATACTACCTTTTCCTTTCTATTTAATTAAGAAGGCAGGAATTATTTTGATAGCAAAACGATGGTTATCAAATTGGCACCATTATTAAGGACTAACGACAAGTACTGATTTAATTTTCTAGTTTTTGATTTATGACCAGAAGAAACCTAGGTGAATTAGTAGATCTAGATCCGAAGATCGAAGCAGACGCATACAACATTCCGATAGCAGAAGAAGAACAAACGATCCGAGAACTAGCCACAACTCCTGTCATTCAGATGCCATTATGCATCAATTTTCCTAGTGGCGGGACTCCGTTTCAATTAAAGAATGAACTTATTCATCTTATTCCCACCTTCCACGGCTTTTCCACTGAAGATCCGCACAAACACTTGTTGGAATTCAACATGGTTTGCACTAGCATGAAACCACAGGGAGTTACCGATGATCAAATTAAATTGAGAGCTTTCCCTTTCTCTTTAGCCGACTTGGCTAAAGATTGGTTATTTTATTTATCTCCAAATTCAGTTAATTCATGGGCTGACATGAATCGAATTTTTCTTGACAGGTTCTTTCCAGCGGCTAAAGTAAGCAAGTTGTGAAGGAGCATTTTTTCCATTCAGCAAAAGAACGAAGAAAGTCTTTATGACTATTGGGAGCGATTTAAAAAGCTTTGTGCACGTTGTTCGCAACACGGATTAAGTGAGTAAACGTTACTTCAATCCTTTTATTAAGGCCTTTTACCAATGGAGATGAAAATGGTGGATGCCGCCAGTGGAGGAGCATTAGTCAACATGATCCCAATAACAGCAAGGGAATTGATTTCAACCATGGCAGCCAACTCTCAACAATTTTCAAGTGAACCCAGCCGACGGGTTCACGAGATAAGTATATTTTCCCTTGAAAATAAGTTAGATAAATTAATTGAAGTAGTTAATTCAATTGTTGCAGGAAAATATGGAGCAACTCAAATACCATCATTGGAGGAACTCATAAGGAAGTTAGCAATTTCACAAGAAAAGTTCATTGCATACCAAGAAAAATCCCAAAGCCAAACCGAAACACATCTTCAAGAGTTAGATAACCAAGTAAGCCGACTAGCTCAAACTATGGGAAAATTGTAATCACAAGGAAGACTACCTTCTCAAATGGAGTTAAATCTGAGAAAAAATGTTAGTGCCATCATACTCCAAAGTGGAAAAGTTATCTCACCCAAAGTTCTAGCAGAAAAAGTCGCACATCAAGAAGATTAAGAGGAAACGCCACCTTCAAAAATACAAAGTACATCTAACTCACATCCTTCTCTTTCTTCTCATGAAATCACGCCACAACCCTTCCCATCAAGGTTGATGAAGCGTGATAAAAGAGCTTAAGAAAATGAGATCTTAGAGGTATTCCAAAAAGTTCAAGTCAACATACCTCTTCTTGAAGTAATTCGACAAGTACCAAGGTAAGCTCGATTCTTAAAAGAACTTTACACTACAAAGAGGAAATTAATGGGGCACGAAAAGGTAAATTTGGGAGAACATGTGTCTACAATTTTTCAATGAAAGCTCCCACCAAAGATGAAGGATCAAGGTATGTTCGATATACCTTGCAAAATAGGTGATTTTAAAATTAAACATGCAATGTGTGACTTAGGAGCTTCAATTAATGTTATGCAATTTTCTATATATAAAATGATTACTAATGAGCCTTTGAAGGAAACAGGAATAACCATATAGTTGGCTGATCGATCTGTGATCTATCTAATGGGAGTAATGGAAAACGTCTTGGTAATGGTCGATGTATTATTCTTTCCTGCAGATTTCTATGTCATTGTCATGGAGCATGATAGGTCGGATTCTTATTCAGAGGTACTCTTAGGCCGACCCATCCTAAGCACAACACATCCAAAGATCAATGTTAGAAGTAGCATACTAACAATGGATTTGATGGTGAGATCGTTGAATTTGATGATTACAAAGAAATGAAATGCCCTGATCATATTGAAAGAATTAATTCTATTGATGTTATAGATCCTTTAATTGATGAATATATTGAATCTAATTTTTCTTATGATCTTTTTAAGGATCCTGAACTTGCCAGAATGGAGTTTGAAAATATTAATTCAATCAATTCTAATTTATCTTTATATTCCTCTAAAACTAAAACTTTAGCTTCTATTTTGCAGGCACTTGAGATAGAAATGAAGCAATTACCGGAGCATTTGAAATATGTCTTTTTGGGCGAAAATGAAACTTTACCAGTGATCATCTCAAGTAAATTATCCGAAAGGAGGAGAGGAAGCTTTGGTAGTGGTATTGCGCTCTCACAAAGAAGCCATATGATGGACAATTATCGACATTAAAGGATTAAATCCCTCGACTTGCATGCACAAGATCAAAGTAAAAGAAGGAGCAAAGCCATCACGTGAAGGACAACGCCGATTAAATCCACCGATGATGGAAGTAGTAAAGAAAGAAATTCAGAAACTCCTTGATACTGACGTAATCTATCCAATTTCGAATAATAATTGGGTAAGTCTGATTCATGTGGTTCCCAAGAAAACGGGAGTCATAGTGGTCGAAAATCAAGAAGGAGAGTTAATGCCAACAAGAGTTCAAAATAGATGGAGAGTTTGTATTGATTACAAGAAGTTGAACTATCTTACTCGAAAATATCATTTTCCTCTTTCTTTTATAGATCAAATGATTGAAAGATTAGCTGGGAAAACACATTATTGTTGCCTTGATGGTTTTTCAGGTTTTTTTTCCAAATCCCAGTGGTGCCAGAGGATCAAGAAAAAATGACTTTTACTTGTCCTTTTCGGTACATTTACATATAGAAGAATTCCCTTTGGTCTTTGTAACGCACCGGCCACCTTCCAAAGATTCATGTTAAGTATATTTTCCGACTATGTGGAGAAGGGCATCAAAGTCTTTATGGATGACTTCACGGTTTATGGTAACTCTTTTAATGATTATCTTGATAATTTAACTAATGTACTTAAAAGATGCTTAGAATATAACTTTTTTTAACTATGAAAAATGTTATTTTATGGTTGATAAAGGGTTAATTTTAGGTCATATTATTTCCTCAAAAGGGATTACGGTTGATAAAGATAAAACAGATGTTATACGCTCACTTCCTTACCCCACAACTGTGAGGGAAATTCGTTCTTTTCTTGGCCATGTAGGATTTTACCGCATGTTTATTAAGGACTTTTCGAAGATAGCACAACCTTTATGCAATCTACTTCAAAAGGATCAAGACTTTGACTTTAATTCAAAATGCAAGGAGTCTTTCAATTCATTAAAGAAAAAGCATATTTCAGCTCCAATTGTTCAGCTGCCAAATTGGGATCATCCCTTTGAACTTATATGTGACGCATCGGACACTAGCATTGGAGCCGTTCTAGGCAAAAAATAGGGAAAGAGCCACACGTCATAGCCTACGCATCTCGAACTTTGGACTCAGCTCAGAAAAATTATTCGAATACAGAAAAAAAAATTTGCTATAATTTTTGCTTCAGAAAAATTCAGATCCTATTTACTTGGTACTAAAATTACTGTCTTTTCTGATCATGCATCTATAAGGTATTTTATGAGCAAAAAGGAAGCAAAACCGAGGCTTATCCGGTGGATCCTGCTTTTATAGGAATTTAACTTGGAAATCAAAGACAAAAAGGGATGCGAAAATCTGGTAGCAGATCACTTGAGTCGAATTCCCCTTTCTACAGCCGAACCACAACTTAGAGAAGAATTTCCTAAAGAAAAACTAATGGTGGCTCAAAGCATAACTCCATGGTTTGCAGACATGGTTAATTATTTGGCCACAGGTAAGTTACCATTAGATTTACCAAGAGCTAAAATCAATCGAATTAAGCGAGAATCCCAATACTATATTTGGGACGATCCTTATTTATGGAAGCACTGCTCGGATCAGGTAATTCGACGATTTATTGTCGAAAGTGAGGTAAACTCAATTTTACAATTTTTTCATTCGTACTCTTGCGGTGGTCATTTTGGGCCAAAATGTACAGCTCATAAAATTCTTGAATGTGGTTTCTATTGGCCTAACATCTTTCGGGATTCTTATCTATTTTGTAAAACTTGTGAAAGATGTCAACGTATAGGTAATTTAAGCCGTAGGAATGAAATACTATTAACTTCCTAAAAAGGCTACTTTTAAAGCCTTTTTCACTTAAGTTATTGTTTGTTTAAAAGCTTATTTTAGTCATTTTAGGATCATGTAGTTGCATATAGTTGCATTTGTGGTGGTTGTGCTATTTTATTTCTTAATGGTGTTGTTTGAGGGAAAGGTGCAGTTTGTCTATGGTGTGTAGGGAATAGCAAGAAAAATGATTCTTTGGGAAGTAATGCCGTGGCATCACACGTTGCTAAAGCAAATTGAAATGCCTTGGCATTTCTGGCGCAGAAAAAGACAAAAAAAGATATTTCTGCATAAGGACAGCTGGCACTGGACAGCTGTCTCTGCACGTAAAGGACTATTGTAACCGCCTGCCAGAGCTGCCAAAGGACCACTGCCACTTGGAGGATAAGGTTCATGCACAACATGTTATTCTAGGGGTATGAGGGGTATTTTGCACCCAACAACCTCATCATTACCCCTAGATATTTTTATTATATATGACACCTCATGGGAGAGAAGAAAAGGGAGGACAGAGAGCACACGCATAGAGCAGAAAAAAATCACATTTTTAATTTCTTTTCCTTTCTTCTTCCTTGGGATATTCCTCCATTGATAAATCTCTAAGGAGTGGCAAGCTAGGCGCCGGAAGGAGCTAGCGAGCTAGGTGGTTCGTGGTGGCCGAGAGGAGACCTCCGGTGGCGCGTCGAAGGCTTCTTCTCACTTCCCTTTTGCTGCTATTTTTCTATTAATTTGTGGGTTGTTGGAACGAATATTTTCATGACTTTGTGTTTGGATATTTCGAACCCCACCATGAACTAACTTATTTGGTGGTGGTTGGTTGAACGATTGTTTAAACTTTATTTTTTAGGGTATATTTAAGTTTATTTTGGGTTCTTTATTTGCTTTGCTTATGAATGCTTCACCATCTAGGCTTGTAAGAGGCATGGAAATGTCCATCTCTTAGATGAAGGTTAAGTATTCGGAAGAATCCTAAGCTAAAAATACTTGTAAGTATTCGGAAGAAACGCAAGATAAGATCCTCATAAGAAATGGGTTATGGTATTTTCAAGGGGATTTAAACCGGCTTAGGAATATTATAACTTAATCCCTTAGATCTCGGAAGAGACTAGGATAGGATTTCAACGACTAAAAAGGGTGTCTTTATCAATAGGGTAGGTTGTCCAACATCGTTGAGTGAGAGCAGATGCCTTGGCATCCTATTCTGTTAGGTTCTTTTGAACACCTTAGGAAAGCCTTGTCGAGTAAGTAAAGTCAAGATAGCTTAAATATACTTGAGAAATAAGTTTAGCAACCTTAGACCAATCCTTACCATTCATTTCATTGGAAGCTTGTCACGCGAGGATTATTTTCTTCTTATTTTATTTATCTTTTTATTTACTGTTTTTACCATTTTCATTGCCTTGACATTTTACCATACTCAATATTAAACATCCATCATTACCACTGCATTTCCATTTGCTATACCATCACACCATCAATCCACATTCACCAGCATACACATTTCCATTACCGTGACATTTGTATATATCAAAACTAACTATACTTAGATAATTTAGTGCGTTGCTTTGGTTAGACTTTCGTAATTTCACTCAATCCCTGTGGAGACGATACTCACTCATCATTATATTACTTGAGCGATTGTGTATGCTTGCACATTATTTGCGTATATTTTATAGTACTCACAACACGCGAACAAGTTATTGGCGCCGTTGCCGGGGATTGGCAGCCTGAAGTTATTTAGTTTTGCCAGCGCATTTTATTTTGTTTTGCATTTTTAGTTTTTTGTATAGTTTACTTGATATTTTTGTTTTATTTTTCAGGTTTATTTAGTGTATGCCTAGAAGAAATTCTGAAGAGCCTTTGGAACCAATAGAACCTGAGATTGAAAGACTCTTTAGAAGAAGAAGACGTGCTCAAGGAAATATGTATCAGATTGGAAACCAAGGCATTGGTCAAGATGACAGAAATTAGAATGCCGCGGCATTAAACAATGCTGAACCTGCTATCAGGCCTCGTGTTATTTGAGATCATTTAAATCCGATGCTGGATGATCTGAATCCTAGGATCGTGGCACCCGAAATTCAAGCTGCACATTTCGAGCTGAAACCAGTCATGTTCAACATGTTGAATTCCTTTGGGCAGTTTGGGGGTATGCCAACTGAAGATGCCAGGCAGTACATTCGCAATTTTCTGTAAGTTTGTGATTCTTTCCGCCAAGAAGGAGTGCATGAGGATTTTCTGAAATTAAAGCTTTTTCCGTATTCATTGTGTGACCGAGCAAGAGCTTGGTTGAGTGGTGTACCAGCCGGTTCGATGGAATCATGGGCCGATCTTTGCAAGAGTTTTCTTATTGAGGTACAACCCACCAAACATGAATATGCAGCTAAGGAATGAAATATCATCTTTTCGCCAGGGCGATGACGAATCCATGTATGAGTGTTGGGATCGTTACAAGAGTTTGCTTCGAAAGTGTTCAAATCATTATTTTCATGATTGGACTCAAGTAGTCATGTTCTATAATGGAGTCAATGCACCCACGAGGATGTTACTGGATGCCTCGGCTAATGGGACATTGCTGGATAAATCACCTACGGAGGCGTTTGCTATCTTGGACAGAATTGCTAACAATGATTAACAATTTCCTTCCTCAAGACTTGGGAGTGGGAGGAGAGCACCTGGAGCATTCGAGTTAGAAGCCAAAGATTCGGTGTCCGCTCAACTCTCCGCTATTACAAGTTAGATCAGGTATGAATTTTGAACCTCTGAATTTTGATGAATTCATTTCTCCTAAGCCTTCATTATTGCATGCACCCAATCTAGAGCTTAAGACTTTGCCAGGGCATCTTAAATATATTTACTTAGGTAGCGATGAGACTTTACCGGTGATTATTTCCGCTAACCTTACTGCTAACCAAGAGCAAAGTTTGTTAAGTGTTTTGATGCAGCATAAGAAAGCAATTGGTTGGACTATGGCCGATTTGAAAGGCATTAGTCCCACGATCTGCATGCACAAGATTCTGCTAGAAGATTGCCATGGCAATTCAATTGAACCACAAAGAAGACTCAACCCTGTTATGAAGCAAGTGGTGATGAAAGAAATTCTAAAATGGCTTGATGCTGGAGTGATCTACCCTATCTCCAATAGCTCATGGGTGAGCCCTGTCCAATGTGTTCCGAAGAAAGGAGGCACGACGGTGGTTACGAATGAGGATAATGAGCTATTACCCCCCTCGCACTGTGACTGGATGGAGGATATGTATGGACTATAGAAAACTCAACAAAGCTACGAAGAAGGACCACTTTCCTCTACCTTTCATCGACCAAATGTTGGATCGATTGGCCGGCAAAGCATTCTATTGCTTTTTGGATGGGTACTCTGGGTACAATCAAATTGCCATCGCACCAGAGGACCAGGAGAAGACTACATTTACTTGTCCCTATGGCACTTTTGCCTTTAGGAGGATGCCTTTTGGACTCTGTAAAGCCCCGACAACGTTTCAGCGCTGTATGCAAGCTATATTTTCAGATATGGTTGAGGATTTTCTGGAGATCTTCATGGACGACCTTTCTGTTTGTGGGGACGACTTTGAACGATGCCTCGGCAATTTAGCAAAAGTTCTCAAGAGATGCGAGGAGGCTGAGTTGGTCTTAGACTGGGAAAAATGTCACTTCATGGTGACTGAAGGTATTGTATTAGGCCACAAAATTTCACACAAGGGTATTGAGGTGGACAAGGCATTTTCAGATATGGTTGAGGATTTTCTGGAGATCTTCGGACGACCTTTTGTTGGGGGGACGACTTTGAACGATGCCTCGGCAATTTAGCAAAAGTTTCAAGAGATGGAGGCTGAGTTGGTCTTAGACTGGGAAAAATGTCACTTCATGGTGACTGAAGGTATTGTATTAGGCCACAAAATTTCACACAAGGGTATTGAGGTGGACAAGGCAAAGATTGAAGTGATTGAAAAATTGCAACCACCAACTTCGGTCGAGGAAATAAGAAGTTTTCTTGGACATGCTGGATTCTATAGAAGGTTTATCAAAGACTTCTCCAAGATTTCTAAACCCTTGTGCACATTGCTTCACAAAACCAACCCTTTATGTTTGACGAATTATGCCTCGCGCGTTTACTAAGCTAAAGCGACAACTGATCTCGGCACCCATTGTATCCCTCCCGACTGGACATCACCATTTGAGCTGATGTGTGATGCAAGCGATTATACCGTAGGAGCTTTTTGGGGCAATGCCGAGGTAAATCTTTCATGTTTTTATTACCTGGCCGCACTTTAAATGAAGCACAATTGAACTACACCCCACTGAGAAAGAATTACTTGCCGTAGTTTGCTTTTGATAAATTTAGACCTTACCTAATAGGCACTAAAGTTATTGTTCACACTGATCATTCGGCTATAAATACTTAGTGAAAAGGAGGCCAGCCTAGACTTAGGTGGATCTTACTTTTGCAAGATTTTTAGAGGTAGAGGTGGTAGATAGAAAAGGAACTGAAAATCAAGTTGTTGATCACTTATCTAGGGAGAACAATTCTGAATGCCAGACAATGTAGATATCAAGAGGAATTTCCTGATGAGAAAATTTTATATGCCGCGACAATCTCGTGGTACGCTGACCTTGTTAATTTTCTTGTTAGTGGAATTGTGCCTTTTGATTTGAATAGTCAGGCTAAAAAGAAGTTCAAGCACGATGCAAGGCACTATTTTTGGGATGAGCCATTTGTTCAAACATTGTGCCGATCAGCTCATTAGACGATGTGTACCCGAAGAGGAGCAAAGTGATATTTGGTACCATTGTCATTCGGCAAGTGGAGCCATTTTGTGGAGCAAGGACTGCTGCTAAGGTCCTGCAATCAGGCTTTTACTGGCCAACTTGTTTAGAGATGCCCAAGCATTTTACAAAGGATGTATCGATGCCAACGGACTGGAAACATCTCCAGACGATATGAGATGCGCTGCAAAATATTTTGAGATAGATAGAGTTTGATGTGTGGGGGCATCGACTTCATGGGACCATTCCCATCTTTCTGAAGGAAAATTATATATATTGCTTGCTGTGGATTATGTGTCAAAGTGGGTGGAAGAAATAGCAACATCAAGGAATGACTCCAATACCGTACTCAAGTTTTTGCACAAGTATATTTTCACTCGGTTTGGAGTACCTCATGCTATTATCAGTGATGAAGGAATTTTGATAACAAGTTGATTGCCAAGGCATTGCTGAGATATGGAGTTCGACACAAGATTGCCATGGCATATCATCCGCATACAAATGGCCAAGCTGAGATATCTAATCGAGAGATCAAGCAGATTTTAGAGAAAGTGGTGAACCCAAAGCGAAAGGATTGGTCGCCAAAGTTGGATGAAGCACTTTGGGTGTACAGAACAGTATTCAAAACTCCTTTGGGGATGTCACCCTTCAAGTTAGTGTATGGTAAAGCTTGTCATCTCCCGGTTGAGCTTGAACATAAAGCTTATTGGGCTATCAAGCGATTGAATTTCGATGCTCAACTAGCTGGGGAGCAGAGATTATTAGAACTTAATGAAATGGAAGAGTTTAGAGCACAAGCATATGAGAATGCTCGGATATACAAGGAGAAAACCAAGAAGTGGCATGATCAAAAACTGATGCCACAGCACTTTCATGTGGGGCACCAAGTCTTGCTTTACAACTCCAGACTTAAACTCTTTCCTGGGAAGCTAAAATCTCGATGGTCAGGGCCATTTGAGGTGCATTATGTCTATCCCCATGGAGCTGTTGACATCAAGAGAATAGATAATGGGAAGATCTTCAAGGTCAATGGCCAGCGTCTGAAAGCCTACAATGGAATTCCACCACCGCACAACAAGGACGTGTTACGGCTGCACGATACTGAAGCGTGCCCAGAGGAGAACCAAAATTCGATGCCTCGGCATTGAATTTGTGTCTGTGCATAAATAAAATTTAACATTCAAGTTTTTTTTCTTTATTTTATTTTATTTTATTTTATTTTGTAATTAATTTTTGATCTGATTTGTAGGGACCACATTGCTACAAACCGTACAAGGAGCGGTTACCAAAGGAAGGAAAGGACAGACCATTAATTGGAGAGATATTCTTTTGATTTGTTTCTTTTTATTTAATTTTCTGACATTTTTTTTTCTCTTTCCACAGACTTGTCCTATCACCATCATTACCTTTTGGCAATTTTTTCCTTCCCTATACATGCACAACCCCCCACCCACTAATTCCTCTCCTAACCGTCCTATCACCCCTTTTCCTCCCAATTTTAACTTTTTCTTTTCTCTTTCTTTATTCATTTTTTTCTCTTTCATGTTTACTTTTACTTTTTCTCTCTCTTTTACTCATCTTCTTCCCTTATTCTCTCCATAGCCGAAATACATCCTAGTTTTTAAAGCTTTCAAAAGCTTCTTCCTTTTTCATTTTTCTTACATCAAAAACACTGAAAATGGTGCGCTCAAGACCAGCTCCAACCGACACGACCGCTTGGCAACAGTTTTCGAATGATGAGGCCAAGGCTCGGTTCCAAAACTTCAAGAACCGAAAACTCTTTTTTGAGTTGGGATTTATTTTTACCGAGGAAACCGATGGTGGTTTTGGACCCGATGTTATGGACATCATGACGCCGCTCAAGTGGCAGAAGTTTGCCTGTCATCTTGGTTCGGTGAACGCCTCATTAGTTAAGGTATTTTATACGAACATTTCCAAGCCCAATCAACACTCCATCTTCGTTCGAGGTAAGCAAATCCGTTTTACATCCACTGCTATTAATCGTTATTTTCATTTACAGGAGGTAGTAGACGACCATGCCATGTTCGAAGAGGAAGCCGATAGCAACACATACGATGGGTCTTGGAGGGCCTTTGTTTTGAAAACACTGAGTGGAATGGACGACAAACGAGTAGATACTCGGTCAACCGAGAATGTCTTCAGCCGCACGCAAAGTTATGGAATCACTTTCTCAAGCATAAACTAATGCCCACTTCCCAGAACACTACGGTATCACTTTCACGCTTATTGCTTTTACATTCTATGATAGTATCCCGTCCGATCGATGTGGGTCATATTATTGTTCAGCAAGTTCATGACTGTTTGGGTAAAAAGGCAAGTGCTTTGGTGTTTCCTAATTTAATTACCGCTTTATGTCGTAAGAAAAGTTGAGGAAAATTTTGTGAAATTTACCTGGATTATCGGGCATCACTAGGGATAGACTTCCACTATTGTTGGGACTTGAAAATCCCATGTTTAAAGACCCTGTTCATGAGCAATCTACAGGTACTATAGAATCGAATGCCGAGGCAAGGTTACTTGCTCTCGAGGAAGCTGTGACGCAGACTCAAGCTCAACTGCATGCTTTACACGGTGACATCCGTAATTTCTTTGGATACGTGAAGCATAGAGATGCTATGGTGGAATCTTTGTTTCAAGAAATTATTCCCCACGGTCAACGAAATTTCCCTGGTTTCCCAGACGAAATTCTGCCGGCATTCAATGCCAAGGCATCTCCAGAGCCTGAGAACGATGCACCCGATCCTCCTGCTGCTGACCCTACTCCTGATACACACCGGTCCGAGAATCCTAAATATCCGCCCACTGTCCCTTATAGTTAGTTAGTTCTCTTTAAAGTATTGAGGACAATGCTTCCCTTAAGTTTGGGGAGGTATTGTCTTGGTAGGTAGTCATATGATAGCATTAGCATAGTATTATGCCATGGCATCAGTAAATGGTAGGACAGTTAGATGAAATGTTTTGAGGATACCCGATGATGATAATTTTGTTAGGCTAGAATCTGAATGTAAATGACTGTTGAGAATGATAGAACTCACTCTAGGGCTTGATGCTTTGTGAAAAATATTTACACGATTTGTATTTCTATACTTAGAAATTTAGGAAATTTTTATGAAGGAACTTAGTTAGTCTTGGCATTGAAATATAGTATGGTGTTTAACAGAAAAATCAGAAACAAACTCCCTTAGAAATGAACTGTGAATAATGCTTAAGCATAGCTGTAGAGGGACACTCCTCTTTGTCGTGGCATTTTCTGGAACTTTCTTTAATAAATGGAAGCCTTGTGCATATGAGTGAATGAAAAAAGTCACGGGATGACTCTACTTAACTAGCTCGGGGATGGAAGGTATGCTCCCTTTCATCTAGAGTGTGGGAGAGTAGGTGTGATGAGCTGACTCCCTTCGTAACAGAATAAATAAAAAAAATCAAAGAAAAGGGAGTAAAAATGTGCTTAATGATAAGTAAATGCCTTGACAAAAACTAGGGGACTTGATTAGAAATTGTCTAAATTCACTAAGTATAGATTGGATACAATCACGCACACACACTACCACAAAGGATTTTGACTAGGGAAAAGTACTTGAATTGATAAGTCTAGCATGTTGAAGCCTATCGTTCTGAGGGTTGAAATTCAATTTTGTCCTACTGTCTTACTATCGAACTTTGCCATGACATTATGCTTATGTAACTACTATCCATTGCTTGAGGACAAGAAATAGCTTAAGTTTAGGGGTGTGTTAACTTCCTAAAAAGGCTACTTTTAAAGCCTTTTCACTTAGGTTATTGTTTTGTTAAAAGCTCATTTTAGTCATTTTAGGATCATGTAGTTGCATATAGTTGCATTTGTGGTGGTTGTGCTATTTTATTTCTTAATGGTGATGTTTGAGGGAAATGTGCAGTTTGTCTATGGTATGCAGGGAATAGCAAGAAAAAGGATTCTTTGGGAAGTAATGCCGTGGCATCACACGTTACTAAAGCAGATTGAAATGCCTTGGCATTTCTGGCGCAGAAAAAGACAAAAAAAGATATTTCTGCATAAGGACAGCTGGCACTGGACAGCTGTCTCTACACGTGAAGGATTGCTGTAACCACCTGCCAGAGCTGCCAAAGGACCACTGCCACTTGGAGGATAAGGTTCATGCACAACATGTGATTCTAGGGGTATGAGGGGTATTTTGCACCCAACAACCTCATCATTACCCCTAGATATTTTTATTATATATGACACCTCATGGGAGAGAAGAAAAGGGAGGACAGAGAGCACACGCATAGAGCAGAAAAAAATCACATTTTTATTTTCTTTTCCTTTCTTCTTCTTTGGGATATTCCTCCATTGATAAAGCTCCAAGGAGTGGCAAGCTAGGCGCTGGAAGGAGCTAGCGAGCTAGGTGGTTCGTGGTGGTAGAGAGGAGACCTCCGGTGGCGCGTCGAAGGCTTCTTCTCACTTACCTTTTGCTGCTATTTTTCTATTAATTTGTGGGTTGTTGGAACGAATATTTTCATGACTTTGTGTTTGGATATTTCGAACCCCACCATGAACTAACTTATTTGGTGGTGGTTGGTTGAACGATTGTTTAAACTTTATTTTTTAGGGTATATTTAAGTTTATTTTTGGGTTCTTTATTTGCTTTGCTTATGAATGCTTCACCATCTAGGCTTGTAAGAGGCATGGAAATGTCCATCTCTTAGATGAAGGTTAGGTATTCAGAAGAATCCTAAGCTAAAAATACTTGTAAGTATTCGGAAGAAACGCAAGATAAGATCCTCATAAGAAATGGGTTATGGTATTTTCAAGGGGCTTTGAACCGGCTTAGGAATATTATAACTTAATCCCTTAGATCTCGGAAGAGACTAGGATAGGATTTCAACGACTAAAAAGGGTGTCTTTATCAATAGGGTAGGCTGTCCAACATCGTTGAGTGAGAGCAGATGCCTTGGCATCCTATTCTGTTAGGTTCTTTTGAACACCTTAGGAAAGCCCTGTCGAGTAAGTAAAGTCAAGATAGCTTAAATATACTTGAGAAATAAGTTTAGCAACCTTAGACCAATCCTTACCATTCATTTCATTGGAAGCTTGTCACGCGAGGATTATTTTCTTCTTATTTTATTTATCTTTATATTTACAGTTTTTACCATTTTTCATTGCCTTGACATTTCACCATACTCAATATTAAACATCCATCATTGCCACTGCATTTCCATTTGCTACACCATCACACCATCAATCCACATTCACCAGCATACACATTTCCATTACTGTGACATTTGTATATATCAAGACTAACTATACTTAGATAATTTAGTGCATTGCTTTGGTTAGACTTTCGTAATTTCACCCAATCCCTGTGGAGACGATACTCACTCATCATTATATTACTTGAGCGATTGTGTATACTTGCACATTATTTGCGTATATTTTATAGTACTCACAACACGCGAACAAATACTGCTTAATTTTATACAAGTTTGTGAAATTTTTTATGTTTGGGGAATCAACTATATGGGTCCATTTACTTTGTCATTTGGAAATACTTATATTATTTTAGCTGTGGATTATGTTTCTAAATGGGTGGAAGCTAAAGACATTCAGAATAATGATGCTAAAACTACAGTTAATTTTTTGAAAAATATTTTTTCCAGGTTGGCACACCACGGGCTATAATAAGCGACAGAAGAACACATTTCATCAACCGAGTAATCGAGTCGCTAATGAAGAAATTTGGAGTAAATTGCTACCGCTTACCATCCACAAACAAATGAGCAGACAAAAGTATCAAATCGAGAAATTAAAATAATTTTTGAGAAAATTGTTAAACCGGACCGAAAGGATTGTAGTTTAAAATTAATATATGCACTTTGGGCATATCGAACTGCTTATAAAGGTCCCATTGGGATGTCACCATACCGGCTTGTTTTCGGTAAACCATTCCATTTACCGATTGAGTTAGAACATCGGGCTTATAGGGTCGTTAAACAATGTAACATGGACATGGATGCAATTGGTGAAGCTCAAAAATAACACATTAAAGAACTTTAGGAAATCCAAAGAAATGCCTATGATAATGCTCGGATATTTAAAGAAAAAACAAAAGAATTTCACGATAGTAGAATTTCTTTTAAAACTTTTTGTCGGTCAAAAGGTTTTATTATTTAACTCCAAATTTAATTTTTTTGCAGAAAAACACAAATCAAAATGGCTCGGACCGTTTACAGTTACTCAAGTATTTCCTCAAGGTGCTGTTGAAATTGAAGATAACTCTGGAGAACGATTTAAAGTTAATGGTCAAAGATTTAAGTCATATTATAAAAATGCTATGGTTGGTCTAATCGAAGAAATCAATTTAGAGGAACCCATGCTTTGAAAAATCAGGTCGTCGAGCTAACGACGTTAAACAAAAGCGCTTGATAGGAGGTAACCCATTTCGTTATATTTTTGTTTTTATTTTCATTTATTTTCGTTTTATTTTTATTTTTTAACGAACTTTATTTCATTCTATTTACTTTATTTTGATTAATTTTATTTTTTTCTCTGAACATATCTGAATTCCAATCGAATATTTAACGAAAAAAAATAGTGCAGAAATATAGATTTGGTTCGAACTGTGCTGAAAAATTCGAACAGAACAGTGTATAAATAACTGATTTGGTTCGAACAGTGCGGAAAAATACACAACAGATTCGAACAATGCAGTGCAGAAAAAAACAGTGTATAAAAAAATTAGATTTTTTTTCGAACTGTGCAGAAAAGTTCGAACATAACAGTGCAATATTGGACATTCTACTCTACAACAGCTCGTCTCGACGTAGCCGTGGTCGCCACTAGATTGGGGAGTACTTTTTTTCCCTCTCTTTGTTTTTAAATTTGATGTACGTTTTGGGACAAAACGGAATAAGTGAGGGGGGAAGGATAAACATGTGTCAAATTTTTCTTGACTTGTTTAATTGTTTGAAATTGAGTTATTCTGATGTTGATATGTTGGAATCGTTGATTGCTATTCTTGAATTTCGCTTTATACTCTTGCTTTCTTTTGGATTATGACCATGTTTTTGATCGAATTTAATTTGCATGATTGGTGATTGATATAGCTGGTGAATTTTTTTGTTGAGTATTGATATTTCATGCTTTTGTCGATAAAGATGAACTTGACTCAATGCATATAAACTTTTCTCGTGAGATTTGAGTCTAACGAGCATATATTTTCTTTCTTGCTCATTGTTTGACTTGTGTGTGCCGAACTAATTAGGATATTCTAAAACTTGTAATCACAATGCATATCGAGACTACATGTTGAACGTAATGTTTTAATGTGATAGGGGTACCTAGGATAAACTCACTCTTCCCAAAAACCCTACCCATTTATATATCTACTAGTGAACCACATTTTAGTCTAATTCCCTTTCTTTGTTTTACACCTCATAATTAAACCCGAAGCCTTTCTTTTTATTTTTCCTCTCTTTTCACACCCTTATCGAGACTTGATATCTTGTATCATTGTTGTTCCACGAAAAAAAAATCGAAAAAAAAATTGTTCACTGTTTCGAACAAAAAAAAAGAGAATAAGAAAAAAAATACCATTTGTTCGAAAAAAAAATAAAAAAAGGGAAAAGAAAAATCGATCGCTTCAATTGTATTTCATCTATTCTTTTTCCTTATTTTGTTCTTCATTGCGCTTCATGTTAATTCGTGGGTTGTTCTTAATTATTTTGATATCTTATTTTGGTATTTTAAACCTTTCTTTTCGGCCTTTTCCCTACCCTAACCTAAGCCTCGTTACACCTTGTTTAAAGACCCCTTGATTATTGCATTATGTTCATTTTTCGTAGTGGAGACTTGATTGGATTTCAAGCCTATGGTAATATTTTGGTTAGTTTCGGTTTAAGCAATTTCATTTACCCCAAACACTTTGAGCGGATATGTGTGAATCTTTGTGAAATATTGAGTCATGTTTTATTGAATTTGGCAATTAATTGTGATATCTTGCTTACTTTAAATTTTCTTGGTTGTATCTTTGCTTGATTGTAACTTGAATTCGGCAAATGTCATGGACTTAATTCAATCGGAAGTTTGAGGAATAAATTGAAATTGAACATGACAACTTATGATTTTGATATGTTAATTGAGGAATGCTTGAGGACAAGCATTGAATAAGTGAGGGGGAATTTGATAAGTTTTTATTTTATTTAATACTTTACTTTTAAATTACTCTTTAATCATTGATTTTTGTGGCTTATTTGTTCATTTTAATTCTTTTTCTGTACAGGACGTAAGATTCTAGAAATTGCACAAAAAGGACACAATTCTACAGTTTTTTTTATTTTCAGAATCAAAGCTGGCTGGAATTCGGATTTGGATTAACTCAAGTTTAGGATAATATTTTAAACATTATATTTTATCTTTGTATTTTAGTTTAAATAGGTTTTTAGTATTTTAATTAAGTTTTAGGATATTATTTTTATATTTTATATTTATTTTAGGTATTTTAGTTTAAATAGGTTTTAGTATTTTAATTAGGATTTAGAATATTATATTATCTTTTAGGTATTTTAGTATAAATAGTTTTAAGTGTTTTAATTAGGATTTAAGATGTTTTAGCTTGTTTTTAGGTTTTTGAAGGCTATAAATACCCTCTAAGGGTGAGCCAAGAAACATATATCTCTCATTTGAGAATAAAATCTTCTTTTTCTCTCTATTTTTCGCATACTTTTCTAATATGCTAAGTATGACTTTGGTTATGCTTAGCTAAGTTGAATGCTAAAGCAAAGGCTCAATTCCAAACATGAGAATTATAAGGTACTTAAATCGCTTCGGATTTTCTCTCTGTTTTCTAAGCTTACTTTTCAAATCAAAACGATTTCGACATTGGTCAAGATATTGTTCTGGTTAACATTTGAAGAAAGATTTGCTTATTGAAGCATATTCAACTTCCCGAGAACACACTTCACAAAATTGTATGCTAAGAGGAAACTGAGATCGAAATCAGTTGTTATTGAAACGATATAATCCGAGTTGGCAGGGAAGAATTGTTCTTGCAGTAACCGACGTGAATCTTGAAGTAAAAATCTATTTCGATGATCCGAGGAATTTGAGACAAAGCTAAAGTCTGAGGTTGCTTTCACAATAAGTTTCCCTTTTTCTCAATCGCTTTAATTTGTTTATTTAACTATTTTTCTTTTATTTAATTCTTATTTTTTATTTTAAAAACTACTTTAAAAAATCCCCCTTTTATATTTATTACTATTAATATTTATTATTATATTATTTTTCCTTTTTTATTTTATTTTTATATATCTTTTTAATTTTATCTGGAATGCTATCTTCTTCTAAAATCAAGAAACAATTTTATTAAATCATAAAAACCATAGTCCCTGTGGATCAACCCTGCTTCTCTATACTATCTTTTCCTTTCTATTTAATTAAGAATCCAGGAATTATTTTGATAGCAAAACGACGGTTATCACATTATATCGTGTACTAAAGTTTCTATCTGACATGTATACGAGTAAGAAATTTTTGCAAATTATAAATATGGTTAGTATTAAATATTAAGTAATTGGATTTTAAATCATATGGTTTTTAGATAGTTTTATTTATGATATGAAAAAATAGAATTGTCTAGTTGGTGCCTGAAATCGGATTTCAAATAGAGGTTATAATATTATTATATTTTGATTTTAACGAAAAATTATTTTACAATAAAAGTTAAAAATTTTAAACTTTTGAAAGAAACAAAAGTTTACCAATTTTCAAATATAGATTGTCTCTTAATGTTTTGTGACATCTCTGACTCGTGTTCGGGGTTGGATATGGGAAAGGGTGTTATATATCAGGAGTTATTTCAATAACTCTATGATAAGCATATTGTATCACCCTATCTAGTATATCCTCTAAGACCACCATATCCTAGGTGGTACAATAAGAGTGCACATTGTAAATATCACAGCGGTGTCCTGGGCCATTCCATTGAAAATTACTCAACCTTTAAGAAGATCGTCCAAAGGTTGCGAGACAAAAATCACATTAACTTCAATGATTCAAAAGACTCCAATGTGGTGCAGTGTTCTAATCATGTGGAAGTGAAATTTAATGAATGATGATGTAGAAGAATTTGTAGGTCTGGAAGTCATCCTTTATCATGGAGTTGTGCTACCTACAAATTAATGTCTTGTTTGAATTTGTTTTCTTTATGAACATTTTCATCATTAAATAAATATGAGCAATGAAGCATTTTTTTAAATTCAATTAATATCAATATTAACAAAATACACATTTGAGAAATTAGGTTATAACCTTTTGACATATGACTCAATCAAAAACCATTGACTCATCATCATGCTCGTACCTTTTACCCAAAAAAGAAAACAAACAAACGAGTGTAATATTTCCCCACACAATGAGGTCGTCAAATACTCAAGTAAGTATAGAAAAAGACAAGATGGGGCACCTTTGATGCATAACACTGTAAGACCGATTAGTTTGTGTAAATATCAAGGACATTCGGTGACGATCTACAATTTTCATAAATGGAATGGTGGAATAGATGAATTTGGCTTAGGTTAGTTGCTTGGAAATTGAGCTTTAAAGATAAAATTTCATGACTTTTAGCAACACTCAGACTATAACATATTCATCTTGATGAGCTTAAGAAATCTTGAAATCTAAAACTCAAGAATATAATGTGATATTAATAAAATATTTTAACATTGTTGGGGGTATTATGCTAAAAGTAGTAAGTTGTTAATCTTCGGAGATAATGTCTGAAGTAGATATTGAGGTAATTCCAAGTTTTATGAAGCGACTTTCATTCGAGTTGTTAAGTCGAAGATTTTCTGACACTTGAATCCTCTAATCAGGTGTATTATGCTAAAGTAATTGGCCATGCCAAGAGTCCTAACTTTATGAATAAGATTACTTTCAGATCATAACACTAGTCTCTATGTGTTGAGATGGATCTCCCAACAAAATCTAAGCAAAGATAATCAAATTCAATGAAGTATAATTTAAAGAAGGCGGTAAGGCCTAAATTATGAATGGAAAATGAGTTCTGATGAAAGGTAGAATAAGGGAGTTAAGAAACATCTATTATAGTTTACTACACAAAAAGACTCAGTAATTCTATTTTTAGATCAATATTTTTGCACCGAATATACTAAAGGAGTCAACGAAACTTGAACAAATGAAAGATTCCTAATAATTGAAACAGAAATGCTCTCTAAAAAGTCAATCAGTTGAATGTACCAATTGTGCTACTATGTCTGCATCCCATTTGAAAATCAGAAAAAGATGAGACAAAACTGAACCAAATTACATTTCCTTCCCAAATCAACCAATTGATCTTGACACTCTTGTCATAAGGCTATAATTTTTTAAATCAACATGTGTGATTTATTTATTTGATATTCAATGAATATTTTACTTCAATTGCTCTAGCATCCTTTTTACACCGAATTGTTTAATACATTGAAGGAAAGACATTTTTCAAACAAGACATATTTTCTCAAATATTGATTGAAGAACTTTAAATGAAGTAGGGCATCTACAGAATCCCTATCTCTTTCATCAATGTATCTCCCGATGTGGTTTCACTCAGAATTCGATGTAAAAAATAAAAAGATTGAACAATCCCTCATGAAAAAATTGACTTCACAACATTGAATCAATTGAAAGGAACTTTTCACATGACAAAGAATGAACCCTACTCACGAGACGAATTTAAAGATGCTACATCTGATGGTGAACCTTGATGGTTATGATAAACATGATATGATCAAATGAAAGCCCCTAAAATGGAGGGAAACTTTACTACAAATGTTCCATGCAAGCAACCTAAAGCATATAAGCTGTTTGACATATTTAAGGCAACCAAAAGGCCTACTAGATTACCAACTTTTCTTTATCAGAGTAGATATCCCAAGTGAAAAGAGTTTCCTTTCAATATCTCTAGCCCGATACAAATTCATGACAAAATTATAGCTTGTCAAAGTACCAAAGATTTTGGTCCCATCAATAAAGCCAAGACTGAATGAATGCCTTAGGATGTGAAGATAAAAGTTAATTGTTCGACCAAGAGTAGAAGATTTCAAAAAAACAATGTTGGCTGATTTATAATGACAGCTTTAGTGTTAGGAGAAGATCAGCTCCAAAAAAATGGGAGAATATCAAGATTAACAGAAGAAGATCGAGACTTCTCTTTAAAAATAAAAATACCAAAAAATAACAAATTTTACATGTGCATTTTAGACATACTTAATGACATTACATTACATGCATGTATATAATTTTGTAGGTTGTTCGAGACAATTTTAACTTTTCAACGAATGATATTAAACTCGAATACACCTAAGATAAACTTAACTCGTAGTAGAGGAGTCGTCCACGACGTGGCTTAACTCAAGGATGAGGAATTACATCTCAATTTGACCTAAAGAAGGTTGAATGATCTTTAAGCCAATTTTAACCTCACGACAAGGGATATTGAACCCGAAAGTCACCTAAGATCAACTTAACACGCAATGGAGGAATCATCCACAACATAGTTTAACTCAAAAACGATGGGTTATTTTCCAACCAAGGTTTTCAAGTCAAATTTTAACTTCACGATCAGGTATTTGAAGAAAACCCAAAATCAATGGCAATTTAGCTTAACTCAAAGACGAGGAGTTACTTCCCAGCCTAGATTTCGAGTCTGATTTCAATTTCACGTTGAAGAATATAAAGCTCAAATCACTCAAGATCAACTTAACTCGTAGTGGAGGAGTCATCCACAATATAGCTCAACTCAATGACGAGGAGCTATCAAGGTCTTTAAGTAGAAGAGGACCTAGAATCGACTGCAGTCTAGGTTAACTCAGCGGTGAGGAGCTAGTTTTTAGTTGAATTTTCAGGTCAAGTTTCAACTTCACAACAAAGGATACTTAACTGGGAAGTACATTCAGAATTGAATGAAATTTGGCTTAACTCAATGGTGAGGAGTCATCTTCATGTCATACCTTTTCGAAGTCAATTTCAACTCCAAAATGGAGAGTATTGGGTTTGAAAGCCAATTTAGAATTAACTATAATATAGCTTAACTCAGTGACTAGGAGCTAGCTTCTAGTTAAAATATTCAAACCATATTTCAACTCCACGATGGAGGATTTCTGGCTTGAAGAACCACTTTACATGGCTTAAAATTGCAAAAGGGGGTCATTTGAAGAACATTTCACCCGACTTAAACTCACGAAGGAGAGTCATCCAAAAGAAATTTTCACTCGACTAAAAAAGATTTCACCCAGCTTAAGCTCGTAAAGGGTAGTCATCCGAAGAATACTTCATCTGGCTTAAACCCGCGAAGGGGAGTCATCTGAAGAATATTTTACCCGAATTAAACCCTCGAAGAGGAGTCATCCGAAAGAACATTTCACCTGGCTTAAACCTATGAAGGGGAGTCATCCAAAATAAAACATCTCACTTGATTTAAACCCAAGAAGGGGAGTCATTCAAAGAATACTTCATTTGGCTTAAACCTGTGAAGGGAAGTCATCCGAAGAACATTTCACATGGCTTAAACTCATGAAAGGGAGCCATCCAAAGAACATTACACCTTACTTCATTTGCAAAGAATACTCATCCAGACCTCAATTTGAATTCCTCGGACAGAGAAACCAATCCTCCAAACTAACTTTAATATTCACATGCACACTAACTAATGATTTTGTTGACTTTTACAGATGTAATTACTTTAGGACCAAGATGAACCAAATGAATATTTTCAAACTCATATATTTGAAGATGTAGACAAACCCCCGAAATGGACTCAAAAATGCCCAATATTTCTTGAAGACGTGGAAAAGTATATCAACAAAAGGTTAAAGGAAAACGATGACACCATGAAATGAATCTATATTAATTGAACAAAAATCGACTATTTTTGTTTTTTTTTTCTCTATTCGCGTTACACGCCAATGAGCAAATAGGGGAACCCTAATTCTTTCATCTCTTCTCCTTGTCGCCACCCACATTGTAACATCCGCAATACCGGGTTAGTGACCAAATTGTAAAGTTTCAGAATTTGGTGACTAAAGTATAAGAATGAAATAGTTCAATGATTATTGGATATATATGATGAAGGTTAATTAGTAATTATTAAAGGAAATTAAGGGTTAAATGGTCATTTGACCAGAAAGATTTTTATATTCTTTTTTTTAAGGGTAATATAAATGTGGGATATGTGAGAACCATCCAGAGTGCTCTTCTCCTTTTTTCTTCTTCATACGTGGGAGAGCAAGACAAAGGTAAGTTTAATTTCAGTTGGTTAATTCTTGAGTTTTAAGCTTAGTTTTGATTCTTTGGGTATTAAATAAGCTTAAGGAAAGCTTATATGGGATTTAAACAATAAGATAAAGGAATTATGAAGGAATTTGCCATATGAGTTTTAAGATGAAATTTTGATATGGTATGGTTGTTGAAGTTTTATGGATGAATTTGACTTGTCATCAATCTAATTAAGAAGTATGAAGTGTTAGAATTGGAATTAGAACACATTGAAAATTTGGTATGATTTTTGAATCTTATATGGATGATAGGATTTTGAGGTTTAAGATGAAATAAATGAATATAGATTGGTTTAAGTATGTGTACTAGAGTTAAGAATGAAAAGGGGATGATATATGAAGTGTTTGAGAGAAAATGAAGTAATTTTCGGGCTAAAATATGATTTCTGGGCAAGAGGAATCGGTACCCATTCAAGGGGAACCGATACCCCTTCAAACGAACAACATTTCCAGAATGTCATTAGGGAATCGATACCCCCATAGTAGGGAACCGATTCCCCCTAAAGGAAAAATGTGTATATTGGTTTAATAAGTTCGTTTAAGTTGCTAGTATCCAATTACAAGGTGTAGGTATCTAATGATTGCCTCAAAATGTACATTTATGTAGATTCTACGCATAAAGCAATTCCGGAACGTTTGGCAAGTAAGATCGATCAAGGGGAAATATAAGAGATTGGAATTGACTAGTGAGGCCAGGTGAGTGCATATTCAATAGTATACGATGTGCGATGGGAATAAGACTTGCGATGAGTCTATTTCCTAAAGTGTTACACATGAATTCATGATTAAAGGCATGAGTGGAATATGCATGTATGTATGCTTGATTATATGGATTGATCTGTTCTTTTATGTGTTAGATGATAAAGTATAAGTAATTACATAAGAAAGGTTATGAAGTTATATGAGAAGATTATAGGAGTTATATGAAATTGATTTAAGTAAACAGATTAGATTATATATATAAAGAAGTAATAGAAGTGAGATGTGTTTATAAGTCTGCCATAGATGAATATGAATATGAATTATAAGAGTGCTATATGATTTATATTAGGATAAATCGTGAGGATATATATATCTAAGAGAAGGCATAAGAGTAAGATATAAGCAATGTGACTATAAGTATATGTGCTCTAAGTGATATGACTTATAGGTATTTCTATTATAATGTTACATGATATGTTATGTATGTTAAATGAATTATGTGATGGTATAAGAAATGATATGAAATATATATATGTGAAAACAAGTATATGTTATGAGATAAGACCTACGACTATAAGCTACGTGAAAGTGTTCTAGGTGTTTCTATATATTATATGAAGTATATGATCTTATGTGAATAAGATATGATAAGTATGTTTACATGAATAAATGTGATTGGGTGAGAAATGATAGAATTATATGAAAACATGATATACGTGACATGTGAATTATATGGAAATGATCTACGTGTAAGTGAACTACGTGACTATGTGATAATATGAAAAGAAGCTATGTGATACGTGATATGGGAAAGTGAATTACAAGTTTATGTGAATATTTGAAATGAAATAAATGATAACGCCCATGTTATGTGTCATGAGAGCTAGGGGTATAGTTGACATGCCAAGAGTCGAGGGTTTACCTATGTTCTAAGGAACATATGGACAGTTTTACCTATGTCTTTCGAGACATATGGACAGTATACATATGTTCTAAGGAACATATGGACAGTTTACCTAGGTTCTTTGGGACCTCTGGACAGTTACCGAGGATCTTTATGACCTCTTGATAGTTACCGAGGATCTTTATGACCTCTGGATAGTTACCGAGGATCTTTATGACCTCTGGATAGTTACCGAGGATCTTTATGACCTCTGGATAGGTCCTTCGGGACATTTATATTAGCTGTGATGACAGCATAGTGGTGCACAACCTCAATAGACTCACATATCTACAGTTCTCACAGGTGTACATGGGCTAATCAAGAGATATAAACAAATATATGTTAGTGATATGATAAATGTATTACAAATGATATGATGTTGTGTGTGTATAGTGTTTGATTGAAAAGGTTAAGCATAAAAGTATGTGATTACATGATAAACTGCTAATGATGATTTATGTGTATGTATGTATTTATTGTTAATTAATCTGATATAATTTTCATGATATGAGGAAGTCATGTAATTTGGTATAGTATGATAGAACAGAACATGCATATATTGATATATGTTATAAAGTGCATTATAAGTTTTTATGCCTCACTAAGTCTTCGACTTAGCGTGTGATTGTTTCACACGTCGGTTTCGCGAAGAGTAAAGAGGAATGCGGAGCAAGACAGGTCAGTTTTCCTTACCAAATGTCAGATCAGAAAATATAGGTACTGTTTATAGAGTGTAGTTGGCATGTAGTCTAAAGATATAAATTGTATGAACTCTGATATATTTTGTAAATGTTCTGAATAAGTTAAATGTTATCAAAGTTTTTAAATTACTCACTATTTTATACGAATAAGTGTTTGAAAAGTCAATGTGACACTTCAGACTCGTATCCGGGTCGGATACGGGTTGAGGGTGTTACAATTAATGGTATCAGAGCTAAGGTTTAGCCGATTCTCGGCATAAACCGAAGTCCAAAGTGTAATAAAATGTGTACATGCCAACATAGAGTGAAAAATTTCTAATCTGATAGGGTAAAGAGTGTGATGTCTTGTTAATAGAGTTAAATTGTTATGTGATATAAGATAAGTGAATACTGAGAATGAGTTATGAGATATGTACTAGAAGTAAGGATATGCACACATGAATATATGAGAGCTTCCAAAGTGAAGCACAAGGCGATAGACCTGAGGGTAATAGCATTCACCTGCCCTGGCCAGGCAAGGAGAAGAGCGAAAACCTCAGGGAATGTCTGTATAAGATTAGAGGATGATTCATGATGTTGAATGATATTCCGATGTGTTTTTAATTGTATACTTCGTTAACTCATAGAATGAATGTATCGAAATAGTTAAAAGAGTTATGAGCACCCGATCACAAGGGTGAATTTGAGGAAGGCTCTGTTGTTACAGACCTTTGGGTATATGATATGAAGATAATGCTAGAAGATGTTCATTTCTACATAGTGGAGAAATTAAATTGAGAAGTTTGTTATTATGTGGATAAGATAGATTATGGTGAACAGGTGTCACCATAAGAATGTTAAAAAGATCTAATGACGTGATGATTACGTATAGAAGAACTCAAGGATAAGTGCATCAGTGACAAGTGTATAAGATGTATAAAGTCAGTGCTTATGAGTTTGAAACAAAGTGATAGTATAGCGCATAAACAAGAGTATGTTTATGATAAGGGTTTGCAGTTAAGATGGAAAGAGTTAGCATTGGCTAACAAGAGTATGTGATAAAAAAAATGTACTGGATTATAAGATTATAAGATATTGTCAGGATATGATAACCAGATCTGCAATGGATCTGGATATAGTTGCATATTTGGATCATAGTAATGTGGTATAGTAAAGGAAAAGGAAGTAAGAATTTGTATATTTAAGTAAAGCTGAGGATTGATAAGAAGAGTTTGAGAATGTGTATATCGATGATCAGATTATAGGACACAGGAAGTCAGAATGTTGAGTTTGAGCAAAAGAAATTTCAGGATGTATGAGAATAGAGGTGAAATTGATAAGTTGAGTAAGAGAATTTTGAAATAATTTAGATTGTAAAGGATGTATATGATTGGTATAATAGGGCTTGTGCCCTAGATTGAATGAAAGTTATTATATAGCTGTCAGAGTAAAGGTGCTAGAGTTATAAGATTGGAGGAAAGATAAAGTGGAGTTAATTGATTATGATGTGAATTTGAATATAGTTGTATATTCTGAGCAGATAGCTAGGATGTAGAAACTAAGATAAGTATTTGCATGGAACCTTCAGGAAGGAAAATACAAGTATAAGAAATGATAAAGAATGAAGTTATGTTTAAGAAATGGGTTATCAGAGTAATGAGGATGCAATGAAGATTGGTACATAAAGATGAGTATAAGTGATAAGACAAGAGTATGTGAATATGAAAGGAAATATATGATTTATGTATAAGGAGGAAGGAATAAAGAAATGAAAGGGATTGATTTAAAAGAATCAGATACAATAAATATGGAAGTACAGAGGACAATTTTGATATAGAAATAAGAAAAGTGTGCAAGGTAATGTGAAAATATTGTTTGACTCCTTAAAGTATATGTTTAATCACATTGAGGAAGATTTAAAGTTGTGTTTTGGTCAAACGATGACGAAATACAAGTTTGGTATGGTTATTGTTGATATGATAAGCAACAGAGGATGATTGTATAAACGAAAAAGATAGTCGGAAAACTAAAGGATTAAAAAAATAAGTTTCTGATGATGATAAGAAAGAATAAGTCAGGGAAGCAACATAAGAACATTAGAAGATATGTTATTACTAAGATGTTCAGTGAAAAATTCGAGGACGAATTTTCTTAAAAGGAGGGGAGATTTGTAACATCCACAATACCAGGTTAGTGACCAAATTGTAAAGTTTCAGAATTTGGTGACTAAAGTATAAGAATAAAATAGTTCAATGATTATTGGATATATATGATGAAGGTTAATTAGTAATTATTAAAGGAAATTAAGGGTTAAATGGTCATTTGACCATAAAGATTTTTATATTCTTTTTTTTAAGGGTAATATAAACGTGGGATATGTGAGAACCATCCAGAGTGCTCTTCTCCTTTCTTCTTCTTCATACGTGGGAGAGCAAGGCAAAGGTAAGTTTAATTTCAGTTTGTTAATTCTTGAGTTTTAAGCTTAGTTTTGATTCTTTGGGTATTAAATAAGCTTAAGGAAAGCTTATATAGGATTTAAACAATAAGATAAAGGAATTATGAAGGAATTTGCCATATGAGTTTTAAGATGAAATTTTGATATGGTATGGTTGTTGAAGTTTTATGGATGAATTTGACTTGTCATCAATCTAATTAAGAAGTATGAAGTGTTAGAATCGGAATTAGAACACATTGAAAATTTGGTATGATTTTTGAATCTTATATGGATGATAGGATTTTGAGGTTTAAGATGAAATAAATGAATATAGATTGGTTTAAGTATGTGTACTAGAGTTAAGAATGAAAAGGGGATGATATATGAAGTGTTTGAGAGAAAATGAAGTAATTTTCGGGCTAAAATATGATTTCTGGGCAAGGGGAATCGGTACCCATTCAAGGGGAACCGATACCCCTTCAAACGAACAACATTTCCAGAATGTCATTAGGGAATCGATACCCCCATAGTAGGGAACCGATTCCCCCTAAAGGAAAAATGTGTATATTGGTTTAATAAGTTCGTTTAAGTTGCTAGTATCCAATTACAAGGTGTAGGTATCTAATGATTGCCTCAAAATGTACATTTATGTAGATTTTACGCATAAAGCAATTCCGGAACGTTTGGCAAGTAAGATCGATCAAGGGGAAATATAAGAGATTGGAATTGACTAGTGAGGCCAGGTGAGTGCATATTCAATAGTATACGATGTGCGATGGGAATAAGACTTGCGATGAGTCTATTTCCTAAAGTGTTACACATGAATTCATGATTAAAGGCATGAGTGGAATATGCATGTATGTATGCTTGATTATATGGATTGATCTGTTCTTTTATGTGTTAGATGATAAAGTATAAGTAATTACATAAGAAAGGTTATGAAGTTATATGAGAAGATTATAGGAGTTATATGAAATTGATTTAAGTAAACAGATTATATTATATATATAAAGAAGTAATAGAAGTGAGATGTGTTTATAAGTCTGCCATAGATGAATATGAATATGAATTATAAGAGTGCTATATGATTTATATTAGGATAAATCGTGAGGATATATATATATCTAAGAGAAGGCATAAGAGTAAGATATAAGCAATGTGACTATAAGTATATGTGCTCTAAGTGATATGACTTATAGGTATTTCTATTATAATGTTACATGATATGTTATGTATGTTAAATGAATTATGTGATGGTATAAGAAATGATATGAAATATATATATGTGAAAACAAGTATATGTTATGAGATAAGACCTACGACTATAAGCTACGTGAAAGTGTTCTAGGTGTTTCTATATATTATATGAAGTATATGATCTTATGTGAATAAGATATGATAAGTATGTTTACATGAATAAATGTGATTGGGTGAGAAATGATAGAATTATATGAAAACATGATATACGTGACATGTGAATTATATGGAAATGATCTACGTGTAAGTGAACTACGTGACTATGTGATAATATGAAAAGAAGCTATGTGATACGTGATATGGGAAAGTGAATTACAAGTTTATGTGAATATTTGAAATGAAATAAATGATAACGCCCATGTTATGTGTCATGAGAGCTAGGGGTATAGTTGGCATGCCAAGAGTCGAGGGTTTACCTATGTTCTAAGGAACATATTGACAGTTTTACCTATGTCTTTCGAGACATATGGACAGTATACCTATGTTCTAAGGAACATATGGACAGTTTACCTAGGTTCTTCGGGACCTATGGACAGTTATCGAGGATCTTTATGACCTCTGGATAGTTACCGAGGATCTTTATGACCTCTGGATAGTTACCGAGGATCTTTATGACCTTTGGATAGTTACCGAGGATCTTTATGACCTCTGGATAGGTCCTTCGGGACATTTATATGAGCTGTGATGATAGCATAGTGGTGCACAACCTCAATAGACTCACATATCTACAGTTCTCACAGGTGTACATGGGCTAATCAAGAGATATAAACAAATATATGTTAGTGATATGATAAATGTATTACAAATGATATGATGTTGTGTGTGTATAGTGTTTGATTGAAAAGGTTAAGCATAAAAGTATGTGATTACATGATAAACTGCTAATGATGATTTATTTGTATGTATGTATTTATTGTTAATTAATCTGATATAATTTTCATGATATGAGGAAGTCATGTAATTTGGTATAGTATGATAGAACAGAACATGCATATATTGATATATGTTATAAAGTGCATTATAAGTTTTTATGCCTCACTAAGTCTTCGACTTAGCGTGTGATTGTTTCACACGTAGGTTTCGCGAAGAGTAAAGAGGAATGCGGAGCAAGACAGGTCAGTTTTCCTTACCAAATGTCAGATCAGAAAATATAGGTACTGTTTATAGAGTGTAGTTGGCATGTAGTCTAAAGATATAAATTGTATGAACTCTGATATATTTTGTAATTGTTCTGAATAAGTTAAATGTTATCAAAGTTTTTAAATTACTCACTATTTTATACGAATAAGTGTTTGAAAAGTCAATGTGACACTTCGGACTCGTATCCGGGTCGGATACGGGTTGGGGGTGTTACACACATCACCTCTCTTTATCCCTCTCGTTATTTGATTGAGTCTAGAGCTTTCTAGGTTTGATTCTTCAACAAGAACAACATTGATTCATCCATTGTCGCATCTCTATCAATCACATAATTAATTATTAAAGGCTTAATACCAACTCTATTATCACAATTTTAGTGTTTCGAATATATTACATTTCAGTCACACACCATGACTGACCTCAAGAGCATTAATTTTTCATTGCTGGTGTTGGAAAGTTCTCTTACCATTTACATAGCTACTTACACCGTGTAAAGATATATTTGGGATCGATCCTGTTCAATTGAAAAGAAATATTATTTTCTTTATTAATATTAGTGATTAGTTTCGATCAAACACCTTTCAATCCTTAATTTATTATTTACCAATTCAAACTTAAAATTTATTGAATATATCTAAAAATAATCATGTAAAATTCAAATTTGAAATATATATACCAATAAACCTTATATAGTGATCACAAAACATATTGCAAGCAGCATGGGTAGCTTACAAAACGTTACCCGCTCATTGCTGCTAGGGATTTCCTTCATGTATCTTTCATTTGGTTTTTTAACTATCATATCCACATGAGAAATGATATGCCTTTATTTAACACGCCACCCCATCAGCCAAATTTAGTCTTGCACTGTAAGTACATGAACAAAGACATCGGTAGCAGAGCAATGGTGAAGGGACAAGACTATACGTGGGACACCAAGATAAACTTCTTCCGGACGGCCCTCTTCTTCTGCCACGCACAATGGGTGGGTCACAATAATACATATTTCGATGCTTTCATGCTGACAGAGATGAGGACCGTTGCATGCAATACCATAATTCTTGCATGTGGTCGGTGAGAAAAGATGGGATTTATTTCAGTAATAATAATCTCACTTGGTATAGATCATTCCATTGGTAGAATATGATCTATAAATTTGTATTCTCCTCGGAGAATACATTAACAACTGGTGAAATTTATAAATCTGAAATTTATTACATAAGAAAATGAGATGTAATATTGCTCATATTTTTTTCTTTAGTTTTATAATATAATCCTTCGTTGAATGAAATGTGCTCTTTATTATGTTCAAAATTTTTATATTATATTGTTTTTTTAAGAACGAGGTTAATATTAAACATTAAAAGAGACCAAAAACATACTAAAAATTGAAAAAAAATACAAAGTAGATTTCTAATCTCCTTAGACAAATTTTGCATCATTCACACACTGCAATGCATCTCTAACCCTAGATGAGATGAATTTGTACCCTACCCACCCGCAAGAGAGAGGCTTATAGCTATTTTTTTAATAAACTGAATTTATATAGTGTGCTTTATTAAAAAAAAATCTACAATTTTGAACAGATTTGAATTTAATTTGTAATTATAAATTAAAAAACTACAATTATTATTTAAATAGATTGAATTATTATAAATTAAGAAACTACAATTATTGAGACATATTTGAATTTTAAATTTATTATAATATGCAAATATTTTATATTTAATCAATATATATAGTTATTTGTTTAAAAATTTTGAATCAAATTGGTGAAAAATATACTTGGCTCCGTTCCGGGATGAATTGAGTGGGGCATGTAGGGCGATTGCCCCTAAAATTTTTAAATTCTATATATTTTAAATCTTTTTTATTAAAAATCTAATTTCATCTCTTTCAAATTATATAAGTAGATGTTTACCTTTTGAATTTTATAAATTTACCTATAACATAAAATATTACGTTATTCCTTAGACTTTTATTATCCTATATATAAAAAATATGACCTTCAAAGATCTTTTATATGCATAAAAGAAATTAGTATCATAATAGCTCAATTTATTTTATTTATACGAATTAGGGATGGCAAACGGGTACAATTTCATAGATTCCGCACCGTACCCGCTCCAATTGGGGCGGGGATGGGTATAACTTTAGTGGGTAGTGGGTGGGTGTGGATTTATACAGTGGTACCTGTCGCAGGTAGTGGGCGGGTGATGGGTTTGAGACCTTACCCGCCTCACATCCACCCGCCCCATATCCGCCCGCCCATTAAATACCTATTAAAATTTGGACCATTATGAATTTAGGTATAATTTTATAAACTAATTTATAAATCTTAATATAACTTATAATTTTACCAAATATTAGGGATAAGTTTATGAATCAATTTTTCTTTCAAACCTCTCGTGAATTTAAATTGAAGATCTCTCTATTGGAGGAAATAGAGAATGGTGATTGTAATACTAGAGTAACAGATGTCACAAGTATTGTCTGAAATTTGATAATGTTGTGCCAAAGAACAACAATATTATGTGTTTGTCATTTATGTTTCTAGGTTTTAATTATGTCTTTTATTATGGTGTTTTATGTACTTTAAGATCTATGTTAACACTTAACTCAGATAATCCTTGGTTTATTTTATTATTATTCTTAACGGACGTGTTTGTTTTATGTTTGTTGCTTCTGTATAACTTAAGGTTATTGTCAGGCGGGTCTAGCTGGGTACGTCTCTAGTTGGGTAGTGGGTGTGGGGATAGATTTGAGAATATACATGCGTGAACGGGTGTGGATTTAAAAAATTTTACCCATCATAGGTGGTGAGCAGGTGGTGGATTCGAAAATATTATGTGGGTATGTGGATAAGGGAAGAAGTATCCGCACCCGACCCGCATGTTTACCCTCCCTAATATGAATTTCTAATTTTATTTGATATTTTTAACATTTTATCATACTAAATCAATTAGTTATGTTAAAAGATATTCGATGTTTTAATTAAAAAATTATTCCTAATAGGATAGTTTTGGTATAATAAATGCGGGAAAAGTGAAAGGTGGCATGATCTTTAGAAAGGCAAAGCATGCACATGGAAATCACTTAATTGAATCATACCATAGTAATGGTAATGATTCACATTCTTTTTTTTTTCTTTTTCTTTTTAACTTTAGCACCGTAAAACACCTTATCGTCAGCTTTAAATATTATTTTATTGGTTAAAAGTACAAATAATAGTTTACTATTATGTCTCGAATTGCATTTTAATTTTTTTATCTAAAAAATAATCAAATTTTAATATTAAAAAGAGTAAATATTACCATTTCCTTGGTATTGAGACAAGCCTATTTTTGGGAAATGATCATATGAGGTAGTATTAATATACGGTTAAAAAACTATTATCGTAAAAAATTATCAGAAACATTATTATTTTTACTGATTTTATTATTATTGGGCGTTTATTGGTTTTATTATTTTTTTCTGCTGGTTTTGTTATTATTGTGTGCTTTACCAGAAATATTAAAAAATATTGATGTTTTAAGTATAAATAATAATATTTTAGATAATTTTTTATCGATTTTATTATTTAAATAATAACAAAATCAATAACATATTTTTTAACCTTATATTAAAGGTGCCGCACTATATAACTTCTCTTACTTTTGTTTTTCTTTAGATGACATTAGTCATGATCCACCTACAGTTATTTGTTGCAGAATTATTTCAACTACAAAAGTTCAAAAGAAAAATATATGCATATGACATACAACCTTTAAAAGAAAAAAAAGTTGCTTTAATATCCATTTCTATCAATCTCATCTTACTTTAAAATTCTAAGTTCTCAACATAATGATAATTTGGTTTCTTTATGTTTTTCTTCCATCAAGTTACGGATAAGAGGAATGAACAGTGGCAGAGCCACGTATATTTCATGATAGGCATATATTCACCTGAAATCTGAATTTTCTTTAATTAGTTCTTTATTTTATTATTAGTGTTCACCTTAAAATTTTATTTATATCCACCTAAAATTTTAATTGTGCATGCCCATTCGAAAATTTTGTGTTACTAATCTTTGTGTGTCCATCCTAAAAAAAACATTTTTGGATCCGTCACTGGAAATGAACGAGAGTTTAGGATCATATTGAAAGTTTTGACATGTATTGCTGAGGAAGACAGAGATTAAAAATATTTTAGAAAAAGAAAAAAAATAAATAAAAAGAGATAAATTTCTTTTTATATGTATTAATAAAGCTTCTAAAAATAATCACTAAATTTATGTTTAATTTTGTTATGGATTAACAAAAAATTCTATTTGGAAAATAAAATCTATGTGGGTTAATGACATGAAAAAAATAATTGACGTCAAATTTTTTAATTAATTGAAACCATCAATAATATAGTGGAAAGAGTATATGAAATAATTTGTCGTAAAACACCTTATCATCAACTCTAAATATTATTTTATTGATTAAAAGTACAAATAATAGTTTACTATTATGTCTCGAGTTGCATTTTCACTTTTTTATCTAGAAAATAAATCAAAATTTTATATTAGAAAATAGTATATTATTTTATTTATTAAAATGTTTTCGTTGAATACTTAGAATTTAGTGTTGTTTGCAGTGTTGTTTGCAGGAATCAATTTAATTATTTTTCAAATAAAAGAATTAAAATATCATATAAAATATAATACTAAGATTTCCATAATCTCTTGACTTGTAAAACTAAAATTAAAGAAATAATTTAAGTAAAATGTTTGATGTTATCATTTCATTATCTTTACATAAAGCTCAACATCATATCTAACCTAACCTTTCTTAGCATGTTTCATGTAATTCTATCTACCTATAGGTATGTCGGTCCTTAAAAAAATTCCTTTTTCATGTTCGGGTAAAAATAAAAAGAAAGTGAATTTATTTTTTAATATTTTGCATATAGGTATATTTATTCAATATATATTAATTATTTTATATATGAAAATGATAATTTAAAACACTAGAATTAGCTTCGTAGTATATATAATAAAATAAGAGTATGATTTTTCTTTTGTTGCTTTTGGTTTGTTTTATAGCTAAAGAAGGAAGACGATGAGACAAGCCATGATTGCCCACTCACGAAAAATCTTTGATGTTAGTCAATTTTATTATAATTAGTATATAAGAATTCAATTAATTTTGGATGTAATGATAAGTTACATTATAGGTTTATTTTGGGTTAAGATTAAAACGATATATATATATATATTACTTAGTCCTTAATCGTAATTTAACACTTTTTTTATTTTCGTTCTTGTTGGTGTTAACTTACATTTTTTTTTAAATATAATAGTTTTTTATATGATCCCGATTATGTGTTTCGAGTCATATATGTGAATGTCCGATCGTGATTCTAGTAAGAAACCCCGTAATGATAGCTTGAACTCTAAAATTGCATAAATATAAACATAAAAAGGAAATGATATGAAATAATAATTGAAATGATATAAAAAGAGTGAGGAAGTTGTTTGAAGGTGATGGAAGAGTGATGGTTGTTGTGGTTTAATGATAATGAAAATAGATGGTGAAGTGAATGGCGTTGTCGTGGCAAATGGTGTTGTCGTGGTAAGTGTTGTAAGGATAAAGCGGATTGCGACCCGTTAGCTATTTGGAGCTAAGAACCAACAATATAAAAAAAATGGAATCGAAATGGTAGGGTATGGAACGTGACCCACTAACTATATATGAGCTAGGAACCAACGCTATAACAAAAGGAAATAGATGAAGACTACAAGACTATCTTGAAGCCGATAAAGTTCTACAAGAGAATAAGAATGAAAGCAACCTCTCAAAGATGTTTTATATATTCAAAAATGTGTCTACAAATGATCCCAAAGGTGCCTATTTATAGTATTTCTAAGAAGCATATGAAAAGACTCAAAAGATGAAAACATTCTCATCAATTTAGCAGTAAAATGCACTTGAATGCTTTGTCTTCTTATCTTCAAAGTTGGATGAATATTCTAGATCATTTTGGGGATGAATCTATACAATTTGAAGCTGAATTTGTCCTTAATTTCGTCCAAGGGGAGGAAGACTCTTGTTATTCCATGCTGAAAATTGTCTTGATAAGTGAATTTCATTGCATGCTCCCTTGAAGAATATGAACAGCCCTTGAACTTAGATGATAACAATCAGCTTTGAATGCCTTTAATAGGTGAATTAAGAGTCCTTCAATGGCATGTCACTTGGCTGAAGTTGAAAAGACTCTCCCTTGGCTCAAACTCATCCAAATCATCCATGCATAAAATTCCCGTAACAAAATTCCAACTTGCACTGTCTTCAATAAATCGATCATATCTCAAGCTCCCGATATCGGATTAAGGTGATTCAAAAGGCGTTGGAAAGCTAAGAGATAGAGGAATAATGTCAAATTGATTTCTAGAACCAAAAGAATCTGTATCACATCCAGAATTGAAAGACATTCTGACTAACATTCTTGCATATAATGAAACCATTCAACTTCTCTCATGCACCTAGACACAAAGGTGAACTTTATTCAATATTTAATTGAAAACATGCATGAAACAATTAAGATTTAATCTAATAAATGAACTAATTTAATGAATGAACTAGATGATTTAAATGCAATGCATGCTTGAATGAACAGCACACTTATTAAATGCAATGAATGTTATGCAAACTTTAAATTCTAATGCAAATTCATGCATAAGCAAAGTAAAGTGTTCCTCCCTTATTATTCCTTCTTCATCACGTTCTAAACATGATGTGAACATACTCTCCATGGCTGCTTGAAACTCCTTAGCCCTTGCTCGTGTGATAGGGCCACTTGGGTACTTATCCGGGTCTTTGCTATTGGCGATCATATCAGTCCCTCCCTCTTTAAGGCGATTTGTCCCCAAATCGTCACCTATATCATAAGGAGACAAGTCAGCAACATTGAAGGTTGCACTAACATTAAACTCATATGGAAGATCTAATTGATAGGCGTTGTCATTGATCTTCTTGACTATTTGGAATGGTCCATCTACCCGATGCATTAATTTGGACTTTCGTTGTGCCGGAAACCTTTCTTTCCTCATGTGCAGCCACACCCAATCCCCTGGCTCAAAAGTAATTCTCTTACAACCCTTATTTGCTTGATGCTCGTATTTCTTAGTTCGCTTTTCAATGTTCTCCCTTACTTGTTGATGAAAGCTTCTTAACAAACTCAGCTTTGTTAAGTCCATCTTTATTCACAATTTGATCAGTATGTAATGGTAACAAGTCTATCGGTGTTAATGGATTGAACCCATATACCACTTCGAAAGGCGTACGCCCCGTAGTAGTATGGATTGAACGGTTGTATGAAAACTCCACATGTGGTAAACTCTCCTCCCATGTTCTCAAATTCTTCCGAATGATAGATCGAAGTAATATAGAAAGTACTCGATTCACCACTTCAGTTTGATCATCCGTTTGAGGGTGGCAAGTGGTGGAGAATAGTAGCTTAGTATCAATCTTGCTCCATAGGGCTCTCCAAAAGTGGCTTAAGAACTTCACATCCCGATCAGACACAATAGTTCTTGGTATACCATGTAGCCTTAAAATTTCCCTGAAAAACAAAGTAGCAATATGTGAGGCACCATTAGTTTTGTCACAGGGAATGAAATGAGCCATTTTGGAAAATCTATCAACAACTACAAAGATGGAGTCTTTTTTGTTCTTTGTGCGTGGAAGCCCTAGCACAAAATCCATTGAAATATCCATCCATGGTGCTTCCGGTATGGGTAGTGGTGTGTAAAGTCCATGTGGCATGACTTTAGATTTGGCCTTCTTGCAAGTAATGCAACGCTCAGATAACCTTTCCACATCTCGTTTCATTTTGGGCCAATATAGATGTTCTTGAAGTATAGCCAAAGTCTTTGCTATCCCAAAATGTTCCATTAATCCTCCTCCATGGGCTTCCTTAGTGAGCAATTCTCGCATGGAACCTTGAGGGATGCATAGACTCCCTTCTTTGAATAGAAAACCATCATGCTTAAAGTATTTATCAATCGTTCCTTTCTCACAAGCTTTGTAAATTTCCCCAAAATCAGAGTCAGTAACATATAAGTCTTTAATAAAAGTAAAACCCAACAACTTAGATTTCAAAGTGTTTAAAAGAACATACCTTCGTGACAATACATCAACAACTATATTCTCCTTACCTTTCTTGTACTTGATAACATATGGAAAAGTTTCAAGAAACTTTACCCATTTGGCATGCCTTTTGTTGAGTTTATACTGCCCCTGAATATGTTTCAACACCTCATGATCGGTGTAAATGATGAACTCCTTAGGCCAAAGGTAGTGTTGCCATGTTTCCATTGCCCTCACAAGAGCATACATCTCTTTGTCGTAGGTAGGATAATTAAGCGTAGCTCCACTTAATTTCTCACTAAAATAGGCTATAGGACGTCCACCTTGAGACAAAACTACTCTAATTCCTACACCTGATGCATCACATTCAATTTCAAAAGTTAAATTAAAATCAGGTAGAGCAAGTAAAGGGGCATGTATTAAATAATCTTTAATTCTATTAAAGGACTTCTCTTGATCTTCCCCCCAAAAGAATTTAGAATTCTTCTTAATAACACTTGTTAGTGGGGCGGCTATGGTGCTGAAGTTTGGGACGAATCCCCGATAAAAACTTGAAAGTCCATGGAAGCTTCTAACTTGAGAAATGCTTATAGGTCATGGCCACTCTTCAATGGCTTTAACCTTCTCTTTTTCAACCTCCAAACCTTCAGAACTCACAACAAAACCTAGGAAAACAACTCTGTCAACACAAAATGTACATTTTTTTGTAAATTAGCAAACAATTTTTCCTTCCTCAAAACAAGTAAAACTGACCTCAAATGTTAAATATGTTCTTCCATGGTTTTACCATATATTAGAATGTAGTCAAAATAAACCACACAAAACTTACCCAAGAATGGCCTAAGAACATGATTAATTAACCTCATAAATGTGATTGGCGCATTAGTTAAGCCAAAATGCATAACCAACCACTCATAAAGACCTTGCTTCATTTTGAATGATGTTTTACACTCATCACCTTCTCGTATTCGTATTTGGTGGTAACCACTCTTAAGATCAATCTTGGAAAAAAGGTTAGAATCGCTAAGCTCATCTAACATGTCATCTAAGTGAGGAATAGGGTGACAATACTTTACCGTAATTTTGTTTACCACTCGACAATCCACACACATGCGCCAAGTTCCATCCTTCTTTGGCACAAGTAGAACCGGCACGACACATGGGCTAAGGCTTTCCCTCACGTAGCCTTTTGCCATCAACTCAGATACTTGCCTTTGTAATTCCTTAGTTTTTTCGGGGTTGCTTCGGTATGCTGGTCGGTTTGGAATGATGGCACCACGAACAAAGTCTATTTAATGTTCTATGCCACGAATAGGTGGCAACCCACTTGGTATTTCTTCCGGAAATAGGTCATCAAACTCCTGTAATAAAGACACAACAAAAGCAGGCAAATTTTGATCAAGGTAGTTAGTGTTCAAAAAAAATTCCTTGTACATGAGCACAAGTGCTTCCTTTGTCGTCATTAAACACTTTTTCAACTCTCTCTCTTTAGAAAGAATGATAATTTTCCTCCCCTCATTTTGATCACACTCTATTGCTTTTACCTCCATTTTGGTCTCTCTCTCTTTGGCTTTTTCAAATTTTCCTCTCAATTTAATTTGGTCTTCATGTATTTGCTTTGGTGAAAGTGGAGCTAAAGTGATCTTCCTTGCCTCATGGGTGAATGTATACCGTTTGGTATAATCGTCATAGATCACTAGCCTATCAAATTCCCAAGGCCTTCCAAGTAGTAAATGGCTTGCGTATATTGGTACGATATCACATAACACCTCATCTTTGTACTTCCCTATGGAGAAAGCAATTCGAACTTGCTTGGTCACCTTGAGTTCTCCTCCATCATTGAGCCATTGCAATTTATAAGGTTGTGGATGCTTTATTGTTGCCAAGCCAAGTGTATCTACCATTAAGGTACTAGCAACATTTGTGCAACTACCTCCATCAATAATAACAAAGCATACCTTTCCTCCAACGTGGCAGCGAGTGTGGAAGATATTTTCACATTGCTTATCTCCTCCATTGGATTGCACGTTTAGGCTCCTTTTGACAACAAGGACCTCTCCTTCCACGACATGCTCTAATTCTTCCATATCAATGGTAGCATCTTCATTCTCATCATCTTCTTGTTCCGATTCAACTTCTCCATCATCTCGAAGAAGCATGGTGTTGCGATTTGGACATTGGCTTGCAATGTGTCCATGCCCCAAACACTTAAAACATTGTATGTCACGAGAACGATTTGGAGTGGCAGTAGTCTTACCCTTGCTGGTTTCGGCAATGGGCTTACTTCCTTTGGGCGGTCCTCCTCTTTCATGGGATGACAATGGAGGAGTCTTCTTGTATGAACTTTGCCCCCATTTTGAAGTTGTACTCCCATAAGATCGTGTGGCACCCTTCCTTTTGAGTTATTTTTCCACCTTTATGGCCATATGCACCATGTCTTCCATCTCCACATAATGTTGCAAGTCAACCACGTTCGCAATGCCTGGATTAAGTCCCGCTAGGAATCTTGCCATTGTGGATTCTCGATCCTCATCGATGTTGGCTCGAATCATGGTCACCTCCATCTCTTTGTGATAATCTTCAACACTTCGGTTACCTTGTTAAAGGGTTTGAAGACGGTTGAATAACTCTCGATGGTAGTGGGTTGAAATGAATCGTCTTCGCATCACTGCTTTTATTTCATCCCATGTAGTGATAGGATGTTCTCCATTGCATCTCTTACTTGATGTCAATTGATCCCACCATATTAGTGCATAATCCATAAACTCAAGGGCAGCGAGTTTTACCTTCTTGAGTTTGGAATAATCATGGCACCCGAAAATGTGCTCTACCTTCTTTTCCCATGCTAGGTAAGCCTCAGGATCCGTCTTGCCTTGGAATGGTGGAATGTAAATCTTGATATTAATAAGATTATCATCCATTATTGGAAAAAACCTTGGGGGCCTTATACCTCGATTTCCTATTCTTTATTGTGATGCACGATCTTCTTCTGGTCTTTCAACTTCTTCATTTTCTCCTTGAATGACATCTTCTTGCTCTCGAAATCCTTGAGTACGTTCCTCTTCAATACAGTCAATACGTTCATGGAGAGGTTACAACTCTTCCCTCAAAATCCTTATCAATTCACGTACCATGGCTTGCATTTGTAGGTTTGGTTCAACGGTACCTGTAACTTGAGAATTGTCTCCCAAATGATGAGACATAATTAGTAAAAAAATAACCTCACAAAATAAAAAACCTCACCAAACACTCAAAGAAAAGTCACTCCCACTCGTGTTTCACTCGGGATGGCTTTTACCCTTAATGATCACTCTTTCCTTTTACCACTCGTGCTTTGATTTCAAGTCCTTTTGGGAACTTTCTCAAGGCTTATAAGGTCTAGTGGACTTCGGATGAAACAATTATGGTTTGGTAGTAATGATAGTGAAAGGAAATTGGCTACAAGGAAAAGAGATGATAAGTAAAGGTAAAAATTGAATAATTGAATATAAAGATGAAGAAAATATTTTTTTCTTTAAAGATGAAAAGAATTACTCCCTCCCTCTTTAAACTTTTTTTCTCCCTTTCGTTTTTTCTTTTTTATTTTTTTACTAACCCCGAAGAGAAGAAACGATACGCTTACTGAATCGACTAGCTCTGATGCCAAATGATATGATCCCGATTATGTGTTTCGAGTCATATATATGAATGCTCGATCGTGATTCTAGTAAGAAACCGCGTAATGATAGCTTGAACTATGAAATTGCATAAATATAAACATAAGAAGGAACTGATATGAAATAATAATTGAAATGATGGAATGAAAATAATGAGGAAGTTGTTTGAAGGTGATGGAAGAGTGATGGTTGTTGTGGTTTAATGATAATGAAAATAGATGGTGAAGTTAATGGCGTTGTCGTGGTAAATGATGTTGTCGTGGTAAGTGTTGTAAGGATAAAGGGGATTGTGACCCGTTAGCTATTTGGAGCTAATAACCAACAATATAAAAAAATGGAATAGAAATGGTAGGGTATGGAACGTGGCCCACTAACTATATATGAGCTAGGAACCAACGCTATAACAAAAGGAAATGGATGAAGACTACAAGACTATCTTGAAGCCGATAAAGTTCTACAGGAGAACAAGAATGAAAGAAACCTCTCAAAGATGTTTTATATATTCAAAAATGTGTCTACAAATGATCCCAAAGGTGCCTATTTATAGTATTTCTAAGAAGCATATGAAAAGACTCAAAAGATGAAAACATTCTCATCAATTTAGCAGTAAAATGCACTTGAATGCTTTGTCTTCTTATCTTCAAAGTTGGATGAATATTCTAGATCATTTTGGGGATGAATCTAGACAATTTGAAGCTGAATTTGTCCTTAATTTCGTCCAAGGGGAGGAAGACTCTTGTTATTCCATGCTGAAAATTGTCTTGATAAGTGAATTTCATTGCATGCTCCCTTGAAGAATATGAACAGCCCTTGAACTTAGATGATAACAATCAGCTTTGAATGCCTTTAATAGGTGAATTAAGAGTCCTTCAATGGCATGTCACTTGGCTGAAGTTGAAAAGACTCTCCCTTGGCTCAAACTCATCCAAATCATCCATGCATAAAATTCCCGTAACAAAATTCCAGACTGCACTGTCTTCAATAAATCGATCATATCTCAAGCTCCTGATATCGGATTAAGGTGATTCAAAAGGCGTTGGAAAGCTAAGAGATAGAGGAATAATGTCAAATTGATTTCTAGAACCAAAAGAATATGTATCGCATCCAGAATTGGAAGATCTTCTGACTAACATTCTTGCATATGATGAAACCATTCAACTTCTCTCATGCACCTAGACACAAAAGTGAACTTTATTCAATATTTAATTGAAAACATGCATGAAACAATTAAGAGTTAATCTAATAAATGAACTAATTTGATGGATGAACTAGATGATTTAAATGCAATGCATGCTTGAATGAACATCACACTTATTAAATGCAATGAATGTTATGCTAACTTTAAATTCTCATGCAAATTCATGTATAAGAAAAGTAAAGTGTTCCTCCCTTATTATTCATTCTTCATCACGTTCTAAACATGATGTGAACATACTCTCCATGGTTGCTTGAAACTCCTTGGCCCTTGCTCGTGTGATGGGGCCACTTGGATACTTATCCGAATCTTTGCTATTGGCGATCATATCAGTTTTCTTTTAAAAAATTATTATAATTATATATATTTTTTAAATAATAGGTCGAGAAAGAACTTTTTTTTAAGTGGTTGATTTAAAAAGAAAAATAGATAAAAAAAAAATGAACAGCCATAAGTGACAGGAAGCATTTGCAAATATAAAGCTGTCGGAAACGAAGAAAAACAAAGAAAAAAACGTTCATGAATTTTGTAATGTAACACGTATGTCCATAATGTTTGCGATGTAACGTAAAGATCAATAATTTTAGCAATAAACGACAAGAAGAACGTTCAGAAAATTTCCAAGCACGTATCCATCCAAAATTGATTTTTTTTTTACTTATAAATTTCACCTTCTTCTTTCTCTGACTCAAGCCTCAAAAAGCGTGCAAAAATAACAAAAGGCTTTCTCTTTATTTCTCGATGAAAAATGTGAGGCTCATTTCACTCAGAAAAGGCTAGCTTTCTTCCTCACAGCTGATCTTGGTTGAAATCTGGGTTTGTTTTCTTTTTCTTTTTACGGAGAAATGGGGCAACTTTGTTGGGTTTATTTAGTGCTGATGTCACTTGCTTTTGGGTTGGGATCGAAGACTTTGAGTCAAGAGGATCCACATTCAGATGTTTACATTGTTACTCTTAAGCAAGCTCCTTCAGCTCATTACTTTGAGGAGGAAGTAAGAAAACATAAGGGGTTCAACAATGGCTCTACTTCATACAGATTAAGCAGTCTTTACAAACCAAGGCATGTACTTTTTACCCTTAATTTGTAGATATTTGTGTAGTGTAAATCTGTATCTTAATCAGGTAGTTTGCTTTTCATTTGTGTTCAACAATGGCCTTTGAAAAATGGGAGAATGCTTCAGCTTCTCCGTGTTGATACTTGGAATTCATAAATATCAAATGCAAGCTTTTGAATGCTTGTGCAGGAACAATTCCAGATCTCATCAGAGGTGGAGTTATATTTCCAAAATTCATGATTCTTTGTTGAGGAGTGCTTTGGGTGGGGAGAAATATCTTAAGTTATATAGTTACCACTACTTGATTAATGGCTTTTCAGTGCTTATTACTCTTCAACAGGTATATTATTCTTCATAATTATCTATCATTTTTTTCATGTTTTCGTCAGCATTGTGAGGCTAAATGATTTGGAAATTTCTTGTAATTGAGAAATAATGTTGTTAATTAGCTCTATTATTCTATTTCCAAGGCGGACAAGCTTTCCAGGAGAAGAGAAGTTGCAAATGTTGTGTTGGACTTTTCTGTTAAAACTGCAACCACATATACTCCAGAGTTCTTAGGTCTAACAAAGGGTGCATGGCCACAGGAAGGCGGATATGGGACTGCTGGAGAGGGGATTGTGATCGGGTTTATTGATACTGGTATCGATCCTACTCACTCCAGCTTTGCCGATGATGTATCAGATCATCCGTACCCTGTTCCAAACCATTTTTCTGGCGTTTGTGAGGTGACTCGGGACTTTCCTTCCGGATCATGCAATAGGAAGCTTGTTGGAGCACGCCATTTTGCAGCATCTGCTATAACAAAAGGAATATTCAATTCATCTCAGGACTACGCATCACCCTTTGATGGGGATGGACATGGCACGTGAGTGGATATTTACTGGTTTTTATTGTTCTTGTGAAATGTGGACTCATGTTTCTGTAATGTTGAATAATCTGCAATATGCTCCAGACACTTGTTTACGGGGTGGCCTGATATTATCGGTGGTGATTCAGTTAATCTTCTAATGTTTGACGGTGAATATATATAAATGCAGGCACACGGCTTCAGTTGCTGCAGGAAACCATGGGATTCCATTGGTGGTAGCTGGGAACTACTTTGGAAATGCTAGTGGGATGGCTCCTCGTGCACAGTAAGTTCCCGAAACTGAGTTTCGATTTCCATCTTCTTTTATAAATATGAATCTTCTTTATAGAAGCAAATGTTCAAACCTATAGTTATCTCAAACGAGCCACCTCTTTAGCCAAACTATCAATCTTTAGAGGTTAAAATAACATTAGGTTATTATTAGAAATGATCATAGAATCAAACATATAGAAGTCATTTTTATATGATTATACTAATGATATTGCAATATTTTCCAGTATTGCTGTTTACAAAGCTTTATATAAGAGCTTTGGAGGATTTGCCGCAGATGTAGTTGCTGCCATAGATCAGGTACGCCATCATCTCGGTTGCCATATTGGCAAAATTGTTTCTCTCACATGACAGCTGCATGCAAGGTATTGTGTGAAATTTTAGTTGGAAGAAAGAAATCTTCTTGGATTGGATTTTCTTGTGACTAAAGCAGAACATATTTATCAATTCATAAGAATTAAGAATGGAGATGGCACCTTTTATTTTCTTACAACCATTGATTCGTTGTCTATAATTAATTACTTGATCGTCATACATTTGCCAGGCTGCACAAGATGGGGTTGACATAATAAGCTTATCAATAACTCCCAACAGGCGTCCACCTGGTATTGCAACGTTTTTCAATCCCATTGACATGGCATTGCTGTCAGCTGTAAAGTCTGGTATTTTCGTTGTCCAAGCTGCTGGCAATACTGGACCATCACCTAAGAGCATGTCTTCTTTCAGTCCGTGGATTTTAACTGTTGGCTCTGCATCTCATGACAGAGTGTATGCTAACTCTATCGTCCTCGGAAACAATGTAACTATCCCTGGAGTTGGACTTGCACGTAGGTTTACCTCTCAAATCTATCGCCTTTATTCATACGAGATTATCTGGTGGCTTATGAGTTTTTGGTTTTTTATATATGCTTGAAAGTTAACGTGCACGGTATGTGTTGCTCGGGTTGATCGTTGTTACTCTCACTCCTTAAACTTATATTTATTGGTTCGGTTCTTATATACCAAAACTTTGGTGTTGTAGATTTTATTCCAAACACCCATTATTACTAAAAAAAGGAAATATAATAATTTGGTTTCTTTGTTTATTTGGCAGCGGGTACAGATACGGATAAAATGTATACACTAATTTCTGCAGTTCATGCTCTAAGCAATGAAGCTACACTTGCCATCGATATGTATGTGAGTGAATGCCAAGACTCCAGTAACTTTGATGGGGAACTTATCCAAGGAAACCTGTTAATATGTAGCTATTCAATCCGGTTTGTGCTTGGACTCTCCACAGTCAAGCAGGCCTTACAAACTGCGAAAAACCTTAGTGCAGCTGGAGTTGTGTTCTACATGGATCCTTTTGTAATCGGTTTTCAGCTTAATCCAACACCACTGAATATGCCTGGCATCATAATTCCTTCATCAAATGACTCCAAGGTTTGATTATGTATTTTCCTTTTCATGATAATATTTGTGAATTACTTGTTCTTAATATCTTCTTTCTTTGTTTTTATGAATAGATTTTACTACAATATTACAATTCTTCTCTGGAAAGAGATGGGTCTACCGGGAACATTATTAGGTTCGGGGCAGTTGCAAGCATTTCTGGTGGACTGAAAGCAAACTACAGCATTTCGGCTCCGAAGGTTATGTTTTATTCTGCCCGAGGACCAGATCCTGAAGACAGTTTCCTAGACGCGGACATAATGAAACCAAACTTGGTTGCCCCTGGTAATTCTATATGGGCCGCCTGGAGTTCTCTTGGCACAGATTCAGTTGAATTCCAAGGTAATAGTTAAAGAAATGATAGATAACTCAGATTATGATATATCAGCTGCATTGTTATTAAAATCTTTAACTTGACATTTTAGGTGAAAGCTTCGCTATGATGTCCGGCACAAGCATGGCAGCTCCTCATATTGCCGGTCTTGGAGCACTGATAAAGCAGAAGTTTCCTCATTTCAATCCTGCAGCCATTGCTTCGGCACTTTCTACAACGGCTTCTCTTTACGACAAAAATGGCGGTCCAATAATGGCTCAGCGTGCTTATGCCAATCCTGATATAAACCAGTCTCCGGCGACACCATTTGACATGGGGAGTGGCTTCGTAAATGCAACTTCGGCTCTTGATCCGGGCCTAATCTTCGATACCAGTAAGCCAATTTGAGCAAATGAAACTTATTATAACCGTTCTATAAACTTATAGCATCTCATTCTAATCCCATCAAGTTCTTGTTGCAGCATATGAGGAATATATGTCTTTTCTTTGCGGCATTAATGGTTCAAGTCCTGCGGTCTTGAATTACACCGGTCAAAGCTGTCAGCTCTATAACTCTACCGTCACTGCTGTCGACCTGAACCTGCCATCAATCACCATTGCAAAACTGAACCAGTCTAACACAGTTGAAAGATCGGTGACTAACATTGCTGGAAACGAGACATACAAAGTCAGTTGGACCACTCCTTCCGGAGTTTCGATGAAGGTCACTCCAATGTGTTTCTTCATTAGCACAGGGGAGAAACAAGTCATAACCATAACCTTTAATGCAACGACGAACGACTCCGTCCCCAGCTTCGGGCGGATCGGACTTTTAGGAGATGGAGGTCATAACCTCAACATACCATTATCAGTCATTGTAAAGTTTTCCTACAATATGACTAATGGCCGAGGATTGAGATAGATAGTTGCTTTATAATCTGCCTTTTGCCTTAGCTTATGGCTTGACCATCAACCGAGTTTATTTCATTCATTGCCCTGTAAATGAAATCATTTTGTAATCAAAATTGATTAAATATCCGCCTATGCGTTATTCCGAATCTTAATTTTTCGTGTCTTGCACATTTTTAGCTATCTGTACAGAGATATGATCTTTTTAAGGACATCTAAGATATGGATAAACCAAAAAAGTTGAAAATTCGTATGGATAAATCCTGGTTGTAATGGAGGAAGCTTAGGAGCAGCAAATTGAATCACATGTTAACTTTCCAAGTTTAGTATGTGATGTTGAATCTTGGCTCATATTCTTTTTATTCAACATGTCGGTGAAGCTGTAATAAATCATTGCCTTACAGAACCACAACGGACGATTTACCAGGCTACATATGCAAGGGGGGGGGGGAGTTCAAGTTTTTCCGGCCATGCCATTGGGGTTTTGAGGTTTGTATGGAAATCAAATATAATATTTATGACTTGGGAGTTTCTAGATATAAGCCTAAGAACTAACCAACACCCTTTAATGGGCTAAGACTCACGGTTTTATGTATTGCAGGATTGGATGAAGGATCCTGTTGCCATTGTGGTTTTGCTTTTGTCAATGTTCACAGGTTGCAAAGTTCAAGGTGAAGTTTCAGCTGAGGCTCTTAAGATGATACATGCAAAAGGAGGCTGCATTTGTGCTTTATTATGTTACTCTAAAACCGTCCTTTTCTCCCTTTTCAAAGCATGAAATTTTGTGTAGTTGAACATTTTGTGCCAACAGATTTCGAGGTCATTGATTTATCATGCTGGTTCAAATCCCAACATTTGCTACTTCTACTTCTAAAAAATACTGGCAATCACAATGCCTGCTTGTGCCGAACTCTGCCATACGGAACCGGAAGTGGATCGGCCATTAAAAGAATCAGCATGAGATTCCAATAACCAAAGCTGAATAACTACTCCCAATAAGAATCAACTACCAGAACTAACTTTATATTTTTTCAGATGTGCTGTTCATTGACATGTTTTACAGATCTCCTCTGTCAATGTTTCATATGCTACTCGGCATTCGGCACTTTGTGCATCGCTGCTGAGTATCCTACGCATCGTTTTTAACTATTCGGGACTTGCCTTCTTGAAAAGTCTCTTAGAACTACCTCTACTTCTTCATCAACAGAATGTTGGCTGGGATCATCTTGATCTTGCTTTCTCAAATAAACACCAAAATGTTTTGCTTTTGAATCGCTCACTGAGCAACTCAATCTAATCGAGTACTTTTTAACTTCATTGTTAACACGAGTGGTCTTGTTCCAGTACTCCAAGCATTGATGATTTGGATCAAGAGCTTCAATTGCCTGGAGCAAGAGATAAAAAACCGAATTTAGACATCACGACTAAATTTGATAAAGGAAAACAGCAATGCTCTTGTTTTATTAGACAAATTCATGCTTGCATGAATGTATGCTCTATGCAAACTTTCCATACTTTCAGTCCTATGGCCTTTACCATGTTCGAATACATTTGACAATATCAAAAAAAGTTAGATAATTGCTGATTGTTTTGAATAAAGTACAATGGAAGTGGCATGCTACTATGTTTTTCCATCTCTTCATATATAGTTATATGTCTGACATGGGTATGTTCGATTTTTTACAATGGAAGTGGCATGCTACTATGTTCTTCCATCTCTTCAGATATAGTTATATGTATGACATGGGTATGTTCGATTTTTTTACAAAGTTTTCAATATATTTGGAGGTTTCTTGAAAGGTCATATCTTCCAACTCATGTTGAAATGTGTTGAACATGGGTATTCCAAGAAAAAGGAAGAGAAAGGAACATTTCTGTTTATGATCATTCATCATATTTGCTAAGTCATATTCCACATAATGATGATAACCATGCGGATCATATTTGGTTATATCAGGCATTTTAATCAGATATTTGTTAGCTAAGAAATGTTTCCAGTTTATAAAGGCAGCAATACCTGAACTATTGGTGGTGAGAAAAATCCAAACATTTCGAGCCCATTGATGCTCTGAGGCAATTGCAAAGGAAGCAGCCCACTTTCCCCCAGGTTTCTCCTCTTCAGAATTTCTTGATTTAGTTGCTGTAGCACCATTTACCAACATTTGTCTGCCGACATGTTTGAGAATGTTATGGAAGGGCAGCCTTCTAAGGTAACCTGAAATATAAAATAGAGATGTGAGGTTAAACTCATTGACACATCTCCATTGACCAATCATTTGTCGTTAGAAATCTCTCTCCAAGCAAATCTTTATACCTAAATTAGTAGAAAAACAAGAGGTAATCTCACCTTAAATAGAGGTCCAAGGAGCCCAATATTTAAGACTTCAGAAATGTAGCTAGAAATCTCTGTTGGGTTGAGCACATTAAAGTACTCGACTCGGCTTGTAAAACCTGTAAAAGTGAAGCATGAATGCAAATTTGTAAAATGCATCTACCAGGAAGAAAGAAAATGTGAATTTTAAATAGAACGAAATTGGATCCAATTCCACTTTTACGTACCTTTTGGGAATATGGCCTGGCTACTGCACAATAGTTTTCCAAATATGACAGATCCAAATTTTATAGGTTCAACAGAAGGATTCGACAACGGATGACATTGGCCAGATGCAATTACATCTGAGCTGTTAACTGTTGCTGCCTTCAATAAGGTATTTGATTGTCCTGCATTGATATGCGGAAACTGAAGCTCAATGCCAAACAATTTATTGCCCTCAAAGCCATCAGAATCCTGATGACCCATTGAAATTGAATGCTGATACTTGTTGAAATATTCACGAGAAACCGATGAGCTACAATCACTCTCGAGTCTCTTTAGAACAGGTTCGCTTACTTCATCGAATCCACAAATTTTCTCTCGTGAAAATGTTTCAACATCAGTAACACTGTTGTTATTGGAGTTATCAGAATCACATGATGACTTCCTTGCTGGGTAATCGGACATAAGATCAAGATTTAAGTCAATACAGGTGTCCTGCTCAGAGTTCGTTCTCCTTTCCACGACAACTCCATCATTTAAGACCTTGTTATGAGTATCCACGGTGACATGGGGGGATTTTAATTTAGGCTGGCACTCTGACGGCAATACTTCTGAAGAAAAAAGTCCATGTGAGCAAGGAGCATTAATATTCACCATTTCTCCCACTCTAGAGGAACGAGAGAAACTTTCCCTTACTTGATCAGGTTCAGTTTTTAATACCTCACCATCCTCAACCAAGTTAGACGCATAAGCATTGCAATTGTTATCAGAAACCAACCCAAGATCTCTGGATGTCCATAGTTTGTCAGCATCTAATCCACCTTCCAGGGTTTTGACTAGAATTTGCAATTCATCAGCGGTATAGCGAAGCAGGACAAATTTGTCTTCAACTTAGCATGAGCAGAAATCTTTACATGTTTCAGACAAGCAAATCGTTTGGGATTGCATTTGCAGCTGCAGGCAGATAAATGCAAGTCATAGAAACAAGAGAAACATTCTCTCTCACTTTCCAAATCAAAGTCTTTTTCCATCTTTCGTACAGGAATATGAGGTGGAAGGCAATTTACTCTTTCCTCTTCCATCTGCTTTCTCATCTGTTCACTGTGATAATTAGCATATATTAGTGCACATAATGACACAAGTTTTTCACTTCTCATGTGAATATTTATAATTTACACAAGTTTTCTTAGAGGAAGAAAGAGAAGACTCTACCCTAACTGCCTCTGTAAGCATCCCGTCCTTCCACCTCAAGTTTCCTGGAGTTTCTTTGCCAAGAACATATAACTCCCTGAGAGCTTGGATGGCTTGCCATGCTGATCCAAGGAGCAGCTTGTCATGGGACAGTGACATCTTGCGATGGTGCTCACTGTAGATCTCAACTGCAAGTTGGCCATATTTTAGCCAATACTGTCGTTTTGAATGTCTAATAAATTCTTTTTTCTCAATTAATAAATAAGGAAATACGTAGTATAGAGAAATAAGGGTCGAATCCTCAGGGACTTAGAAAATCATAATTTTATGTTTGAATAGCTCTGACTAGGCGAAAATAGTAAAAAAATGGGTTTTGTAATATGAGATTTAAATAGTAAAAAAAACTATTAAATAAATAAAATCAATTAAAGTAAAAATAAGAGGGTAAAGATTGTGAATAAATACGGTAAAAATAGCCTCAAGCTTCGCTTTGACTCAATTTCCTTTAGATCATCGAATAAGATTTTCCCTCAGGGATTCACATCGGTTACTTTGTCTACAAGGGCTATCCCCGTGACTCTATCTTGTATACCGAATACCCAAGGCAATCTTTGATTCCAGCTTCGGAAATTGATTCTATCAACATCAATTGTCGTAGATCAATTACCGTTTAAGTTCGTGGCGGCCGACTCAGATTGTTGCTTCCATAACCGTCAATTCCGATCTCAATTCCCTCTTGGCGAAGCTATCTCGCCAAGTGTGTTCCCAGGAAGTTGAATGTGCTTTCTATAAGCCGAATCTTCCTCCTACACATTTAATCGCAACAACCTCTAGACCAAAGTCAATCTTTGATTTTGAAAACTGTTTTGATTTTGAAAAGTAAGCACATAGATTGAGAGAGATATTCCGAAGATATTAAGGGCCTGTTTCAATTCTCCCGTTGGAATTGAGTCATCGCTTCATCTCTCGGCTTATGAAAAATTTAGCTAAGCATGACAAAACTCATACTTAGCATATTAAAAACAAAACTTGAAAATAAAAGAAAAATGAAAACTTGAAAAAGTAAAAAGAGAAAGCTTTAATAAAACTAGAGAGAAAAGAAGATTGTAATTTGAGTTGTGAGTTTAGGCTTACCCCAAGAGGGTATTTATAGCCTCTCAAAGCCTAAGGATAAACAAAGAAAATAAAATAAAATAATCCTAAAGATAATTATTTTTTTCTAAATTCAAACTTTAAACTAGTCTCCTAATGCAACTCTGGTCGTCCATCTTCCAAAAGGCGTGCTGAGGAGGTCTTCTAGAAATTGCCACTGACTGGACCTTCTAGAAACTACCACGTCAGACCGTGTTGTGCCCAAAGTCATGCCCATGTCTCCAGCTGTGACCAAATAATAAAAAAATACAGAATGCACCCGTTTTGTCACTAATTCTGGAAAGTAAGGACCTGCACGAAAATAGGCATAACACAACCAAATCATCAGTAATAAATCCACAAAATCGAAGAAATAACGAGCAAATATTAATGATTCTGAACACTCATCAAATTCCCCTCACTTGTCACATGCTTGTCCTCAAGTATGATTAACCAAATTAGTCAAAAATTTACCGTTCTTTGTCAAGTTTCACATTCGATGAAGTAAGGTAGAGACCACAATAACTATTCAAGTCAGGAAATCAATCAATTGAACATCATCAATTGGAACAAGTCAAGTGTGATCGTAATATCCATTTATTCATTAATCTCAATGCTTATAACTCAACATCTTACCGGGATTCGCTCAAATCACTCAATGCGTTTGGGGTAAAAAAAATGCCCAATGTCAGAATCAACACGATATTACCATAGGCTTGCAAGTAAATCAAATATCCACTACTAATAAGAACAAGATACATAAATCAAAGGGTCTTTATTGGTTGTAACGGGGCTTAGGTAAAGGTGGGGAAAAGGCTAAATATATGGCTAAATGTTTATGGTAAATAACTAACAAATAATAATTTCAACTCCATCAAAACAAACATTAAGTGCAACAAGATAAAAAGACAACCTATTAAACAACAAATTTATTTTTGAAATACATTGAATTTTTTCCTTGTTGTTTCGTTCTCCATTCTTTTACACGTATTTTTTCTCTCTTTTTTCTTTTTTGAACATCTTTTTTTTCTTTTTTTCGAACTGCTATTTTTTTTTCGATGGAGCATACAATGGATTAACAGTTCACTTGCCCTGAAATAGGTAGAAAAGAGGGATAAAATAAAAGGCTCGGGTTTGTAAATATGGTGAAAACAAAGAAATGAGAATAGGCTCAAAAGTGGTTAACTAGGGGGAAAATGCATAGGTAGGTAATTTAGTGGAGGAAAAGGAATGGTTAATCCTAAGGTGCCCAAATCATTTTTAAGCATCATGTTCATGTGTAATCTCGATAGTATTTAACATGCAGGTTCTAGAATACCAATGCCAAATTCAACACGCTCAATCCAACAAAATGAGAGCGAAAATGATATGCTCTTAAAGGCTCAAATCTCACCAAATTGTTTCATCCATTGAGCTAATCACATTTCAACCAAAACAATTATGGAATATCAAAAATATCAACTTATCATAATTTATGCTATCCATTATCAAGAACATCCTAACTTAAACAATCATTTGTTCCCAAACAAGCATAACATTCCAAAAATATTCATCAAGATAAAGAAATTCAATGTAATTTCCGCAAATTCAACCAACATATACTAGAATCAAAACATAAAGATAAGAAAAGGGAAATTCAATCCTACACTCTACTCCCCCTCACTTAAAGCGTTTTGCCTCTAAATGTAAAATTAAAGTGCAAGAGAAAGAACAGAGTACTCCCCGGATTTAATGTCGACCACGGCCACGGTGGGAGGCATTAGGATAGTGAAGTCGATTACCCAGATTGATGCCGTGAACTGGAAACATAAGTGGTGTCGTCAGTGGAAAAATAACATCTAGATCCCCTGTAAAACCATAAACGAGATAATACATTAGTAATAGCTGAATGAAAATAGTATTGGAGTTTACCTTAGGAGTATTATTCGATGTCGCTGAATGATTGAAACACAATGGGAAATCTAATACGTGTGGTCGAGAGGAAGAGGTGGTCACAGTTGGTATGGACTAGAATGACAGAGATAACGAGAGTAGCGAAGAGGAACATGAACAGTGCTCGGTCTAGAGCGGAGGAGCGGCGGTATCGTCCGGTTCCTTGTGTGTACCATCGTGGAGCGAGTACGTTAGCGAGGGTATAATGGTTTGGTAAGGCTTGTGACGATGAGTAGAGGAAGAGACTATGGTGTTTTTGGGGATGGAATGAATTGTTTTGAAGAAGAAAAAAAGGTAAAGAGGTTTGGGGTTTTTTATTTTTACTGTGCGTGGGGGTGTTAGATTTGGAGTCAAATTTGTTTTGTTTTTTTATGAGAAAAGGGAGTTTAAAAATTAAAAAGGTGATAGGGATAGGGATGGTGGGGTTCACAGTCAAAGGGAAAGGAAAGAGAAGAGAGGATTGGGGGGTGGGGGCGGCAAAAAGATAACATAAAGGGGGGAAAGTTTTTGGGTTTTGCTACCGTGCGTCGGTCTCTTCTAAGGGGTTTTGCTAACGTGCACTGTTTAATGAAACGGTGCGTACGGGTTGGGATAATTGTTTCACAGCTTTGGGCGTCAGTAACTGCTCGAAATTGGTATTGTTCGAATGAGAATTTCCGTAAATCTTCATCATTTAAGTTTGATTAAAAATATTCGGTTCTTGCAAAATAATAATAAAAATTAAATAAAACATGCTCAATCAAAATAAAAATAAAAATGTAACAGAATTAAAAAAACAATGGGTTACCTCCCATAAAGCACTTTTGTTTAACGTCGTTAGCTCGATGACCTGATTCAGACTACAGGTTCCGTGACAGTACTTCCACTTCATTCGCTTTTTCCAACTAAAAAATTCCTTATGAGAAATTCGAAAACTCTCATAAAGATTTCTTCGGATATTTCCCAATTTAAAAATCTTATCTAAAAGAATATCCGTCAAAACATCTTTTTTACCAAAAATTAATTTCCTCAAACGAATCCTCGATAGTTTCGACTTAATTTTTTGTGCCTGCAAAATAGAAGGCATAACTTTAGACTTAGAAAGAATCAAATCGATATAATCTGAAAATATTTTTTTCAACTTTCTGATTTCCTCATCATGATCTTCTAACTCCCCGCATAGATCAAAAGAAAAATCAATTTCTACAATCTCATTTTCCAAAGGATCGATAATACCAACATAATTTATGCTCTCCACATTGTATGTGTGTTTCATTTTCTTATACACATCAAATTTAACAATCTCACCATCAAACTCCATGGTTAAAGTCCCACTTCTTACGTCAATCTTTGTGTGTGCAATACTTAGAAAATGACGCCCTAATAGAATATCAGACGAAGTATTGGTGCGATCACTCTCCATGTCAATTACATAAAAATCAGCATGAAATATTAAGTTGTTTACCTCCATTAGCACATTCTCTAAGAGTCATTCCAGATAGATCACTGATCTGTCGGCAAGCTGTATTGAGATCTTTGTATCCTTCAAAGGCTCGTTAGAAATCATATTGTAAACATTGAGAGGCATTACATTAATAGAAGCGCCAAGATCACACATGGCTCGTTTTATCCCAACTTTACCAATTTTACAGGGTATTGCAAACATACCTTGGTCTTTTAATTTCGGTGGTAACTTTTTTTGGAATACAGCTGAGACATGTTCGCCTAGATTTACCTTACCATTCCCGGTAAGCTTCCTCTTTGTTGTACAAAGATCCTTTAAAAACAGGGCATATCTTGGAACCTTTCGGATAACCTCAAGAAGAGGTATATTGATTTGCACCTTCCGAAACACGTCTAGTATTTCATTTTCCTCAGCTTGTTTATCCCTTTTAACTAACCTCGATGGAAAAGGTGGTGGTATGTCATAGGGAGATGTTGTTGGATCGTTCATTTGTTCTTCGTCATTTTTCTGGGATCCTGAATCATCATTCTTCTTCCCTTTTTGGATTGCTTCATCTTTTGAAACAGGTGGCGCCACTACTGTTCCACTCCGAAAAGTGATGGCGCTGACATTTTCCAATGGATTTACCTCGGTTTGGGATGGAAGTTTACCTCGTGATTCCAAGCGGCCTACAATTTGAGCTAATTGGCTTATCTATTTGTTTATCTCTTGGAAGTGGGCTTCAGTACGAATCTAGAATTTTTTCTGGGAAAGTGCTAACCTCTCGACAATTGACTCTAGGGATGTCTTCTACGACTGTTGTGGTGGTGGAGGTGGTCTCACTTGATAACCATGATTCAGTCTTGAGTTCTGAGCATAACTGAAGTTCGGATGATCCCTCCATCCTGGATTGTATGTATTTCTGTAGGATAGTAAGCTCTTTAGGGAGGTTATGGAAAGTTTCTGACTGCATTAACTTAAGCTGATGTGTCATCTTGGATTAGTGGACAACCGTCTGTTGGATGATCAGGCAATGTTGTTGAAAACATTTTGATGTTTTGATATAACAAATTAAGTGTTATTGGATTTTAAGATATTATAATCATTTTTAAAGTATATTCGATTAAATTTTTCGAATATCAAAATATTACTCCAAGTTTTTCAAATGTCAATTTCAATTCTTACTTAGTGTAAAATTGTGTTTTAATCTTAAAATTATTTTTAAAACAATTTTACAAAGTATTTCGAGCCTTAATCGAGCCAAAAATAATTTTAAATAGGGAGGTACTGATACCCCTCATAGGGTGTACCGATACCCCTATGCCAATTTTGGCTCCAAGAAAAATAGATTGCCCAATGGGTACCGATAACCCTATGTGAATTTTGGCTCTAAGAAAAATAGAATGCCCTATGGGTTCCGATACCCCCTTAGAGGTACTGATACCCCTAGTCATTTAAGGGTCAAAATATTTGAATTTTACACTATAAGTACTTATACCCATTGAAGATGTACTGATACCCCATGCTCTTAGCAGCCTTTTTGAAGAGGATTTCACACTACAATGGTTCTAACATTACCCAAATGATTCACAACGGCTATAATCAATCCAATGTGTATTTAAACAAGTTCTGAAGCCATTGATCAATAACAATTCATTGAGAAACAAGAGAAAAAGCATTAAACATCAAGTTTGTGCATTTCAAGCCAATTTTCCTTCAATATTCATTTTGCTTTCAAGAACACATATTGTGCTCATTTGTAATCATCTTTGATGTTCTTTTCTTGTTCTAGAATTGTGCAAACACATTGCCTTGTGAATATTTTCTGTAAGTTTGTAAAATTTGAATTGGTCTCTTTGGGAGAGAGTGTTCTCAAGAATTTGGGGTATAATTCTTGAGGGATTTGTTAGGTTACTCTTTGTCCTCAAAAGAAAGACAAATTAGTGAATTTGTGGAAAATACTTAGTGTGGATAGCTAAGGTAGTGTACGTAGACTTTGGTTGAGAAAGTCGAACCACTCTAAATCGATGTGCAATTATTTTCTATTTTCTGCAAAATCTTCCACCAAAATTTTTATTGCCAATTCACACCCCACTTGGCTATTTCGTCGATCGATTAACTCAAAAATTGGTATCAGAGCCTCAGTCATTTGAAGGTTTAATCGCCTCTTGAGTCGATTCGGGAAGAGTTATATCGATATTCAAGTCATCAATGGCCTCCACTTCAAACTTCGACCTTGGTCTTGATTCAATGCCCGTCAACAAGCCTCTTTTCTTCAATTGAGCTAATTATGCTTATTGGAAGAATATATTGAGGTACTTCATCCAAGCAAGTGACATGGGAGCATGTAATATCATAGAAGACGAATACTTCATACCATCCACTCATTCAAGATTGTGGAGTGAAGCAGAGATAAGAATATTCCAGCTCAACTCAAAGGCTATCCATATTATATTTTGTGCTCTTGGACCAGATGAATACGGAAAGGTTTCATCTTGTACAACCGCCAAGGAGATATGGGATAAACTACAAGTCACTCATGAAGGAACAAACGAGGTAAAAGAATCTAAAATTACTCTTCTAACTCATAGCTATGAAAATTTCAGGATAAAATCGAATGAAGATATCAAAGCTATGACGGATAAATTTTCCACGATTGTCAATGTTCTCAAATCATATGGATAGATCATTCTAAACGAGAAGCTTGTGAGGAAGTTAGTTCACTCTCTTCCAAAATCTTGGCAATCAAAGAAGACGACGATCATCAAGGCTAAAAACTTAAAATCTTTGACCCTCGATGAGCTAATTGGTTCTCTCCTTACATATGAAATGATACTTCAAGATAAAGTAGACCTCGAAAAGACGGACGAGATAAAGAAAGAGACGGATAAGAAGAAGAACATTGGAGTTTCTCTAAAATCCATAAAGGATGAGAGTGATTCGGATCAAGATGATGATGACGAGGAAATGACATTATTTTCCAAGCGATTCAAAAAATTAATGAAGCCCAACATAGGAAGAAAATTCAAACGAAATAAAGGCTTCAAGAAGGACCCGATCATTTTCTACGAATGCAAAAAGCCCGGGCATGTCAAATACTATTGCCCACAATTAAAGAAAAAAGGTCAATCCAAGAAGAAACATAAGGCACACATGGCTACATGGAGCGATGAAAAAGCTTCTGATGAAGAGGAACAAGAAGTAGCAAACTTGTGCTTGATAGCTTTCGGGGAGGATTCTTAGGTAACCTCTAGCTCATTTAATTTCAAAGATTATTCTTTTGATGAGCTATAAGAGGAATATACTGGGTTGGCTTTGGATTATGAGAAATTATTTTTAAAATACAAAAATGATATTTCAAAATTAAAAAGAGAAAATAATCTCATATCCAAGACCAACGTTGACCTTGAAAGTAAAATTAAGGATTTGCAAATCAATTTAGATGAGTTTGAAAATAAAAATACTAATTTGTATAATTTACTTTCAAGAGTAAATGATGATCATCAAAAGAAAATTGATGATCTTAAAGCTTCTTTTAATAAATTTGGAACAAAACGTTTTGAAAATGGAGAAAATTCAAAATCCAACTTTGTTAGAAAAAGTTTTAAAAACTATAATCATAGAGGTCCCCAAAGAACCTCTAATGAAAAAATTGTTATAAGTATATGGGTTCCTAAAGAACTCATTACTACTAAAGATAAGGATATCCTACACAAATGGATACCTAATGAGACTAGAATTTTGGAGACTAATGAATATGGACCCAAAAGAATTTGGGTACCAAAATTAAAAAATTAATCTATATTTGTAGGGAAATGAGCATTGCTACAAGGCACGGGAAACAAATTCAAACTCACGGTACCTTGATAGTGGATGCTCAAGACATAAGATCGGAGACAAGAGCCGGTTCATAGAGCTTAACGACAAAAATTGAGGAGATGTGACTTTTGGTGATAATTCAAAAGGTCACATTGAAGGTATAGGTACTATAGGTAATACCTCTTCCATACAAATTAAAAATGTGTTATATGTGAATGGATTAAAGCATAATCTATTGAGTATTAGTCAATTATGCGATAACGGATATAATATCAGGTTTGAAACTAATGGTTGTAAAGTCATTGACATTGCATCTAATCGGATTATGCTTGTTGGTCATAGAATATGAAACATTTACATGGTGCATTTAGATTCTATAAATATAATTAACTTGTGCCTAGTTGCTAAGGATGAACATGATAGTTGGTTATGGCATATGAGACTAGGACATACTAGCATGAGTGTTTTACAAATATTAATTCAAGGAGATTTAGTAAGAGGGTTGCCAAATCTAAAATTTGATAATGATAAAATCTGTGATGCATGTGCTAAGGGAAAACATAGAAGATTTTACTTTAAGTCCATTAATGATGTATCGACTAGTAGAGTATTACAATTAATCCATATATATCTTTTTGGGCCTATTAGGACTGTTGCTTGGGTGGAAAATAATATTGCTTTGTATTGGTAGATGACTATTCTAGATATATTTGGGTTTTATTCTTAAGTACGAAAGAGGAAGCATTAGAAAAAATCATCACGTTTTCAAAAGTAATCCAAAACGAAAAAGGTTACTCCATAACTAGTGTTAGGAGTGATCATGGCACTGAATTTGAAAATCTTGGATTTACTGATTTTTGTAATTCTAATGGTATTAGACATAATTTTTCAGCACCAAGAACCCCTCAACAAAATGGAGTTGTTGAGAGGAAAAATCGAACTTTAGAAGAAATGGTTAGAACCATGCTTTGTGAAAACAATTTGCCAAAATTTTTTTTGGTTGAAGCCACAAATACCGCATGTTATGTTATAAACCGAGTAATGATTAGGCTAATCTTAAAGAAAACTCCATATGAACTTTCCAAAAATAAAAAGCCTAACATTAGTTATTTTCATCCTTTTGGATGTAAATGTTTTGTTTTAAATAACGGTAAAGAAAATCTTGGCAAATTTGATGCTAAAAGTGATGAAGTAATTTTTTTTGGGTTATTCCTTAAATTCTAAAGCTTATCGGGTATTTAATAAATGAACTTTAATGGTAGAAGAGTCTATACATGTTGTTTTCGATGATAATCCCCTTCCAAGGAATGATTCTTGAGTTGATGATGACATAGGTATTGTAAAAGCAAATGACGTTAGACATGACGTTGAAGAACCATCATCAAAGGGAGAAACGAAAGATGAGGAAACTCACGATGTTCTCGAGAATCCAACCATTGAAGAAAGGGAAGTCTCTTACCCAAGAGAATACAACTATGTCAATGATGGTGAGATAATAGGTGATCCATCCAAAGAGGTAGCAACTCGATCTTCTCTTAGAAATATATGAAATTATGTTACATTTATTTCATGTTTAGAGCCTATGAATATCAAAGAATCATTAGATGATGAAAATTGGATTATGGCTATGCAAGAAGAATTAAATCAATTTGAGAGAAGTAAAGTATGGACATTAGTTGAAAGGCCTAGTAATAAATCTACTGTAGGTAATAGATGGGTATTTAGGAAAAGCTTGATGAAAGTGGTAATATAGTGAGGAACAAGGCTAGACTTGTTGCTCAAAGGCTATACTCAAGAAGAGGGCATAGATTATGATGAAACATACGCTCCCGCAGCTAGGATGGAAGCAATTAGAATGTTATTAGCATTTGCATGTTTCAATGAATTTAAATTATATCAAAATGATGCTCTTTGTCAAGATTTTTCTAAGCTAATACAGAGTGAATTTGAGATGAGCGTGATGGGGGAGCTCTCATTTTTCTTGGGACTCCAAATCAAGGAAAGAAAAGATGGCATCTTCATCAATCAAGCAAAATACGTTAAGGATGTGCTCAAGAAATTTGGTTTGGAAAATGGGAAACCTCATGACACTCTAATGAGCTCATCAACAAAGCTTGACAAAGATGAAGGAGGTAAATGTGTGGATGTTAAATTATATAGGTCAATGATTGGTTCTTTGCTATATCTAACCGCAAGTAGACCAGACATTATGTTTAGTGTTTGTTTATGTGCTAGATTTCAATCATGCCATAAGGAATCACAACTACCAACCGTTAAGAGAATCTTTAGATACCTTAAGGACATTCCTAGTTTAGGACTTTGGTATCCTAGAGACTCTTGCTTTAGCTTGCATGCCTTTTTTTATGCGGATTATGGAGGATGCAAAATAGATAGAAAAAGCACCTCCGATACTTGCCAATTCCTAAGAAATATGCTGATTTCATGGTTTTTAAAGAAACAAAATTGTGTTTCATTATCTACCACTGAAGCGGAATACATTTCAGCTGGTAGTTATTGTGCACAAGTTTTATGGATGAAACAACAACTTTTAGATTATGGAATTGAAGTTAGTACCATACCTACCAAGTGTGACAATACTAGTGTTATTTGTCTCACTAAAAATCTCACCAACACTCTAGAACTAAGCACATTGAAATTAGACATCGTTTTATTAGAGATCATGTCGTTGAAGAAGATGTAGTTCTAGAATTTGTTGATACTTTACACTAATTAGTTGATATTTTTACAAAACCTTTAGACAAAGAGAGATTTTGGACACTTAGGAGAGAATTAGGTTTAACTAACATACCTTGACTTAGTGTTTAAAATAATATTTAGCACTTTTAATTAGTTTTGAAAAATGCTTATAAAAATAATATTTTTGATTGCATTCTTTGCTAATAGTTAGGGGGAGTTTATGATCTTTAGAGAAAATTAATTATGTGTTCAAATAAAATTTAAGGATAGATTTGTTTGATTGAACATTATTAATTTTCGATATATGAGTTGACAATACCACTAGAGCCCATTAATTTAGCATTCTAAGTGTTTAAGTGCAGATTTTTGTCATTTTTGTGCACCAGGTATCGATACCCCCTTGCTAGGTATCGATACCCCCTTTTAATGTGTATTGATACCCCTATAAGGTTACTGATACCCCCTGTCGGGACTAGGTTCTTAAATCCCCCAAATTATCATTTTTTTGCAAAACCCTCTCCTCTTCAACTCTATCGCCGTTCATTCTCTTCCTCACTCCTAATCTCTACTTTGCTCAAAATCAACATTTCTAAGTCGGATTTCACTCAATTTTCAAGGTAACTTTTCTAAAAACTCTATTTTATTGATGTTTGAACTTAGGACTAGTTTTGATTAGTTCTAGGTTGAACTATATATCGGGCATTGATTATATGATGTTTCTAAACTAGATTCTATAACCAATTTCATAAAAAACACAAGATTTGATAAAAAAAAATTAAATTTCGAAATAAAAAATGCTTTGTTTTTAAAATTGTTGTTTTTGACTTAATTATGTTGTTTTGAAAACTACATATTGATTTTCAAACATTGTTTTCAAACATAGATTTCAAAATTACCCATTAGAATTATTTTAGAGAACCTTGAAATATTCAGGACTCATTTGAGTTTTTGGATTGATTATATTGCATATATATGTTTTAAATTGCAGGTATCCATTCTATTCCGATTTCTTGAACCATGTTTCAAAAACATCCTAGGTTATCCTCTAGTCGCTCAAACCGACCACCAAACCCACTTCCAAATCCTCCTCCTATCCAACCACAAAATCCTAATCCCGATGATCCTAAAATGGCAATTCGAAACTCATTCTTTAACGAACCTGGTCGTAGGGATAACCTTTACCATAGGTTTATTTATCTTTTCGAATCTTATAAAATTCGGGAAGAACGTATTCCTTCTCTTCGAGCTATGGTAGAAATGAACTTTAGATATCTTCCTACCTTAAAAGCTTGGAAATTTGATAAACTTTTTCAACTCGAACCAGTAGTTTACCAATAACTTGTTCAAATTTTCTATTCAAATGCGGTTTGTATCCAAAACCAAGCTAGAACCAAAACAATAGGAATTCGATCCTATCTTCTAGGTCAATTCATTTATACTGACTCGGACTACATAGCAAACGTAATTGGTTTAGATAATATCGGTTTAGATAATGAAAAAAGTAGTAGGCACTCCTTACAAGGTCAAGTCGAGTGCGAGTGTGTTAGATCACCATGATCGTTTTCTCCATCTAATGATCTCTTGGTGGTTTAGACCATCCGGAGGAAAATATTCCACTTTTAGAGCTTTAGACCTTTGGTGGATACATTGTATCCAGAAAAATAAGAAAATAAACATACCACAAATTATTTTTTCTGAACTCGTTGAAACCGTAAACCTTGTCCCTAATAAAAAGCTTTGTGAAACTCTAGTTTACGGTTGTCTTCTGAGTAACTTGTTTATTAAAGCCCAGCTTAGAGTACGATTTGATGTAGCCATCTCTCTCAAAAATGAAATCAACTTGACATCTTTAAAGAAATTGGATGGAAGAAGGAAAATGATCAATGGGTTTGATCCACTGAGAAAACATCGGGAGCTATCTCTTCAAAAGCTCCTTCGGCATCGGCAGCGGACGATGATCTATAACTTCAAGAGCTATTTCAAGATATTGACGATCATGTTCCCGAGGATGAGCCGACACAACAAGAGAGTTCGATGTCTCCATACTTTAACTCTTTTATAGAGACATTGGATATGAGGTTTACATCATTAGAGTCTCACTTGACTGCTATAGGGACTCAACAATTGGAGAATCAACGAGAGATTCAAGCTAACCGTGAAGCAATGGATAATCAATTCAATGTTGTGGATTATAGACTCGATGCGCTTACACGAGATGTGGCTAATATATGGGAACATATATCTCCTCCCGATCCTCCTACGGATGCTTGAACTTCGCTTGCTAGTTTTCTTAGGTTGAATCATAATGGATCCTAACATTGTTTTTAAAACATTTTACTTGTTTTGGATTTGTGTTTTGGAATTTGGATGTTTAAGTTGTTTGTTTGGATGTTTATTTTAGTTTGAATGCTTATTAGTTATTTGAGTTTCGATTTAATTTTTAAATTACATTTTGCATCTTTTAGAATATATGACCAATTTCCATTACACATTATATATGAATATTGATTTATGGAACTAATGACTAATCTTTCTCTTGACTTTGATCTTAGCAGCTTACGTTATATCTAAATATCAATTGGAAAATTTTTCAAAAACCTTGTTTACAAACGTTTTAAAGTCTTTTTGATTTAACAAAAAGGGGAGAAGTGTTATAGTAAGGGAGAGTAATTTTAATTTTTCAAAATTACTTTCAAAAATGATTTTTTTTATGAATATCTTAAAATTACTAAAATGTTTTGTTATATCAAAAAGGGGGAGATTGTTGAAAACATTTTGATATTTTGATATAACAAATTAAGTGTTATTGGATTTTAAGATATTATAATCATTTTTAAAGTATATTCGATTAAATTATTCGAATATCAAAATATTACTCCAAGTTTTTCAAATGTCAATTTCAATTCTTACTTAAGTGTAAAATTGTGTTTTAATCATAAAATATTTTTGAAACAATTTTACAAAGTATTTTGAGCCTTAATTGAGCCAAAAATAATTTTTAAATAGGGAGGTATCGATACCCCTCATAGGGTGTACCGATACCCCTATGCCAATTTTGGCTCCGAGAAAAACAGATTGCTCAATGGGTACCAATACCCCTCATAGGGTACCGATACCCCTATGCAAATTTTGGCTCCGAGAAAAATAGAATGCCCTATGGGTACCGATACCCCTAGTCATTTAACGGTTGAAATATTTGAGTTTTACACTACAGGTATCGATACCCATTAAAGAGGTGTCGATACCCCACGCTCCCAGCAGCCTTTTTGTAGAGGGTTTTCACACTACAATGGCTCTAACATTACCCAAATGATTCACAACGGCTAGAATCAATCCAATGTGTATTTAAACAAGTTCTGAAACCATTGATCAACAAGAATTCATTTAGAAACAAGAGAGAAAACATTAAACATCAAGTTTGTGCATTTCAAGTCAATTTTCCTTCAGTATTCATTTTGCTTTCAAGAACACATATTGTGCTCATTTGTAATCATATTTGAGTGTTCTTTTCTTGTTCAAGAATTGTGCAAACACATTGCCTTGTGAGGTTTTTCTATAAGTTTGCAAAATTTGTATTGTTCTCTTTGGGAAAGAGTGTTCTCAAGAATTTGGGGTATAATGCTTGAGGGATTTGTAAGGTTACTCTTTGTCCTCAAAAGAAAGATAAATTAGTGAATTTGTGGAAAATCCTTAGTGTGGATAGCTAAGGTAGTGGACGGACTTTGGTTGAGAAAGTTGAACCACTCTAAATCGATGGGCAATTATTTTCTATTTTCTGCAAAAGCTTCCACCAAAATTTTTATTTCCATTTCACCCCCTCTTGGCTATTTCGTCGATCGATTAACTCAACAAATGCACATATTCCACACGATCTGTTTGATCTTGTCTTTCCTACAACAAGAGAGTTAACGATTTCAGTTAACTTATCTATCTTATTTTCTAAGGAAGATGGATGTATCTCATGAACCCTTCGAGGAGGTTCATTATTTGCGCGAAACTGTTGGGAGTTTGCGGCCATTGTGGAAATTAAGTCCCTAGCCTCAGTAGGAGTCATATTCACCAAGGCTCCACCGTTGGCAGCATCGATCATCTTCATTTCCAGGGGAGATAATACTTCATAAAAGTATTGAAGGAGTGTTTGTTCAGTTAACCCGTGTTGTGGGCAACTAGAAAATAACTTCTTAAACCACTCCCAGTAGTCGTAAAGTGACTCTCCATCAATCTGCTTGATTCCAAGTATTCTCCTTCGTAGTTCACTTACTTTTGCCGCAGGGAAAAACCTGTCAAGAAAAAGACGAGTCATTTCAACCAATGTAGTAATAGAACTAGGGGGTAAATAAAATAACCACTCCTTAGCCAAATCGGCTAAGGAAAAAGAAAAGCTCCAAGTTTTATTTGATCCTCGGTTACTCCCTGTGGTCTCATATTGGAACAGACAATGTGAAATTCCATGAGATGTTTGTGTGGATTCTCATTTGGCAATCTGCGGAATGTAGGGAGGAGATTAATGAGGTCGGTTTTCAACTGGTATGGAGTTTCACCTTGGGAAAAATCAATGCACAAAGGTCCTTGTTCAGTAGGTGCTGCGGCTAACTCACAGATAGTAGGATCGACCATTGGAATTGTATTAATGGATTCACCTGAATTTGATTCTTCTTCTGGATTTAATTGTTGTCTCCTTCTTTCCCGAAGCGTCTGTGCGTGGAGTCTCCTAGCTTTGGCTTTGATTTCTGGGTCGTACTCCACTAATGTGCCCGGATTAGTCCTGGTCATAAATCAAAAGCAAACAAAAAAATTAGTAACTTTGGCGAAGTCCCCGGCAACGGCGCCAATTTAACAACTGTCGTTTTGGATGTCAAATAAATTCATTTTTCTCAATTAATAAATAAGGAAATACGTAGTATAGAGAAATAAGGGTCGAATCCTCAGGGACTTAGAAAATCACAATTTTATGTTTGAATGGTTCTAACCAGGCAAAAATAGTAAAAAAAAAGGTTTTGTAATATGAGATTTAAATAGTAAAAAATGATTAAATAAATAAAAGCAATTAAACTAAAAATAAAAGGGTAAAGATTGTGAATAAATACGGTAAAAATAGCCTCAAGCTTCGCTTTGACTCAATTTCCTTTAGATCATCAAATAAGAATTTTCCTCTGGGATTCACGTCGGTTACTTTGTCTACAAGGGCTATCTCTGTGACTCTATCTTGTATACCGAATACCCAAAGCAATATTTGATTCCGCCTTCGGAAATTGATTCTATCAACATCAATTATCGTAGATCAATTATTGCTTAAGTTCGTGGCGACCGACTCAAATTGTTGCTTCCATAACCGTCAATTCCGATCTCATTTCCCTCTTGGCGAAGCTATCTCGCCAAGTGTGTTCCCAAGAAGTCGAATGTGCTTTCTATAAGTCGAATCTTCCTCCCACACATTTAATCGCAACAACCTCTTGACCAAAGTCAATCTTTGATTTTGAAAACTGTTTTGATTTTGAAAAGTAAGCGCAGAGATTGAGAGAGATATTCCGAAGATATTAAGGGTCTATTTCAATTCTCCCGTTGGAATTGAGTCATTGCTTCAACTCTCGGCTTATGAAAAATTTAGCTAAGCATGACAAAAATCATACTTAGCATATTAAAAACAAAACTTGAAAATAAAAGAAAAATGAAAACTTGAAAAAGTAAAAGAGAAAACTTTAATAAAACTAGAGAGAAAATAATATTATAATTTGAGTTGTGAGTTTAGGCTTACCCCAAGAGGGTATTTATAGCCTCTCAAAGCCTAATGATAAACAAATAAAATAAAATAAAATAATCCTAAAGATAATTGTTTTTTTTCTAAATTCAAACTTTAAACTAGTCTCTTAATGCAACTCTGCTCGTCCATCTTCCAGAAGGCGTGCTGATGAGGTCTTCTAGAAACCGCCGCTGACTGGACCTTCTAGAAATTGTCACGTCAAATCGCATCGTGCCCATGTCTCCAGCCATGATCAAGTAATAAAAAAATACAGAATGTGCTTGTTTTGTCACTAATTCTGGAAAATAAGGATCTGCATTAAAATATGCATAACACAACCAAATCATCAGCAATGAAATCACAAAATCAAAGAAATAACGAGCAAATATTAATGATTTTGAACACTCATCACCAATCAACAGAAGCAACATTCATTGCCTCTGCACAGTTGAAGCCACAATTAAAACCTGAGTGGTACGCCCTCGGAAAGGTAAGATCAAACTCCCCTGAGTGTTGTACGACTTGATAGACAGGTACACCCTCAGCTTTCAGAATTGAAGGAGATAGTTGAGTAACCTGCCCAAAGGTGAATCAAAACATTAAGAAAATTCTACTGACGCATGATGAAAATAGGTCACATGAAGAATTGGAATTCTAGTTTAAGAATGCAGGTAAAAGCAAATATATTTCTCACCTGTTCATTAAGTAAGTCAGGTTGTTCTTCAAACAAATCAGGCAGATGCTTTCTCATTGCAGCTTCCAAAGATGAAGCATGGTTCCCGGGAACTCCATACCATATTTTTGGATCACTAAAGTGCATATAGTTTAGTGAATATTACAGATGGTGGTCCTCAACATGCTGTTTAAACCATAATACAGTATAAATGAAAAAAGGAAACAAAAAATAAGGAATGAAGCAACCATTCAAGTTATCGAAAAGGGATTCTGAATCTACACTTTTGTTTCTGCAAAATTATTTTGTACGATTATAATAACAGAATGATATTCCAAAATTCAGATGTAAAACACAAAAGAATACAAAGCATAATTCAAGTTAGTGAGCATGTTTCTAGTATAAGATTGCATTGCAAAAGATGTAATTTATAGAGTAATTTGCAACTAAGAAACCATAGACCACCTACAACAATAGAGCACCATTCTGCGGCACACTTTGAATCTGCAAAGTTCAGAGATCAGTGAGACTCTGAGTAGGATGCCACCCGAGGCTCGTAATTTTGGGACTGTCGTTGCTTGTGGCAACCGTGTTTAAGTCCTTGGGGGAATATGCCGTGGAATCCTGTCATCCCCATAAACAATTTGACCGTACCCACTACCATAATTTTGTTTTCTAGTTTGATTGTGCTCGCCTTGATTGTGAATGGAAGAAAGCTCCTCCTATGTTGGTCCCGCAGGATTATCCTGCGGCTGCTGTTACACCACGAAAGATTTACGGCTTGGGGTCAATTGGAAAAAGTGGAGGTCATTTTGCCGAGGTTTTCAGTGTAGAACTAAATCGTTGGGATAAATTGTCGGCCCCTTCAGATTTGGATCCTCTATCTGTACTTGACCCTATTCTCTTAGGTTCTTCCCGATCTCAAATTCTGGTGCACTTCCGTTCCAATTCTTCTCTTCACGCCTTCAACCTTAAGTCTGAATCATGAGAATGCGTGGATCCAATGTTCGACAACTGGCCTGATGCATCGGTAATCGTGGATTTTAGAAAATATTTACGGGAGTATCACTTGGTGGATAAGAAATGGTTGGACGTCCAGTGGTTATCCAACTTTCCATTACCTGCTGCATCCTTTCCTAAGCTGATTCATTTGGGCAACGGCCTAATGTTTGTAGCTTGTTACTCTATGTTGTCTAACCTTCTTAACTAAATAAAGTTGCGCGTACACTTCAATTCTGGGGAGATTTATACAGTTGCAGAGACTAAATTTATGATCAGTATTCCGTTTGAAAGCTTCTATTCTAAGTTTATGTTGCTGTAAATGAAGGTTAGCTTCTCATTCACTTTATTTTCTTGTATTATTTTATGTATTTCTTATACATGCATGGGACAACGTTATACGGTGTTATCTAGGCATTGTGTTGTAGGAGACATTTTGTGGCTAGCCTAGCCTAGCATCACTTGCTTAACTGCATAGGCCACTGATTTTTTTGCCCCTTAGGCAATGTAAGTGTGCCTTATGCTTTTGACAACACTGTTCATACCAAATCCTAGTGTTTTGCATGAGGAAGGAATAGGATTATACACATGTGCAACGATTTTGCTACACTCTTGTCTTGTTTGTCTGAATCATACCCACGTTTTGTATTTTCTATCTTCTTCTTTATGTTTCTTTTCTGGCAAAGAAGACGGGGATCTTGATGTAATTTTGTCATCGATTTACTACATTTAAAGATAGCGTTGCATAGTGCATGTGTATATCTGAAAACAGAAACATTATAGAATAGAGGAGATTGCTTTTCAGATGTATTTGTTTTTGTTTCGATTGCTGGAGATGAGGAGGCCTTTCTGCAAGAATAATGGAAGCTATTATTATTATTATTAACTCTAGGGTCTCATTTGTTGGATTTCTTCTTGGACTGTACCCAGTGACGACCTATAGCATCCAATTATTTTTTATATGGTAAACTATACCATTGACCACTTATCTATGGTCCTTTTTCATTTCGACCACCATTTTTTAATTCTTGTTGATCAGACCACCTATAACACCCTCAACCGTATCCAACCTAGATATGAATACGATGTGTCACATTGACTTTTTAAATCATTTACTTTTACAAGATAGCTAAAAATCCAAACTTTCATTAAAATAAAAGCTGAATAATTTAGATAAATACTATAAAAAAGATTTACAAAACCGATCAGAGCATATACGATGCAATCCTTTAATTACATGCCAACAAAAGAACCTACTGTTTAAAGCACTTCTGATCTGATCTCTAGTAAAGATATGATGTCATGACTTCCTATGCTTGCTCCTCTGGCTTCTTTAATCTTACGTGTGAAACACTTACACGCTAAGTCATTGACTTAGTGAGGCATATATGCATGAAAGAAACATCAAAAAATGCAAACATACTTATTATCCATGAACAACATAGTATACAAAAACCATTATGCATTTCATCAAACAAGACATACTTAATATCATGTACTATTCATTTATGTTATTTATGTTAATAGCCCATGGTACTTTATTGAGAACTTAATGAATGTGAGTGCATTGAGGTTGTGCACAAATACTGTCACCACAGCTCGTATAAATTACACCGAAGTACAACATAGAAATTGCACCGAAGTGCCACGTAGAAATTGCATCGAAGTGCCACGTAGTATTGTCCCGAAGGACAGCATAGAAATGTCCCCAAGGACCACGTAGAATTGTCCCCAAGGACCACGTAGGATTGTCCCGAAAGACCGCGTAGAACCCTCGACATAGATATTGTATCGATACTGTTCATCCAGTATCGATACCTAAACACAGATATTACCTCTATTTGCCTTGAAGTATCAGTACTATTCATCTAGTATCGATACCTCTTGCCCATAAATTATTGGTTTAACCTGAAAATTTACCAAACCTTATCTAAATCCCACTCTTTTAACTCCTTTAATGTTATTACACTCAACTACACTTAACAAAACTAACTTATATCACTTTAACACATCTTAACCTTCAAAATCCCAAGTAATCCCTTAAAACCAAAAATCATACCAACTTATCAATATTGTTCTTAATCCTTTCTAACACCTTAAACCTTTTATTTTGACTGATGACAAGTCAATTATGACTTCAAAATCCTTTTTATAACTCTTTCTCATTACTACACTAAAAACAACCCCTTTACTTAATCATCCATAACTTATCCATCTTTTAGTTTTAACCAACCCTAAGCTTTCCTTAAGCTTATGGATTACCTAAAGACCAAAAACCAAACTTAAATCAACTTATAATAAACTCACCTTTGAAATGAGGCTCACGGCTAAAGGAAGAAGAAGAAGAGAAATAAACACTTTTCCAGATACTTCTTCCTTTCCCACTTCTTTGCTTAAATATCTAATAGAATGAATTTTAAATTATTTTCTTGCCTAAAGACCATTTTGCCCTTTTATCATTCAATCTTTACTCATCCATCCTACTAAAGAAATTTCACTTAAGTCTCTAAACTTTTCAATTATCACAATTTAATCATCAAGTTTTAAAATCTTACACTTTGGTCCCTATCCCAGTATTTGGGATGTTACAAATCTCCCCCTTAAGAAAATTCTTCCTCGAATTTTAACTGCACAAAGAGGTGGGGAAATTGTCTACGCATATCTTCTTCAAGTTCCCATATGGCTTCTTCTATTTTGTGATTCCTCCACAAAACTTTGACTAGTGGAATCTCTTTAGTCCTTAACTACTTAACTTCATATGTCAAGATCTGTACCGGTTCTTCCTCATAGGTCAAGTCAGGTTGAACTTTTATTTCTTTCGGTGTAACACTATGAGAAGGATCAGATCGATACTTTCAAAGCATGGAAACATGAAAAACGTTATGAATCTTCTACATTTATGGTGGCAAAGTCAACTGATATGTCACTGGTCCTACTCTCTTAACAATCTCATATGGCCCAATGAATCTAGGGCTAAGTTTTCCTTTCTGGCCAAAACGTAATATTTTCTTCAATGAGATACTTTAAGAAATACTTTATCTCTAACTTCAAACTCGATTTCTTTTCTTTTTAAATTTGCATATGACTTATGTTTATCGGATGCCACTTTAAGATTATGTTGAATCATTTGAACTTTCTCCTCTACTTCTTTGATCATGTCAGGACCAAAAACTTCTCGATCTTTGAGCTCGTACCAGTTCAATGGTGTACGACATTTTCTCCCCTATAAAGCCTCATAAGGAGCCATCTTAATGCTTGACTAGTAGCTATTATTGTAGGCAAAATCAACTAGTGGCAAATACTTCTCCCATGATCCATTGAACTTGAGAACACATGCTCTTAGCAGGTCTTCTAGGATTTGGATAGTCCGCTCAGACTATTCATCTGTCTGAGGGTGAAAAGTTGTGTTAAAGTTTAATCGAGTTCCTAATACTCCATGTAAGGTCTTCTAAAACCTCGATGTGAATCGTGGATCTTGGTCAGAAACTATTGAAATAGGAACAACATACAATCAAACAATTTCTTTGATATAAAGCTCTATATACTTGTCCATAGTAAAATTAGCTCTAACGGATATGAAATGTTCTGACTTGGTCAATCGGTCAACTATCACCCATATAGAATCTCTTTTATTCAGAGTCAAAGGTAACCCAGTTACAAAATCATCGTCATATTCTCCCATTTCCACTTAGGAATATATATGGGTTGCAACAATCGTGATGGAACTTTATGCTCAGCTTTGACTTGTTAACACGTCAAACATTTGGACATAAACTCCGTAATGCTTCTTTTCATTCCCGAACACCAATATCGACTCTTAAAATCCATATACATCTTATTTCCACCAGGGTGCATAGTCAATGGACTACAATGAGCTTATGTCAATAGGTCATTATTCAATTCTTCATCATCCAGAATCACAAGCATCCCTCGACAATACATATTTCCATCAAGCTTAACCTCAAAATCCTTTTTCCCTCATTTTTCACTTGATTCATCCTTTTTAAACATTTATCATCATTACCTTACAAGTCTTTGATTTGATCCAATACATTTGGCTTAAGTTTTAATTCTGCAAGTAATTCACCATCTCCACTCATTGACAATCTCATATATAAAGTTCACAAAGCTACAAACCATTTCTGACTTAAAGCATCAGCTACCACATTCACTTTCCCGAGATGAAAGTCAATTATCACATCATAATCTTTGAGGAACTCAACCCATCTTTGTTGTCTCAAATTAAGCTCTTTCCGAGTCATTAAATACTTCAAGCTCTTATGATCCGTATAGAGGTAACAACGCTCACCATATAAGTAGTGGCGCCATATCTTCAAAGCGAAAACTGCTACAGCCAACTCCAAGTCAAGTGTTGGATAGTTGTTCTCGTGCGATTTCAATTGCCTTGATGCATATGCCTCTATTTTACCTTCTTGCATCAATACACATCCCAAGCCATTATTGGACGCGTCACTATAAACATAGTTCTTGACATATTCAGGTTGGACCAATACCGGAGCTTCTGTCAAAAGTCTCTTTAATGCTTCAAAACTCTCTTGACATTCAAGGGTCCAAGAAAATGATACATTTTTTCTTAGCAACTTGGCCAAAGGCAAAGCTATCATCGAAACGTTCTTAACGAACCTTCGATAATAACCTGGAAGACCTAGGAAACTTTGAACTTCTAACACATTTGGAATATCCCAATATAATATGGCTTTTATCTTCTGAGGATCTACTCGAATACCTTCTGTAGAGATCACATGCCCAAGGAATGCCACCTCATTTAACCAAAACTCACACTTAGATAGTTTGGCATAAAGCTTCTTATCTCGTAGTATTTGCAGAACTATTTTAAGATGCACATCATATTCTTTATTTGACTTTGAATATACCATAATATCGTCAATGAAGACAACCATGAACTTATCAAGATAGGGTTGAAACACTATATTCATTAAATCCATAAACGCAGTAGGTACATTAGTTAACCAAAATGACATAACAATGAATTCATAATGACCATATCTCGTCCTAAAAGTTATCTTTGGAATATCTCGTTCCTGAATCTTTAATTAATGATAACCAGAGTGTAAATCAATCTTAAAAAAGACCGGAGCTCCCTTTAATTGATCAAACAAATCATCAATTCTTGGGAGGGGATATTTGTTCTTTATGGTCACCTTGTTGAGTTGTCGATAATCAATGCAGAGACGCATTGAACCATCATTCTTCTTTACAAATAATATTGGAGCTTCCCAAGGTGACACACTAGGTCTAATAAATCCCTTATCCAACAATTCTTGCAACTGAATCTTTAACTATCTTAACTCTCTCAGAGCCATTCGGTACGGTGCCATTGTAATCGGCGTTGTTCCAAGCATTATCTCAATTTGAAACTCAACCTCCCGATATGGAGGTAATCCCGACAACACAGCATGAACGACATCTGAAAATTCTCTGACCGTTGGAATATCCTATAGTCCTCTTTCCTTAATCTGAGTATCAATTACATTAGCAATAAAACCTTGACATCCTTGCAACAATAATTTTTTTTCTGACATTACTGATATAACGTTTGTTAACAGATTAAATCTATCACTAATCATAATCACTTCGAATCCATCGGTACTAATCAGAGTTACTTTCTTCAATCTACAATCGATATTTGCATGATAATGATATAGCCAGTCAATTACCAAGATCACTGTAAATTCATCAAAGGGTAATTCCATCAGATTAGTAGGGAATTCAATTCCTTGAATCTTTATGGGACACCCTCGACACACTTGATTTACCCGAGCACTATGCCCTAAAGGGTTAGTCACTATCACATCATTACTTGTTGTTTCTAGTTGTATTCTCAACTCTCTCACCAACTTGCTACTAATGTATGAATAAGTTGAACCCGAATCAATCAATACCAAAATAAATTTATCAAGTAATTGGAAAATACCTGCAATGATCTCTGGATCATCGCGATCTTCGTTGGTCTTTATGTTGTAAACCCAGGTAGTTGAGCGCAATTCCTGTTGAGTAGATGACTCAGACTTGTTTTTTTTCCTCTACCTCTTCCTCTCTGAGATACTGAAGTAGATCAATCGGATTGGGCAGTCTCTTCCGTCATCATAGGATAATCCTGGACAAAATGTCTGGTATCCCCACATCGAAAACAGGCTCCAGAGACCACACGGTATACTCCAGTATGATTTTTCCCACAATGCTGACACTGTCTTGATTGACCTTGATTCAATCTCCCCACACCAGACCCTATTGATTGTGTCTGTCGAACTCTTATCTGATTTGATCCTCTAGCAGAGGATGCATCTAACTCAGATCTTGCCTCAGATCAAAAACCAGAATCTCTACCTCTCTTTGATGGTACTGAACTCGATGAAGCACTAACTCTCTTGGACTCTTGATCTTTGTGCTCTCCAAACTTCTCATTTTGAGCTCTCTCTAGAGCTTTAACACGGTTAACTACTTCTTGGAATGAAGACAGATTCAAGACTATTAACATATCTTTCAATCTAGGACATAAGCCTTCAACCAACCATTCGCAATCATCATTCTCAATCGTAACTAGCTCAGCAGTAAATCGACTCAACTTATTGAATTCACACTCATACTCATACACAATGTGATTCCTTTGCTTCAAGCTCATGAATTATTGCTTCATTTTCCTTATGAACTGATCTCCAATGTACTTGTCTTTAAACTCTTCTAAGAACAAGGACCGTGTCACTTGATCACTTGTCATTCTCATGGTGATATTTGTCCACCATACTCTAGCTTGCCCACGTAACAGTGAAACCACTCTATCTAATTTCTCCACTTTAGAGCAGTTGAGACCTTCTAACATTATCTTGACATCATTCAACCAAAGGTCTACAGCAACAGGATCTTTCTCTGCTTCACCTTTGAATTCAGGAGCTCCTAATTCTTTCAACTCTTTCGCAACATTCATTCTAGTAGTTGAGGGAGCATGAGATTGAAAACGCATCAGGATAGCATCCAACGTCCTGAAAAATGTTCTCTGATCTTGTACAGGCACTCCCTGAGGTGTCTGTTCTTCACCTTGTCTGCCCAGGGTAGGTGAATTACTACTACTTTCCTGTCTATCATTTCTCGCTTCACTTTAGGAGCTCTCATGGTTAGACATCTAATAAAACAATAACATTTAACTCTATTAGCAAAACAACATACTCATTATCCTATCAGATCAAAAAAAATTCACTATTTTGTTAACATGTATAATTTTTAAAACACATTTTCTTCAGTTTATGCCTAGAATCGGCTAAACTATGGCTCTTATATCATTAAATGTAACACCCCTAACCCGTATCTGACTTGGATATGAATCTGATGTGTCACATTAACTTTTCAAATCATTTACTTTTACAAGATAGTTAAAAATTCAAACTTTCATTAAAATAAAAGCTGAATAATTTACATAAATACAATCAAAAAGATTTACAAAACCAATCAGAGCATATACAATTCAATCCTTTAATTACATGCCAACAATAGTTAATGTAACAAAAGAACCTACTATTTAAAGTGCTTCTGATATGATCTCTGGTAAAGATATGATGTCCTAACTTCCTATCCTTGCTCCTTTGGCTTCTTTAATCCTACGTGTGAAACACTCACACGCTAAGTCATTGACTTAGTGAGTCATATATGCATTAATGAAACATCAAAACATGCAAACATATATTTATTATCCATGAACAACATAGTATACAGAAACCATTATGCATTCATCAAACAAGACATATATAATATTATGTATTATTCATTAATGTTATTTATGTTAATAGCCATAGTACATTATTGAGAACATAAGGTATTTGAGTGCATTGAGGTTGTGCACAAATACTGTCACTATAGCTCGTATAAATTGCACCGAAGTGTCGTGTAGAAATTACACCAAAGTGCCACATAGTATTTTCCCGAAAGACCACGTAGAAATATCTCGAAGGATAACGTAGAATTGTCTCGAAGGAACGCGTAGAACCCTCAACTCTTGGCATGCCAATTATACCCTCACCTCTCATATCACACACTATGGGCTTTACCATTTATATATTTCACATAACTTATATCACAAGACATTTAAACACATAGATCTTTGTCACATAGCTTATATCATATTTTCATGTAATCTCATAGATCATTTAACACATAATATGACATGTAACACATAGACATATAATTGTACTCATGTACACATAGTAATTATATTAACAATATGTTTGTATTTATGGAATCATGCAATCAAAACATTGGAAATAGACTCATCGCAAGCCTTATTTCCATAAAACACCATATACATAGTAGTATGCACTCACCTTGGCCTCACTAAGTCAACGCAATACACTTATAACTCTTGAACGCTCTTATAGCTTCGAATTGTCTGAAACTTACCTTCGTTCAATATCTACACAAAGATACGACATATATAAATGTCGGAGTTCAATCACTATAAATCAACCCTTAATAACTTAACTTAAATAAAACAACTAATTCAATATTTCAATCTTAATAGTATTTGTACCCAAGGTACAGTACCAATGCTTCCTCACTGGGGTATCAATACTATACTTCAATATCAATACCTTTCCTACATTCTGGAATTCATCTCTAAAAATGGTACTGATACCTTAACATTTGTATCGATACCCTTGATATCGATACTCTTTGAAGAATTCATCAACTTTTACCTTATGGTATCGATACTGTTCATCCGATATCGATACCTAAACAGATATATTACCTCTTTTTTCATTGGAGTATCGATATTGTTCATCTAGTATCGATACCACTTGCCCATAACTTATTGGTTTAACTAAAAAATTTACCAAAACTTATCTAAATCCCACTCTTTGAACTCTTTTAATGCTATTACACTCAACTATACTTAACAAGACTAACTTATATCACTTTAACACATCTTAACCTCCAAAATCCCAAGTAATCCCTTAAAACCAAAAAGCATACCAACTTATCAACATTGTTCTTAATTCTTTTAACACCTTAAACCTTTTATTTTGACTAATGACAAGTCAAATATGATTTCAAAATCCTTTTTATAACTCTTTCTCATTACTACACTAAAAAAAACCCTTTACTTAATCATCCATAACTTATCCATCTTTTAGTTTTAATCAACCTTAAGCTTTCCTTAAGCTTATGGATTACCCAAAGACCAAAAAGAAAACTTAATTTTAAGAAATAATCAACTTATAAGAAACTCGCCTTTGAAATGAGGCTCACAGCTAAAGGAAGAAGAATAAGAGAAATAAGCATTTTTCCAGATACTTCTTCCTTTCTCACTTCTTTGCTTAAATGTATAATAGAATGAATTTTAAATTCTTTTCTTGCCTAAAGACCATTTTGCCCTTCTATCATTCAATATTTGCTCATCCATCCTACACAAAGAAATTTCACTCAACTCCATGAACTTTTCAATTATCACAATTTAATCATCAAGTTTTAAAATCTAACACTTTGGTCCCTAGCCCAATATTTGGGATGTTACACCACCCAACTATTTAAATGCATTCAATCATGCCACTAGCCTTAATGGAAGTACTGATATGGTAGTTAATAAAATTGTTATAATTTACATTTAGTCTTTATTACTTACATAATCTATAAAATTGGTCATAATTTTAAATTAATTCAACATTTTTAATCCTCTAATTATATGATGACACGTGTCATGATATCATTAAATGACTTTTATATGACGTGGTGCCATTTGATTGGTGGAAAATAAATTGAAACAACATTGAGCTTGGAGGGGAGGGGTAATCGAACCTAGGACTTCTTAGATGAAATTCAATGGCCTTAACCACTGCTACAAGAATGATTTTTGGTATAATGCATACATCAACTAATATTTATCTTATAATATAACAAAGGCCAGAACAATGAAAATTGAAGCAACACTAAAATGACTTGATTCAAATAAATTAATATTTTAAAATATATTGTTTATATTCAACCCGACCCACCTAGAAAATATATTGTTTATATTCGACTCGTCCTGACTCAATTTAAATAAATTAATATTTTAAAATAGTTAAAAATATACTTATAAAATAATTATAAGTCGAATATAAACAATATAAATTTCTGGGTTGGTCGAATATTTTTTTAAATATAAGTCAAATATTAATTTTATACTTATAAAATAATTATAAGTCGAATATAAAAAATATACTTATAAAATAATTATAAATCGAATATAAATATATTTTTAACTATTTTAAAATATTAATTTATTTGAATCAAGTAGGGGCAAGTCGAATATAAACAATATATTTTCTAGGTGGGTCGAATATTTTTTAAGTATAATTCGAATATTAATTTTATACTTATAAAATAATTATAAGTCGAATATAAAAAATATACTTATAAAATAATTATAAGTCCAATATAAATATATTTTTTAAAAATATTTTAAAATATTAATTTATTCGAATCAAGTCAGGACGAGTCGAATATAAACAATATGTTTTCTGGGTGGGTCAGGTTGAATATAAACAATATATTTTAAAGTATTAATTTATTCAAATCAAGTCATTTTAGTGTTGCTTCAATTTTCATTGATTTGGCCTTCATTATATTATAAGATAAATATTAGTTGATGTAAGCATTATACCAAAAATCAATCTTGTAGCAGTGGTTTAGGTCATTATTTTTCATCCAATAAGTCATGAGTTCGATTCCCTTCCATCCCCTCCCCTCTACTAGAATATTTTTTATTCTATTCCCATTTCCTCTCCAGTCATAATGTTGGTTCAATTTATTTTCCTTCCACCATATGGTGCCATACCACTTGTCACGCCCAACTTGTCGTAATATCAGAGTTAAAGTCTAACGGGACCTGCGCCCTTAGACGACCAAGTCTAGTGAGCATGTAAACTCGTCAAGGTTGAAACCAAACCCTCAAGGCTTCTAGGATACGGAAGCTTTAACACCAACGTGGCTACTCCAAACCACCAAGGTTAGAGTAAATGCCTCATAACTTTATTACACTCTCAATAGAATGAATGGACTAAATATATAAAATTATGATCAGTTTGATAGATTGTGTAAGTAATAAGGATTAAATGTAAATTATACCAATTTTATTAACTGTCATGTCAGCACTTTCATTAATTGTTAACGACTAGTGGCCTGATTGAATGTATTTAAATAGTTGGAGGGTATGATTGACAAAAATTAAAAAATGGCGGTATAAATGAAAATGGGCTATAGTTAAGGGTCAATGGTATAGTTTACCCTTTTATATTACAAATTTATTTGGGGAAAATACATATATGGTCCTCTAATTTGGAGTGCAATATCAAAGAGATTGAAAGGAAGCAGGGAGCACAACCACAATGTAAGAGTTTTGTTGGTTTTCGTTCCGTCTCCTATTTTGTTGCTAAAATACGAGAATTAGTACTCCATATTACTTTCGAATATGAACATTAACATGTCATTTTTTTTATATAAAAATTAAACACTTCTCTCGGAAACACATTATATTTGCCCAAACAAAAGTTATTAAGCATTTTTTTTAATTTTCTAGAAAAACAAGTGAAGAATTTTCAACAAAGAAACGGTGCTTGAGGGAAAGTCTCACGTGCGGTAGCCTAATGTACGGTTAAAGAAAGACGTTATCAGAAATATTATTATTTTTTTAACATTTTCGGTATAAAATTACCGGAAACATTATTATTTCTACCGGAAATATTATTATTGGGCGTTTTACCAGGTTTGTTAACATATCCGATAAAGCGCTACCTAAAACATAATTTTTTTTTACCGGAAATGTTAATATTGGACACTTTACTGGAAATGTTAAAAAACATTAATGTTTTAGGTAAAAAAATAAAGTTTTAGGTAATTTTTTACCATAGATGTTAGAAAAATAATAATATTTCCGATAGCATCTTTCCTTAATCTTATATTAAATTTGTCGTTCGACAGAAATTCCAGTTATTGGTGTTTGGTCGGAGCCAAAACAGAAAAGAACAAAATGAAGTTTTATTAAGTGGGTACTAACCCACTTATACAGGCTTAGATTTACAAAATCCATCAGCCCAACTGACTTATAAAAGCCCACTAATAACTCAATTTACAACACTAGAAAAGCAAAAGTTACTCTATCAGTATTAGATCTCTGATTTTGCTTTTATAATGGATTATGAGAGATCATGTCCTGGCAAAATTCTTCAGATAATGAGTTGAAATAAAAAAATTCTTCAAATAATGCAATCTAAAAATTATTTGCTCATTTGAGGTGTTTGCTACAGTTCGAGGGTTGGTCGACAGGTCCTCCGGGCGACCTCCATAGGTCACCAAGTCTTCCAAACAGTTATTATCTATATCGGTAATTAGGCTTTTATTCGAAGATCTCCATAGATCACCAGGTCCTCCGGGCGACCTCCATAGGTCGCGCCAAGTCCTTCGGGCGACCTCCATAGGTCACACCAAGTCCTCCAAACGCTCAAGCATTGGTTTCCTAGATTTTTCATAAGTTACATTGATTACCTACGTCGGTAATTAGTGGTCCATAAAACTTCCGAAAGGTACTGTAGCATTCACACTAGAACAGAAATAATTTCAGTTAGACCTTATTTCAATAAATATTTTTTTTCAAAACTCTACAGCAGCAAATCAGCCTATTAAGCATTTAACCAGTTTTTTTGTAAGAAAATGAAGAGATAAAAGTATATGAATTTTTATCGATTTAGGGTGATTGTAAATGATAATATTTGTTTTAAAAATTATTAATCATTTGATAATAAATATTTAAATACTCTTAATTATTAATGTTCGAATTCAGAAAATTTAAATATAATGATTATTCATTTAAGGTAAAAATATATAAAAATTTCATCTCAGGGAATGCCTAATATTTTAAAATTAACCAAATTTTCACTCCTAATATTTAATCTTAATTCATCTCAGTAACCCAATTGTCAACTTCTACAGCGAAGGCCAAACCGTTAACGGTAGAAGAGACAAGCAGACGCAAGTCCAAACAGTGAAAATTGGATAAAATAATTTTTTTATTTCCCGAAGCTGTCGGTAGAGCATCTGGTGGGGCCACTCTTCATTGCATCCTCCTCAAAAATCCAGCCTGTTATTACCTAAATCACGAACACATAATCCATTCTCCACCGTTGGATCATGCGAAACATGCGAAACATATAACACACCACTGGCTTAGACGCCATGAAAGAGACCTTCGATCTAACCACACCTTTCCCTTTCATTTCTCCCACCTCTTAAAAACAACCGCAATCCTTCATTTCTGCTTTCAAACCCTAAACGAGAATCTGCGAGGGAAACCGACACAAAGAAGCCCAACAATGGCTGACTTTAGCAAAGCCATTGCTTTGATTCTCATGGTGGTTTTGGTTGCAAACCTTGCTTTAATGGCCGACGCTGATGATGATAAGGAGATTCGTGTTAGGACTCACAAGGGTAAGAAGGAGTGTATACAAGGATGGGAATGTAGCTGGTGGTCACGTTATTGTTGTAACCAAACGATTTCGGATGTCTTAGCTGTTTATCAATTCGAGAACCTTTTCTCTAAGAGGAATTCTCCGATCGCTCATGCCGTTGGATTTTGGGATTACCGGTCTTTCATTTTGGCTGCCGCCATGTATGAGCCTCTGGGTTTCGGGACAACCGGTGGTAAGCTTATGCAAATGAAGGAAGTCGCTGCTTTCCTTGCCCATGTCGGCGCCAAAACTTCTTGTGAGTTCATTTCTCGGTCTTTATATTAGTACCGATCTTGATTTATTTCGAAATTGACTAAATATTTAACAAGATCCGCAATCGTACAAGCTTATAAATTTGTTCTAGATTTTAAGCTCTGCACTCTGGTCAGGTCAGCTAAGTTCAGATCGCAATCCCTTTCGGTGGTTGATAAATTGCTTGAATGGAGCTAAAGATTTGAATAAATTACTAAAATGGTAGTAAATTAAGATCTTGGGACATGCTATTATTAGATTTTCTCTTTGCTTATTGAGTTATCTATGCTGAATCTTTTAAACCCCGGGTATGGATAATTATTTATAGTTAGTGGAGCAATTGTGGAAAGTTTTTAATGATGTAAACGATTTCAGTTTTGTTCATAATTATGAACTCTACATTCTGGGTCAACTCAAATCAGCTAAGCTTAGATTGCAATCCTTTATAGCTGTTGGATAAATTGTTTGCATGGAACTAAAGATTTAAATAAACAATTGGTTCTAAACTAAGATTTTTAATAGAATGCGAGAAACATATAGGCACCTGGGAGCTTTGGTTTTTGATGATTGTGGATTTTATTGTTAGTTGAGCATTTGTGATGAGTTTTTAATGGTGATCTGACCTGATTGATTATAGGATTTTTAATGCTAAGGTTTGGGATAAAATCCAACAAACTTATTGGTTTAATACTCCCCGAAAACTTTGATTTTCAATGTTAATGGATAATTATTATTGGTAGTGGAGCGATTCTGCTGAGTTTTTAATGATGGTAAACGATTTTCAGGTGGAGATGGAGTCATAACCGGAGGACCGCTGGCTTGGGGCCTTTGCTTCAACAAAGAAATGAGCCCTATGCAGGATTACTGTGATGATTTCTACAAATATATGTATCCATGTGCCCCTGGCGCTTCGTACTATGGCCGTGGTGCCTTGCCAATTTACTGGTTCGTATAATACTTTTTCCTGTCATGATTGAAACATATATTCAGTTTTCTTCCCCATCTGCACTTTATCATTGTTACAGATTAAGTTTTGAGTTGTCTGTTCAAGTTGCTATTCTGGTTAAATGTTTCATAGGAACCCTATGCAACTCTGATTCTCCATCTTTCTTTAAATAACAGTGTCCGACCTTGAGTGGATATGGGTACGGAGATATGATCCTCCAATGACCTATATATGTGTGTGAAATATGATGTTTGCCCTAGGTCGTGGAGATGATTTGTAGTTGTATTAATAATCTGACCGCTGAGTGTTTTCGGTGGCTTTTTGATTGTAGGAACTACAACTACGGAGCTGCTGGGGACGGTATAAAAGTTGACTTGTTGCATCATCCTGAGTATCTCGAGCAGAATGCAACTATTGCCTTCCAGGCCGCCATTTGGAGGTGGATGACCCCAATCAAGAAATACCAGCCTTCAGCTCACGACATTTTTGTCGGCAACTGGAAACCAACCAAGAACGACACTTTGGCCAAGCGGGGTCCTACTTTTGGCACCACTATGAACGTTCTTTACGGAGAATACACTTGTGGGCAAGGCGATATCAATCCAATGAACACCATCATCTCCCATTACCTCTATTACCTTGACCTGTTGGGTATCGAGAGAGAGCAGGCAGGGCCGAACGAGGAGCTAAGTTGTGCAGAGCAAGAAGCATTCAACCCAGCCTCATCTCCGAAGACCGCAACTTCTTCTTAAGCCTAGGGTTCAGCCAATTTTATTTGTTAAACTGTACTTGTCAACGAAGGTTTATTAATAAGAGGGGCAATTAGGCTGTTGTAAAATTGTTGTGTATGTCGGTGTGAGATAGGGCCCGTCCACTTGATGATTATAAATAGTTATACGTTGATGTGCTGCTGCTGTTACGTGGTCTTTGTAATTTGCTTTCTGTGTGTGTATTTTGATATTATTTGATGCTTGTTGTGCTGTCTACGACATTGATATGAAAAAGAACATATGCAGTGAACCTCCATTTTCTTCTATTTCCTATGTAGTTTGTGCTTCATTATTTCTTTAATATATATACATATATTTAAATTAGGAAAAACAAATAACACTTTGGATTTTTCCTTTTTTCTTAATATTTTTGTTTTGGTTTCTTTTTTCTTAATATTTTTGTTTTGGTTTCTTTTTTCTCTCTGACTTTTGTTTAGTTGGCAACACTAATTTTAATATTGATTACCGATCGTTGGTGATTATTATTTTTATTTGTTTTTTTAATACTGTCTTTTATTTTTATTTTTTTAAGTTTTTTCAATTTTAAATAAGAATATATGTCATTGTGACACGTTTTTCGTTGCTTTTGTAACAAATTTTTCTATGCTCTTCTGACATGTTTCTTATGGCCTTTGGTACTTTTTTTTTACATTTCTCTGCGGTTGTGTTGGTGCTTGCACAAAGATCCTCACAATATTTATTTTTTAATTAGTTTGTCAATGGTCACGTATTATCTGATTCCTCTTTGGTAAAAGATTGTTTATCGATATAATCAAAATTGTGTAACGAAGTGGTTTATCAAATTGTTTGGTCCGCTTACGACTCTTTGATCACTTTGTAAAAAGTCTCGTTTGATAGAGACAATGAATTTTATGAAGATTATTAGATTCTTTTTATATCGGATATTATTTGAGAATGAGAGGTTTTATGTTTTTTTTTTCTTCATATTTTTAGTTTTTAGTGATTATTATTTTAATTTTCCTTTTAAGTGTATCTTAATTTTGATTTATTATATTATTTTTATTAATGAAACTTAGTTTATTAGAAAAAAAAGATTGGCTTAGAAAATTGCTGGAAGTTCAAATTGACACTTTGCCTTGTAGTTTCTGGGCCTTCAGCCTTGTACTTGGGCTGGTATAGCTCTCCAACAATGGAGTGCCATTGATCTTTTGAACTCGAGCAGACTCAGTGAACCGGGACTAGGGTTTGAGTCGAGTATAAAAAAAGTTTCCGTTTCCCGAAAGGAAAATGAAAGAAAAAATCACCTCAGCTCTGCCCCTACATCAGCTCTGCGCGAAACCCTAAAAGCAATGCCTCCGAAAGCAGCTAAATCCAAGGAAGCTCCAGCCGAGAGGCCAATCCTTGGCAGATTCTCTTCTCACCTCAAGATCGGAATCGTAACTTTCTTCTTTCAACCTCACTTTTCATTTTTTTCTTGAAGCTTAAGTTTTTCATCCAGTAAATATCGCTTCTTCACTTGCAAGTGGGATTGCCTAATGTGGGGAAATCTACTCTTTTCAACACGCTTAGTAAGCTATCAATTCCTGCTGAGAACTTCCCCTTTTGTATAATCGAGCCCAATGAGGCCCGAGTTAATGTCCCTGACGAGCGATTTGAATGGATTTGCCAATTGTTCAAGCCCAAAAGTGAGGTATAATCTGTTTTCTACTTTCTTTTGCCTATCTTTGCATAAAATTAGCATTAATTGCACTTAAGAGGCTACACTGTTATACTTATCGTATCCAAGTAAGTCCGTAACGTTTAATTTATACTTAAAATAACCCTTAATCTAAAACAACATTTCATAGTTTATTTGGATGCAATTAAAGTACAGTACATGGGTTTACTAGATAAATCTGAAATTGTCCAGATGCTTTTTTAGTGTTTTAGCTGGAAAAGATAGATTATGAACAGTCATTATTGTTTTCTTAGCTGGTTCCCGTGCAAACATTTTAGATGTTTCGATGCAAACAGGTTCCAGCTTTCTTAGAAATTCATGATATTGCTGGATTGGTTAGAGGTGCCCATGAAGGTCAAGGATTGGGCAACAACTTCTTGTCGCACATACGTGCTGTTGATGGCATTTTTCATGTTTTACGTAAGATATCTAGATTTTCGAGATGAAACTGTTTCTATCTTCCGTTATTATGTTACAAATCACTATGTTTGCATACTTAAATTTTAAAGTTTTATCATACCTTGCAGAACATTAATTTTTCTTTTTCGACAAAGGGTTGTTAAAAATCATTAAATGGTTTATGCTATTGCTATTTACTAATAAGTTTGAGGTTACTAAAGCCACTTTTATCTTTATAGTTTTTTAATGCTTGTGCCTTTGGTTTAAAAATGTTTCTTTGTTATCTTATTTCTTGAACTCAATCATACAGGTGCATTTGAAGATTCAGACATAATCCACGTTGACGACTCTGTGGACCCTGTTAGGGATTTAGGGACTATGAGTGTTGAGTTACGGTTAAAGGTTTGTTCTTGAATTCTAATGTTATTGTAATAGGTATTTGGAGCTCTACTTTTTATTATTCAATTAAAATACAACTGGCATGCTTTTCATTTGGAATTGGAAGATTAATGAATGTGTTTTACCAGTGTTGTCGAGGCTTGTGCCTTAGCCTGGACAATAATGCAAATTTGATCAGGCGCACACCTGGCACATGTTGCATGTGCCTGATTGAAATTATATTTAATTTATTTTTTCACACTTTTTCATTAGATATATCTTTATTAGTAAGAAATGAATGTTATCAAACCCTATACTTCGGGATAAACTAGACCACACATCAGAGTATGTCGTGTATCTTATCTTAAGCTTTATATAATACACAAAAAAAAAGCTCATAGATATACTGTTATAGCTCGAGAGAAGTAGAAAAGGATTCGAGAAAAGATGATAGAAGTAGAGAATTTAGAGAAGAAAAGGTCATTCATTCATTGCATAAGGGAAAAATGCTCCCACAAGCATGTATTATTTAGTTACAATGCAGTACAGAGAATCTAAGGATGCCAGCTGGCAATCCTAAATAACAAACTATTAACATAATTGCTTCTTATCCTTTCCTCTTTTTCTGCAGGTATTGGGTCATCGGGTTTGGGCCGCTCCAGCTTTCCTTGGATCTGCTTGGCCTGCTCCAACTCATCAGGTAAGTTAAGTACATGACCTTCACGTGCTTCAATTCCCAAATCCCCCTATTCAATCCCTAACCCTCACTCCTCAATTCCCAAATCATCATCGTTTCCTCGTCCTCCTTCTCCTCCGACTGTAATAATACCCGCCCCATGAGACGAGCCTTGTCCCCAAGGATTAAACATAGGAAACTGCCCTTTAAGAACTGAATAATCTTCCTAAGTATCATTTGCTTCATCCAAATTCTCCCATCGAACCAAAAGTTGAGTCACGAGTTTGCTATTTCGATTCACTATACATCTGCCCATAATTTTCAAAGGTTTGATTCTTAACTGTCCTTCTTCATCTACTGCAGGAGGATCTGTTGCAGAAGTGGATGATTCCCTGATGAATTTCTTCAAGAGGCTCACATGGTATACTGGGTGCAGTCGCGTTGATTCTGGTAAGTCCAATCGATAAGCCTCTGCTATTTTTTCCAGAATTTTGTATGGCCAATAAAATTTGTCTGTTAACTTTAGATTTTTTCGTAGGGCATGTGAAGTTTGTCGGTATGGCTGTAATTTCATGTAAACCACATCCCCAATAGCAAAAACCCTCTCTGATCGTTTTTGATCTGCATGTTGCTTCATTCGATTACTAGCCAATTCTAGCTGTTGTTTAACCAGTTTTCTGATTTGATCTCTACTGTTCATGATATCATTTACTGATTGTACTGTAGAGTCTATAGGCTAAACCATAATAGGTGGTTTGTATCCATATAAGGCCTGAAAAAGAGTAAGTTATAGAGTAGTGTGGTAAGTGGTGTTGTACCACCACTCTACATGGGGTAGCCATTTAGCCCATTGTTTAGGTTGAAAGAAACAAAGGCCTCTTAAATACTGTTCCAAACATTGATCAACTCTTTTTGTTTGGCCATATGTTTCTGGATGATAAGTAGTGCTGAAAAGGGTTTTAATACCCAATTGTTTCATTAATTCCTTCCAAAAAGCACTAGTGAAAGTCTTATCTCTATCTGAAATGGCCATTTTAAGCTAGCCATGCAACTTATAAACATTGTCTAGGTATAGTTTAGCTACCTCAGCTACAGAATAAGGATGAGATAGTGGCAGGAAATGACTGTATTTGGTAAACTTATCCACTATTACCAAAATGCAATTTTTTCTAAGGGAAGTAAGTAGGCCCTCTATAAAATCCATAGTAATTACTTCCCAAGCTTGATTAGGAATAGGCAGGGGCTGTAGCAAACCAAGCTTTGCTATATGTTCTAATTTAGTTTGGTGACAAGTCTCACAACACCTCACATAAGTAGCTATCATAGCCTTAAGTCTAGGCCAATAAAAATTTGACCTTATCCTATGATATGTAGCCTGTGCTCCTGAATGACCACCTTGAGGAGAGTCATGCAAGGTTTGAAGAATCTTTAATATAAGACTTCCAGTAGTCCCAATATACACTCTGTCATTGTGTTTGAAAACACCCTTTGAATTCTTCCATTTAGTGTCTGCAGTAGGATTGATAGTGAGGATTAAAATCCAATCCTTAGCTAGGTTGTCTCCCTGATAGCTATCTTCTACCTCTTGAACCCAAGTAAGTATTAAAACTGTTACCCCCAAAGTAAAACATTGAGCTTGATCTTCCCATCTTCTAGATAAAGCATCTGCAACTACATTTGATTTCCCTTTTCTGTACTGTATAGTGTAGTCCATCCCCAATAGTTTGGTGAACCCCTTCTTTTGAATAGTGGTAGTCAACTTCTGTTCTAAAAGGTACTTTAAGGGTTCATGGTCAGTCTTGATGACAAAAGGCATGCTTTCTAGATAATGCCTCCACTTTGAAACATCTAAAAGGATAGCAAGATATTCACGTTCATAAATGGAAAGTGTAGAGTGTCAAGGGTTGAGAGATTTACTTAGATAGGCAATAAGTCGACCATCCTGTGAAAGTACATCCCCTATACCACCAGAACTGACATCTGTTTCTAAATAGAAACTCTTAGAAAAATATGGTAAAGCTAAGACTAGAGCATAACATAGCTTTTTTAAGGTTTTCAAAGGCAGTATAAGCTTCAGAATTCCACTAGAAACCATCTTTCTTTAACAGTTGTGTCAAAGGTCTTCTAATAAGGCTATAGTTTCTGATAAATTTTTTGTAGTAGCCTGTTAAACCTAGAAACCCGCGTAGAGACTTGAGGGTTTTATGTCTAGGCCAAGTTTGCATTACTTCCACCTTGTTGGGGTCAGTAGCCACCCCTCCAGTCGAAATGATGTGGCCTAAATACTCCACCTGAGTCTGTCCAAAAAAACACTTGGAAATTTTTTCAAATAATTTGTTTAGTTGCAAAACTTCTAAAACCATATGTAAATGATTAATATGGTCTTGCATACTGCTACTGTATACCAAAATGTCATCAAAGAATACCAAGACAAATTTTCTAAGAAAATAATTAAATAATTCATTCATAAGAGCCTGAAATGTAGCAGGAGCATTAGTAAGGCCAAAAGGCATCACATTAAATTCATAATGGCGTTAATGTGTTCTAAAGGTTGTCTTGTAAATGTCTTCTGGTCTGATTCTAATTTGCCAATATCCTGATCTCAAATCAATTTTTGAAAATTAACTGCCCCATGCAATTCATCTAATAAATCTTCGACCATAGGAATAGATAATTTATCCTTGATTGTCATGTTGTTTAACTGTCTGTAATCCACACAAAATCTCCAAGTGCCATCCTTCTTTTTAATAAGAAGACAGGGAGATGCAAAAGGGCTCCTGCTAGGCTGTATAACAGAAGAAGAGAGCATGCTTGCAATTTGTTTTTCTACCTCAGCCTTCTGATTGTGAGCAAACCTGTAGGGCCTTAGATTAACAAGTGTTGAAATAGGCTTAAGTGGAATGGCATGATCATGAGTTCTCTGAGGAGGTAGTCCTTCAGGTTCAGCAAAAATTGTATTGTATTTCTCCAATAAATGTTTGAGTTCAGTAGGAATAGGATATGGATTCCCTGTCATATTCAATAGAACAATGTGGCCCATAATATCTGAATCCCATGCAGTTATTTTAAGTAATATGGCCCCTAAAATCTGATATAGTTTTGTAGAGGGTTGTTTACCTTGAATAATAATATGCTCTCCTTGATGGTCAAAGCTTAATGTCATATTATTGAAATCCATTAGTATTGGACTAAATAACTTCATCCAATCAACCCTTAAGACCATGTCACTTCCACCCACTTAAAGCAATCTGAAATCATGTATAAAAGTGTGTCCTTGCATTTTCCATTCAACTTTGCTGCGTCTAACAGAATTGAAAAGCTACTGTCCATTAGCAACAGTGATGGCCAACGGGTAAGTAGTAGTAATTTGTATGCCAATATCAGCCCATTTTAGGGTCAAAAAACTGTGTATGCTACCATTATCAATTAGAATATTTAATGGTCTTCCCTGAATAGTTCCTTGAATTCTCAATGTATTATGGCCAATGCAGCCAATAATATCATTCATAGAAATTTCTAGGTTTTCTTGTTGTTGTTGTGGAGATTGATCCGACTCAGTAGGAAAACTTCCAGTGGAGAAGTGTCAGTTTCTTCAGTAATCATGTTCAATTGCATGTTTTTACACTGATGACCTTGAAGAAATTTCTCACCACACTTAAAACAGAGGTTATTTTGCCTTCTATAGTCTTTTAGGTTCTGTTTTGGGTTTGGTAATGATGTAGTCTTGGGAGGTACTGGCAGTGAATTTGTCTTAGTAGTAGTAATGGGGTTTGAGTAGGGTGGGTTTTTAAAAGAAGGCATCATTCTTCTGTTCTCAAACTCAGCAGATAATTCATAAAGCTTAGCTTGTTTGCATGCTTTAGAAAAAAATTTAGGATCTAGAGCCCTGACCTTATGTTTGATGTCTTCTCTAAGTCCACTGATAAAAAGTGATATAAAGAAATCCTCATTTAAGGTAGGATTTTGCAATAGCATGTGAGGTTTTAACTCTTCAAATCTCTCTTGATAGTCCTCAACAGACCCCTTCTGAGTTAACTTAGTGAATTCCTCTACTATATCAGAAATACCTGCCACTGAATCTGTGACAAAGATCTGCCTTAAACTCATGCCACGTTACATGGTGTTTCTGCATGATATAGCCATCAAACCAAATTTCTTCTTTTCCCGTTAGATACATAGTGGCTACTTCTACTCTCTGATCTACAGGAACACTACAAAGAGAGAAATATTTAAGGCATTTCTGAAGTCATCCCCTAGGATTGACCGCTTCAAAAAATGGCAGTTCAATTTTAGGTCGATGTCACATAGACCCTGAAATATTAAATGAGCCCCCTGTGCATTTTCTTTTTACTTTAGAACCAAAAAAAATAGGTCTAGTTTCACTGTTTTCACCCATTTGATTCTCAGGTTTAGAACTATTCTTAAGGACTAGACAAGCGTCAGGTTTAGCTTTTAAAATCTCAGGTTCATCAGTTTTATAAGTAAATTTGGACTTATCATTCACCACAATAACCAAAACAGGATTCTTCCCGTCATTTTTAGAAGTATTAGGAGTTTGTACCTGTTCACCAGCAGAATTTTCTTGTTCACCATTTCTGCCTATTAAAATCTTTAACTGCTACTCAACATAACTTTGATTAGTAGACATCCTTGATTCTAATCCAGTGATTCGATTTTCTTGACTTTCCCACCATTTAGGTGGATGAGTTTCTTCTTGGCCTTGTTTCACCAACATAGCTAATTCTTCAATCTGTTTTTGCAGTGCATAGTGATCAGTTTTAGCCATATTCTGATTCTTCTTTGGCATACCCACTGAAACTTGCCAGGAAATGAGGCTCTAGATAGCTCGAGAGAAGTAGAAAAGGATTCGTGAAAAGATGATAGAAGAATGAGAGAATTTAGAGAAGAAAAGTTCATTCATTCATTACATAGGGGAAAAAAATGCTCCCACAAGCAGGTATTATTTAGTTACAATGCAGTACGAATCTAAGGATGCCAGATGGAAATCCTAAATAACAAACTATTAACATAATTGCTTCTTTTCGGCAGGTATTTGGCCATCGGGTTTGGGCCACTCCAGCTTTCCTTGGATCTGCTTGGCCTTCTCCAACTCATCAGGTAAGTTAAGCACCTGACCTTCACGTGCTTCAATTCCCAAACCCCCCTCTTCAATCCCTAACCCTCGTTCAATTCCCAAATCATCGTTTCTCATCCTTCTCCTCCGACTGTAACATATACATATTGCACTTTATTTCACTTCGCTAGCCCTTTCTTTTGTGCCTTGCACCTGAGGCAATATAAGGGTTCTAGCACATAGAGTGTGCGTTGCTCCCTTGACTGCACTTTTTACAAGCTTGAAGATGAAATTTGAATTAAAATGATTAGTACATGTACGTATTATGCTTGTGCCTCTGTTGTGTGCGTGTGTGTCATAACTTTGATTGGATTTTATTGTATTCCTAATGTCTATCATCTCCTTATTCATTATATTTGGGGGGTGTTAAGATTTGAAGAAAGTTAGCTATAATATGTTTTTGTTTTGAAATTTAATTTATGGCATCAGTTAAAGATTTCACTTGGTCTGTTGTTTCCTTGTTACAAATGCAATTCTGTCATTTCTTTATTAGGAATTCCTTTATCTATATGATGGTTTTTCTATTATTATACGCCAACATTGAAGAACCTAATAAGGACTTTTATGTACTAATTACTTTTTAAATTCATTTTATTTAGGATGTTGAGTTTATGGAAAGGAAGATAGAGGATCTTGAGAAGAGCATGAAGAGGAGTAATGACAAGCAATTGAAAATAAAAGAATTGTGTCAAAGGATAGGGTTTTGAACATTTGATCTTTTACCTTTGTTGCATAGCCTATGTCGAAATGATTTTTTTCTTAAGTGAGATTTTAAAAATCAAACCATTTTTAATTATATTCTTTATGATTAATTTTTAATTAAAAAATAAATGTGATTAAAAAAATCTCTCGTTTCGAAAAATTTGGTATTTCTTTTACGATAAAAACATATGGTTCGAGTTGTCACAAATCTTTGATTATGGTGTGATTGGGCACCCAAAAATAGTCATTTTAAATAAAAAAATTAATTTTAATTAAAACGATAAATTTATTATTTGTATTACCAAAATTTGAGTTCGGGAGTCGGTTATGCGTAGGGAATGATTAGTATTCCTACAGAATCCTAAATCGACACCTATTTGATTAATTATTGTTTTTACAATGAATTTTACGAGTTCGAGTTTAAATAAGTTCATGATCCCATAAAACAATTTATGAATTTTAATATGAAATCAAATAATATTTAATTATTTTCTATCGAGAAGAAACAAATCTCTCTGACTGTGAGGCAATCAATCCTTACTCCAATCGAAATAAAGAAATATTATAATTCTATTATAATATTTAAATGCACCAAAATAGATTAAATAAAAAATTACTAATTTTTTTAAAAAGAAGAAAATATTCGATTATTTTAAAACATCGATATCAGACCTTAGATAAGTTCTAACAAACTTTTCTTGAAGAATTTAAATAATCGAATATTTCTTTTTCTTTCGTTCCCAAATTTTGATTGAGGAATCATTTTATAGGTTTCACTATTGGGAATACACTTTCAATTTAAAATCATCAAAAGCGGTTCTCTAATAAGTTAAGACAAGCCTCTCAAAATAATTTTGAAGTAAAATGATATTACCCTTAATCCAATATTTGATATGAATCGAGTTATGCACGTGATGATAACATACATATTTTAAAAGGATAAATTACGCCTAAATCTATGCTTACGAATAACATAATTAAAATAAATATGCGTACATGTATACATATCATAATGGTTCGAACATGTGATTCGTATACACTCCTGTTTTCTCAGTTTTCAATTATGTGACTTTGTCAAAGATCTATAATTCTGATCATTTACAAAGTTTTTAATTCAGTCGATATTCAAAAAATTTCAAGTTACAAATTTGATTCAATGCTCACCATCTTTAAAGTAGCATAGATTCATTTAAATACCCTTACAAAAAAAACATGAGAAAAGATGAAAAACAAATTCAAACAAAATTGACAAATGGAATATAGCTTCATTATGAAATGAAATGATCTTTTCCTAATTATGATGCCCCATTACTCATCTAATGTAATGGCATTTGACTCAAACGGATGCTACATATTGTAAAACCCTCAACCCGGATCCGAGTCCGGGGTGTCATATTTACTTTTAAAACCCTTGTTAAAAATAATGAAACTTTCCCGTTAAAGAAAACTTCATATTATTTCATCATAAAAGTTTACAAACTTATCAGAGCATATACTATTCAAATTGTTTATATTACATGCCAACTATATCTAAAAGAATCAAATACATATCAAACAATTCTTTTCTGATCTGAAACGATGTAAGGAATATGCTAACTTGTCTTGCTCCTCTTAGATTCTCTTCTCACTTCTGTAACCTACGTGTGAAACAATCACACGCCAAGTCTATGACTTAGTGAGGCATAATTAAATTTACTATAACATATAATTTCTAATTGCTATTATGCATATTTCATGTAAACTTCATAAACTATGGAATGCATTATGTATCAAACATAACTACAAACATATGCATATCAATTCTTTATCTTTATTATAATTCTTATCATTATCATTGATTTCTTTGATCATATGACCCTTTACTCACCATGCATACACATCATATAGCACATATATAACTATACCAATTAACAAACGTATAATCATGAGATTTCTCTAACACACTTAACATTACCAAACATACATATCATATATAGTGTATTTGTTATTATCTCTTGATTAGCTCATGTACACTGTGAGAACTATAGATATGTGAGTCTATTGAGGTTGTGCACTAATGTTGTCACCACAGCTCGTATAAATGCACCGAAGTGCCACGTAGAATTGCACCGTAGTGCTGCGTAGAAATACACTGAAGTGCCATATAAGATTGTCCCTAAGGACCACATAGAAAATTCCTTAAGAATCATATACATAAGCCAAGGATCAAGTATGTGTCTCAAAAGACCTCACACATGTTCCAAAGAATACATATATGTCCCGAAGGACCGCGTAGACACTGTCGCATAACATGGACATTAATATTTATGTTATAACACATTCACATCTACACGTAATCTCATAGTTCTTTCACATAGCTCACTATCATATCAATCACATATCACATATATGTGTAGACCCATGGTTCACTTACACGTAGAACATTTTCATATGATTCACATATCATAGAGCTTATCACATATAATTGTATTTCTTTTTCATATAATCACATAGTCATATAATATTTCATATGATCTCATAGGTCATATCATATAGATTCTTATTGCATATTTTATATTATATTCTTATACCACTAATTCATAATATAATTTAGGTCAATATTGATTAACTTATTTTACTCTTTCACTTATTCATATAATTTCTTTATACCACTTTCTATAATTTATTACAACATCATGTACTTTGTACTATACTTCATATCATATAAAAATCTAACAGTTTTAGATCATTGTTTCATTTAACATAACGACCTTCCCATATTACTTATCTAACATATTCATATACTCTTGTCACATAATAATTTCACCTGACTATATCTTATGTTCATTTCATGCTTAAATCGTATAACATCTAAGTCTCCCTTATATAGTTTACGCTACATATTCATAGAATCTTATTTGAATCTTATAGGTGATTGTTACTTATGTTATCTCATTTCCCTTTTATCAGTTACATGATTTATTACACTAACCTTTTCACTAACATATGACTTATATCACTTATTTCACAATATTTAAATACTAGTTTACTCTATTTATTTAATTCCGTTTCATATAATACCTATAATCTTTCTCATAGGGATTTTATAGTTCTTCATTCGATAATTCCTATATCATAATTTCCTTTAAGTATATCACACTTCCTATAGTGCTTATCCTATAGGTTTATATCATCATTATGTTCATCTCCCCTAATTTATATATATTATTATTATTATTATTATTATTATTCTAGAGTCACCTAATTTATTATCTTCCGATTTATATTTGGTTCTCTTGAATCTTCTCATAATCACATATCTTCATGACTTATCACTTATATGTAGCTTACATTTCATTCTTATATATCATAATGACCTTTGGCTTAATTATTCTGTAAATAGCATATACTTACATGGCTTTTCTTTTATAAGCATATCATTACATAACTTATTTTATTCTTTCCCATTAATATATAATAATATTTTCATAAATTATGTATCACACACAAAGCATATCAACATATAGCAAATATAATCATATCAAACCATGCTCATGTTCATGACTTCATTCATTCTACTATAGGAAATAGACTCATTGCGAGTCATATTTCCATTAACACAAGATACCAAAAGTATGCACTCACCTAGCCTCACTAGTCAATATCGATCTCTTATCTATTCCCCCCGATCGATCTTACTTGTCAATGGTTCCAGAACTCGTTTAAGCTCTGTTTCTACACAATTATACATTTTAAGGCAATTATTAGATACCTACACCTTGTAATTCGATACTAACAGCTTAAACGAACTTAATAAACCAATATTCACTTTTTTCCTTTAGGGGGTATCGATACCCTACTGTGGGGGTATCGGTTCCCCCATGACATTCTGTAATTCTGGTTCGTTTGAGGGGGTATCGGTTCCCCTTGAATGGGTACCGATTCCCCTAGTCCATAAATCACATTTTCATACCGAAAATTACTTCATTTCAACTTAAACACTTCTTATTCCAACCCCTTTTATATACTAAACTCAAACACACATACTTAAGCCCATTTGTACTCATTTATCCCATCTTAAATATCAAAATCCTATCTTTTATATGGAATTCAAGAATCATAATAAATTTTCTACTTGTTCTAAATTCAATTCTATCACTTCATATCTCTTAATTAAGTTGACGACAAGTCAAATTTATCTTCCAATTTGAGTAATGAACTCTATTCCAAAAATCATTCGAAAACTCTTAATCTTTAATCTCTCATAATTCCACCATCCTTTGTTTTAAAGATGATTTAAGTTTTGCTTAAGCTTAATTATCACCCAATGATCATAACCAAATCTTAAATTCAGCTAAATATCAACCAACAAGAGATCTTACCTTTTCTTATGTCTTCACGGTGGAGAAGAAGAGAATGAAGAAGAGAAGTCTGGAAACTTTCTCATATTTTCCATGTTTTATAGGAAAGATTTATCTTTCCCATAAAAATACCATTTTACCCTTTAATTCACCTATCTTTGCTATTTAATCCACTATTAAAATTCTTTACTTAAATCCCAAAACTTTTAATTTTTTTTAAATTGAACACAAAACTTTCAAAATTCCCATTTTAGTCACTAATTGGATTTTGGGATATTTCAAATCTCCCCTCCTTTAAAGAAAATTCGTCCTCAAATTTTCATTGCACATACCCATAATAACATACCTTCTAATGTTCTCATGTTGCCTCCTTTACTGAACCCTTCCTTCCTTTAGTTCTTCAACTTCGTTTTTCCTTTATACATTCATTTATTGTCACTTATCATATACACAGTAACCTCAATCCATTCATTTAAAATCATGAATCAATTGCATTTTTTTTAATTACTCTACCACAATAACTAAACTCTTATTCCATCACCACTTGACACAGAACACAACCTTAAATCTTCTTCAGATGTAATTAAATATATACTTTACGAACTCAAACAATCTTTTCACATCACCTTACGCACCTTTCTTACTTCTATAACAAACTTATCATCTACACTTCCATATAACTTTTATCATATCTAATCCATTAAACTCAATTCTTTTCATTCCTTTATTCTATTATTTCTTTATTTATTCAAAATTAAAATCTCCTTATACCCAAATCATATCTTTCATTTCATGTTCACATACTCTTGTCCTATCACCTATACTCATCTCTGTGTACCAATCTTTTATGCATCCTCGAAACTTTGATAACCTCATTTACTTATACAAAACTTTATGTTTTACCATCTCTTATACTTGTATTCTCCTTCCTTAAAGCTCCATACAATACTTATCTCCTTATCTACATCATAGCTATCTGATCAGAATACACAACTATATTCAGATCCACATCATACTTGATTAACTTAACTTTATCTTTTCTTCAAATCTTATAACTTTATTATCCATACGATTACAATTAATCAGTAACAATTTTTCAATTTAGGGCATAAGCCCTAATCAGACTAATCATATTCATCCTCTCAGTTGAAATCCAACCAGTGCAACTTACTCACTTATCCAACCCACACTCTTATTCATATACATTACTATTCTCTTGTCTCTTCCATTACCTTATATTTACATTATCAAAATACATAATCATGTCTCAATTCACACCATACTTGGTTAATTTACCCTGACATCATCTTTTAATCCTTTAACTTTAATACACTTACCATCACATAATTATGTTAGTCAGAACCAATTATTCCAATCTAAAGCATAAACTTTCATCGAACCTTTCATATACATTTCTTCCAGTCAGAATTATCTCAGCAATAGTTCACTTAACTTATCAAATCCACATTTATTCTCATACACCATGTAATTTCCGTTGTTCCAACTCAATATTCTAACTTCCTTTATCTTATAAACTAAGCATTGATATATTGATTCTTAAACTTTTCTATTACTCTTTAACTTTCCTCAAACATACGAATCCTTATCTCCTTCTCTACATCACATTTACATGATCGAGATACACAACTATATCCATATCCACTTCATATTTTGTGAACTTATCCTGACAAAATCTTCAAATATTTTTAATTCCAATACACTTTTCATCACATAATCTTGTTAGCCAACGCTAACTTTTCCCATCTAGAATGCAAACCCTTATCGTATCCATATTCTTGCTTAAACATAGTACTATCCTTTTGTCTTAAATGCATAAACTCTATCTCAATATCACTTATACACTTGTCACTGATGCATCTATTCTTGAATTCTTATACAAATACTCACCACATCCTTTGATCTTTTTAACGTTCTTATAGTGACACTTGTTCACCATATTCTATCTTATCCATGTAATAACAAAACTACTCCATATCGTGTTTCCGATTCAAAACAATGAAAACTTTCTATCATTATTCAGATATAATTTCAGCTTTATGAAATCAACCTTTGATCTTACTAGGCACTTCCTGAAGTGTCCGCTCTTCATCCTGTCTGGCCAGGGCAAGTGAATAGCTATCACAATCAGGAATATCGCCTTTCACTTTACTTCGAAATTATCATAGTTATACTTCTATTATAACTTAGCAATCTAATTCTATTAGCAAGACAACACACTCCTTACACTATCATATCAGAAATTTTCACTCTATGTTGGCAAGTACACATTTTTAAAACTCATTTGACTTCGGTTTAAGCTTAGAATTGGCTAAACCTTAGCTCTGATACCATTAAATGTAACACCCCCAACTCGGATCTGAGTCTGATGTGTCATATCAACTTTTAAAACCCTTACTTGTTCTAAATAATGAAAATTTCTCGTTAAAGAAAACTTCATATTATTTCATCATAAAAGTTTACAAACTTATAAAAGCATATAATATTCAAATTATTTATATTACATGTCAACTATATCTAAAAGAATCAAATACATATCAAACATTTCTTTTCTGATCTGAAATATTGTAACCAAGATGCTCACCTGTCTTGCTCCTCTTAGATTCTCTTCTCGCTTCTGTAACCTTGGTGTGAAACAATCACACGCTAAGTCTATGACTTAGTGAGGCATAATTAAATTTACTATAACATATCATTTCTAATTGCTATTATGCATACTTCATGTAAACTTCATAAACTATGGAATGCATTATGTATCAAACATAACTACAAACATATGCATATCAATTCTTTATCTTTATTATAATTCTTATCATTATCATTGATTTCTTTGATCATATGACCCTTTACACACCATGTATACACATCATATAGCACATATATAACTATACCAATTAACAAACGTATAATCATGAGATTTCTCTAACACACTTAACATTACCAAACATACATATCATATATAGTGTATTTGTTATTATCTCTTGATTAGCCCATGTACACTGTGAGAACTGTAGATATGTGAGACTATTGAGGTTGTGCACTAATATTTTCACCACAGCTCGTATAAATGTACCGAAGTGCCACGTAGAATTGCACCATAGTGCCGCGTAGAAATGCACTGAAGTGCCATTTAAGATTGTCCCTAAGGACCACGTAGAAAATTCCTTAAGAATCATATACATATGCCAAGGATCAAGTGTGTGTCTCAAAAGACCTCACACATGTTCCAAAGAATACATGTATGTACTGAAGGACCGCGTAGACCCTCGACTCTTGGCATGCCAACTATACCTCTAGCTCTCCTGTCGCATAACATGGGCATTCATATTTATGTTATCACACATTCACATCTACACGTAGTCTCATAGTTCTTTCACATAGCTCACTGTCATATCAATCACATATCACATATATGTGTAGACACATGGTTCACTTACACGTAGAACATTTTCATATGATTAACATATCACAGAGCTTATCACATATAATTGTATTTCTTTTTCATATAATCACATAGTCATATAATATTTCATATGATCTCATAGGTCATATCATATAGATTCTTATTGCATATTTTATATTATATTCTTATACCACTAATTCATAATATAATTTAGATCAATATTGATTAACTTATTTTACTCTTTCACTTATTCATATAATTTCTTTACACCACTTTCTATAATTTATTACAACATCATGTACTTTGTACTATATTTCATATCATATAAAAATCTAACAGTTTTAGATTATTGTTTCATTTAACATAACGACCTTCCCATATTAATTATCTAACATATTCATATACTCATGTCACATAATAATTTCAACTGACTATATCTTATGTTCATTTCATGCTTAAATCGTATAATATCTAAGTCTCCCTTATATAGTTTACGCTACATATTCATAGAATCTTATTTGAATCTTATAGGTGATTGTTACTTATCTTATCTCATTTCCCTTTTATCAGTTACATGATTTATTAAACTAACCTTTTCACTAACATATGACTTATATCACTTATTTCACAATATTTAAATACTAGTTTACTTTATTTATTTAATTCCGTTTCATATAATACCTATAATCTTTCTCATACAGATTTTATAGTTCTTCATTCGATAATTCCTATATCATAATTTCCTTTAAGTATATCACACTTCCTATAGTGCTTATCATATAGGTTCATATCATCATTATGTTCATGTCCCCTAATTTATATATATATATATATATATATATATATATATATATATATATATATATATATATATATATTATTATTATTCTAGAGTCACCTAATTTATTATCTTCCGATTTATATTTGGTTCTCTTGAATCTTCTCATAATCACATATCTTAATGACTTATCACTTATGTGTAGCTTACATTTTATTCTTATATAGCTTACATTTCATTCTTATATATCATAATGACCCTTGGCTTAATTATTCTATAAATAGCATATACTTACATGGCTTTTCTTTTATAAGCATATCATTACATAACTTATTTTATGCTTTCCCATTAATATATAATAATATTTTAATAAATTATGTATCACACACAAAGCATATCAACATATAGCAAATATAATCATATCAAACCATGCTCATGTTCATGACTTCATGCATTATACTATAGGAAATAGACTCATCGCGAGTCATATTTCCATTAACACAAGATACCAAAAGTATGCACTCACCTGGCCTCACTAGTCAATATCGATCTCTTATCTATTCCCCTCGATCGATCTTACTTGTCAATGGTTCCAGAACTCGTTTAAGATATGTTTCTACACAATTATACATTTTAAGGCAATTATTAGATACATACACCTTGTAATTCGATACTAACAGCTTAAACAAACTTAATAAACCAATATTCACATTTTTCCTTTAGGGAGTATCGATACCCTACTGTGGGGGTATCGGTTCCCCTATGACATTCTATAATTCTGGTTCGTTTGAGGGGGTATCGTTTCCCCTTGAATGGGTACCGATTCCCCTAGTCTAGAAATCACATTTTCATTCCGAAAATTACTTCATTTCAACTTAAACACTTCTTATTCCAACCCCTTTTATATACTAAACTCAAACACACATACTTATGCCCATTTGTACTCATTTATCCCATCTTAAATCTCAAAATCCTATCTTTCATATGGAATTCAAGAATTATACTGAATTTTCTACTTGTTCTAAATTCAATTCCATCATTCCATATCTCTTAATTAAGTTGACGACAAGTCAAATTTATCTTCCAATTTGAGTAATGAACTCTATTCCGAAATTTGATTCGAAAACTCTTAATCTTTAATCTCTCTTAATTCCACCATCCTTTGTTTTAAAGATGATTTAAGCTTTCCTTAAGCTTAATTATCACCCAATGATCATAACCAAATCTTAAATTCAACTAAATATCAACCAACAAGAGATCTTAACTTTGCTTATGTCTTCACGGTGGAGAAGAAGAGAATGAAGAAGAGAAGTCTGGAAACTTTCTCATATTTTCCACGTTTTATAATACTAAAAAAGGAAAGATAAAAATATTTCCCATAAAAAGACCATTTTTCCCTTTAATTCATCCATCTTTGCTTTTTAATCCTCTATTAAAATTCTTTACTTAAATCCCAGAACTTTTAATTTATTTCTAAATTGAACACAAAACTTTCAAAATTCCCATTTTAGTCACTAATTGGATTTTGGGATATTTCAAATCTCCCCTCCTTTAAATAAAATTCGTCCTCGAATTTTCATTGCACATACCCATAAGAACATACCTTCTAATGTTCTCATGTTGCCTCCTTTACTTAACCCTTCCTTCCTTTAGTTCTTCAACTTCATTTTTCCTTTATACATTCATCTATTATCACTTATCATATACACAGTAACCTCAATCCATTCATTTAAAATCATGAATCAATTTCTTTTTTTTTCTAATTACTCTACCACAATAACTAAACTCTTATTCCATCACCACTTGACCCATAACACAACCTTAAATCTTCTTCAAATGTGATTAAATATATACTTTACGAACTCAAACAATCTTTTCACATCACCTTACGCATTTTTCTTACTTCTATAACAAACTTATCATCTACACTTCCATATAACCTTTATCATATCTAATCCTTTAAACTCAATTCTTTTAATTCCTTTATTCTATTATTTCTTTATTCATTCAAAATTGAAATCTCCTTATACCCAAATCATATCTTTCATTTCATGTTCACATACTCTTGTCCTATCACATATACTCATCTCTGTGTATCAATCTTCATTGCATCCTCAAAACTTTGATAACCCCGTTTACTTATACAAAACTTCATTCTTTACCATCTCTTATACTTGTATTCTCCTTCCTGAAAGCTCCATACAATACTTATCTCCTTATCTACATCATAGCTATCTGATCAGAATACAAAACTATATTCAGATCCACATCATACTTGATTAACTTAAATTTATTTTTTATTATCCATACGATTACAATTAATCAGTAATAATTTTTCAATTTAGGGCATAAGCCCTAATTAGACTAATCATATTGATCTTCTCAGTTGAAATCCAACAAGTGCAATTTACTCACTTATCCAACCCACACTCTTATTCATATACATTAGTATTCTCTTGTTTCTTCCATTAACTTACATTTCCATGATCAAAATACATAATCATGTCTCAATTCACACCATACTTAGTTAATTTACCCTGACATCATCTCTTAATCCTTTAACTTTAATACACTTACCATCACATAATTAGGTTAGTCAGCACCAATTATTCCAATCTAAAGCATAAACTTTCATCGAACCTTTCATATACATTTCTTCCAGTCAGAATTATCTCAGCAATACTTCACTTAACTTAACAAATCCACATTTATTCTCATACACCATGTAATTTCCGTTATTCCAACTCAACATTCTAACTTCCTTTATCTTATAAACTAAGCATTGATATATTGATTCTTAAACTTTTGTATTACTCTTTAACTTTCCTCAAATCTTTTGTAATTATCTCATTCACTACATCACATTTACATGATCGAGATACACAACTATATCCATATCCGATTCATATTTCGTGAACTTATCCTGACAATATCTTCAAATCTTTTTAATTCCAATACACTTTTCATCACATAATCTTATTAGCCAACGCTAACTTTTCCCATCTAGATTGCAAACCCTTATCGTATCCATATTCTTGCTTAAACATAGTACTATCCTTTTGTCTTAAATTCATAAACTCTATCTCAATATCACTTATACACTTGTCACTGAAGCATCTATTCTTGAATTCATATACAAATACTCACCACATCCTTTGATCTTTTTAACGTTCTTATGGTGACACTTATTCACCATATTCTATCTTATTCACGTAATAACAAAACTACTCCATATCGTGTTTTCGATTCAAAACAATGAAATCTTTCTATCATTATTCAGATATGATTTCAACTTTCTGAAATCAACCTTTGATCTTACTAGGCACTTCCTGAAGTGTCCGCTCTTCATCCTGCCTGGCCAGGACATGTGAATAGCTATTACAATCAGGAATATCGCCTTTAACTTTACTTCGAAATTATCATAGTTATACTTCTATTATAACTTAACAATCTAATTCTATTAGCAAGACAACACACTCCTTACACTATCATATCAGAAATTTTAACTCTATGTTGGCATGTACACATTTTTAAAACTCATTTGACTTCGGTTTAAGCCTAGAATCGGCTAAACCTTAGCTCTGATACCATTAAATGTAACACCCCCAACTCGAATCCAAGTTCGAGGTGTCATATCAACTTTTAAAACCCTTGTTCAAAATAATGAAAATTTCCCGTTAAAGAAAACTTCATATTATTTCATCATAAAAGTTTACAAACTTATCAGAGCATATACTATTCAAATTATTTATATTACACGCCAACTATATCTAAAAGAATCAAATATATATCAAACATTCATTTTCTGATCTGAAATGTTGTAAGGAAGATGCTAACCTGTCTTGCTCCTCTTATATTCTCTTCTCGCTTCTGTAACCTACGTGTGAAAAAATCACACGCTAAGTCTATGACTTAGTGAGGCATAATTAAATTTACTATAACATATCATTTCTAATTACTATTATGCATACTTCATGTAAACTTCATAAACTATGGAATGCATTATGTATCAAACATAACTACAAACATATGCATATCAATTCTTTATCTTTATTATAATTCTTATCATTATCATTGATTTCTTTGATCATATGACCCTTTACTCACCATGCATACACATCATATAGAACATATATAACTATACCAATTAACAAACGTATAATCATGAGATTTCTCTAACACACTTAACATTACCAAACATACATACCATATATAGTGTATTTGTTATTATCTCTTGATTAGCCCATGTACACTGTGAGAACTGTAGATATGTGAGTCTATTGAGGTTGTGCACTAATATTGTCACCACAGCTCGTATAAATGCACCGAAGTGCCACGTATAATTGCACCGTAGTGCCGCGTAGAAATGCACTGAAGTGCCATATAAGATTGTCCCTAAGGACCACGTAGAAAATTCCTTAAGAATCATATACATATGCCAAGTATCAAGTGTGTGTCTCAAAAGGCCTCACACATGTTCCAAAGAATACATGTATGTCCCGAAGGACCGCGTAGACCCTCGACTCTTGGCATGCCAACTATACCTCTAGCTCTCCTGTCGCATAACATGGGCATTAATATTTATGTTATCACACATTCACATCTACACGTAGTCTCATAGTTCTTTCACATAGCTCACTGTCATATCAATCACATATCACATATATGTGTAGACACATGGTTCACTTACACGTAGAACATTTTCATATGATTAACATATCACAGAGCTTATCACATATAATTGTATTTCGTTTTCATATAATCACATAGTCATATAATATTTCATATGATCTCATAGGTCATATCATATAGATTCTTATTGCATATTTTATATTATATTCTTATACCACTAATTCATAATATAATTTAGATCAATATTGATTAACTTATTTTACTCTTTCACTTATTCATATAATTTCTTTACACCACTTTCTATAATTTATTACAACATCATGTACTTTGTACTATACTTTATATCATATAAAAATCTAACAGTTTTAGATCATTGTTTCATTTAACATAACGACCTTCCCATATTACTTATCTAACATATTCATATACTCATGTCACATAATAATTTCACCTGACTATATCTTATGTTCATTTCATGCTTAATCTTATAATATCTAAGTCTCCCTTATATAGTTTACTCTACATATTCATAGAATCTTATTTGAATCTTATAGGTGATTGTTACCTATCTTATCTCATTTCCCTTTTATCAGTTACATGATTTATTACACTAAACTTTTCACTAACATATGACTTATATCACTTATTTCACAATATTTAAATACTAGTTTACTCTATTTATTTAATTCTGTTTCATATAATACCTATGTTGACGAAAACGGGTAAAGAAAACGAAAGAACACGAGAATTTTACGAGGTTCGGCAATGTGCTTACGTCCTCGGTGCCTAGGCGGCGCTAGAAGTTTTATTCAATGATATTTTAGGTCTAGGTTACATCTCTATTTATAATAGAAAACCCTGGTACATAATTACAAAATCAACCCTATACCGTACCGCGGGGGCTGCGCCCCCACACCCCCAACCCACATAATTCGTAACCCCACAACGAGACTTTTTATGAGCCATACATAACAAATCTCCACCTTGGCGAATATCCTGCCCCTTGGAAACTTCAATGTGGGTTGGGTTACCTTGCTTCTTTAACAACTCGAAACATTCAACAAGTCCAAGCAATGCTTGAACTTGTCTGTCGTAACTGGCTTGGTGAACATATCAGCGGCATTCTCATCAGTATGTACCTTCTGAAACAAAACCTCTCCAGATGCAACCAACTCTCTGATCTTGTGGAACCTTACATCAATATGTTTAGTTCTAGCACGATACACCTGATTCTTAGCCAAGTGAATAGCACTTTGATTATCACAAAGCAACTGAACTCCACCTTGTTGAACACCCAACTCCTTCACTAAACCAGTAAGCCATAAAGCTTCTTTTGCAGCTTCAGCCGCTGCCATGTATTCAGCTTCCGTTGTAGATAGTGCCACGACAGATTGAACAGTAGACTTCCAGCAAATAGGCCCTCCACCAAGAGTAAACACATACCCTGTCGTAGATCTTCTATTATCCAAGTCACCTGCATAATCTGAATCCACATATCCTACAACCAAAGGATTATCCCGCTGACTCCCAAAAACAATTCCATGTCCCACAGTACCCTTTAAGTACCGAAAGATCCACTTGACTGCATCCCAATGTTGCTTACCAGGTTTAGACATGTACTTACAAACTTGACTAACAGCATGAGCTAAATCAGGACGAGTACATACCATCGCATACATCAAGCAGCCAACAGCATTAGAATACGGAACCTTTGCCATATTTTCAGCTTCCTTATCTGTCTTAGGGCACTGTTCTGATGAGAGCTTAAAGTGATTCGCCAATGGAGTGCTAACTGGTTTCGCGCTGCTCATCGCAAACCTTTCTAGCATTTTCTCAACATAACCCCGTTGAGATAGCCGCAGTTTCCTTGAGTCTCTGTCCCTGCAAATTTCCATTCCAAGAATTTTCTTTGCAGCACCTAAATCTTTCATATCAAATTCCTGACTCAATAAAGTTTTCAAACCGATAACATCATCCATGTTCTTCGCAGCAATCAACATATCATCAACATACAGTAATAGAAAAATAAAAGAACCATCATCAAGGCTCTTAACATAGACACAACAATCATACTCACATCGGTTGTAGCCAATCTTGATCATATAGGAGTCAAACCGTTTATACCACTGTCTCGGAGACTGTTTTAACCCGTACAAAGATTTCTTCAATCTGCAAACTAAATGCTCGTTTCCAGGTTGAGTGAAACCTTCAGGTTGCCGCATGTAGATCTGCTCCTCTAAATCACCATGCAAAAAAGCAGTTTTAACATCCATCTGCTCTAAATGCAAATCCCAACTAGCCACCAATGCAAGTACTGCTCAGATTGAAGTGTGCCTGACCACAGGAGAAAAGATTTCATCATAATCAACTCCTTTCTGCTGTGAAAAACCCTTCGCTACCAAACGAGCCTTGAACTTCTCCCCCTCTTTTTCTGTTACTGCTGGTTTCTTCTTATACACCCATTTGCAACCAATCGGCTTCTTACCCTCAGGAAGGGGAACTAACTCCCATGTGCGATTGTGATTCAAAGACTCCATCTCCTCAACCATGGCTGCCATCCACTTGTCGTTTTCCTGACTAGTAACGGCATCATGAAAAGTAACTGGATCATCACTGCTAACAGTAAGTGCAAAAGATACCAAGTCTTCAAAACCCAATCTGTTCGGAGGCTTTATATTCGTCCGTCTCACCCTGTCTCTGGCGAGACTATAATCCTGCAAATCATCCGTAGTGGAACCACCAGAAGTCGGTTGAGAAGTTTCTGGTTTCTCAACTGGAAACTGCTCGAAATCTACCACTGTCGTGTCTTGCTTCTGCTGCAACATAGACTGTTCATCAAAAACGACATCTCTACTAATCACAACTTTCTTCGCAACTGGATCCCAGAACTTGAATCCTTTGACACCTTTCTTGTAACCCAGAAAAATGCACTCCTTCGATTTTGCATCAAGTTTGGATCTCTCATCAGCAGGTACATGCACATAAGCAGGACAACCAAAAATCCGTAAGTTATCAAAACTAACATCATGACCAGTCCATACCTCTTCTGCAACTTTCCCAGCCAGCGATGCCCTTGGCGATCTATTGATAAGGTAACACGCCATGTTAACAGCCTCAGCCCAGAAGTGTTTGGGAAGCCCCGCATTCAACCGCAAACATCTGGCTCTTTCATTCAACGACCTGTTCATTCGTTCCGCAACACCATTCTGTTGTGGTGTCTTGCGCACTGTAAAATGCCTCTGAATCCCATGCTCCTTACAGAATTGTAGGAACTGTGAATCTGTGTACTCCGTACCATTATCAGACCGCAAACACTTGATTTTTCGTCCTGTTTGGTTTTCTACCTCAGCTTTCCATAGCTTGAACTTCTCAAAAACTTCAGATTTCTGTTTCAAAAAATACACCCAAACTTTCCGTGAAAAATCATCAATAAAAGTAACATAGTACCTAGATCCACCCAAAGACGATGTCGTGGAAGGCCCCCATACATCAGAATGCACATAATCAAGAATCCCTTGAGTTGTGTGCTTCGCAGTCTTGAAACGGACTTTAGTCTGTTTACCAAGAACACAATACTTGCAAAAATCGAGCTTACAGCTTTTGACACCATGCAACAAGTTTCTCTTGTGTAATTCTGCCATACCACGTTCACTAAGATGAGCAAGGCGCATATGCCACAATTTTGTCGTATCATCACAGGACTCAACAGAGTGAACTCCACCTGCAACGGTACTCCCTAACAATCTGTAGATATTCCCTGCAGTCATCTTGCCTTTCATCACAGTCAATGCTCCTTTAACAATCCGAATGGTTTCCCTATCCTCGTCAGCCTTAGGGATAAAACCATTCTTGTGCAAAGTGCCCAAGGAAATCAAATTCTTCTTCAAGTCTGGGATATGTCAAACACCACTCAACGTCCGAACGGAGCCATCGTGCATCTTAATTCTGACATCACCAATACCAACAATATTGCAACATCGATCATCACCCAAATAAACCGAACCAGAATTAATCGGCCTGTATGTCGAAAACCATTCCCTATTTGGCGTGATGTGATAAGAACATCCAGAATCAAGAATCCAAGCATCCGTCAATTGTGTCGTTGAAATAGAAAGCATATCACCCTCACTGCAATCAGAAGTATCATCCTCGACCACGTTCACAGACTTGGATGAGCCATCACGCTTCTCATCGGTCTGCTTTTTCAACTTCGGACAGTCTCGCTTCATATGTCCCGCCTCCTTGCACTTGTAACAGTGAATCGTCTTCTTATCCCTGGATTTGGATCTGGAATTCCGCTTCCCGGACCCTGCCTTCTCTGGCTTCCGTCCACGATCTCGATTACCCTTGACATATAAGCTATCGGCTTGAGAGCTTTCCCCTGCATTCTGCTTCCGCTGGTTGTGAGCCAACAAGGCTGCAGTAATCTCCTCAACGTTGATAGTCTCTTTCCCATATGTAAGAGTAGTCACCATGTGTTCGTAAGAGGAAGGCAACGAACACAACAGAATCATCGCTCTGTCTTCATCCTCAATTTTCACATCAAGCCGAGCCAGATCAGAAACGATTTGATTGAAGACATTCACGTGTTGCGCCAAATCGTGATCGTCCTGCATCTTCAGCCCATACAGCCGCTGCTTCAGATACAGTTTTGTCGTTAAGGATTTGGACATAAACTGACTTTCCAACTTCCTCCAAATTTCGTCTGGAGACGATAGATGCATGACGTGATACATGACCTCGTCCGCCAAGCATAATCGTATGGTTCCTGCCGCTCGCTGCTGCAATTCTTCCCAATCTTCCTCATCCATCGACGCCGGCTTTGTAGGTCGCAAAGCCTTCAAGATCCCTTGCTGCGCCAATAGATCCTTCACCCTCGTTTGCCATAATCCGAAGTTACCCTGACCATCGAATTTCGCGACTTCGAATTTTGCTCCTGACATCTGATACCAATTGTTGACGAAAACGGGTAAAGAAAACGAAAGAACACGAGAATTTTACGAGGTTCGGCAATGTGCTTACGTCCTCGGTGCCTAGGCGGCGCTAGAAGTTTTATTCAATGATATTTTAGGTCTAGGTTACATCTCTATTTATAATAGAAAACCCTGGTACATAATTACAAAATCAACCCTGTACCGTACCGCGGGGGCTGCGCCCCCACACCCCCAACCCACATAATTCGTAACCCCACAACGAGACTTTTTATGAGCCATACATAACAACCTATAATCTTTCTCATAGGGATTTTATAGTTCTTCATTCGATAATTCCTATATCATAATTTCCTTTAAGTATATCACACTTCCTATAGTGCTTATCCTATAGGTTCATATCATCATTATGTTCATGTCCCCTAATTTAAATATATTATTGTTATTATTATTATTATTATTCTAGAGTCACCTAATTTATTATCTTCCGATTTATATTTGGTTCTCTTGAATCTTCTCATAATCACATATCTTCATGACTTATCACTTATGTGTAGCTTATATTTCATTCTTATATATCATAATGACCCTTGGCTTAATTATTCTGTAAATAGCATATACTTACATGGCTTTTCTTTTATAAGCATATCATTACATAACTTATTTTATGCTTCCCCATTAATATATAATAATATTTTCATAAATTATGTATCACACACAAAGCATATCAACATATAGCAAATATAATCATATCAAACCATGCTCATGTTCATGACTTCATGCATTATACTATAGGAAATAGACTTATCGCGAGTCATATTTCCATTAACACAAGATACCAAAAGTATGCACTCACCTGGCCTCACTAGTCAATATCGATCTCTTATCTATTCCCCCCGATCGATCTTACTTGTCAATGGTTCCAGAACTCGTTTAAGATCTGTTTCTACACAATTATACATTTTAAGGCAATTATTAGATACATACACCTTGTAATTCGATACTAATAGCTTAAACAAACTTAATAAACCAATATTCACATTTTTCCTTTAGGGAGTATCGATACCCTACTGTGGGGGTATCGGTTCCCCTATGACATTCTGTAATTCTGGTTCGTTTGAGGGGGTATCGTTTCCCCTTGAATGGATACCGATTCCCCTAGTCCAGAAATCACATTTTCATTCCGAAAATTACTTCATTTCAACTTAAACACTTCTTATTCCAACCCCTTTTATATACTAAACTCAAACACACATACTTATGCTCATTTGTACTCATTTATCCCATCTTAAATCTCAAAATCCTATCTTTCATATGGAATTCAAGAATTATACTGGATTTTCTACTTGTTCTAAATTCAATTCCATCACTCCATATCTCTTAATTAAGTTGACAACAAGTCAAATTTATCTTCCAATTTGAGTAATGAACTCTATTCCAAAATTTCATTCGAAAACTCTTAATCTTTAATCTCTCTTAATTCCACCATCCTTTGTTTTAAAGATGATTTAAGCTTTCCTTAAGCTTAATTATCACCCAATGATCATAACCAAATCTTAAATTCAACTAAATATCAACCAACAAGAGATCTTACCTTTGCTTATGTCTTCACGGTGGAGAAGAAGAGAATGAAGAAGAGAAGTCTGGAAACTTTCTCATATTTTCCACGTTTTATAATACTAAAAAAGGAAAGTTAAAAATATTTCCCATAAAAAGACCATTTTGCCCTTTAATTCATCCATCTTTGCTTTTTAATCCTCTATTAAAATTCTTTACTTAAATCCCAAAACTTTTAATTTATTTCTAAATTGAACACAAGACTTTCAAAATTCCCATTTTAGTCACTAATTGGATTTTGGGATATTTCAAATCTCCCCTCCTTTAAATAAAATTCGTCCTCGAATTTTCATTGCACATACCCATAAGAACATACTTTCTAATGTTCTCAAGTTGCTCCTTTACTTAACCCTTCCTTCCTTTAGTTCTTCAACTTCATTTTTCCTTTATACATTCATCTATTGTCACTTATCATATACACAGTAACCTCAATCCATTCATTTAAAATCATGAATCAATTGCTTTTTTTCTAATTACTCTACCACAATAACTAAACTCTTATTCCATCACCACTTGACCCAGAACACAACCTTAAATCTTCTTCAAATGTGATTAAATATATACTTTACGAACTCAATCAATCTTTTCACATCACCTTACGTATTTTTCTTACTTCTATAACAAACTTATCATCTACACTTCCATATAACCTTTATCATATCTAATCCTTTAAACTCAATTCTTTTAATTCCTTTATTCTATTATTTCTTTATTCATTCAAAATTGAAATCTCCTTATACCCAAATCATATCTTTCATTTCATGTTCACATACTCTTGTCCTATCACATATACTCATCTCTGTGTATCAATCTTCATTGCATCCTCGAAACTTTGATAACCCCATTTACTTATACAAAACTTCATTCTTTACCATCTCTTATACTTGTATTCTCCTTCCAGAAAGCTCCATACAATACTTTTCTCCTTATCAACATCATAGCTATCTGATCAGAATACACAACTATATTCAGATCCACATCATACTTGATTAACTTAAATTTATTTTTTATTATCCATACGATTACAATTAATCAGTAACAATTTTTCAATTTAGGGCATAAGCCCTAATCAGACTAATCATATTCATCTTCTCAGTTGAAATCCAACAAGTGCAATTTACTCACTTATCCAACCCACACTCTTATTCATATACATTAGTATTCTCTTGTCTCTTCCATTAACTTACATTTCCATGATCAAAATACATAATCATGTCTCAATTCACACCATACTTAGTTAATTTACCCTGACATCATCTTTTAATCCTTTAACTTTAATACACTTACCATCACATAATTATGTTAGTCAGCACCAATTATTCCAATCTAAAGCATAAACTTTCATCGAACCTTTCATATACATTTCTTCCAGTCAGAATTATCTCAGCAATAGTTCACTTAACTTATCAAATCCACATTCATTCTCATACACCATGTAATTTCTGTTATTCCAACTCAACAATCTAATTTCCTTTATCTTATAAACTAAGCATTGATATATTGATTCTTAAACTTTTGTACTACTCTTTAACTTTCCTCAAATCTTTTGTAATTATCTCCTTCACTACATCACATTTACATGATCGAGATACACAACTATATCCATATCCGATTCATATTTCGTGAACTTATCCTGACAATGTCTTCAAATCTTTTTAATTCCAATACATTTTTCATCACATAATCTTATTAGCCAACGTTAACTTTTCCCATCTAGAATGCAAACCCTTATCGTATCCATATTCTTGCTTAAACATAGTACTATCCTTTTGTCTTAAATTCATAAACTCTATCTCAATATCACTTATACACTTGTCACTGATGCATCTATTCTTGAATTCATATACAAATACTCACCACATCCTTTGATCTTTTTAACGTTCTTATGGTGACACTTGTTCACCATATTCTATCTTATCCACGTAATAACAAAACTACTCCATATCGTGTTTCCAATTCAAAACAATGAAATCTTTCTATCATTATTCAGATATGATTTCAACTTTCTGAAATCAACCTTTGATCTTACTAGGCACTTCCTGAAGTGTCCGCTCTTCATCCTGCCTGGCCAGGACATGTGAATAGTTATTACAATCAGGAATATCGCCTTTAACTTTACTTCGAAATTATCATAGTTATACTTCTATTATAACTTAACAATCTAATTCTATTAGCAAGACAACACACTCATTACACTATCATATCAGAAATTTTCACTCTATGTTGGCATATACACATTTTTAAAACTCATTTGACTTCGGTTTAAGCCTAGAATCGGCTAAACCTTAGCTCTGATACCATTAAATGTAACACCCCCAACTCGGATCGAAGTTCGAGGTGTCATATCAACTTTTAAAACCCTTGTTCAAAATAATGAAAATTTCCCGTTAAAGAAAACTTCATATTATTTCATCATAAAAGTTTACAAACTTATCAGAGCATATACTATTCAAATTATTTATATTACATGCCAACTATATCTAAAAGAATCAAATACATATCAAACATTTCTTTTCTGATCTGAAATGTTGTAAGGAAGATGCTAACCTGTCTTGCTCCTCTTATATTCTCTTCTCGCTTCTGTAACCTACGTGTGAAACAATCACACGCTAAGTCTATGACTTAGTGAGGCATAATTAAATTTACTATAACATATCATTTCTAATTACTATTATGCATACTTCATGTAAACTTCATAAACTATGGAATGCATTATGTATCAAACATAACTACAAACATATGCATATCAATTCTTTATCTTTATTATAATTCTTATCATTATCATTGATTTCTTTGATCATATGACCCTTTACTCACCATGCATACACATCATATAGCACATATATAACTATACCAATTAACAAACGTATAATCATGAGATTTCTCTAACACACTTAACATTACCAAACATACATATCATATATAGTGTATTTGTTATTATCTCTTGATTAGCCCATGTACAATGTGAGAACTGTAGATATGTGAGTCTATTGAGGTTGTGCACTAATATTGTCACCACAGCTCGTATAAATGCACCGAAGTACCACGTATAATTGCACCGTAGTGCCGCGTAGAAATGCACTGAAGTGCCATATAAGATTGTCCCTAAGGACCACGTAGAAAATTCCTTAAGAATCATATACATATGCCAAGGATCAAGTGTGTGTCTCAAAAGACCTCACACATGTTCCAAAGAATACATGTATGTCCCGAAGGACCGCGTAGACCCTCGACTCTTGGCATGCCAACTATACCTCTAGCTCTCCTGTCGCGTAACATGGGCATTAATATTTATGTTATCACACATTCATATCTACACGTAGTCTCATAGTTCTTTCACATAACTCACTGTTATATAAATCACATATCACATATATGTGTAGATACATGGTTCACTTACACGTAGAACATTTTCATATGATTAACATATCACAGAGCTTATCACATATAATTGTATTTCTTTTTCATATAATCACATAGTCATATAATATTTCATATGATCTCATAGGTCATATCATATAGATTCTTGTTGCATATTTTATATTATATTCTTATACCACTAATTCATAATATAATTTAGGTCAACATTGATTAACTTATTTTACTCTTTCACTTATTCATATAATTTCTTTACACTAATTTCTATAATTTATTACAACATCATGTACTTTGTACTATACTCCATATCATATAAAAATCTAACAGTTTTAGATCATTGTTTCATTTAACATAACGACCTTCCCATATAACTTATCTAACATATTCATATACTCATGTCATATAATAATTTCACCTGACTATATCTTATGTTCATTTCATGCTTAAATCGTATAATATCTAAGTCTCCTTTATATAGTTTACGCTACATATTCATAGAATCTTATTTGAATCTTATAGGTGATTGTTACTTATCTTATATCATTTCCCTTTTATCAGTTACATGATTTATAACACTAACCTTTTCACTAACATATGACTTATATCACTTATTTCACAATATTTAAATACTAGTTTACTCTATTTATTTAATTCCGTTTCATATAATACCTATAATCTTTCTTATAGGGATTTTATAGTTCTTTATTCGATAATTCCTATATTATAATTTCCTTTAAGTATATCACACTTCCTATAGTGCTTATCCTATTGGTTTATATCATCATTATGTTCATCTCCCCTAATTTATATATATATTATTATTATTATTATTATTATTATTATTATTATTATTCTAGAGTCACCTAATTTATTATCTTCCGATTTATATTTGGTTCTCTTGAATCTTCTCATAATCACATATCTTAATGACTTATCACTTATGTGTAGCTTACATTTCATTCTTATATATCATAATGACCCTTGGCTTAATTATTCTGTAAATAACAATATTTACATGGCTTTTCTTTTATAAGCATATCATTACATAACTTATTTTATGCTTTCCCATTAATATATAATAATATTTTCATAAATTATGTATCACACACAAAGCATATCAACATATAGCAAATATAATCATATCAAACCATGCTCATGTTCAAGACTTCATGCATTCTACTATAGGAAATAGACTCATTGCGAGTCATATTTCCATTAACACGAGATACCAAAAGTATACACTCACCTGGCCTTACTAGTCAATATCGATCTCTTATCTATTCCCCCCGATCGATCTTACTTGTCAATGGTTCCAGAACTCGTTTAAGCTTTGTAACTACACAATTATACATTTTAAGGCAATTATTAGATACCTACACCTTGTAATTTGATACTAACAACTTAAACGAACTTAATAAACCAATATTCACATTTTTCCTTTAGGGGGTATTGATACCCTACTGTGGGGGTATCGGTTCCCCTTGAATGGGTACCAATTCCCCTAGTCCAGAAATCACATTTTCATTCTGAAAATTATTTCATTTCAACTTAAACACTTCATATTCCAACCCCTTTTATATACTAAACTCAAACACACATACTTAAGCCCATTTGTACTCATTTATTCCATCTTAAATCTCAAAATACTATCTTTCATATGGAATTCAAGAATCATACTAAATTTTCTACTTGTTCTAATTTCAATTCCATCACTCCATATCTCTTAATTAAGTTGACGACAAGTCAAATTTATCTTCCAATTTGAGTAATGAACTCTATTCCAAAATTTCATTCGAAAACTCTTAATCTTTAATCTCTCCTAATTCCACCATCCTTTGTTTTTAAGATGATTTAAGCTTTCCTTAAGCTTAATTATCACCCAATGATCATAACCAACTCTTAAATTCAACTAAATATCAACTAAAAAGAGATCTTACCTTTGCTTATGTCTTAACGGTGGAGAATAAGAGAATGAAGAAGAGAAGTTTGGAAACTTTCGCATATTTTCCACGTTTTATAATACTCAAAAAGGAAAGATAAAAATCTTTCCCATAAAAAGACCATTTTGTCCTTTAATTCATCCATCTTTGATATTTAATCCACTATTAAAATTCTTTACTTAAATCCCAGAACTTTTAATTTATTTCTAAATTGAACATAAAACTTTCAAAATTTTCATTTTAGTCACTAATCAGATTTTGGGATATTACACATATTGTGTTTTGATGCCCCAATCATTTCCGTCATCCATTGTTCCACCAATTCTTGTGTCAACGTCCCATTTTCCACAAGCCTCTCTATCTCCTTTAATAACGACCTACAATTCCTCGTAGAATGTCCCAATGCCCCCTAAGTGGAAATCACAGACACTATCTTGATCGTAGATGTGGGCAGAAGGGTTTGGTTTCACTTTCATTGGCCTTGGTATGAGGTATTGACCTTTAAACAAATGGGGGTACAGATATGAGATAGAAGTTTGGAACACTTTCAAAGTATTTTTCGGTCATAATACTTTCTTTGGACGACTCGAGTAACCAGCTGCTCATTTTCTTTTACGGCTGTGGGAGCTCTGGACGTGACATTCATTCTCCTCATCAACCTTTTCCTTTTGATCGGTTGGGCTTTTAGAAATGACTTTCAAGTTTACTTTACTGATTGCATTTTAAATTAATCCCCACCTTTCACAAGATCCTTGAAATCATTCGTTGAATTTGTCAACGTTAACTCAAAAAAAAAGAGCTGAAAGAGAATCGTGAAACATATATGATATTTCTTCTTCTAAAAAGGGAGGATGAACTTGTGTTGCCATTCCTCTCCATTTTAGAGTATATTCTTTAAAGCTTTCAGTATCCTTTATTCTTATTCTTCGAAGATCTTGACCTTTTGGGGCTTAGCCTTTAACGTATCGATATTGCCCCATAAAAGCATCAACTAGATAAACTCGACGGTCTCACCCCACAACGTAGTGGAAATAAAACTCGACGGTCTCACCAGCGATCCAAGTACGTAAAACCAAAATCGGGAGGAAGGGATACGAATACTTACAGCGGGTTCCTTGAAAAACAGCAAGAACAACAGTGAATACTGGTGGTGTAGATCGGTTCAAATCGTAAGCCTCCACGAAATCACGTCTCGGCTTCTACTCAGTTCACCCGATTGAGAGCAATATTTGTTTTCCCCAAAATTATTTTGAGAGAACAACGACTGAAGGTTTATGTGTGTGTTAAAAATGGCTGTTAGACCTAACACACCCTTTTATATCCATTACCCTAACATCTTAGGGTTTTCAAAGTTATTTTGAATTAACAATAAAATATTATTTAATTAATTCAATTAAATATACATTAAAGACTTATAATATGAATTATAATCTTTAATGTTTATTTAAAAACTTATTTAATTATTCTGAATTATATATACCAATTAAAAAGAGTTGTAATCTAAATTACATTCTTTTAATGCTTACTTACTATATTTGGGATAATTAAAATCATATGTATATCAAATATACATATCATAACTCTAGATATATTTTAGTAACATACAACAAATTGTACATTTTTGCTCATTTCAATCCTAGGGTGTGACTCTGTAGGTTCTTATAACGTTAGTAGTAATTATTAGAACAATTCTAATATTACATACAATGAGTGACATCTAGCAATATATCATTGTCACCTAAGTTACAAGAAATTATGATTCGACATATCATCTTCGTGATTAACTCTTTTATGTATTACATCCTTTTTTCCTTTATATCTAGAATAGGCACAAGTCTTAGAATAGTCACACTTGTATAGCCCATCTATTGTTTCTTGATATCTAGAGTAGACTATAATTAACGAATATGATATCACATATCAACTTATTCGAGCATGGCCATGCATTTATAGTCTCACTCAATCAAGTGGCATGTGATATATTTCCTATTATGTAGGAAGGACAAATCCTATCTTAACCATATACACCCCACTACATATATCAAAATATATTCAATAACAGTCTTTATAGTGCAACCAGTTACGGAGCATGTTTAACTGTATCAAAACATACAACAATATATGTTGGGATGACATTGATCTCATGTCTGAGGATCATATAGATAGTCATCACCATGAGCAATGTTATAACCGTTACATAATAATCCAAGGCATATGCTCATGATGGGTCAATCCAATACATTGTTCTCTAACAATATAATCATGTATCAATTCTGACATCTCTATGTCAATGACAACTCCTTGTCATCAATCAATACCATGTTAGTCTTAAGCATATTATTATTGTCCATACCCATAATAATACTTGACTATGGATCTGTTATTATATGGACTTTATTATCTTTCAGTTTATGTTAAACACAGACACATAACTAAAAATAATAGTGACAATGCCTTTATTCAATAAAATCGGTAAATAAATATATTATTATAATCATCATATGATTGGTCTTTGGACATACTCTAACAATCTCCCACTAGCACTAAGACCAATCACTAACATATCTAATACCAAGTGACTTAGTGTGACGGTCATGCCTCTGCTGTATAAGAGGCTTCGTCAAGGGATCAACAATATTGTCATCCGTGTGTACTCTACATATTTCCACATCTCCTCGATCTATGATCTCTCGAATGAGATGAAAGCGCCTAAGAATATGTTTGGATCGTTGATGAGATATGGTTTCCTTTACTTGTGCAATGGCTCCATTATTGTCACAATGGAGTTCTACAACATCTGATACGCTGGGAACAACCCCTAATTCCAATGTGAACTTCTTGATCCAAACAACCTCTTTTGCTGCTTCACTGGCTGCAATGTATTCAGCCTCTGTTGTAGAATCAACTATTGTGTCTTGCTTTGAACTTTTCCAGCTCACAGTACCTCCATTAAGACAAAACACAAAACCCAATTGTGATCGTGAGTCGTCCTTGTCAGTTTGGAAGCTGGCATCAGTATAACCTTTTATACTAAGCTCTTCTTCCCATCCATAGATGAGAAATTTATCCTTAGTTCTTCTTAAGTACTTAAGAATATTTTTAACCACAACCCAATGATTTTCACCAGGGTTCGCTTGATACCGACTCGTCATGCTTAAAGCATACGATACATCTGGTTGAGTACATATCATGGCATACATGATAGAACCAATAGCTGAAGCATATAGAATCGTATTCATCCGTTCTCTTTCTTGTGGAGTTGAAGGACACATTTTCTTCGAAAGAGAAATGCCATGTCTCATAGGAAAAAATCCTTTCTTGGATTCTTCCTTACTGAACCTTTTCAGTACTTTGTCTATATGTGTACTTTGACTCAAACCTAGAAGTCGTCTTGATCTATCTCTATAGATCTTAACTCCTAAGATATATGCTGCCTCACCCAAATCTTTCATAGTAAAACAACTACCTAACCAAGTCTTAATAGACTGTAAAGTAGGTATATCATTTCCTATGATGAGTATGTCGTCTACATACAGATTAGGAAAGAAAGAATGCTCCCACTAGCCTTGTTATAAACACAAGGCTCATCTTCATTTCTGATAAAACCAAAATCTTTGATTGCATCATTGAAACGAATATTTCATCTTCGAGAAGCTTGCTTTAGTCCATAAATGGACCTCTGTAGCTTACAAACCTTTCCAATATTCTTGGAATGACAAAACCTTCTGGTTGTGTCATATACACATCCTCTTCAAGTTTTCCATTAAGGAAAGCAGTTTTGACGTCCATTTTCCAACTTTCATAATCATGGAATACAGCTATTACGAGCAAGATCCGGATGGACTTAAACATAGCTACAGGGGAGAATGTTTCGTCATAGTCTACACCATGAACTTGTCGAAAACCTTTAGCGACTAATATCCCATTGTATGTTTGTACATTACCATCCATATCGGTTTTCTTCTTGAAAACCCATTTACACCCTATAGGTTTACCCCTTCAAGTGGTTCAACCAAAGTCCATACTTGGTTTACTGACATGGAATCCATCTCAGATCTCATGGCTTCAAGCCATTTCTCAGAGTCTGGGCTAGACACTACCTCTTGATAAGTCTTGGGCTCATCTTGATCCATAAGAAGAACATCTCAATGTGTCGTAACGAGAAATCCAAATCTCTCAGGTGCACGGCATTCTCTTGTGGATCTATGATGTGGTTGTGTTTCTAAATAATCTGTTGAATGCTCCTCAATAACTTGTGAAACATGCTCAACTTCAGGTTCATTTATTTGTTGTTCTTGAACTTCTCCAAGTTCAACATTTCTACCTTTCCATTTCTTTGAGAGAAATTCTCTTTCGAGAAAAACTCATGTTCGAGCAACAAACACTTTGTTCTCGTTAGGGTTGAAAAAATAGTATCCCTTAGTTTTTTTAGGATATCCAACAAATATACACTTATGAGATTTAGGTTCGAGCTTTGTAGACATCTGATGTTTTACATAAGCTTCACAACCCCAAATCTTCATAAAAGATATATTGGGATGTTTCCCAGTCCATATCTCGTATGGTGTCTTTTGAACCGATTTAGATGGAACATGATTTAATGTGAAAGTGGTTGTTTCAAGTGCATGCCCCCAAAAAGAATTCGGAAGATCACTATGACTCATCATCGATTGAACCATGTCTAACAATGTTCGATTCCTTCTTTCAAAAACTCCATTCCAATGTGGTATACCAGGTGGTATAAGCTGTGAGACAATCCCACATTCTTTTAGGAGTTCATCAAACTCTATGCTTAAGTATTCTCCACCTCGATCTGATCGAAGTAGCTTAATACTCTTGCCTAGTTGATTTTGTACTTCATTTTTAAATTCCTTAAACTTTTCAAGGGCTTCAGATTTATGGCGCATAAGATAAATATACCCATACCTACTGAAGTCATCAGTGAAAGTAATGAAGTAATGCATAAGATAAACTTTTCAAGGGCTTTGTAGACAATCACTTGCTCTCTCACCTTTACTATTAAAAGGAGCTTTAGTCATTTTCCCAACAAGCAAGATTTGCATACATCATATTGTTCAAAAACAAATGAATCTAAGAATCCATCTTTATGGAGTTTTGATATGCGTTTCTCACTTATATGGCCTAAACGACAATGCCAAATATAAGTTTAATTTGAGTCATTTGTTTTTAATCTCTTAGTATTTATGTTATAAATGGTGTTTTCTTGATCCAAAATATAGAGACCATTAACCAATTGTGTTGAACCATAAAAAACACTATAGAGATAAAAAGAACAACAATTATTCTTAATAATAATCTCAAAACCAATATTGTCCAAACAAGAAATAGAAATAATGTTCTTAGTCAAACTAGGCACATAATAACAATCCTCTAATTTAAATCAAGTCCACTAGGCAAAGATAAAACAAATGTCCCTATAGCTAATGCAGCAACTCTTGCTCCATTTCCCAATCGTAGGTCCGCGTCTCCTTTAGCCAGATTTCTTCTCTTTTGTAGTCCCTGTATAGAAGTACAAATATGAGAACCACAACCGGTATCTAATACCCAAGAAGTAGATGTTGACAAATTAACATCAATAACATAAAAACCTGAAACAAGCGTTCCGTTTGCTTTTGCCTTCTTGACCTCTTCAAGGTAAACAGGGCAGTTTCTCTTCCAGTGTCTGGTCTTTTCACAATGGAAACATTTTCCTTCCTTGCTAACTCCCCCTTTGGGTTTTAATGCATTTTTCCCTTTTGGTTTGGTCTTACCATTGCCCTTAGACTTTGCCACTACCTTTTTCTTTCCCTTTCCTTTGTCCTTGTGGACCATCAGAATGGGCTTATGTCCAACCTTTTTCATGTTACTTTCAGCAGTTCGTAACATGCCAAGTAACTGTGGCAAAGTCTTGTTAATTTCATTCATGTTGAAATTAAGGACAATTTGGCTAAAGCTATCTGGTAACGATTACAGGATAACATCGGTAGCCAATTCATATTTGAGAGGAAATCCCAGCTTTTCCAACGTTTGAATGTAGCCCATCATCTTGATGACATGAGCTCATACAGGAGTTCCCTCTATCATTTTGCATTGAAATAGAGCTTTAGAGGTCTCATATCTCTCTTGACGTGCTTGCCCTTCATATATTTCTTTTAGATTTTGAATCATCTCATATGCAACCATGTCCTCATGTTGCTTCTGAAGGTCATGAGTCATTGTGGCAAGCATTAGACATCCAACATCTAACATATCATCCATATGTTTCTTGAATTTGTCTTTGTCAGCTTTTGAAGCATTAGCTGCCGGTTCATCAGGAACAGGTTCCTCAATGACATATTCATTTCTTTCCTGTTTGAGAACAATTCTCAAATTACGAAACCAGTCAAGGAAGTTTATGCCATTAAGTTTATCCTTCTCAATGAGTGATCGAAATGATAAAGTGTTGTTTGCCATTAAATCTACAACAATGGAAATATTAAAGTAAGTAAATTTACTGAATTAAATTTTATAAATAGAACTTTATTTACAAATTACTCCCACTATTTTATTCAAAATTAAAAACCCTCTTTGTTTTAATTTTGAAAAAATTCAACGAAAATTTTTCTAGTAAGTGAGGATCCATAATACATCAATTTCCTAAATCAGCTTTGGCTTTTCTTTTAGGATAGTGATTATTTAGGTAAGTAACACTTTACTAGTTACATCTCATGTAACTCCTCATTTTAGTGAACAACTGTTGTTCAAGTCATCTCATGACTTATCCAAATATTTAACCTCTAGGTTTCTAATCCTATTAGAATAATCTAGCTAAGTTATTACCAATATTTCAATCGGTGAATATCAGTTTCTTATTCTTCACGTTTAACTAAGATAGATTTATGTGCCAATGCTTTGGCAAAGCCCACACAATATCGATCGAAGCCTTAACGAGGGTAAATATTGGACGGTTAAGTTAACTTAGATTATAAAGAGAGATTTGCGTAATTATCTCATCATTTTTCATTCTAAGATTAGGCCCTTATTGATCTCATCAATATTCATTCTTATTTTATCATTTGATGCATTGCATACATAACAAATATAGCAATAAATAAGATGCAATGGTTATAGCCCAAAATAATTACTAAGGGCTTCTGTTTCTATAGAAAAACCTCACGATTTGATAACATTTATCAACATAATCGTGCTTTTGTGATTTTCAATCTCGAAGGTTTTCTGCATTGGAACAACCTTTGTTCCACTACCAAACGCGATCTGCTATTGTACTCCCACGGATCATCATGTCAACGATTGACATATGGATTTTGTAAAATCCTTGCAGCAACAAATTGATTGAAAAACATATTAACAAATTAACATATTAATCGTTGTGGTTATTGACTCGAACAATGATATCAACATATATATCGAAATCGATAAAACTAGAATATGCATCTCAAACATATCACATCATCAAAGAATTTAACCCAAATTCAAATCGTACAAGTGGCTCTGACACCACTATTGGGACCGTTGGCACACCTTGTGATATATTTCCTATTTTGTAGGAAGGACGAATCCTATCTTAACCATGTACACCCCACTACATATATCGAAATATATTCAATAACAGTCTTTATAGTGCAACCAGTTACGGAGCATGTTTAACTGTATCAAAACATACAACAATATATATAGGGATGACATTGATCTCAAGTCTGAGGATCATACATATATAATGGGCTTAGGTCCAACCTTTTTCATGTTACTTTTAGTAGTTCGTAACATGCCAAGTAACTGTGTCAAAGTCTTGTTAATTTAAGACATATGTTTTTCAATCGATTTGTTGCTGCAAGGATTTTACGAAATCCATATGTCAATCGTTGACATGATGATCCGTGGGAGTGCCATCATATTTCTATAACGACCAAATCAGGGGACAACTAGTGCCATTATATTTCTTAAAATTAAGCACCCTAAATTCATGTAGGACGACCAAATCAAGGACCAAGCTGAGTTCTCTAGCCTCTAACTCCTTGTGAGAGGCATTAACATTTTTCATATCTCTAATGGCTTAATTCAACCACTTGAATTTGTCTTCAACTTGCTCATAATTGATGAGGCTCCTCCCTAGGTTTGAATGGGACGCTCTTGGTAAGTGATAACTCCATAAAAGTACTCTATTTCTAGTCTTTTTACTTAAGTTATTGCTCGTCTAAACAAAGTATACACAACATATTACTTTCATTTAATTGCATTTAGGTTATATTTGTTTGTGTTGGATAACTGTTGTTTAGGCAACTTTTATTTAGTTTGATTGATGCTGCTGAGGAGAAAGGGCTTGTGTGGATTGTGTATGTGTAGGAAATTTACTAAGGAATAATATTTCAGTCGCGACAAAGTATTTCGCAAGGGCCAGTGGAATAGAGAAGATTAAGACAGTGAGGAGTAGATTTATCTCGCCAAGGCAAGATTTATCTTGCAAGTCTGAAGTGGATATGACGAAATTGCCTATGTCACATGCCAGTTGTACGACTACCCTCACGTGCAAGCAAGCAATTAAGTTTCTGACAACAACCAACCGCCTTTCCTTTTTTAGCCTGGACAATACAATAACGGGTATTTAGAGAATCTTCACTTATGTGAAACCCTAGGAGATTTCCCTTTATAAATAACCAGCCACAATCACCAAAAAGAAGAGGCAAGGAAGGAAAAGAGCTTTAACTAAAGCGTGAGCGAGCAACTGTAGTTCTTCCCCACCGTTTTCCAAGTAACCGTCCTTGGTGTCCTCCATAGCCAGGCTATAGCAGAGCAGCGGTCAGGCCTCGAGAGAGGATGGCCACCAGGGCAGGCGTGTTAGAGTATGCCCAAAGACCAATCATATGATGATTGTAATAATACTTTTATTTACCGATTTTATTGAATAAAGGCATTGCCGCTATTATTTTCAGTTATATATATGTGTTTAACATAAACTGGAAGATAATAAAGTCCATATAATGACATAATTGTTATTATTAAAAGATCCCTAGTCAAGTATTATTATGGGCATGGACAATAATAATACGCTTAAGACTAACATGTTATTGATTGATGACAACTAGTTGTCATTGACATAGAGATGTCAGAATTGATAAATGATTATATTGTTAGAGAACAATGTATTGGATTGACCCACCATGAGCATATGTCTTGGATTATTATGTGACAGTCATAACATTGCTCATGGTGATGACTATATGTATGATCCTCATACTTGAGATCAATACTATATCAACATATTTGTTGTATGTTTTGATGCAGCTAAACAAGCTCTGTAATTGGTTGTTCTATAAAGACTGATATTGAATATATCTCTATATATGTAGTGGGTGTGTATGATTAAGATAGGATATGTACTTCCTACATAATAGGAAATATATCACATGCCACTTGATTGAGTAAGACTAGAAACGCATGGCCATGCTCGAATAAGTTAATATGAGATATCATAAACTATTCGTTAATTAAAGTCTACTCTAGAAATCAAGAAACAATAGATGGGCTATACAAGTGTGATTATTCCAAGACTTGTGCCTATTCTAGATATAAAGGACATAAGGATATAATACATAAAAGAGTTAATCACCAAGATGATATGTCGAATCATATTTTCTTGTAACTTAGGTGACAATGATATATTGCTAGATGTCACTCATTGTATGTAATATTAGAATTGTTCTAATAATTACTTCTAATGTTACAAGAACCTATAGGGTCACACCCTAAGATTGAAACGAGAAAAGATGTACAATTTGTTGTACGTTACTAAAATATATTTAGAGTTAAATAAGTATATATTTTAATAATCCTGAATATTTAATTTCAATTAATTAAATATAGATTTAATTAATTTGAAATAATAAAATCCCTGATATGATTAGGGTAACTTGGATATAAAAGGATTATTAAATTCTAATTAATTAAATATAGACTTAATTAATTTGAAATAATAAAAACCCTAAATGACTAGGGTAACTTGGCTATAAAAGGGTGTGTTAGGTCTAGCAGTCATTTTTGTGAGAACACACTCGTTTTTGTGAGAACACACAAAACTTTAAGCCACTTTCTCTCAAAATGGTTTTGGGGGAAAACAAAATTGCTCTCAATCGGGTGAACTGAGTAGAGGCCGAGACGTGATTTCGTGGAGGCTTACGATTCGAATCGATCTACACCACCAGAATTCACTACTTTCCTTGTTGTTTTTCAAGGAACCTGTTGTAAGTATTCGTATCTCTTCCTCCCGATTTCAGTTTTTCGTACTTGGATCACTGGTGAGACCATCGAGTTTTGTTTCCGCTGCACCATGGGGTGTGTCGACGGTCCCAACAAGGCGTAGTGTTGATCAGAGATGTCAAGATAGAGCCCCCAATTTTGGGAGTCATTATTCATTTGTTCTTAAATTCTTTACTTTGCTTGGGGTTGTATTAAAATGATTATACCTTGGTTGACTTTTTGATAACACCATGAACTGCTTTACTTGGTGTTAATATTTGTTTTGCCTAAACATTTATTTTCTGCTTTATGAATGATGAATTATGATTTTGCTCATGACTGTTTTGTTCATTGTAAATATTTTTCCTTGACATTGTAAGAGCTTCGAGAGATTGCTTGAGGTCTTGGTGAAACACGTTTTGACAATGTAAGAGCGTCGAGAGATTGCATGTTGTCTAGATATTGATTCTTAGATTTGAGAGAATTAAGATAGATCTACGTAAACAATAGAATGTATCTGAGAAGGTGATGTTCTAACTTGTCTGCCTTAGAGATAAGGAGATAGTTTCAATCGACTAAAAGGGATAAACACTAGAGTAGGATAGACAAAGAATATAGTTCACACTGAGAGGTATTGCTACAACAACAATTTGAAAAAACAAGGGTTGTAGTTAACGCTGAGTAGTATTGCCATAACAACCGTCTAAGGCAGTTTAAGCAAGTCATAACAATTTGTTCTAGACTTAGAGTAATTGCTTGTCATAACAAAAGATTACCATGAGTTCTCTGTGAAGAGTATGAATAAATGAGGTTGTTTTGAATATATTTGAATCAACGCTTGTCTTTGCTTTATTTATTTCAATATGATAGTTTTGCATATTTATTTTTCCTCGACCAAACTTTTTTGCAATCATAATTTATAATATTTTCTTGATTTATTACTAATAGTTTTCTAGTTTGACAAGACTGTATGAATTAGCTTGTGACAACTAGTTCTGGTAGTGGTGAAGCCTAAAAAGAATCGACCAATCCCTGAGGAGACGATAACTCACTTACCCTATATTACTTGATTCGATTATGTATACTTGCACAGAATTGTTTGCCTTAGCATATACATTTACAAGTGATCAAATTTTTAGCGCCGTTGCTGGGGATTGATAACTGACGAAATTTTTATTTTTCACCATAAAAAGTTTTTTCTTGCCACCTTTTATTTACTTAGTTAACTTATTTTCTTTTCTTTTTCTTTTGAAGGATTTATTGTTGCATGACCCTGAGATCTGCTAGTAAACCATTAGAGTCATTCTAACCTGAAATTAAACAGTCGTTCAGACAATGGCGGTAACCAACGAACCAGAGAGTATATGAATCAACTACAATTTCAAGGCAGCAATATGGGAGATCAGGCATATCCTGATGTAGCGGAAAATAATTTTCAGAGAGAAGTTTCAAGACCACGACCAATATGAGATCACTTGAACCTAATTCTTGACGATATAAATCCAGGCATCGTGGCACCTGAAATACAAGCAATCCATTTTGAGCTTAAACCGGTGATGTTCAACATGTTAAACTCCATCGGTCAATTTGGTGGTTCACCTAATGAGGATGTTAGACAACATATTCGAGCCTTTCTTGAAGTATGTGATTCATTCCGACAATAAGGAGTGCATGAAGATGTGCTTAAACTTAAACTTTTCCCTTATTCCCTACGCGATAGAGCAAGAGCTTGGCTCAGTGGAGTTCTTTCAGGATCAATGGAATCTTGGGCGGATTTATGTAAGAGTTTCCTACTCCGATACAATCCACCTAATATGAATACACAGCTACGAATGATATTGCAAGTTTTCGCCAAAGAGATTATGAATCAATGTACGAATGTTGGGATAGGTATAAAAGTCTACTTCACAAATGTGTAAACCACATATTTCATGACTGGACTCAAGTCGTGATGTTCTACAATGGAGTTAATGCACCTACTCGAATGATGTTAGATGCCAAATGGTATTTTACTTGACAAATCACCCGATGAAGCCTTTGATATCCTCGACATGATAGAAAATAATGACTATCAATTCTTGATTACAAGGCTGGGAATCGGTAGAAAAATATCTGGAGCATATGAAATTGAGGGTAAGGATTCAGTAGCTGCTCAATTTTCTGCCATAACTAATATGTTGAAAAATTTACAACGTCCTAATGAGGTGAGAGAAGTCAAAGCAACCAGTAATGCATTCATATTTTGTCACGGCAACAATCATGAGAGTGAATGTCCAGAAAATCATGAGTCTACCAATTTTTTGGGAAACTACAACCGAAGCAACAATAACCCCTACTCAAATAATAAATCCTAGATGGATAAAACATCCGAATTTTTCATGGGGTAATCAAGGAACCAACAACAATCAGGCAGGAAATTATAATAGGCCACAACAGAGTAATTCAGAATACCCACATTTTCAGAATCAGCATCATCAAATGCCCTAGCAAAACACTAAAGATACAGCTTTTTCCTCTAATACCAACTCCAATTCTAACTCCTTGGATGCTTCAGTGCAGGAATTCATGGCCTCGATAAAAGATTTCATGGCTTCAACAAAGACATTGATACACGAGCACTCATCAACAATAAAAAACCAACAAAATTTTTTGCAAAGTCAAGCTGCTCTTTTGCGAAGCCATAGTTCATCCCTGAGAGCATTGGAGAACCAAGTGGTTCAAATCGATATGACAATACATTCTTGCCCACAAGGAGATCTCCCCAGTGATATTGAAATCACTAAACATCATAGAAAGGAGCAGTGCAGTGTACTTACATTGAGGAGTGGAACATAAATTAACCATAATGACAAGTTTGGGGGAAAACAGCTGGATCGCCAAAGCATTACACAACCAGAAGATCGAGATGAAGATGTGGAACAAGATGAATTGTCCGAAGAGAAGGAAAAGGATGAAGGCTCCGAAAATCGTCAACCATATAATGGGAAATTTATGGCCAAGACCAGAAATTCCTCAGCACCAACAGCAGATGATGTCAGACCTCTACCACCATTTCCTCAAAGATCGAAGAAACACAATGATGACATCCAATTCAAGAAATTTGTTGATGTTTTGGATCAGTTGTATATCAATGTACCTCTACTTGAAGCCATCGAACATATGCCTTCCTATGCTAAGTTTCTAAAAGACATTTTCACAAAGAAGAGGAATATAGAAAATGTTGCCACGACAACAGAAATGTGCTCTGCAGTAAGAAAACTCCCACCGAAACAAAAATACCCTGGTAGTTTTATGATACCATGCTCAATTGGTAATAACTTTGTAGGGAGAACTCTCATTGACTTAGGGTCGAGTGTAAATTTAAAACCAAAGTCCATATTTTTAAAACTAAAAATATATAACGCTTGCCCAAACACAATTATCCTACAGCTAGCTGATCAGTCTTATATATGTACTAAGGGCATAATAGAAGATGTCATTATAAAGGTAGATAAATTCATATTTCCAGTTGATTTCCACATATTGGACTGCGAAGCCAATGAAAACACACCTATCATCCTTGGACGACCGTTTTTAGCCACTGGACGAATCTTAATAGATTGTGAGAAGGGAGAGTTCACAATGCGGGCAAGAGAGCAAAGCGTCACAATCAATGTCTTCAACTCCATGAGATATGTGGACAATTCAGAAGAATGCCAATGCATTAGAGACATAGACTCAATAGAAAAAGAGAAAAAAGTAACTCTTGGCCACGGTGAATTTTTAAAGATAGATGAATACAATACTTTGTACCGCGACTTGATATCCATGACGCATAAAATTCATGGCCCATGCGAACAATTTTTAGAAGAAGATTCTGATAACTATGGCCTTGGCAACAGTTGTTTGACTAAAGCATTAAATGGGTTCCCTGCCAACGACACCAAAGCGGATTATGAAGGAGAATCATAGGAACAATCTAGTTTCCTTCATACTAGATCAGGTATGAAATTTGAACCCATAGATTTTAATGAAGTTAGCCCCCCATAATCATCTATACAACATGAACCCATATTGGAACATAAAACTTTGCTATCGCATTCAAAATATGCCTACCTATGTAGTAATGAGACTTTACCAGTGATAATTTCTGCCAGTCTAACCTCCGAGCAAGAGAATAGTTTGTTAAATGTTTTGTCGCAACACAAAAAAGCTCTTGTGTGGACCATGGCAGACTTGAAGGGAATCAGCCCTACCATATGCATGCACAAGATCAACTTAGAAAACAATCATAGCACTTCAGTAGAACCATAAAGAAGACTAAACTCGATCATGAAAAGGGTAGTCATGAAGGAAATCATAAAATGGCTGGATGCGGGAGTGATTTATCCAAAATCTGATAGCTCATGGGTCAGTCTGGTGTAATATGTGCCAAAGAAAGGTGGTGTGACCATGGTAAAAAACGAAAATGATGAGCTTTTAATGACTAGAATAGTCACGGGCTGGCGAATATGTATGGATTATAGGAAGCTCAATAAAGCCACAAAGAAAGACTATTTTCCCCTTCTTTTTATTGACTAAATGCTTGATCGGCTAGCAGGAAAAGCATTTTACTACTTCTTTGATGGATATTCAGGATATAATCAAATAGCCATAGCACTGGAGGATCAAGAGAAGACTACTTTCACATGCCCATATGGTACCTATGCATTCAGATGAATGTCGTTTGGGCTATGTAACGTACCAGCAACCTTTCAAAGATGTATGATGGCCATTTTTTTGGATATGGTGGAAGATTGCATGGAAATATTTATGGATGACTTCTCCATCTCAGGTGACAATTTCAACCGATGCCTTGGTAACTTACCTAAATTACTGAAACGATGTGAAGAAGCCAACCTAGTACTAAATTGGGAGAAATGTCATTTTATGGTAACCGAGGGAATAGTGCTAGGTAACAAAATTTCTTGTCAAGGCATTGAAGTTGATAGATCCAAGGTGGAAGTACTTGCAAACCTACCTCCACCCACCAACGTGAGAGGCGTACACAGTTTCTTTAAACATGCAGGCTTCTACAAGCGATTCATAAAAGATTTTTCTCAAATCTCAAAACCTTTGTGTCTTTTGCTTCAACAAAATCAACCATTTATATTTAATGATAATTGTTTAAATGCTTTTACAGATCTGAAGAAAAAACTTTCAGCAACACCAATCGTTGTTCCACCAGACTGAAATGAACCTTTCGAGCTCATGTACGATGCTAGTGATTACGCAGTTAGGGCAGTTCTAGGACAACGAAAAAGTAAACTCTTTCATGTTATCTACTATGCTAGACGTACTCTTAACGATGCACAAGTAAACTATACCACCACTGAAAAAGAACTTCTTGGAGTAGTATTTGCATTCGATAAGTTTAGGCCATATCTCATAGGAACTAAAGTTATTGTGCATACGGATCACTCTGCCATTAAATATTTGATCAATAAAAAAGATGCAAAGCCCAGGCTAATCAGATGGATATTATTACTACAAGAGTTGGATTTAGAGGTCAATGATAGAAAGGGTACGAAAAACCAAGTAGTAGATCATTTGTCTAGACTAGATAACAAAATTAATTGTCATGACATGAAAGATATTCAAGAGGATTTCCCTGATGAGAAAATTTTATTTGTCACGGTTATACCGTGGTATGCTGTCATAGTCAACTTTCTTGTTAGTGGTATTGTGCCTCCAGATTTACCTAGCCAAGGCCGAAAAAAGTTTAGACATGATGTGTGAGATTAATACTAGGATGAACTGTTCCTATTCAAGAAATGTGGAGACCAAATAATCAGAAGATGTGTCCCAGAAGAAGAGCACAAATAAATTCTACTTCAATGTCACTCATCACCGTATGGAGGACATTTTGGTGGGATGAGAACAGCGGCGAAGGTTCTTCAATCCAGATTTTATTGGCCAACCTTGTTCAAAGATGAACACGAATTTTACAAGTCATGTGATAGATGCCAACGAACAAGGAACATACAAAAAAGAAATCAGATGCCATGGCAAAACATTCTAGAGGTTGAACTCTTCGACGTATGGGGAATAGATTTTGTGGGACCCTTTTCCACATCTTTTGATGATCTATACATACTCTTGGCAGTAGACTATGTGTCTAAATGGGTGGAAGCCATCACAACACCTAAAAATGATTCCAAGATCGTGCTGAAATTCTTGCACAAGAACATATTCACACGTTTTGGAACACCACGAGCTATCATCAGTGATGAAGGTACACACTTTGACAACAAATTAATTGCCAAGACACTGAAAAATTTTGCCTAGGTAATTTTATTTTGGACAACAAGTGCTACTCTATAATTCATGACTCAAATTATTTTCAGGAAAGCTAAAATCAAGATGGTCAGGACCGATTATTGTACATCAAGTCCATAAAAATGAAGCAATAGAAATCAAGAACCGAGATGATGGATCTATTTTCAAGGTAAATGGGCAGAGACTAAAGGAATACAAATGAGAAACAATCATGCGCGAGAAACTGTTATCAACAGTACATGATTCCCAAGAGTTTTCCCTACTTACCTGAACAATATTCATTGTCTAGGCAACGAAAATCTGAATTTTGTACATAAATAAATTAAGTTATTTTATGCACTAGTTATCTGTTTTACTTTATTTTTGTTCTTTTTTATTATTGTAGGCATGCAAGCTACAGGTGGCATCATGGGGTGAGAACTTACGTATGAAAGAAAAAGAAACCCTAGAGCAAAGAAGGTTTTGGCGATAATTGTAAAGAAGGAAAATATATTTTTCCCACTTTATGTCAAATCAAATATTGAGCCATTAATTCCATATCTTTTCCCTTCTCGTTTTGACCAAATTGCCCTGAATAAACCACCCATTAATTTTCCAGAAAAACAAACTTAGACTCCATCTTCCTCATCGTGCACACCATTTTCTCTCCTTCAAATTTTTTTCCCTTCAAAATTTCCCCCATCTCCGCCACAAAAAAACACTATACCAACAAGTATCATGGCAAGATCAAAGATAAATCCAGCCCCAGCAGTGAGTTTTGAGCGGTTCTAGATGGCGGAAGATAAGGTACGATTCAAGAACCTCAAAAAATGACAAATATACTTGGAGGATGATTTTGTTTTTCCATAAAAAAAACGAAGAACCATTCGGACCAGAAGTTATGGATGTGGTTCGAAAACACAAATGGGAGAAATTTGCTAGACATCCTAATGTCGTAGTGCTAGCAATGGTTCAGGAATTTTATACTCATCTTGAAGACCCATCCCACCACACCGTTTATGTGAGAGGGAAACTCATTTGGTTTTCCCCTTCAGAACTCAACTGATATTTCAAGTTGGGAAAAGTGGAGGATCAACATAAGAAGTTTGTGGCTGAGGCGGACCAAGAAACTTACAGTGGAGTACTTGAAGACCTCTGTTTCGGGTGGTCCAAATTCGAGGGAAACGCACCAACAAGGAAACGGATAGATTGTCGAGCCCTTAAACCGGTGGTGAAGCTATGGAATCACTTTCTCAAGGCCAAGATAATGCCAAACTCCAACAACACGACCATTCTAGTGAAAATATTGATGTTGTTACACTCGATAATCTATGGGCGAGCGATTAATGTTAGAGAAATTATCTTCGAGCAAATCCACGAATGCACAAAATGAAATCGAGGTAATCTCTTATTTCCTAACTTGATAACTACTATGTGCAGGAAAAAGAAGGTCCCCGAAGAACCATTCGAGGACTTCATCAAGTCCAAGGAGGGAATAACGAAGAAGAAAGTGCCAGAGTTAATGAACTTTGATGACAATGACCCATATGAAAGTCTGGATATATGAGCGAAATCTATTGCCGCGGCCAGAATGGCAGTAGTGGTCACTTACATATGAGAAACTAGTGAGAAGATCGAACTTTTGGAAAATCACATGGAGAACTTCTTTGGCTATGTCAACGCAATGGATGCATAACTCAACACCTTTTTCAAGGAGCTACTCCCAATCACCAACGAAGATCTGTCGCTCTTCCCTTATGTTATCCTAAAACACACTGCTGAAGGCAATACATTCAATGCCTCGATGCAGAATTTTCCCCAAGAGGTACCCAAAGACGTTCCTCCACTGGCCACTCATGTCTTGCCCATACCAGATAAAGGCCACGGTGACACAGATGAATTCCTTAGCTCCTCCTCCTTATCTATTTCCGAAAGTACTCAAGAGATTCCACCCGAATTCTTTGCCAATGAAGACTTCACTCCAGCCCTAACTTAACCCCAAGAAAAAACAAGAACATTCCCCCTTTCATCAAGCAACGCCAGTTCCTAAAACATCTCAAAGCCAGACTCCAATTCCCGCACAACCCACTCTCGCTGAAGACCAACAAACATCAGCATGAGCCCCGAGCACCAAACGACACATCAAGCCAATGGTGGGTCGTGTCCTTCAGCCATCTCCCTCGATGATTGCAGCAGCAAATACAGGATCAGAGAGTCCCCCTCCTCTAAAATAACATAAAACGCATGCGTCCAGTCAAGCCATACCACCACAGTAAGATCGCATTTTAATTTTTTCTTTTTATATTTGCATTTGCATTTAGATACATGTTTTTTTCATGCATTGAGGACAATACATCCCTCAAGTTTGGGGGAGGTATTGTAGCACACTTTGTTAAAAAACCAATTGATGATATTTGGTTAAAAATTTTGGTTGTCATGATATAAGCATGTTAAGCCTATTGTTTGGAATGGATTAGGAATGCCCGATGATGAATGCATAATTTAATTGCCTAGGCCATAATTATCTTTAAGACTGTCGAAAGAAGATAACCAACCTTAGGCCTGATTCTTTGAAAATTATAAACATGATTGTAGGTTGTCTTTGCTTAAGGTAATTAGTAAAATTTTAGGAAAGAACTCTCTGCTTGCCGAGACATCGAAAAATTTTAAGGTTAAGGTCGAACTCCCTATTATTTAAAACTTGAAGAATAAAAGGGACACACCTCTATGTAATGGCATAACCAGAAAACTCCATAAAAAACTAAGAGTTGCAGAGGCATATGAATGAAAGAAAGTAGTCACATGATGACTCTACCCAACTAGCTTAGGGTGGAAGGTATGCTCCCTTTCATCTAAAGTGTGGGAGGGTAGGTGTCATGAGCTGATTCCAAAAAAAAGTTGATGAATAACTAGGAGTGGAAACCAAGCCTAACAAATAATTTGACGCCTTGACAAAACAGAAATACTTACTTGAAGTTTTCTAGTCACTTTAATGCATAGACTTATTACAATCACGCACACACGATAACAAGGAATCCTAACTAGGGAAGGTACTTGATTGATATGACTGTAGAACATGTTGAGGCCAAACTTTTACTGAGGGCTGAAATTTCAAACCACATGATTTTCTTAATACTGCTTTGCCATGACAATCTTAATTTTGTTCTCTAGCTACTGTCTATTGCTTGAGGACAAGCAATCGCTTAAGTTTAAGGGTGTGATAACTATATAAAAGTACTCTATTTCTAGTCTTTTTACTTAAGTTATTGCTCTTCTAAATAAAGTATGCACATCATATTAGTTGCATTTAGGCTATATTTGTTTGTAGTGGATAAGTGTTGTTTAGCAACATTTATTTGGTTTGACTGATGCTGCCTAGAAGAAACGGCTTGTGTGGATTGTGTATGTGTAGGAAATTTAATAAGGAAGAACATTTTAGTCGCGACAAAGTATTTCGCAAGGGCTTGTGGAATAGAAAAGATAAAGACAGTGAGGAGCAGATTTATCTCGCCAAGGCAAGGTTTATCTTACAAGTCTGAAGCGAATATGATGAAATTGCCTATGTCACATGCTAGCTATACGACTACCCTCACGTGCAAGCAAGCCTACAAGATTCTGACAACAACCAGTCATCTTTCCTTTTTTAGCATGGATAATACAGTAACGGGTATTTAGGGAATCTTTACTTTTGTGAAACCCTAGGAGATTTCCCTTTATAAATACCCAGCCACAACCGCAAAAAAGAATAGGCAAAGAAGAAAAAGAACTTTAACTGAAGCATGAACGAGCAACTGTAGTACTTCCCCACCGTATTCCAAACGACCCTCCTTGGTTTCCTTCATAGCCAGGATATAGCAAAGCGGCGGTCAGGCCTTGAGAGAAGCTGGCCGCCAGGGCAGGCGCGGTGTTGATTAGAGATGTCACGACAGAGCCCCTAGTTTTGGGAGTCATTCTTCCTTTGTTCTTAAATTTCTTACTTTTCTTGGGGTTTCATTAAAACGATGATACTTTGGTTGACTTTTTGATAACACCATGAACTGCTTTACTTGGTGTTAATCTTTGGTTTGCCTAAACAATTATTTCCTTCTTTATGAATGATGAATTATGATTTTGCACTGTTTTGTTTATTGTTTAAATATTTTGCCTTGACACTGTAGAGCTTCGAGAGATTGCCTGGGGTCTTGGTAAAACACGTCTTGACAATGTAAGAGCATCGAGAGATTGTCGGTTGTCTAGATATTGATTCTTAGTGTAACATCCGCATTACCAGGTTAGTGACCAAATTGTAAAGTTTCAGAATTTGGTGACTAAAGTAGGATAATTGAATAGTTCAATGACTTCTTGGAAATATGATGAAGGTTATTCAGTAATTATTAAAGGAAATAAAGGGTAAAATGGTCATTTAATCATTTAAGAAAAAAAAAGAAAAAAAAGAAAAGGGAATTATATACACGTGGAGAGGGAGAGAATTCTCCAGAATTCTCTTCTCCTTTCTTCTTCTTCTTCACGTGGAAGCCAAGAGCAAAGGTAAGTTTGATTTAGCTTATGATTTCTTGAAAGTTTTAAGTTGGATTTGAGTCTTTGAGAGTTATATAAGCTTAAGGAAAGCTTATATAAGTTTAAAACACCAAAGAGATAGAATTAGAAAGGAATTTCTATTAAGGGTTTATAAATGAACTTTTGTTATAGAAAGGTTTTTGAAGTTCTAAAGTTGGATTTGACTTGTCATCAGCTTAATTAAGAAGTATTAAGTGTTAGAATTGGATTTAGAACATATAGAAAATTTGGTATGATTCTTGAATCTCATAAAGAAGATAGGATTTTGAGGTTAAAGATGATTTACATGGATATAAGTTGGTTCAAGTTATAGTAGTTGAGTTTAATGTCAAAATAGGGGCTTAAAATAGAAGAATTAAGGGAAGAGTTGATGATTTACGTGCTAAAATGTCAGTTCTGGGCAATGTGCATCGATGCACATTCATTGTGCACCGATGCATCGATGATAAATACCAGAAATTGTTTAAGGTGCATCGATGCACATGCAGTGCATCGATGCATGAATTTAAATAGAAAACATCGAATATGATTTATGCATCGATGCATAAGTAGTGCATCGATTCATCCCCATTAAATACAAACATCGAATAGGATTTATGCATCGATGCATGGTGTAGTGCATCGATGCATACCTTCATTAAAAGATGAAATTGACTTTTCTTTGAGACTAAGGAGTGATAGTTTCGAATATATCAATCAGTACACTGATAAGTATTAATGTATTATTATGTAGATATAGAATGAAAGCTTGTTCCGGAACAAACTAAGGATTAGGATTGATTCAAACAACGAGGCCCAGGTGAGTGCATACTAGTGATATGTAGTGTTTAATGGAAATAAGACTTGTGATGAGTCTATTTCCTAGAGTAATATGCATGAAGTCATGGACATGATTATGTGTAGTTATAATTATATGTGATTATCTGTATTACATTGATTGTATGTATGCATGACTAAAGATAAGGATATGCTTTGTATATGTTATATGATGTATGTAAGACTTTAATATGTAATAATGGAAGAACATGAAATAAGTTATATGATAGAGTCATAATAAATGAAATGAATATGAGAGAATAAGATAACCAAGTATAAGTTATATGATATGGTATAAGTAATTATACGAGAAATGTTAGGAGACTCTAAGAGAATAGTATGAATTCGAGGGCATAAATAAGGATACATAAGTAATATAGGGAAGATTGATAAATTAAAGGAAACTATGGTTTATGTATTATAGTGAAGAGCTACAAAGTTTTATTAAAGAGTATTGAGGAAGTCATGAGAAATGGAACTAAATAAATAGATGGTTTATGTGAGTGGAAAAGGTAAATGATATAAAATAAATGGAAATTATTTATAAGATAGCATGAGACTAATTGAACATGTAATATAAACTTTATAAAGGAGTACTTGGGTAAAATCATTATATGATACAATTATAGAGTATTACTATTCAAATTATATTAAAATATGATATATGAGAATATGAGTAAGTTTATAGGATATTGATAGGACATATAAGAATATGTAAATGTATGCTGATATAAAAAAAGGGGATACAAAGAAATGGAGTATAAGGTAGATAATATTATATCAGCTATTATATATCTATATGATATATGTCATCAGATAATATGAAAGGACTCTGAAAATTGATATAAGCTACGTAAAAGTGTTCTAGGTGTTTCTATATGTTATATGAAGTATATGATCTTATGTGAACAAGATATGATAAGTATGTTTACATGAATAAATGTGATTGGGTGAGAAATGATAGAAATTATACAAGAACATGAGATATGTGACATGTGAATTATATGGAAATGATCTATGTGTAAGTGAACTATGTGATAATATGAAAAGAAGCTATGTAATACGTGATATGTGCAAGTGAATTACATGTTTATATGAATATTTGAAATGAAATAAATGATAATGCCCATGTTATGTGTCATGAGAGCTAGGGGTATAGTTGGCATGCCAAGAGTCGAGGGTTTCATAGGTCCTTCGGGACAACTCATAGGTCCTTCAGGTCAAATTCACAGGTCCTTCGGGACAAATTTCATATGCCACTCAGTGGGACTTATACGAGCTGTGGTGACAGCATTAGTGCACAACCTCTATAGACTCACATATCGATAGTTCTCACATATGTACATGGGCTAATCCAGAGATATGAACAAATATATGTTAGTGGTATGATAAACTGTTAAGGATGAATTATGTGTATGTATGTATCTATTGTAGTTAATCTGATATGATTTTATATGATAAGAAGAATGCATGGAATTTGTATACCATGATAGAACATAACATGCATGTATTGATATATGTTATAAAGTGCATTATAAGTTGTTATGCCTCACTAAGTCTTCGACTTAGCGTGTGATTGTTTCACACGTAGGTTTCGGGAAGAGTAAAGAGTAATGCGGAGCAAGACAGGTCAGTTCTCCTTACCAAATGTCAGATCAGAAAATATATGTACTGGTTATAGAGTGTAGTTGGCATGTAATCTAAGGATATAAATTGTATGAACTCTAATATATTTTGTAAACATTTTGAATAAGTTAAATGTTATCAAAGTTTTTTTAATTACTCACTATTGTATACAAGTAAATGTTTTGAAAAGTCAATGTGACACCTCGGACTCGAATCCAGGTCGGGTACGGGTTGGGGGTGTTACATTTAATGGTATCAGAGCCAAGGTTTAGCCAATTCTAGGCTAAAAACGAAGTCCAAAGTGCTTTAAAAAGTATACATGCCAACACTAAGTGGAAAATTTTCTGATCTGATAGGGTAAGGAGTCTGTTGTCTTGTAAATAAAGTTAAATTGTTATGTTATATAAGATAAGTGAATACTGAGAATGATTTATGAAATTTATATATATGTTTATATGATATGATGGATGACATGTGAACATATGCAATTGACATATGTTATACAATATGAATTGGATGAGCATATGCACACGTGATATTTGATAGAAGAAATGATATGAGCACATGAAAATATGAGAGTTTCCAAAGTGAAATACAAGACGATAGACCTGAAGGTAATAGCATTCACCTGCTCTGGCCAGGCAGGTAGAAGAGCGAAAACCTCAGGGAATGTCTGTATAAGATTAGAGAATGATTCATGATGTTGAATGATATTCCGATGTGTTTTTAATTGTATACTTTGTTAACTCATAGAATGAATGTATCGAAATAGTTAAAAGAGTTATGAACACCCGATCTCAAGGGTGAATTTGAGGAAGGCTCTGTTGTTACAGACCTTTGGTTATGATATGAAGATAATGCTAGAAGATGTTCATTTCTCCATAGTGGAGAAATTAAATTGAGAAGTTTGTTAATATGTGGATAAGAGGGAATATGGTGAACGATTGTCACCATAAGGATGTTAAAAGATCAAGTGACGCGGTTATTATTTGTAAAAGAGTTTGTATTCTAGATGGAAAGAGTTAGCATTGGCTAACCAGAGTATGTGATAAAAAATGTACGGGAATTATAAGATTATAAGATATTGTCAGGATATGATAACCAGATCTGCAATGGATCTGGATATAGTTGCATATTTGGATCATAGTAATGTGGTATAGTAAAGGAAAAGGAAGTAAGAATTTGTATATTTAAGTAAAGCTGAGGATGGATAAGAAGAGTTTGAGAATGTGTATATCGATGATCAGATTATAGGACACAAGAAGTCAGAATGTTGAGTTTGAGCAAAAGAAATTTCAAGATGTATGAGAATAGATGTGAAATTGATAAGTTGAGTAAGCGAATGTTGAGATAATTTAGATTGGAAAGGATGTATAGGATTGGTATAATAGGGCTTGTGCCCTAGATTGAACGAAAGTTATTATCTAGCTGTCAGAGTAAAGGTGCTAGAGTTATAAGATTGGAGGAAAAATAAAGTGGAATTAATTGATTATGATGTGAATTTGAATATAGTTGTATATTCTGAGCAGATAGCTATGATGTAGAAACTGAGATAAGAATTTGCATGGAACCTTCAGGAAGAAAAATACAAGTATAAGAAATGATAAAGAATGAAGTTATGTATAAGAAATGGGTTATTAGAGTAATGAGGATGCAATGAAGATTGGTACATAAAGATGAGTATAAGTGATAAGACAAGAGTATGTGAACATGAAAGGAAAGATATGATTTGTGTATAAGGAATAAATAAAGGAAGAATGGAATAAAGAAATGAAAAAGGATTGAGTTAAAGGATCAAATACGATGAAGGTTATATGGAATGTAGATGATAATTTTGATATATAAGTAAGAAAAGTATGTAAGGTTATAGGAAGAGATTATGTGTATCGTAATACAGACAAGGATGAAAGAATGAATAAAAGTTTAGATTGTGGTGAATTAATCAATTGATTGATTTTTGATTTTGAGTGATAATAATTGATGTTACTGTCTACAGGATAAGTAACATTATATGAATGAAATTAGAGTTATGAATTTGAAACAAAGGGATAGTATTGTGTATAAGAAAGAGTGTGGTGATGATAAGGATTTGTACTTTAGAATGAAAGAGTTAGCGTTGACTAACAAGATTTTGTGATGAAATTGTATTGGATATAGTGGTATATTTTGATTACGTAAATGTGATATAATGAATGAAGTGAGGATTCGTATGGAAGTGTAAATGATAAGTTCGATATAGAAACACGAAAAGTGTGCAAGGTGATGTGAATTATTGTTGGACTCCTTAAAGTATATGTTTAATCACATTGAAGAAGATTTAAAGTTGTGTTTTGGTCAAATGATGACGAAATACAAGTTTGGTATGGTTATAAGGTAATTAAAGAGTTATGAAGAAATAGATGGATTTATGATATAGAGTGATGAGATGGATGTACTGTCAAAGTGATGAGTGACATTATATGGAATTTTAGAAAGGTTAAAGGAAAAATTCATAAAGGAAGGAGAGAGAAGACATAAATGGATTAAAGTTACTAGTTACTGTTTATATGATAAGTGTCAGTAAATGAATGTATAAAGGAAAAAGGCAACTGAAGAAATAAAGGAAGGAGAAATTAAGTGAAAGAGGTAGTATGAGAACATTAGAAGATATGTTCTTATTGATATGTTCAGTGAAAATTCGAGGACGAATTTTTAAAAAAAGGAGGGGAGATTTGTAACATCCGCATTACCGGGTTAGTGACCAAATTGTAAAGTTTCAGAATTTGGTGACTAAAGTAGGATAATTGAATAGTTTAATGACTTCTTGGAAATATGATGAAGGTTATTCAGTAATTATTAAAGGAAATAAAGGGTAAAATGGTCATTTGATCATTTAAGAAAAAAAAAGAAAAAAAAGAAAAGGGAATTATATACACGTGGAGAGGGAGAGAATTCTCCAGAATTCTCTTCTCCTTTCTTCTTCTTCTTCACGTGGAAGCCAAGAGCAAAGGTAAGTTTGATTTAGCTTATGATTTCTTGAAAGTTTTAAGTTGGATTTGAGTCTTTGAGAGTTATATAAGCTTAAGGAAAGCTTATATAAGTTTAAAACACCAAAGAGATAGAATTAGAAAGGAATTTCTATTAAGGGTTTATAAATGAACTTTTGTTATAGAAAGGTTTTTGAAGTTCTAAAGTTGGATTTGACTTGTCATCAGCTTAATTAAGAAGTATTAAGTGTTAGAATTGGATTTAGAACATATAGAAAATTTGGTATGATTCTTGAATCTCATAAAGAAGATAGGATTTTGAGGTTAAAGATGATTTACATGGATATAAGTTGGTTCAAGTTATAGTAGTTGAGTTTAATGTCAAAATAGGGGCTTAAAATAGAAGAATTAAGGGAAGAGTTGATGATTTACGTGCTAAAATATCAGTTCTGGGCAATGTGCATCGATGCACATTCATTATGCACCGATGCATCGATGATAAATACCAGAAATTGTTTAAGGTGCATCGATGCACATGCAGTGCATCGATGCATGAATTTAAATAGAAAACATCGAATATGATTTATGCATCGATGCATAAGTAGTGCATCGATGCATCCCCATTAAATACAAACATCGAATAGGATTTATGCATCGATGCATGGTGTAGTGCATCGATGCATACCTTCATTAAAAGATGAAATTGACTTTTCTTTGAGACTAAGGAGTGATAGTTTCGAATATATCAATCAGTACACTGATAAGTATTAATGTATTATTATGTAGATATAGAATGAAAGCTTGTTCCGGAACAAACTAAGGATTAGGATTGATTCAAACAACGAGGCCCAGGTGAGTGCATACTAGTGATATGTAGTGTTTAATGGAAATAAGACTTGTGATGAGTCTATTTCCTAGAGTAATATGCATGAAGTCATGGACATGATTATGTGTAGTTATAATTATATGTGATTATCTGTATTACATTGATTGTATGTATGCATGACTAAAGATAAGGATATGCTTTGTATATGTTATATGATGTATGTAAGACTTTAATATGTAATAATGGAAGAACATGAAATAAGTTATATGATAGAGTCATAATAAATGAAATAAATATGAGAGAATAAGATAATCAAGTATAAGTTATATGATATGGTATAAGTAATTATACGAGAAATGTTAGGAGACTCTAAGAGAATAGTATGAATTCGAGGGCATAAATAAGGATACATAAGTAATATAGGGAAGATTGATAAATTAAAGGAAACTATGGTTTATGTATTATAGTGAAGAGCTACAAAGTTTTATTAAAGAGTATTGAGGAAGTCATGAGAAATGGAACTAAATAAATAGATGGTTTATGTGAGTGGAAAAGGTAAATGATATAAAATAAATGGAAATTATTTATAAGATAGCATGAGACTAATTGAACATGTAATATAAACTTTATAAAGGAGTACTTGGGTAAAATCATTATATGATACAATTATAGAGTGTTACTATTCAAATTATATTAAAATTTGATATATGAGAATATGAGTAAGTTTATAGGATATTGATAGGACATATAAGAATATGTAAATGTATGCTGATATGAAAAAAGGGATACAAAGAAATGGAGCATAAGGTAGATAATATTATATCAGCTATTATATATCTATATGATATATGTCATCAGATAATATGAAAGGACTCTGAAAATTGATATAAGCTACGTAAAAGTGTTCTAGGTGTTTCTATATGTTATATGAAGTATATGATCTTATGTGAACAAGATATGATAAGTATGTTTACATGAATAAATGTGATTGGGTGAGAAATGATAGAAATTATACAAGAACATGAGATATGTGACATGTGAATTATATGGAAATGATCTACGTGTAAGTGAACTATGTGATTATGTGATAATATGAAAAGAAGCTATGTAATACGTGATATGTGAAAGTGAATTACATGTTTATGTGAATATTTGAAATGAAATAAATGATAATGCCCATGTTATGTGCCATGAGAGCTAGGGGTATAGTTGGCATGCCAAGAGTCGAGGGTTTCATAGGTCCTTCGGGACAACTCATAGGTCCTTCGGGACAAATTCACAGGTCCTTCGGGACAAATTTCATATGCCACTCAGTGGGACTTATACGAGCTGTGGTGACAGCATTAGTGCACAACCTCTATAGACTCACATATCGATAGTTCTCACATATGTACATGGTCTAATCCAGAGATATGAACAAATATATGTTAGTGGTATGATAAACTGTTAAGGATGAATTATGTGTATGTATGTATCTACTGTAGTTAATCTGATATGATTTTATATGATACGAAGAATGCATGGAATTTGTATACCATGATAGAACATAACATGCATGTATTGATATATGTTATAAAGTGCATTATAAGTTGTTATGCCTCACTAAGTCTTCGACTTAGCGTGTGATTGTTTCACACGTAGGTTTCGGGAAGAGTAAAGAGTAATGCGGAGCAAGACAGGTCAGTTCTCCTTACCAAATGTCAGATCAGAAAATATATGTACTGGTTATAGAGTGTAGTTGGCATGTAATCTAAGGATATAAATTGTATGAACTCTAATATATTTTGTAAACGTTTTGAATAAGTTAAATGTTATCAAAGTTTTTTTAATTACTCACTATTTTATACAAGTAAATGTTTTGAAAAGTCAATGTGACACCTCGGACTCGAATCCAGGTCGGGTACGGGTTGGGGGTGTTACACTTAGATTCGAGAGAATTAAGATAGATCTACGTGAACAATGAAATGTATTCGGGATGGGGATGTTCTAACTTGTCTACCTTAGGGATAAGGAGAGAGTTTCAATTAACTAAAAGGGACAGACGCTAGAGTAGGATAGATAACGATTATAGTTCACGTTGAGAGGTATTACTATAACAATAGTCTGATAAACCAAGAGTTGTAGTTAATGTTGAGTAGTATTTCCATAACAACCGTCTAAGAATACTCAGTAATCCTGTCGGGCAGCTTAATCAAGTCATAACAATTCGTTCTAGACTTAGATTAATTGCTTGTCATAACAAAAGATTAGCATGAGTTCTCTATGAAGAGTCTGAATATGTGAGGTTATTTTGAATGTATTTGAATCAAAGCTTGTCTTTGCTTTATTTATTTCAATCCGATAGTTTTGCATATTTATTTTGCCTCGACCAAACTTTTCTGCAATCATACTTTATAATATTTTTCTTGATTTATTACTAATAGTTTTCTAGTTTGACAAGACTGTAGGAATTAGCTTGTGACAACTAGTTCTGGTTGTAGTGAAGCCTAAAAAGAATCGACCAATCCCTTAGGATACGATAACTCACTTACCTTATATTACTTGATTTGATTGTGTATACTTGCACAGAATACATATGCTCATGATGGGTCAATCCAATACATTGTTCTCTAACAATATATTCATGTGTCAATTCTGACATCTCTATGTCAATGACAACTCCTTGTCATCAATCAATAACATGTTAGTCCTAAGCGTATTATTATTGTCCATGCCCATAATAATACATGACTATGGAACTTTTAATAATGTTATTATATGGACTTTATTATCTTTCAGTTTATGTTAAACACAGACATATAACTGAAAATAATATTGACAATGCCTTTATTCAATAAAATTGGTAAATAAATGTATTATTGCAATCATCATATGATTGGTCTTTGGGCATACTCTAACACTTCATGGATCATTTCAACATCTTTGGATCTCCTGATTTTGAATACATGGTTAAGAATTTCTTGTCTCATTATGACCAGCATTCTTATTAGTTAGTCACTTGTGAATTAACACCTTTGGATGACATGAAGATGTAAATGCAATAAAATTAAAATAAAATGACACAGAAGAAAAATGGGTTAATACATAGAAGATAAACAACAAGATAGTAAGTGTCGTAATCATTAAATAAAACCTACCCTCACATGCTGGCTACCCAATCATGCTTTAGTAGATCCTACCCAACATGATATCTACCAACATGCTTTGTTATTCACAAAAAATCCTAACCACATGATATCTAATTTGCATGCTTGTTCGAGAAAAATAACACTAACCACATGATCTCTAGTTCGCATGCATTTATTCGGAATATAAAATTATACTATTAAAAGACTCAAAAGAGATTTTCCTTGTGTACCCTCCTCACGGGATTCTTAATGTTCGGGTTAAGCTCAACATAGGTTAAGGTTCTATGTTCACTATATCCGGGGATCGACTCTAAAGTAACAAGGTTCTCAAATTGTGCTTATCGGTACCCCATGGGCTGTCAGACCCTTAATCCTGGCCCATCATAGGCTTTTGGGATCGAGTTCAATTCGAGGGAACACACCTCCTTATGTCCTGCAGAGATGAATATCATCAGGAGGACCATAAGGCGTAAACTCCAGGAGCAATCAACTATCCCATATGAAGGTGAAAACCACACGAGGGAGTAGTTTCTCACTCTTACTTAAATAGGACAGAGCAGAGTTTTAGCTCATGTTATGATAATGCACCAGTGCAATGAGTGAGGAAAAGCGAAAAACAAACAATCACACAACACTCAAATCAATCCTTGAATTCCTTTCAAAACTCACAGTTAATCTGAAAACATCAACAAACAAGTCAATACAACTATTTAGTGTTAATCAAATTATAAACAAAAAAATTTAAAACCAAACAAGGGATCAAAAACCAAATTAGAATAAATTTATAACTTTCATTTGCAAACACAATTAATTAATCGACTATCAGCCTAACTCTCTAAAAAGAAGTCCCAACGGGGTCGCCAAGCTGTCGAAACACTTTTTTCATGAGATTTTAAAAACCACACCATTTTTAATTATCTTCTTTATGATTAATTTTTAATTAAAAAATAAATGTGATTAAAACAATCTCTCGTTTCAAAAATTTTGGTATTTTCTTTACGATAAAAATATATCATTCGAGGAGTCGCCACCAATATTTGATTAGGGTGTGATTGGGCACCCGTTTTGCCATTATAAATAAAAATAATAATTTTAAATTAAAACGAAAAATTTATGATCTGCGTTACCAAAATTCGAGTTCAAGAGTCGGTTACGCGTGGGGAAGGATTAGCACCCCCACAACGCCCTAAATCGGTACCTAGTTGATTGGTTAATGTATATGCAATGAATTTTACAAGTTCGAGTTTAATTAAGTTCATGATCCCATAAAACAAAAGTTTATGAATTTTAATATGAAATCAAATAATATTTAATTATTTCCTATCGAGAAGAAACAAATCCCTCATACTGTGAGGCAATCAATTCTTACTCTAATCAAAATAAAAAAAATATTATAATTCCATTATAATATTCAAATGCACCAAAATAGATTAAATTAAAAATTACTAACCTTTTTAGAAAGAAGAAGAATATTCGATTATTTAAAAACATCGAGATCAGACTTTAGATAAGTTCTAACAATCTTTTCTCGAAAGGGTTCTCTAATAAGTTAAGACAAGCCCCTCAAAATAATTAAATTAAAAATTACCAAAATTTCAGGTTAAACATAATACCAAGTGAACTTTAAAATAATTATGCCTAGGGATAAAAATGAAAAGTGCGAAAACAAAGAGGTGAAATCAGAAATTCCAAAAATCACGAATCACGACAATAATGGATTAGAACAACAACTAGTGAGATTGACACTATGAATAACCCACCTCCTAAAACACGGGTTATCCTAGCCTTCCCAAAACGTTGTTGTTTTGGCAGTGTTATATGTAGAATATTTCGGGTAAAGGTTTGTCTCAGCCACCATTTTTACTTCCTTCTTTTTCAGCTATCTCCTCCCTATTCTCTCAACCATCTCATTCTTCTCTCGCCCCCAACATAAACAAATGGCCACCGTTCTTCTCCACTCCAGTTGGCTCCGATAAGGAACCAAAGCTCCTCTCTCTGACATCTGAAACCTCAAATCTAACGTAACCCTAACAAGACCACACCTCCCAAATCCTAACTCGACTAAAAATCGAAACCCAAAGGATCTTTGGCCACCATTCGTTGACGCCACTTCTGCCCCAACCAATGCTAAACCCCAACCAAAATAACCTAACGAAGACCAAACAACCGCAAAGTCACCTCTTTTTTTACTCTAGAACCTAGAAAGTTAAAGGAAACAACCCCTATTTGGAGCGAGATCCTTCGATCGTTTGAATCTCTCTACCCCGATAGCCTCAACTCTGGCGACTAACTCCTTAACTAGGTAAACGGACCCCTCTCTTCCTATTTTTGACTTGGTTTCGATTCATAACACATGCATATAAAAGAAAACTGATGAAACAATAGAGAATGGGAACTAAAAGATACCTTTTTTGATTCTGTGTATTGCTTCGTCTTGCAAAGGTGGAGAGAAAACTCTATTTCCAATTTCTTTTCTATTTTTTCTCCCAATCATGGGTGCCCCCCTTGATTCTGTGTTTGTTGGGGTTATATTCACCCCGCTTTACAATAAAATGTCCAGAAAAAATGTAAAATCAAATCTTTTTTTCTAATTTTGTCTTCTTTTCACTTGCATGGGTCTGGTTTTGGAGATATGGCTGATCTGAGGGTCGAAAATCCCTCACCAACAGATTCTGGCATTTTGGTAAGAAAAGGTGTTTCGTCCTTTGTCCTGGTATAGGGTACAAACGGCAGGATCACAAGGGTATGTGGGGATCCGACTCATGAGCGCGTAGCTATTTGGGATGATGCGAACAAAGCGTGGAAAGTTATGGGGAATGCGTCTGCATCTCTATGTTCAATGGTCGATCTACTTGGGGGCGTACAGATTGTTGGGTCATGCCCCGGATCTAACAATTGTGCTTCGATAGAGGCCTTGGCAACTGGAGTTTCATAAGCCCTAATATTTGTGCATTGATATGAACCGTTGAATATGCTTGAGCTAGATCAAATGGTGAAGAAGCATCTTGATAGGAAATAGGCCTCATTAAAAACCCCTTCTTAACCGTTAAGCTACAAGGTATCTTAACGGGCATTGGAATGAAGAAAAGAGTGCCCGAAATTTATTAATATCAACAAAGAGTACAACCTAGGTAAACACTCCCTAGATTACAACCTTAATTATAAACACACCTATCCCACGACAGGATAATTACATTCCCAACAAAAACCAAAAATCAGAACACAAAACACAATAAAACATTAACCAATTCCCGCTTTAGCTAAACTATCAGCTTCACAATTATTGCTTCTCTTTACAAACCTCAGTAACATATTGGAAACCAACACAGTCGTAGCTAATTCTTTAACCAGAATACTAAACACAACAGGACAACATTCTGGATTTTTAATCCAATTCACAACAACAAAAGAATCGCTCTCCAAGATGAGACGCCCATTGTCTTTCCACTTCAAATCCAAAAACATATTCAGTCTAGCTTTAATAGCTTTGAGTTCAGCCAGGACCGACAGACTAGGTCCAGCCACGACCTATAAAGACCCCAGCTACTTACCTTCTAAGTCCCTAATCAGCCCACCAATCCCATTGCTCCTCCAATCACAACTCACTGCCCCAACCACATTTACTTTAAACTAGCCCGAAAGGGGAGGACACCAACCTGTCAAAATAGAAAATTTCTTCAACGAACCCTTATGCAAATCTGCCAACGTAAGGTCACCTACAAGAAGATCAAAAACAACAGGAAACCCAGACTTTTTCGCCAAGAACCAAGTAGTCACCATATATCTAACCAGAAAACTCAAGTAGGTAAGATTCAACCTTCCATTTTCAAGAACCAATTTATTCCTACATAACAAACAAACTATATGATTGCTTCTGGAATAAATTTCCAAATATCAGAGTTTGGAAAAAATTCAAACCACACGGAAAAGAATTCATTGGGACCATTTGGTAATGCAGTACATACATTCCACATCCTCAAGAACCGCACCCACATACCCTAAAATAATCTATAAAAAAAGAATAAATGACAAACCGACTCCACATACGACCCACATAACGGGAATAGACGATCATCAATTCCGCTAACACCTCCCCTAATCAAGGCAGACTTAACTACCAACTTTTGGTGAAAAATCTGCCAAATAAATACTTCAACTTTAGGAGGAGTTAAACCAGCCCAAACAAACTTTGACCAACTCGAATCCAGAACCAAAGAGCTTGAAGCTACTTTTATACCCGATTGAACCAAATAACTCCTTCCCCATTTCCTCTCAAAACACAATAATCATCATCGCCTACACCCACACTGACATTCTCTAATAACGAAATCAATTCCATCCAATGATCCACCTCCCAATCAAACAGATTTCTTCTCATCTGAATGTCCCACACCCATCTTCCATAATTAACTGGCCTAAAATATGCTATAAACTTATCTTTGTTAACCGATAAAGTAGAGCCTAGGAAATCTCAACCTCAGAGGAAGGCTACTGATCTATTCATCCTGCCAAAATCGTATCAAATTCCCTTTCCCTACTTGCAGCAACAAATGATTGCGAAGCCCTTTGCTAAAAATGTCATCTGAATAGAAATTATTGTAAATTCCCTTCCAAAGCCAAGAAGGCGGGGCTAACATAGTATAACTCAACCTTATATCTCTTCTATCAAAATCATACTTGGAACACACCATCCTTTTCCACCAAGATTCTTTCTCGCTCCCAAATTTCCAAACCCACTTGCCCAATAAAGCTTTATTCATAACCTTTAAATCATTTATCCCCAGTCCCCCATATTATCTTTATTTGCAGACTTGCAACCAATTTACCCAATAAACTCTGCTTCTCTGTGAATTGATTCCCCGTAAAAAAAATTCCATAACTGAATTCAACAATCTATAAACTTGAAGAGGCATTTAAAATAGAGACATATAATATATAGGAAGCACAGAAATGTCAGATTTCACAAGCACAAGCCTACCAGCAAGGGAAAGTGTTGAAGTTTTTCATCCAGCTAATCTCTGATAAAATCTGTGGAAAATCGGCTCCTATAAGACTTTCGAATTTCACTTGTATCCAAGAGGGAGCCCGAGATACTCCGTCGAAAATACATTATCCCTACATCCAATAGATTCAGCCCAATCATTAATAATCGAGGCGTCCAAATTTATCCCAAAATTTTGCTTTTCGACAGATTCAACTTTAGCCCCGTGCACATCTCAAAAACAATCATAATTCTCTTACATTCTTCAATTGTTCTTCAGAGGCGCCACAAAAAATAATTAAATCGTCAGGGAATTGCAAATGAGATAACAAAAACGAATTCCTATCACCACCAATCTTAAAACCATTAAACAATCCCAATTCAACCGCATTTGACAACATCAAGTTAAGCAACTCACCTACTAAATTAAATAACATAGGAGATAGACTACATCCTTGACGTAAACCCCTTGAAATCTTAAAACTTTCTGACGGAGACCCATTAACTAGTACTGAAATCGTAGCTGAAGAAATGTACTCAAAGATCCAAGAACGCCATTTCTGTATGAAACCCATGTGCTTTATAATCTTCATAAAAATAGCTCAATCAACTGAATCGTAAGCTTTCCTGAAACCCACTTTGAAAGCAATACCTCTTCTACCTTTTTTTCTTCAATAGTCGATGCCTCCATTCGCAATAAAAGAGCAATCGCAGATTTGCCTCCCCGGGATAAATTTGAATTCTGAATTGCTAATTAGTGAATCTAAACACATCCTTAGCCTCATAGATAGCACTTTTGACAAAATCTTATACATTCCTCCTACCAAACTAATTGGAATATAATCTTCAATTCCAACCGGATTTGACTTTTTCGGAATCAGCGTGATAAACGTATGATTCACACCATTTCTTAACTTCTTTCTCAAGTAAAAATCCTCAAAGAACTTCAAAATATCATGCTTTAATGATGGCCATAATTTTTTTTAAAAACCCAATGTTCAAACCATCCGGACCTGACGCCTTAAAGTTATCTGTCAAATTAATAACCTCTCAAACTTCCTCCTCTGAAAACTTTCGTTCCAACAATGAGCATTGATCCTCGGTTAAAACATTGAATGGAAAATCAAACTTCACTGCCTCTAAAATTGGCTTTAAATTATAATTCTTATTAAAAAACCCACAGACATTTTTTTTATCTCAGTCGGATTCGAAATGACTATTCCATTGACTTCCAAAATTTTCAGGCCATTAACACTTCCCCTATTTGATGCGCACTGATGGAAATATCGAGAATTCCGATCACCGTCTTGAATCCACTTCGCTCGAGATTTCTGAAACCAAATATGTTCCTTTTTTTGTATAATGACCACAACTCCTTCTTTGCTTTCGTAATATCCTCCATCGACACCTGAGCAGACCCCTGTTGCACTACTGTCTCTATTTCAGAAATGGATTTTTCCAGAATCACAATCAAATTCGGCAATTCCAGATGTTGATTAGAGGACCAACATTTAATTGATTTCTTCAATTCTTTTAACATATATTCAATTCCACTATTTTTTACTTTATTCACCTCTTTAATCTTAAACTCCATCATCTGTTGGAAACCATCTTCATTCATAAGATAATTGAACAATTTGAATGGCTTCAGACCCCAATTGACCTCATTCCTCTCCAACACTATTGTATTATGGTCCGATAAAGACTTCAGAAGTAGGATTTGAGCAATATTTGAAAACATTGCCCAAAAAATTGCATTCACTAGAAACCTATCCAATCTAACAAACGAAGGTTCA